>NC_045793.1:59003222-60203222 GCF_009873245.2 Balaenoptera musculus | reverse complement strand
GACTAAATGCTCTAATCAAAAGACAAAAGGTGGCTGACTGAATAAAAAACAACACCTATCTATATACTGCTTACAAAAGACTCACTTCAGAGCTAAAGACAAACACAGACCGAAAGGGAGAGGATGGTCCCTTTGAAAAGGGACCATCAAATATCTTTTCAAATATCTTTGAAAAGATATTTCATGCAAAGAAAAATGGCAAGAAAGCAGGAGTAGCAATACCCATATCAGACAAAATAGACTTTAAACAAAGTCCATAAAGAAAGACAAAGAAGGACATTATATAATGATAAAGGGATCAATACAAAAAGGATATTACACCTGTTAACATATATGCCCTCGGGCTTCCCTGGTGGCGCAGTGGTTAAGAATCCGCCTGCCAATGCAGGAGACATGGGTTCAAGCCCTAGTCCAGGAAGATCCCACATGCTGCGGAGCATCTAAGCCCATGAGCCACAACTACTGAGCCAACGTGCTGCATCTACCGAAGCCCATGTGCTCCACAGCCCATGCTCCACAACAAGAGAAGCCACTGCAACGAGAAGCCCGCGCACTGTGACGAAGAGTAGCCCCCCCACTCGCTGCAACTAGAGAAAGCCTGCGCACAGAAACAAAGACCCAACACAGCCAAAAATAATAAATAAATTTTAAAATATATATATATGCCCTCAATATAGGAGCACCTAAATATACAAAACAAATACTAACAGTCATAAAGGGAGAAATTGCCAGGAATACAATAATAGTAGGAGACTTTAACACCCCACATACATAAACGGACAGATTTCCAGAGAGAAAATCAACAGGGAAACATAGTCTTAAATGACACACTAGACAAGTTGAACTTAATGGAATCTATAGGACATTCCATCCAATAACAGCAGAATACACATTCTTTTCAAGTGCACATGGAATGTTTTCCAGGATAGATCACATCCTAGGCCACAAAACTAGTGTCAGCAAATTTAAGAGAGTATAATTATATCAAACATTTTTTTCTTTTTTTTTTTTCAAGCATTCTTTTTTTCTGACCACAATGGTATGAAACTAGGAATCAATTACAGAAAGAAAATGGGAAAAACACAAACACATCGGACTAAACAACATGCTACTAAAAAAAACAATGGCTCAATGAAGAAATCAAAGAGGAAATCAGAAAATACCTTGAGACAAATGGAAATGGAAACACATGTTCCAAAATCTATGGGATGCAGCAAAGTCACTTTTATGAGGAAAGCTTATAGTGATACAGACCCTCCTCAAGAAACAAGAAAAATCTCAAATAAACAACATAACTTACCATCTAAAGGACTTAGAAAAAGAACAAAGAAAGCCCAAAGCCAGCGGAGGGAAGGAAACAATAAAGATCAGACAGGAAATAAATAAAACAGAGATGAAGAAACAATAGAGCAAATCAATGAAACTAAGAGATGGTTTTCTGAAAAGATAAACAAAATTGATAAACTTTTAGCCAGACTCATCAAGAAGAAAAGAGAGAGAACCCAAATAAACAAAATAAGAAATGAAAGAGGTGAAATAACAACCAACCACAGAGATACAGAACAATCGTAAGATATACTATGAACAGTTATATGCCAACAAACCAAGTGTTGTCAAGAATGTGGAGGAACTGAGGCTCTCATACACTACTAGTGAGAATGTATATAATGGTAAAACCACTTTGAAAACAGTTTGACATTTTAAGTTAAATATACATTCTCTATACAATTCAGCCATTATACTTTGTGATATTTACTGAAAAGAAATGAAAGCATATTGCATAAAAATATTTCTACATGAATGCTCATAGCATTTTTATTTGCAATGGGGAAAACTGGAAACAACCCAAATGTACACCAAAAAGTGACCAGATAGGTGGAACCAGAGAGTTGGCACCACACACACTACCTTTGTGGACTGCGTGCTCCTTGAGGACAAGGAAATCAAAGCAGAGCAAAGTGCCTGGAACATAAGGTGTGTGCTGTTTCTCATTCGAGTCTGGATTTCTACCCACCAGAGTTATTCAAAACTTAAAATATAAGATTGAGGTATTTATGCCTTGTGTCTTTTTTGCACCTTAATTTACTAGCAAGCATCCCTCGTAGCAAGTTGAGAGCTGTGTGGCTGACAGGGTCTTGGTGCTCTGGCTGGGTGTCAGGCCTGAGCCTCTGAGGTGGGAGAGCCAAGTTCAGGACACTGGACCACCAGAGACCTCCTGGCCCCATGTAATATCAATCGGTGAGAGCTCTCCCAGAGATCTCCGTCTCAACACTAACACCCAGCTCCACTCAACGACCAGCAAGCTCCAGTACTGGACACCCCATGCCAGACAACTAGCAAGACAGGAATACAACCCCACCCATTAGCAGAGTGACTGCCTAAAATCGTACTAAGTTCACAGACACCCCAAAACACACTACCAGATGCGGTCCTGCCCACCAGAAAGACAAGATCCAGCCTCATCCACCAGAACACAGGCACCAGTCCTCTCTACCAGGAAGCCTACACAACCCACTCAACCAACCCTACCCACTAGGGGCAGACGCCAAAAGCAACAGGAACTATGAACCTGCAGCCCGCAAAAAGGAGACCCAAAACACAATAAGCTGAGCAAAATGAGAAGACAGAGAAATACGCAGCAGATGAAGGAGCAAGGTAAAAACCCACCAGACCAAACAAATGAAGAGGAAATAGGCAGTCTACCTGAAAAAAGAATTCAGAGTAATGATAGTAAAGATGATTCAAAATCTTGGAAATAGAATGGAGAATATAAAAGAAACATTTAACAAGGACCTAGAAAAACTAAAGAGCAAAGAAACAATGATGAACAACACAATAAATGAAATTAAAAATTCTCTAGAAGGAATCAATAGCAGAATGACTAAGGAAGAAGAATGGATAAGTGACTTGGAAGATAAAATAGTGGAAATAACTACCACCGAGCAGAATAAAGAAAAAAGAATGAAGAGAATTGAGGACAGTCTCAGTGACCTCTGGGGCAACATTAAATGCAACAACATTCGAATTATAGGGGTCCTGGAAGAAGAAGAGAAAAAGAAAGGGATTGAGAAAATATTTGAAGAGATTATAGTTGAAAACTTCCCTAATATGGGAAAGGAAATAGTCAATCAAGTCCAGGAAGCACAGAGAGTCCCATACAGTATAAATCCAAGGAGAAACATGCCAAGACACATATTAATCAAACTATCAAAAATTAAATACAAAGAAAAATATTAAAAGCAGCAAAGGCAAAGCAACAAATAACATACAAGGGAATCCCCACAAGGTTAACAGCTGATCTTTCAGCAGAAACTCTGCAAGCCAGAAGGGAGTGGCAGGACATATTTAAAGTGATGAAAAGGAAAAAGCTACAACCAAGATTACTCTACCCAGCAAGGAGCTCATTCAGATTCAATGGAGAAATTAAAACCTTTACAGACAAGCAAAAGCTAAGAGAATTCAGCACCACCAAACCAGCTTTACAACAAATGCTAAAGGAACTTCTCTAGGCAGGAAACACAAGAGAAGGAAAAGACCTACAAAAACGAACCCAAAACAATTAAGAAAATGGTAATAGGAACATACATATCAATACTTACCTTAAATGTAAATGGATTAGATGCTCCAACCAAAAGACACAGACTGGATGAATGGATACAAAAACAAGACCCATATATATGCTGTCTACAAGAGACCCACTTCAGACCTAGAGACACATACAGACTGAAAGTGAGGGGATGGAAAAATATATTCCATGCAAATGGAAATCAAAAGAAAGCTGGAGCAGCAATTCTCATATCAGATAAAATAGACTTTAAAATAAAGACTATTACAAGAGACAAAGAAGGACACTACATAATAATCAAGGGATCAATCCAAGAAGAAGATACAACAATTGCAAATATCTATGCACCCAACACAGAAGCACCTCAGTACATAAGGCAAATGCTAACAGCCATAAAAGGGGAAATCGACAGTAATACAATCTTAATAGGGGACTTAAACACCCCACTTTCACCAATGGACAGATCAACCAAAATGAAAATAAATAAGGAAACACAAACTTTAAATGATACATTAAACACGATGGACTTAATTGATATTTTTAGGACATTCCATCCAAAAACAACAGAATACACTTTCTTCTCAAGTGCTCATGGAACATTCTCCAGGATAGGTCATATCTTAGGTCACAAATCAAGCCTTGGTAAATTTAAGAAAATTGAAATCAGACTTCCCTTGTGGCACAATGGTTAAGAGTCCACCTGCTAATGCAGGGGACATGGGTTCGAGCCCTGGTCCAGGAAGATTCCACATGCTGCAGAGCAACTAAGTCCGTGCGCCACAACTACTGAGCCTCTGCTACATAGCCCGTGAGCTACAACTACTGAGCCTGCATGCCACAACTACTGAAGCCTGCGCGCCTAGAGCCCATGCTCTGCAACAAGAGAAGCCACTGCAGTGAGAAGCCCACACACTGCAACAAACAGTAGTCCCTGCTCTCCACAACTAGAGAAAGCTCGCATGCAGCAACGAAGACCCAACACAGCCAAAATTAACTAATTAATTAATTTTTTAAAAAAAGAAAAGAAAATTGAAATCGTATCAAGTATCTTTTCTGACCACAACACTATGAGAATAGATATCAATTACAGGAAAAAAACTGTAAAAAATACAAACATATGGAGGCTAAACAATATGCTACTAAATAACCAAGACATCACTGAAGAAATCAAAGAGGAAATCAAAAAATACCTAGAAACAAATGACAATGAGAACACGACGACCCAAAACCTATGGGATGCAGCAAAAGCAGTTCTAAGAGGGACGTTTATAGCAATACAATCCTACCTCAAGAAGCATGAAAAATCTCAAATAAACAACCTAACCTTACACCTAAAGCAATTAGAGAAAGAAGAACAGGGCTTCCCTGGTGGCGCAGTGGTTGAGAATCTGCCTGCCAATGCAGGGGACACGGGTTCGAGCCCTGGTCTGGGAGGATCCCACATGCCACGGAGCAACTAAGCCCATGAGCCACAACTACTGAGCCTGCACGTCTGGAGCCTGTGCTCTGCAACGGGAGAGGCCGCGACAGTGAGAGGCCCGCACACCGCGATGAAGAGTGGCCCCCGCTCGCCGCAACTGGTGAAAGCCCTCGCACAGAAACGAAGACCCAACACAGCCATAAATAAATTAATTAATTAAAAAAAAAAAAAGAAGAAGAAAAAAACCCCTAAGTTAGCAGAAGGAAAGAAATCATAAAGATCAGATCAAAAATAAACGAAAAAGAAATGTAGGAAATGATAGCAAAGATACATAAAACTAAAAGCTGGTTCTTTGAGAAGATAAACAAAATTGATAAACCGTTAGCCAGACTCATCAAGAAAAAAAGGGAGAAGACTCAGATCAACAGAATTAGAAATGAAAAAGGAGAAGTAACAACTGACACTGCAGAAATACAAAGGATCATGAGAGATTACTACAAGCAACTGTATGCCAAGAAAATGGACAACCTGGAAGAAATGGACAAATTCTTAGAAAAACACAACCTCCCAAGACTGAACCAGGAACAAACAGAAAATATAAACAGACCAATCACAAGCACTGAAATTGAAACTATGATTATAGATCTTCCAACAAACAAAAGCCCAGGACCAGATGGATTCACAGGTTAATTCTATCAAACATTTAGAGAAGAGCTAACACCTATCCTTCTCAAACTCTTCCAAAATGTAGCAGAGGGAGGAACACTCCCAAACTCATTCTACAAGGTCATCATCACCCTGATACCAAAACCAGACAAAGATGTTACAAAGAAAGAAAACTATAGGCCAATATCACTGATGAACATAGGTGCAAAAATCCTCAACAAAATACTAGCAAACAGAATCCAGCAGCACATTAAGAGGGTCATACACCATGATCAAGTGGAGTTTATCCCAGTAATGCAAGGATTCTTCAATATACGCAAATCAATCAATGTGACACACCATATTAACAAATTGAAGGATAAAAACCATATGATCATCTCAATAGATGCAGGAAAAGCTTGTGACAAAATTCAACACCCAGTTATGATAAGAACTCTACAGAAAGTAGGCATAGACAGAACTTACCTCAACATAATAAAAGCCATATACGACAAACACACAGCCAACATCGTTCTCAATGGTGAAACACTGAAACCATTTCCACTAAGATCAGGAACAAGACAAGGTTGCCCACTCTCACCACTATTATTCAACATAGTTTTGGAAGTTATAGCCACAGCAGTCAGAGATGAAAAAGAAATAAAAGGAATCCAAATCGGAAAAGAAGAAGTAAAACTGTCACCGTTTGCGGATGACATGATACTATACATAGAGAATCCTAAAGACGCTACCAGAAAACTACTGGAGCTAATCAATGAATTTGGTAAAGTAGCAGGATACAAAATTAATTCACAGAAATCTCTGGCATTCCTATACACTAATAATGAAAAATCTGAAAGAGAAATTAAGGAAACACTCCCATTCACCGTTGCAACAAAAAGAATAAAATACCTAGGAATAAACCTACCTAAGGAGACAAAAGACCTGTACACAGAAAACTATAAGACACTGAGGAAAGAAATTAAAGATGATACAAACAGATGGAGAGATATACCATATTCTTGGATTGGAAGAATCAACATTGTGAAAATGACTATACTACCCAAAGCAATCTACAGATTCAATGCAATCCCTATCAAACTACCACTGGCATTTTTCACAGAACTAGAACAAAAAATTTCACAATCTGTATGGAAACACAAAAGACCCCGAATAGCCAAAGCAATCTTGAGAAACAAAAACGGAGCTGGAGAATCAGGCTCCCGGACTTCAGACTATACTACCAAGCTACAGTAATCAAGACATTACGGTACTGACACAAAAACAGAAATATAGATCAATGGACCAGGATAGACAGCCCAGAGATAAAGCCACACACATATGGTCACCTTATCTTTGATAAAGGAGGCAAGAATATACAATGCAGAAAAGACAGCTTCTTCAATAAGTGGTGCTGAGAAAACTGGACAGCTACATGTAAAAGAATGAAATTAGAACACTCCCTAACACCATACACAAAAGTAAACTCAAAATGGATTAATGACCTAAATTAAGGCCAGACACTATAAAACTCTTAGAGGAAAACACAGGCAGAACACCCTATGACATAAATCACAGCAAGATTCTTTTTGACCCACCTCCTAGAGTAATGGAAATAAAAACAAAAATAAACAAATGGGACCTAATGAAACTTAAAAGCTTTTGCATAGCAAAGGAAACTATAAACAAGATGAAAAGACAACCCTCAGAATGGGAGAAAATATTTGCAAATGAAGCAACTGACAAAGGATTAATCTCCAAAATATACAAGCAGCTCATGCAGCTCAATATCAAAAACACAAACAACCCAATCCAAAAATGTGCAGAAGACCTAAATAGACATTTCCCCAAAGAAGATATGCAGATTTCCAACAAACACGTGAAAGAATACTCAACATCACTAATCATTAGAGAAATGCAAATCAAAACTACAATGAGGTATCACCTCACACTGGTCAGAATGGCCATCACCAAAAAATCTACAAACAATAAATGCTGGAGAGGGTGTGAAAAAAAGGGAACCCTCTTGCACTGTTGGTGGGAATGTAAATTGGTACAGCCACTATGGAGAACAGTATGGAGGTTCCTTAAAAAACGAAAAATGGAACTACCATATGACCCAGCAATCCCAATACTGGGCATATACCCTGAGAAAACCATAATTCAAAAAGAGTCATGTACCACAATGTTCACTGCAGCACTATTTACAATAGCCAGGACATGGAAGCAACCTAAGTGTCCATCAACAGATGAATAGATAAAGAAGATGTGGCACATATATACAATGGAATATTACTCAGCCATAAAAAGAAACAAAATTGAGTTATTTGTAATGAGTTGGATGGACCTAGAGCCTGTCATACAGAGTGAAGTAAGTCAGAAAGAGAAAAACAAATACCGTATGGTAACACATATATATGGAATCTAAAAAAAAAAAAAAGGTCCTGAAGAACCTAGGGGCAGGACAGGAATAAAGACGCAGACATAGAGAATGGACTTGAGGACATGGGATGGGGGAAGGGTAAGCTGGGACGAAGTGAGAGAGTGGCACGGACATATATACCCTACCAAATGTAAAACAGATAGCTAGTGGGAAGCAGCTGCATAGCAAAGGGAGATCAGCTCGTGCTTTGTGACTACCTAGAGGGGTGGGATAGGGAGGGTGGGAGGGAGACACAAGAGGGAGGGGATATGAGGAGATATGTATACATATAGCTGATTCACTTTGTTATACAGCAGCAACTAACACAACAATGTAAAGCAGCTATACTCCAATAAAGATGTTAAAAAAAGAAAAAAAAGGGACTGGATAAACAAACTGTGGTATGTCCATACAATGAACTAGTCAGCAAAAATAAGGAATGAACTGCTGATACACACCTACATGAATGAATCTTGAAATAATTATTCTGAGTAAAAGAAGTCAGTCAAAAGAGTACCTACTGCATGATTTCATTTATATAACATTCTAGGAAATGTAAACTAATGGACAGTGACAGAAGGCAGATCCGTTGTTTGGGGGGTGGAGAGAAGCAGGAGCAAAGACGAAAAAGGCGCAGGAGAAAACTTTTGGGGATGATGAATATGCTTATTATCTTGATTGTGGTGATGATTTCATGAATGTGTATACATCAAAATTTATCAATTTGAATACGTTAAATGTGTGTCGTTTCTTTAATGTTAATCATACTTCAATTAAGCTGTTAAAAATATCAAGTGACAGAGCCAGTTAACCTCATACCAAAGAGGAAGAAGAGGAAATAAAGCTGTCACTAGAAAACTCTTGTTGCCTGAGGTAAACTTCATAAAAAAAACTTCACAGAAAAAAACTTATTAAAAAAACTGAGTTTTTGCCTGGAAAACAGATATAAATAGGAAAATTCCTAACTGTTCCACACCAGCAAGTGTAATTTACCAATGTCACAATCTGTCTAAAAAATCTGTTAATTTAAATGCATAAGGTAAAGTCTCTGCCAGTTATAGCCTCCTTTTTTTAGAAAAAAACACAATGAAATATTGAAGAACTACACTCTGAAATTCTCCTGAATAGTAACATACTATGTATTCAGGGTTTTTCAGCTTGATTTAAGCCATATTTCTTGGTTATTTAAATAATACAAATGGAAATAAAACATACAATGAACTATATAACTAAATAGCCAAAAATTTAGTAGTGTTAAAAAAATAGTGTATCAGTTACCTGAAGTGTTAGGATATTTCCTTGGCTTAGCAGTGTTGTGAGTCTGCAGAGAACTTCTGCATACACAAAAGGACACAGGCAGATGGCATTTCACCTAACATACAGAGAGCCCTTCAACCTTGAACGCCTACAGTAGGCACTAACATTGATAGAAACCCACAGATACATGCCCAGGGAATCTCGGAAATTCAAAATAAATAATAAATAAATAAACACCCACTTTGGGATTCATTAGGTTGTATTTAGAAAGAAAAAGTAATAGCTTCACAAAATACCGTAATAAAATTTTTCACATGCTGAGGTACCCAGTGGCATGTTGGTAAATGTTCAATAACTGGCTTGAGGAAAAGGGAGCAAGCCCTGGTTTGCAGCATTTGCCAATTTTTGTGGTGTAAATACCCTCACCGTGGCTGGTTTCGAGCGGATCTGAATTCACCAAAGCAAGCTGAAAAGAGAAGCACACAGTTGGTGCTTCTGAGCTTGTGCACAGCTAGGACAAGCACCCCACTGGAAACATCTCAAGTGTGAATATAAGCGAACTCCAACCCTATAAGAGAAATAAACTAAGTTTCTAGGAAATGCCTGTGTGTTTTATCCTCTGTGGATGACTTTTCAATTCTGAAGCTACCTTTTAACATACACTTCCACTTGAAAAAAATGATCTGTAGGATGCAGGAGACATTACCCATCATCAAATATTTGAGATTTCTTAATACTGAGGCATTCAACAAATCTGCTTTTTCTTTAACAGGAATCTTTATACATTCAAACTTGATTCAAATTAAATGCTAACTGTGAGTCCCCGAAAAAGTGAAAAGGAAAGGAAACCAACAAGATACAACATTTTCATACCGATTTTAGACAAGGATTAACTTCAGGTAACTTGTTAGTCAAGGGGAGGATGGTTAGGATCAAGTTAATCATCTCTGCCCTCACAGAGCTTGCGTGCCCCACCTTGAAGCAGAGGCGCGGGGATATGTTTGTAATTTTTGTTTTGGGGGAGGGCTATTTTGCAATAATAGGAATTAAAAGGGGAGATCAAAAGCCATCTTTGAGAAACTTTCTTCAAAGCATAACTTCATAAGGAAAACTAGCAGAAGGAAATAAACTTATCGAACTGGAAATTCAACAAAGAGGGAAAAAGCAAGAGCAACAACAGCTCCAGCATTTCAACACAACTGTAGCAACGAAATAATAAAAGGAGTAACAAAAGAGCAGACATATACCCAAGTTCTGAGTCTGACTGCAGCTGGAGCACTGAGGGGTCTGTGTCCCACTGCAGGGTCCTAATCGTGCAGCACAAAGGAAAAAAGAACACAGAGAATTAACAAAAGGGGAGGGAAACAAACCAAACCAAACCATGTCATTCATCAAGGCAATGGCATATACAATGTATACACAGAACAACTCCCCACTTTGTCACCCCAGCAACCCCCAGGAGCCAGGAAGACCCCGTGAATATCAAGTGACAAGAGCAAGTGAGGAACTGTCCTTTCCTTTGAACAACTGTTTGATACTGGAAGCTATGGCTGTTTTCATGGAAAGAAGCCCAGAGCTAAATGTTCAAATATTCATCCACTCACACACACCCTTTTTGCTTTTGTTTCATTCTACACTGGAGCCTGATTGATTTCAGCATGTAAACTGCTTCATGTATACCCCAGAGCCCAGTCACACCTGGGACCAACAAGCATCTCCCATGCAATGATGAGAATCAAGTGCAAGGGTACGAATGGGCCACAGCAGGAGCATCTGGGGAAGTCTGGCCAGGTAGAACACGACTGCAGAACCAAGAGAATAACTGGCTTCCTTGGGTCAGTTACTGCAAATACCACGCATTGGATTTCGAGGCTCATGGGTATTTTGTTGGTTTTTATTTATATATTACACCAAGATGGTGACCAGCAATAATATCATTTGTCTCTAAAGATGCCAGGGATATCTTACACCTTCTAAATATTTCACAAGAGATAGCACAAGGTATCAGTAGTTACCAAGGTTACCAACAGTTATCAATTTCCCTTGTTATTTCTCCATCACATAAAAGGAGATAAGTAGCTCTTCCATGAACAGAGTGCACACAAGGACCTTTCTCAGGCAGGACCTTTAAATTCCCTGCACGTTAAGTAATTACAGGTGAGTCAGGCATAAAGGTACCTGGTAGACAACCGATGGACAGTAGGGACTTTGGGGTCAGGCATCTGAGACTCAAATCGTGCCTCTGGGACTTACCAGCTGTGTGACGCTGGGCATGTTGCTTAAGTTCGCAACCCCTGCACCCTTTTACTTGCTGAGTGTGGCCCACAGACCAGGAGCATCAGCACCTCAGGGAGTTTGTTGGAAATGCCAAGACTCAGGTCTCACCCGGACTCACTGACTCCACACTACAGTTTAATAAGGCCCCAGGTGATGTGATTTGTGGGCACCTTGAAGTTTGAGAAGCCCTGCTCAGTTTCCTTGTCTGTAAGGGTTTACCATGACTTATGAGACAATTCATGACCTGGCTTGCAGCTATCTTCCCAATTTATCTCTAAGTGCTGCCCCCCTCCCTCACTGTGTCTTCCCTGATGTTCTTCCCCCAAAGAGCTGTGTGGCTCATGCCTTTGCTTGTTTCTGTCTTTTGGCTCAAATGTCACCTGCCCAAAGAGGCTTTCCTTCTCTCACCACCCTACCCCAAGCAACACTACCTTGTCACTCTTCATCCCGTTCTCTTATCCTGCTTTACTTTCTTCATAAAGTATCTTTACCTATGATTTTATTATACATCAGTTTATTTATGACTGTTTGTTGTTTAACTCTGGACTTAAGCCTCATAATGACAGGAGCAGCTATATCTCTACATTATAGGGATACAGGCCTAGACCCATGCCTGGCATGCATGTTTATATAATACAGTATTAGTTGAATGAATGGATGGATGGATGGACTGTCTCTCTCTGGATTTCTATAGGGACTACATGCAACTATACCTATAAAATACAAAGTAATTATTTGATAAACAGTAGCTGCTCTTACTATACCACATCCACTATAACTACTCCCAATGTTTCTTTGAGTCAGTGCCCCACGTATGTAAAGATCCCACCTAAGCTCCTCCTACAGAAGTATCGGAATGCAGTTTCATAGCTTCCCTTATTAGTTCTGGTCGTGCCCTTGTCCTCTTACCTAAATGCACTGAAAGATGACAGCTAAAGTGAGAACACAAATTGGCCCTTGTTTCTTAGACCAGTGCTTCTCAAACTTTAATGCACAGATATCTGGGAACATTGTTAAAAATGCAGATTCTGATTTAGTAGGTCTGGAGTGGCCTGAGATTCTACATTTCTAACAGCTCCAAGGGGTGCAGATGCTGCTGGTCTGTGGACCACACTTCGAGTAGCAAGGTCTGGACTTAGATCAGTAGTTTTCAAATTCTCACATGGGTCAGAATAACCTGGAGGGACTGTTAAAATACAGATGCTGATCTGTACCCCAGGAATTTTGATTTCAGTAGCTCTGGGGTGGGGCCTGAGAATTTGTATTTCTAGCAAGTTCCCAGGTAATGCTAACAGCTGACCCTGGAACCACCTTTAGAGAATGACGGGGCTAGACTATTGCTTCCATTAGTCAGCAGGCAGAAAGCATCTGTGGTCCTCAAATACATCAGTACCTAAACCAGTGATTAACTCAAGACTGGCCTAAGGCCCAGGCCATTTTCAAACCAATTAAATCAGAATGTCTCAGGTGGGACCCAGGCATCTGGATTTTTTAAAACTCTCCAGGTGATTCTCATGTGCAGCCAGCGGTGAAAACTACTGCTCTGCACTCATTCTCTGTCCAAGGAAAGCAACTCTCCCTGGCTCTGCACGCTGATTCCATCACCTCCTTTCAAATTGGGGAAGTAACCGAATCCATTACAGTGATTCACCCTTGCTGTTCACGTATCGCTGGGGATCAAACCTTTTATCTTTATGGATATTTCTTTGGCTATAGACAGAGGAGCAGCCTCTGGCTCTGGATGACTGTGAGAAGCATTCCCTCATAAGGAATGCGTTCAGCTCCTTTGCCCTCAGGTTTCTGATGGGACAACTTTTATTGGCCTTTTTTTCGTTCCTCCTAGGCAGGTGAAGAACGTGGCAGCTCCCAGGTGGTCACAGCTATTCTGTTATTTATCCGACAGCTCACCTGAACTCACTGTATCCTTAAAGAAGTAAAAACGATGATTCTCTCAGAATCACTCACTTAAGAAGTCCACAGATTAGCAGTGTGGAGTTTGCATTTTACTCAGACAGAACAACAAAGGAGGTCTATGGCACTAACCCACAACAGTCCTGCCCTCCACCCCAGTCACACATGTGTTACTCAGTAAAAGAAATCATAGTCATTGCCATTAACGAGCGGTGTGGTAAGGAGTCAAGCCGAGGGTGCTATCAAGTGTGCTAGTTTTTTCTTCTCAGTTTTCCCATTATTATCTGTGGAGTGGTCAGACTTACACAGAATGCACTTTTTCTTTGAAAAGGAACTTAAAGTCAGTACACTGAATAAACAATGTGTTTCCGAGGGTAGCCTAGGAATGTGTATTAAACGTTTGCTGAATTCCTTCTGTGCAAACTTGCAGAAAAACTTCCCTGTAGATAGCAGCACCTTGGAGAGGGCCTCACCTCAGCCTAGGGGTCTTGGCTTGTGTTCTGGGCTCAGCTCCACTGTGTGTCATCAGGAAAGTCTGCTGTCCTTAGCAAAAGGAGGGTGCAGGCCTAGAGGCCCTTTAGGGTTCTTTGCTGCCTGATATGTTAAAATGTCAGATGACTATTAAACTGCCTTTCTGCTTTCTCTTCTCCAGCTGGAATACTTTTCTTTAACCAACTCACATAGTTCTTACTTTTTAACCATCTTATCATCAACTTACTGTATCATTGAAAGTACAATGATGGTTTCCCCACAGCTTCTTGGACAGTTTGAAATCTTGCCAGGTAGTTTATTTTTTAAATGAAAGAAGTAGTAAAATTGTAAGTAAATATATGTGAAGTTAATATATTATCACAAAATATTTTCATATAGAAATCACCCTGTTTACTATAGTAATTAGTTCTAGTTATCAGTCCTCTCTGGAATGGACCAATCAATGCATGCAGGGACAGAATATTTTTATAAAAATATTCATTTAACTGTTCAATAAATTCCTATTAAGAGCCTAATATGTAAAGTACTGTGCTAGAGGGTTAAAAGAACCCCTAAGGAAACTGCAACTCTTATGCGGAGATAAAACATATAACAGTTTAGCAGAACAAGGCAGAAAGTAAAACAAGCCATGTAAGCACCACAGTTATGCTGTGGGACACGGGACTTGCACTTAAGAATCTTACATTTTAGTAAAGGAATGAGACCTATGAATATTTATACCTAATGACATGCATACTGATAATATATATAAGGAAAAAAAGTAGTTCTAATCACTTGCCCGGGGCCTGGCAAAGTTCAAAGTTTCAATCAATGTTAGCTGAAAAAAATAAGTAAATGCCATAGGAAAGATCAATACTAATGATAGCTATAATTTCCTTTCAGTGAGTGGTTATTCTGTGCCAGCCAGCCAGGCACTGGACTATACTTTCATAATCCTTTGGAAGCCAGAGCAGGGAGACACCTTCCCTCTTGAAAAGATCAGAGATTCCATTCGACCTGGTTTTTGAAAGATGGAGCAGGATTGGGACATAACAAACTCATTTTTCATCAGTGCCTTGTTTATTTTAGGCAGCTGAGTTAGTCTACTAGTTCTAATAAGACTTCTAGATCTAGTAAGTTGTATTTTAGATGCCAATTTACCAATTTGTCATGAGAACAATAACTGCCAGGCAGAGCAATTATACAAGCCTGACAAAGTCTTCTCCCCTTGAAGACCAGCTTCCTGGGAAGCCAGACAACTTTAGCAGCATCTTTAGAATTAGAACAAGTGAAGCCGAACGTTTAACTATTACGGCTTCTCCCTGTCCTACGCCCATGTCCACATTTTTCAGCAAGACCAGACATACCTCCCTCACTGCTGCCAGAGCCTCCATTCTCCCTAATTTCTTGGGATGACCAACAGAACCTGTTTTGATGAATGTAATCTTTCTTTAGTTCTGTCAATTAGATTTTGTGCAGTGTTCCTGTCTTGGAAACCATCTTGGTTTTGTTTGCTTATTTTTAAGAGTTGTATTTGTCTGCTCTCATCAATTGTAGGTTGATTTCTTAGGTTAGCTCTCTGAGGGCCCAACGGAGGATCTCTTTCATATGCAACCTGCAATTTGCACAGATCCTGAATAACCCAATAATTCCTTACCTAATCCGGCATCATCATGGCTCTATGGTCCCATGGTTGGATCGGCAGTTCTGGACACACCGTTTAAGGTCACATTTACTAACTTTGTTTCAAAATTCTAGGTACAGAAGCTTCCCACACCATGGAAAATAATCATTCACCTATTTGATCCTAAACATGCCAAACAATGTAGGCTCTGGCATCTCATCTAAAAAGGTCTACCATGTAACAGTTAGTTTATAATTTGGGGAAAATTTGTTTTTCAATATTTCTTTAAAAAAAAAAAAAGAATAAGCAAAATGCCAAAATTCTTCAAACTCGCAGTGATCTATTAAAAGACTAACAGAACTTTATATTTTAAACCTTTTAACAATTCATCACTATCCAGCTTCTTAATAAAATTCTCCCTACATTGGCCCAATTTTATTTGCTCAGTTTCAGTTTATTAGATAGAGGGAAGTGAAAATTCAAACAAAACAAACAAAACAAAACAATCCCTGGCCCTCTGCTGAAAGTATAACTTAGGAGTAAAAGACATGATGTCTGTTTTGTGTAACCTTGTTCTCTGATGAGTGGTTAATTTCTTCCTGTTCAGCAGCAAGTTAGTGGTTTCCATTCTTCTTCCCATCTTTTTTAGACTCCAGAGTAGACAGCCTTAATATTCTTCCCTTAAAGAATATCTTTGCTCTTACCTTTTTTTTTGGTTTTGGTTATAAGAAAGAGATGTCTGATAAATACTTGGAAGGCAGTAGTAAAGAATTGTCATTTGTAATGCTAGTATTCAGTGCAGCTGAGGCACTCTCATATGCTGCTGGTGGCATTTTAAATTAGTACAGTTCTTTGGGAAAGCAATATGCCAATATGGAGCAAGAATCATAAACACAGAATTACTCCAGAACTCGTTTCACTTCCAGGAACTCAGCCTATGGAAATAAAATAACACAAGCAATAATAACAAAAATGATGATGATAATGATAACAATGACCTCCAAGTTATCAAATCCCAAGGCTAACTCTTCTTTCTCAGCCTTGATCTCTATGATTCTGGTGACTATTGGCTCCTTCATAGCATGTTATTTCTTTTAGTTTTCCTGACCCTAAAAATCTTGTTTCTTTTCCTCCTCTCTCACTGTAACTTTGGAAGGGTCCTTATTCTGTCCATCCCCGTAAAGACAGACATTCCCCAACCAGGGTTATTTCTTCTCCCCTCACCTCTATACTCTAACCATAGGTGATCCCAAAGATGTCCACGTATCTTCAGCAAAAAGTAACCCCAACGTCCTCATCACCCCTGTACTCCAAGTCCCACCTTTTCACGTGCTTTTTGGACATATCCATCTGTAACACCAAAGCCATTTCACCTTTCCTTGTCTCATCTGTCTTTCCTTTCCTTCTCTATCGCCACAGTCCTCATTCAGACCTTCAGTCCTTTTTATCAGACCAATGGTTCCCCCAAACTCGTCTGCAAATCTTGAAAGCATTATAAAAATGCAGTGGCCCAGATCTCAACTCAGACCTGTGCCCTAGGTATCTGTGTTTTTAATAAGCTGCCAAGTAAATTCAATAGATAGCCACCAGATATGGAAGCCAGGAATCTGAACTATCTCCAAGGCCATACTTGCCCCCCAGACTCTGATCTCTTTTCATACTGCCTCCTTCACATGCATTCTACACCCCATACTCTTCCTTCCTCCACCATTTTCCTTTGTTTTTGCCTCTCCCATTATCTGGAATGTCCTTTCTCCCACCTCTACTTGTCCAAAGCATAGGCACTATTTAAGGCCCAGCTCAAATGCCTTGCTCTCTAAACTTATTTGTCCTCAATAACCTCATTCACAAAAAACTTGTCTCTCTATGGGACAAGAACGGAGAAATGCCTGCACCTCTTATTTCAGTTCTCTTTGCCAACCTACAACCCACTTGACCTCAATAGTAGCCCTGCATCACGCTTTAAGGCCAAGTCTGAAGATGGTCTAAAGGATGTAATAAGCACTGTTACAAAGCCCAGGGGCCTCAGCATGAAGACAAACACACTGTTAGTCCTACCCTACCTTTTTGCCCTGATCCCAGTAATTGGACTTCTGCCTTGTTTCTATGAGAAATCCTTGCCTTGTACCTCAGTCCTCTAACCACTGCCAATGGTTCCCCTTGAGTAAAGTCCACCTTCCAGCAACTAGCCCAGCAACCTTGAACTACCTTGCTATTACCTGGGTCCTTATCTCTCCACTCATCCTGCACCCATCCTATTCAGTTTTTTTGCAAGCTGTGCAAGCGTGCACACGCATGCACACAAACACACACATCAATAAACATTTACCAAGTACCTAATATGTGTCAAGACTCTAGGTAGGGTAGTAATGAATCAAAAGCACTTGTCTCACAAGAATTTACTAGTTAATTATAGATGATCTGGGAATAATGCTTTATGACATTATTGCTCATCTCTATGAGTACAAATATTTAAGAGCTGTTAACTACATAGAAACATTTCCTTAGATGGCTTCAAATTAAATACGTCAATTTACTGGAAGTGGGATCTTTAGAAGTAAGAAGAATTCCTCCATCTTTGTATTCCTTGCAGGTCTAGCATTTATTGTGTGTCGTACAATAAATTCTCAACCATTTATTGAATGAATGTGATGAATGAATGAACAAATGAATGGTCTTTACCTGCCTTTTCTGCAGATGGGTGTGAATTGTGAGGGCAAGCTGATTCCCAAAGAAATAGTTTTTATTTTCTTTATTAAAAAATGAGAGAATAAATCAGGGCATGTCTGCCTAACTCCCTTCATCTCTACCAAGCCACTTACACAGAACTCAGTCTTGTATGGCATGATGTCACCACATGGTGCCAGGAGAATTTTTCAGGCTCACTTCCCCACTGAAGAAGGACAGCCTATCTTGAAAATGCTGACCTCAATGCATGAATGGATAAAGAAGCTGTGGTATGCACACATATATATAATGAAATATTATTCAACCATAAAAAATGAGGAAATCCTACTGTTTGTGACAACATGGATGGACCTTGAAGACATTATGGTAATTGAAATAAGTCAGACAGAAAAAGACAAAACTGTATAATCTCAGTGATATGTGGAATCCAAAAAAACCAAACAAACTCAGAAAAAGAGATCACACTTGTGGTTACTAGAGGCAAAGGGTGGGGGAGCAGGAATTAGATGAAGGGGGTCAAAAGGTACAAACTTCCAGTTATAAGATAAATAAGTACGAGGGCTGTAACATACAACGTGATGATTAAAGCTAACACTGCTGTATGATATACAGGAAAGTTGCTAAGACAGTAAATCCTAAGATTCTCATTGCAAGGTGAAAATGCTTTTTCTTTTTTCTTTTTTTCTTTCTTTTCTTTTTATTGTATCCATATGAGAAGATGGGTGTTAGCTGAACCTATCGTGCTTATCATTACACAGTACATGTAGATCAAACCATCATGCTGTGCACCTTAAACAGTGATGTATGTCAATCATTTTTCCATAAAGCTGAAAAGAATGCTGATCATAATGCCAGTTTGTGCTGAGAATGAAAAGAAGTCCAGCTACCTTCCCTACCAATTGAACTTAGCAACTTTTGTTAGTCCCTGAAGCAACCACCTTGGAGCTCAAATTTTCATCTTCTTCTTTTCTCTTTAAGGTGGAGAGACCTCTCGAGGGCAGAATACCGAGCTCCTCTGAGTCCCACAGTTTTTCTGGACTCTTGTTCACATGTCTTCTCTGTCAAACAAATCACTAGTCACTAATCAGATAAAGAAAACAGTTTGGGCCGATGTGAGCATAGTGCCAAACAGAAAATCTCCAGTCAATGTCATCCCCAAATTCTTTTTCTAAGAGCCATTTCCAAAAGTAATACAGTGAATAATAAGGACATTTTAAAATCCATCACATCACTCAATCTGTCAGAATCATTAACATGATGTCAATTAATTAAGAATGACATTTAAATAATGAGTTAATGTTTTACTTCCCAGCCTCAATGATTTCCTTACTTTGGTCTGGCAATGACAATGATAAAGATTTTTTCCAGTGCCAGGAGTGAAATTGGAACAGTGCAATACACACTTATACCAGGCTCTTTTTAAAAAGCCTCTTTCTTCATTTACTGTGTGAGAATCTTCCCTCTGTCGGCTAAAGCCCTAACATGGAGCTCTGATACGGGCCACACTAAGCCGTACAGGGAGTCCATCTGAGCTGGATTCAAAAAGAAATGCAAGACTTCCCATCACAGAGCAAGGATGTGTTTTCCCCAAATCTTACACAGAGGACCTGCTGTCAAGGAAGCAGTCTCTCTAGAAGAAATCTCAGCAACCCCTTGCTAAAAATAGATGTTTACCCTATAACTATAACCATATGGGTATATACAGTACTCTCTGCCTGAGACACAGTGATAGGATATCAACAATTTTTAACCAATCAGTCTATGTGCTACACAAAGAGAAAACCCTATAGTGTACACTTTATTTTAATTTCCAAAGAGACTGACTTTTAATCAGCCTCGAATCAGTGATTTCAGTCTCCCTGAAGTCCAATTATCTGGTAGCATCCTGTCAACTTCTCTTTACATAATGATCATTTAAGGAATTTTGGATGCACAAAATCTTAATAGTCATTAAATTTCCCCCAAGGTTTTGCATTATTGAATTGTACTTTTTCACCTTTACTAAAACCTCCTTACAGTCTTCCCTTTAGCTTCTGATTCATCAGAGCACCTTAAAAGATAGTGATGTTTTCACCAAAAAGAGTTAAAAATCCTTTGAGGTTCATGTAGTGCCAGAGAATCCTACGGAGTCCAATTGTGGATGAATTTAAAAGTCCTGAGGATTTTCTGTCGGGCATCAAGCCCACGTGGTCCCTGAGCACATTTTCCTCTCCTCAAATTACAAGAAAAAAGTGGTGACCAGGTGCAGCCAGCACAAGTTGACCTTGAATAAATTATTCTAATTTCCTTATTTGTGAGTTCAGAGTTCACTAGGCAGTAAGTAGATCGGGGAAAGGCAGAGTTTATCAAATACCTGAATTTTACCCAAAGTATTTTGTCAACATGATACTTAATATTAACTATATGGAGACCTAATGTTCAAACTGAACAGGAGAGGATCTGCAGACATCCGTCCCAGTTCTGATCTGGAGTACACATGAAGCTGGAAGCCTGAAAGACCTCTAATCCACTCTGTACCTTTGTTCTCCTGTTAAGTGTTTCAGAAGACATTTCTTCTGTTGCTGCATCTAAGGTCCCCTTGGGAGGGGCTTCACCTCTCTAGAGAAAATCTATGGATATAAGCGTTTTGGTTAATAGGTGCTGATAGCTGGGAAGACAGGCATCAATTTTAAATATAATGGGATTATGTTGGGAGCAACTGGGGAAATTTGAAGATGGTATAGATACTAGATAAGATGAAAATGTACTGAAATGGAAAAATAGAGATACCTGAATAGAAAAGCAAGTTCAACAGTTTGTACAGTATGATATCATTTATCATATATATGATGACATATATATTGTATGAAAGAATATACACTAAGGTATTAAGAGTGCTAATGCATATTCTCTGTACGATTTTTTTCTATTTTTACTTGTCTATATTTTCTAATTGTATAAAATGAACTGATATTGTTTCTATAATAATAAGAGATTATTAAAAATAAAATACGGGGGTACCTGAGTGTCCTTGATTGATTGGAAAGTAGAAATTAGTGATGGTGTCAAGGCTATAGAGGGTCCAAAAGGAAGACAGAAATCAACTGTATTACTATCCGTCCACCCCATGCCACTTGTCACAAAAGACAAGCATGAATAATCTTCCCTATGACTATTTTTTTAAGGATGTTACGGGATGGGTGTTATTGTAACAAGAGATTGCACAAAACGTTATCACAATGAGACATATTTTATCTTTGAAATCATTGTGAAAGTCTTCCTCTTGAATCAGCTTTGGGACAGTGTGTAGCCTATACTCTGGTATACAGTAAACTTTATGATGTCAATACTCTCCCAGTTTCCACAGGCCAGTGCAGCCTCTAATTTAGTTTTGTCACTGAGACGCCTAAGGAATCTCAGCCAAACATGAGAAGAGCCCTAGTGCAAAGTCCCTTGTGAGCCATCCATGTGAATAAGAATAAATGTGGGCTGAATGATTATCACTTAGATTCATTTCTGGTTGAATATCTGAAGGTTAGGGACTAAGGGCTGGGTTAAATCAAAGTACGAAAAAAATAACAGTAATAGCTAAAACTCACATATACTTAATATATGCCAGACTCCTTTCCAAGTGCTTAACAGATATTAATTTGTTTAATCACAGTAACCTTACGGAGTAGGTTGTGTATCACTTATATCGACTGTCGTTAGAGCTGATGTAGGGTTGAGGTATAGATTGTGGAAACTTGTATCAACCTGCCCAGGTTCAAACCTAGCACTGTAGCTATGTCCTGTATGAGCTTGAGAAAATTACTTATTCTCTCTGTGTCTCAGTGCCCTGATCTGTAAAAAGCAGGAGGATACTTGATTCATTCAACAAACATTTAATGAATACCTACTATATGGATACAACTGCAAATATCACTTACTCCCTGCTCTCAAGGACCTGTCATTCCCTGAGGAAGAGAGATATGTATTCAACTAACCATAAGTCATTCTTGTTTGAGAGCTATAAAGTGCTACTGCTTCACTCTCATGTATAAAGGATGTAAGCTGTCCACAGCTTACATGTTGGTTTGAAATTAATATTCTTTATCATATTGAGGAAAACATTTCTATTCCTAGTTTACTAAGTTTTAAAATATGGGACTAGATGTTTAAGTTTTGCAAGTACCATTTCAGAATACACTGCAATATTTACTTTTCCCTCTTTGATCTTTTCATAGGCTGAAGTATGGTAACTTATTTTCCTATACTAAAATATCCTTGAATTATTTAATCAATCCCAATTTTTGAGTCAATATCCCAAGCATAACATTGTATCCTTTTAATATTGTGTTGGATTCCAGTTGCAAATAGTATGTTTAGGATTTTTTTCATCTACATTTATTTGTAAAACTAGTCTTTCAAATTTTTTATTAATAAATTGATTTTTTTGAAACCCAAGAGCTTGTTCTTTTGTCCAGTATATTTAAATGAGCAATGATTAATTGGTTCTACAAAAACTAATTAAGAGAAAGAGAAAAGTACCACAAATGTAAGTTGCAAATGAGAAGCAGGCCATAACAACAGAAGCAGAAATTGGAACACAAATAATGACACTGTAAGTTTAAAAATTAAATCACACTAGTATAATTGAAAAATTATTAAATATATCTACTCTATTCACTCAATTTAGAAAATTTACTTAACTGCTCTTAAAAATCAATAAAAGAAAATTTTGTTATACTTGATTTTTTAAAGTACTATTTTAACCTTTTCTTTATAATAGGGTACATTAAGTATGCCCATTTCCAAATTAACCACTTACAGGGCTTATATAAGAAATGTTTCCCAATTTTGGTTCTGTAAAGAAAATTGTAGTTTTGGTTTGAAATGTTGGCAAATGAATGACAGAATTTATGTGCCCCTTTAGGTAGGGCCAGATATGTTGATTTGACTCCTAAGTTATCTTCTGAAAGATGTTCCATTTTTCAAAAGGTCCAAATTCTACACAAATATGCAAATTTATGACTATAGAGTTACATTCTTAGGAATTACCAAGTTTTTTCTCAGCCTCATGTTTTATGAAGTGTTAGAGTTAATAGTAACTGTTTTCAAAAGATGTTTCTTCTACAGAAAAAGACATTCCAAGTGGAATTTTAAAAACTGAAATATAACATTCTTCTGAAATTTAACTCTCATATATATTTCATGGAAGCAAGAACATAAATTTGAGTGGAATGTTCCTAAGTTCAAAACAAGGGCAAGATTTACTAAGCTATTCCTAATGCCTTCTCCTCAAGCCAATTTTATGCTTAGTTTTTCTGAACATCATCATTTCCTCAATGCCAGTTTCCTTGCATTTCTATGAAACCTGCACTTAGCAAGGGAGATACTTATTGACTTCTAGCTGCCTACTCTTGCCAGAATGTTCCTATAAAGAACTGAAGCTAGTTGGAGTTTGTGTGGGGTAGGAGTAGTAGACAGCGCCTCTTCCAAAGTGATTAAGTTTAAAAATCATGTAAGAAGGGGAAAGAAATGAAGTGATGTTCTCTCAGAAGGAATAACTGCTGCTGTCCCCAGAGTGCTAACAGCACAGGTCAGCTTTCTCTAGAAGTTTTCAAAAGGGCTCATCAACTATGAAGTCAGTAATAGTATTTAATGCTGCCAACTGCACCCCTTGACACTAAGCATCACTGACACAACACCATCGTTGTACAGAAAGAGGCAAATAAATTAACTTAATGACAGGCCAACGACCCCCTAAGGAATGTGATTATATTGTGCCTGCTCTTGTATAAATGTTAGATGGTACATGCTGTGTTATTACTACTTTTGTTCCCCCTCAAAGACCTTTTGAAGTGTTCAAAGCAAAAGATGAGAGAAGACGTGTGCTACCCCAAATCACAAAGGCGATTTACTAACATAAACCAGCCTGGTGCCCACAAAAGCCTCTACTTTCACTTTTCTCAAATTGAAAGCAGTGTCCACTGGTTTCAAAAGGCCCTATCAAAACAAAACACTCAAGTCTGAAACACGCCAACAGGCAGATATTGGTGAGATCAATTCAGTCTTACACGCTGGTTTCAGAAAGCAAAAAAAAAACAGGCCTACAGCACAGGCTAATACTATTCTCATTTCCATAGTTTACCAAAATTGCCTACGCTTTTCTGGAAACAATGGACTTTCAGAACATAATGCTTGTGATAATGTGTTAAGTTAACAGAGAAAAATGCAAAATTGTATACCTCTCCTCCAGGAACATATATGGTAGCAAGAAATGTACACAGGTAGACAAGGATTGAGAGGTACATTGACAAGGCAAAGGCTGATTTCTCAGAATGGTGGTGTTGTGGATGATTGTTTCTTTTATTTGAAATTTTATTAAAGTATTTCATGATTTTTAAAAAATTAAGAGTCAAAGAGAGAGATCACAAATTGTCAGCAAGATCTAGCCCACAACTACTTTTAACAAAGTCATTAACAGTTAACATTTAGGAGACTGTTGCATAAATACTTGAATTTTTAGCTTCTCATGAAAAATTGAAAGATGCGGAAAAACTGGGTCCATGTTCCCACCTGAGCTCAACCAGCCTGAGCTGTGAGGAGACATCTGACCTTTATAACGGGAGTGCTTGCTAACCAGCTGCCACGGGCCCCCACTCCCCCCTCATCTCTATCACTGGCCTGTAGGCAACCGCATGTGGGAATCCTGCTGAAGGCACCTGGATTAAGAAAGTTTCCATGACTCCGTGCATATGAATGAGCCTTCTGCTTTCTCTCGTTACATCTTTACATTTTGGATGTCCCCTCAGTGGTCAAATTAGAGAATGTCTGTATCTGCTTTGAGAAGCTAATTACATAATCTTGGAATATACCTAGTGTAATAAAAATTTGGCAATTGACAAAAACAGAGCAGTCAATCCTGATGATTATAATAATTAGTAATGATAATAAAAACACTTTGGGGACCCAGTTCTCAAATTAATCAACTCTATTAAGCAAATAAACAAGACTTTTGAAAAATTAAATTTAGGGTTAGAACATCTCAGCGTTCTAGTCGCAAAGATTCTCATGGAAACCAAAACCAAAGTTGAATAAGAAGAAGTTGGATATATATTCCATTTGTCTTTGGTCCTTCCCTGCTTTCTTTTAGGCCTAAGCTAATGGATATGTTTGTGTTTGTCAAACAAGATACATGGTGCTAAATTAGCCCATTCATGGAAGGATAATATATGTTTATCATTTCTAGGGTTCAAATTCAACGCTATGCCACCAAAAATAGCAAGCCACCATAAATGTAAACATAAAATGACTGATACGTTGAAGATGCATGCACATTTAACAGCGTACAACAGAATGATGTGGTTTTCAGGCCTTTTTTTTGGTGGTGGAGGGGGGGGCTTGTATTATTGACACCCCACCATGGCCTTTGTAAAGGGAAAATTCTTACCTTGTCAATGGTCCCAGGTCGCCTGAGTCTTGGCTTCCAGCTTCACTGGGAGTGCTCACTGATTTCGAGGAGGGAGACATAGGGGTTGGGACTAAATAATGAAAATAACAGGTATCCCATGTTAAAAAATGCAGCGACTGCACTGGGGAAGAGCAGCGTCAGACAAATCAAAACAAATGGGCCCAAATTAAAGTGGTCGTATGGCCAGGAGAGATTGAGATGGGATAAGGAAAAAAAAAAAACAAAAAAGGAAAGAAAAGAAAAGGAAGAAAGTCAAGTGAATTTTTCATATTTTGGAAATTAAAATTTGAAATGAATTTAGACAGAATTAACTTAGGGATTCTAAGGCCATGTCCACCTTAACAAAGTAAAATGGAGAATCAAAACAGTTATCCAGATAATTCAAGTCAAATCTCTCTCTAGCATGAACTATCCAGATAATTCTAATTCTCCACTTTATTTTGTTAGTATAGATGTGACCTATTAAAAAATAAAATGAGGTGTCTATAAAACTTTAAAAGATTATAAAATAAGTGATTCTGAATAATTTTAAATGGTCACGGGGAGTCAGAAAAGGCTGTTGTATGTCTGCATTTGGAGGGAAATCTATTGTCCATGGAGTATAAACTGCATTTGCTGTGAGAGACTAAGTGACAGATAGAGAAAGGGTAAATGTTGAACCTGGTAATTTAAAAATCTCTTTCAAAACAAAGCAAAATGCCAGGCTGCTTTATTTGTACACTTAATTAATAGTTTCATCCCATTGTAATGTTTACTGTGTTTGTGAATTGTGTTCCTTTGCTTCTGGCAGCTCTAGAAAGCACTGCCATGTGCACGTAAGTAAACTGCCATTCTGCAGACAGGAGAAGCAAGTTCAAAGATCAAGGTCAGGGCAGGCTGAAAGTCTGAGAGCAGGGATAATAAAAGAAAAAAACTAAAGGAAGTGCAAATGTATTTTTTTTCTCTATCCTTCAGGTACAAGCCAAATGTCCTTCAGATAGAAGCTGCACCAAATAGCCAAGGTGGCTCCAGGCCAGATGAGAACGGGTTCTCAATATCACACATGCCAAAGAAGCCATATGGGCAGAAAGAAACTTCAATACATAGTGTAGATTCCCATTTGGTTTCAATCATGTGCAATTTCCTTTTATTTATTTAATAAGGTAAAGGGTTTAACTATTTTGTCCAAATCCTATAACACAATGGCAGATCTGTCAAGTAACTAGGAATTTTCATGTGGTTCTACAATTAATTCACTGATTACCCTCTGCAATAAGTCAGAGGGTCAGTCGGAGAGATGGATGAAAATTGAAAATGGAGTCCACCCTTGCCAGGGCCCTTTGGCAGGGATGCAGGGATAGTTCAGAATTTGGTCATGGTTTAGGGATGTTTAAA
This sequence comes from Balaenoptera musculus, assembly GCF_009873245.2. Lineage (NCBI taxonomy): Eukaryota > Metazoa > Chordata > Mammalia > Artiodactyla > Balaenopteridae > Balaenoptera > Balaenoptera musculus. The sequence goes on along the minus strand of NC_045793.1, from coordinate 60,176,133 downwards.
CTGTTTTGCTCTTAAGGTTTAATTGCCGGCTTTATGCAGGTTAGGGGAGAATAGATATTCTACTATTGTGTTTAACCACTGTTCACATTGCAGCAGAACTTCAAAGGCTATTTTGAGGCAAAAATATAATTGCAAAGTGTCTAATATATATCACTTGTCAACTAAGTAATAAAAAAATTTGTCAGCTCCTCAAAGAAGGTCCATCACTCAAATATCCCATAGTTTACCTCTTTCATACCACAAAGAAGCTAACAAAATAATCAACGTCTTATTTGGGTTTATTATATCATTGTTAGACATATGATTTTACCTACTACAAACTGAGGTTGAGTATAAAATGCCTTTTCATGGTGTTTTAGTTTTGTGTGTATGTATTAAATTATATTCAGCTATACTTAATAATTTGTATGCTTATGTATATTGCTCTTTTTCTTATTTATAGTGATATAAACACTTGCCATTTTGTTGTACATGGGATAGTTTTTACTGTTAATTTAAGTAATTATGGAAATACATGAAAATTTATTTTAATATAAAAGCCAATGATGGAAATAAAAGAAGACAAACCATTGATAAAAGGAGACCTGATACTGTATTTATTTATATGTATTACTTTTAAAGTTTTTGTTTTACTATATTGGATATCACGTAGTTTTACAGACACCCTAGGATTACTCTAAAACATATGGAAAGCAAATGGATAAAGAAAAATAAAATAACTTATCACATGAGTGATATATAGTTAAGTGACAGAGTAAACACATTATGTACAAGTTACCTTCAACACAAATAAAACAAATAGTTCAATATCCAAACCCTGGATAAAATGAGGTCATGGATAATTAACTAGGAGTGAATGAGTTGGAGGAGGGGTGCTGCAGTAAAAATGCCGATGAGCAGTGAAACCAAGATATACAACAGAGTCAAAGAAATTTAAACTTGTTAATTAGCTGCTAATCTGTCACCCTTCTAAGTTTTCCTTCAAATTTCCCACTGAGCATTCTATTTTCATCATGGAATAACTATGTCTGTGGTGGTTGTGAAATTCATAACCAGATTCACAGTATTTAGGTTGGCAGAGGGAGGCAGGGATTCAGCAATGAAAATGAAGAACAATTTTTTTTTCTTAATTTTGAGATTTCTTGTATTTACCATGTGGCAACTCATTTAACAAATAACACAGTGGAGAAGGTTGACCGTAGAATCAGCCAATAAGCAGCAAACTGCTAACAACTCTACAACCTGTCCTCCTATTTCCTTCCAGCCCCCTCAATTCCAAAAATAAATACATCTGACCCATAAGCCAAAGCATTTCTTACAAAATAAAAACAAAAACAGACGTAAAAGAATAGTAAATGCTGGACATGGTATATCCCACACAAGTCAAATCTGAGGAAATAACACAAAGCACTTTTAAGTACCTAGAGGGGGCTCCGGTGATATCCCGATGCTTTGCAGCAAAGCCTCTGTCTCTCGGCGTTTGCGATCCAGGTCAGAGTCATCCTGAACTGGTTCTTTCTTCTGCTGCATATCAGCCTACAAAAAATAGATGCCAGTAAGAAAAGTGAATAACAGAGCTAAAGGCATGCTTTTCCTGGCTGAAACTGAAAATGGTAAATGCATGGCAGCAAACACCAGGCAAAAGCCCTAAATAGATATAATCATGTGTATAAAGGATGAAAAAACATTGTAACTGCTCCATTTAATAATTACTAACCCAGCACTTTCTCCTTTGGTTGAAGGCTTTTTCCTGTCTCTATCACAGGGTATGAGAGTTTTTCTCACTCAGTTTCGGAAGAAACCATCACGGCAAAATATTTCTAACTGGGATGTGATTTAAAAAAAAATTCTGTCTGGTTTTCTAAACCCTCTTGCCCCTTCTGGGAAGACATATTATCAGTTCTTGATGAGTGTGTGTTTGTAATATTCATGGCTCACGTTTGGAATTATGCAAACAAGGAATTATTGGGATCTGGCTAAAAAGTAAAATTAGTTATGAAAATCTGTAACTGTACAATACACTATTGTATCAGTAATCTAAGTTTACCATGGTTTAAATAAACCAGGCTAAAATGTTTATTAAAGAATGTGAACAATACTGATGTAAGTATTGTTGCTTAATTCTGATTTTCATAGGCTTCCATTATACATATTAACTCAAAGGAGAAAATTATCGTGTAGAAAAATACAAAACAAAAAATCATTTAGGAGAGAGACGTTCTTTCCCCAAGTTCTATCTTAAAAACACATCTTGTTTGTCTGAGCCTCTTATAGTCAGATCCTATGCCCAGTTTGTCTTTTTATAGGATAGCGACAAGTCAAAATACAGGTTAAAGAAGGTTAGTGGTGGAATTCTGGGGGGAATTCTCAGGTCTCTTTTCTTTTTCATAACACAATTACTACTTAAGACAAGGCATTTGCCCCACATCTGAAACACGATGACATCCTATTTGATGTGTAGCTACCTCACGACAAGGCTTTGCGAGTTTACAGGCAGGAAGTTGTCTTAGAGCTTGTCAAAAGCCAATTATCCAGTTATCAGACACACCTTTCTCCCCAGGGGCAAGCTGGGCTCCCTAACAGATGCATTACCTCTTTCAGGAGTGCAAAGTACATTTCAAAGCTGTGAAGCATAATTTCTGTTGTGGCATCTAAAGCAGAAAGAGTTCATGCAAACTTGACTTACTCCCAGATGGTAACCTACACCCCAATTATAAGTAAAATGCATCTTTGCACATAGTGCTAGGCTCAAGGCTTCTGTTATTATTCGCCTCAGGCTTAAAATGCAGTCATATGTTTGAAGTCTACCTGTCATCAGAGGGAAAACTGCCATTATGGGGATCGATAAGGGCTAATGAGGATATTAGAAGATTCAGGCACTCTCACGTAACCCAAAATTCTGAAGCGGCAGTTTAATCTTGGAAGATATCAAAGTTCACGTTCTTTCCCAATTTTAACATTTAAACTAGCAAGTTCCAAAGTTTATGCATACAACAGAGGCAAAGACAGAACTAAGATAAGAAAAAGGACCTTGCAGAGTGACAATCTATTTCAGTATTCACATACCATAAAGTTAAAAAAAGGACTGAAGGGAAAGGGGAGAAATGAAAGAAAAGGGAAATTACCACTGCCACTGCTAAACTACAAATGAAAAAACGAAGATAAGCACAATTCATCTCAGGAAGCCAATACAGAATAGCATGGTTTTACAGTGAAGAGTTAAGCCATAACTGGACTGTCAGCTTCACTGAGAGCAGATAACGTGTTTATTTTGTTCACCACTATATCCACACATCCAGATCAAGGCTTGACAGTTGATGCACAATTATCAATAAAAAATGTGTTGAATGAATGAATATTCTGCCTTTGGTAACTGCTATTCTATAGCTATAGAATCTAAGAATTACACACCATTCAGAGCAGTTTCCACCAGCTATATCCCATTCACTAAGCCCCTTTACAACACCACTGTGAGAAGGAGTCATCTAAGTTTCCAGTGACCCAGTGCTCATAACAAAGCCACTTTTCCTCATCCTTTCAACAAAAACTTATTTAAGGACAACGGAGTGCCGGTGGTAATGAACACGAGAGGTTCTAATGGAGCTTATATAGAGTGAACAGAAAAAGATCCGTCAAATCTTTTCCTTTTGCATAAACTTAGGGCATAATATCTATAACCTTCTGTCATGTATGTCCTATGCAGAAAGGCACAGAATCTGGTTTTTTTAAAATTTATTCTAACTTTAATCATTTTTTTAAATAAATTTATCTATTTTTTTATATTTATTTTTGGCTGCATTGGGTCTTCGTTGCTGCGCGCAGGCTTTCTCTAGTTGCGGCGAGAGGTGGCTACTCTTCGTTGCGGTGCGTGGGCTTCTCATTGCGGTGGCTTCTCTTGCTGCGGAGCAGGGCTCTAGGCATGTGGGCTTCAGTAGGTGTGGCATGTGGGCTTCAGTAGGTGTGGCTCACGGGCTCTAGAGCGCAGGCTCAGTAGTTGTGGCGCACGGGCTTAGCTGCTCCGCGGCATGTGGGATCTTCTCGGACCAGGGATCGAACCTGTGTCCCCTGCATTGGCAGGCAGATTCTTAACCACTGCACCACCAGGTAAGTCCTAACTTTAATCATTAAGCATTCAAAAAACATATTAGGACATAAACCGCGTGTCAACATGCATGGTCAGACACTGTGCAAAAATAGCACACCCGAACTCCACCTCCAACGTGTCACTCCCACGATACAAGGTGTCTCTACAACTCATTCTCTGCCTTCTGCCTTTTTTAATTCTTAAGGAAACAGACAATATAATGACAAATATTAGTAAGGATAAATGTCCATCTAGACGTAACAGAAGCTTAGGAAAGCTATCAACACTCAAAGTTGACCAGGAAAAATGCAAAGTTAGGTAACTGGGGCTTATTGGAAATAAAGGCAGTTCGTAACTGTTACCAACTAGCACCTTAAACTAAACAATGCGTTACTTCATCCAAGACAGTTATACCAAGCCCTAATCATGAAACCTCTGGTTTTTTCCAAGTAAATACTACAGAGTCCTAATACATTTTAATGACTCAACAAGGAGTTTTTGCGTACTAGTAATTTAAAATATGCTCGGTGTCTCTCCCAGCAAATGGTATTTCTGTTTGTGAAGAGTCATCACAGCTGAGACCCAGAGAGGGTATGTGAAGAAAGAAAATTTGTCAGCCGAGAATTGTCAGTCATTTTTCCAAAGACAGCTGCATAGCTGTTAGACGAACAAGTGAGGAAAGGTCGGAAAGCCTCTGTCCATCTTACCTTGCAGCAATTTGGCAGAAGGCCAAGGACACGACAAAATTTCAGGGTGGCCTCATTAAGCACACCTCATTGCTTTAAAGCCAATTTTTCATGACATTGGCTCTGTGTCTTAAATGGTGACCACTATATTTATTTTAAAATCAGATTTCATCCATAATACCACAACCAAGAAAGCAGTTGACATCCAAAGACGCAGAGAGTGTAACTTTATACATGTACACAGTTTTCTGGATTCTGTAGAGACAACCAACCTGGGTGGTCCCAATTCACACTAGTTTTCAGTCACGGCAAAAAACTGTCACTCAGATTAGCATTAAAGAGCATTTCGCTTCCTTTTTATTCTAAACTTGTTTTATTTAAAATATAAGCCTAAATAAAGTTTGAAAATATCAAACTTATAAGCCTAAGGCTATTTCTAACTCTCTACAAACAACACAAAAACTAGAAAGTCTTAAACTTAGGAGTCAATGACCGTGGCCAGTTAACTAGAGCATTCCACAGACTCAGGATCTGAAGCTTCCAAGGAAATTTGCAGAAAAATATTCCGGTCCTTGGAAAGAATGTCTGTGACCAGCATCTCAGACCTGCCCTAACTAGTTAAGGTGCTCATTCATTCATTCACTCGTTAATTCTATAACCCTTAATTGAAGTCCTACTATGTGGCAGGATCTGTGCTGGACATTGACTCAGTGATGAAAAAATACAACCCTGTCCCCAAAAGTTTGTGCTCTAATAGGAGAAAAAGACAAATGAACAAGCAAATGGTGCTAAATAATTTGATAAGGTCAAGGATAGGGTACAGGACTAACTCAGTCATGTGTTAGAGAAAGGTATTAGAGAAGGCTTTCCAGAGGAAGAGACATCTGAGATGAGAACTGAAAGACATGTGGTTAACAGAACAGCAAAAGCCAAGGGAAGAGAATATTCATAAACTTCCTGTCAACAGAGAGCATGGCCCATAAGGTGAAATGTAAGAATCTGAGTCTGGCTGTAATGTGGATTTAGGGAAAAAGGAGATGGAATAGAAAGGGGAGAGCTATTGTGCCTGTCTAGGACCCATGATCAGTGTAAGCTGGAGAAGGGGTGGTGAAAGAATGACCCCAGGTTTCTGATTTGGACAACTGGCTTGGCTGGAAGAGGGGGTCCTTCCTGAGACTGGAGATAAAGGGGGACCACTTCTGAGGCTTAGCCCCCAGGGGCATAAGAGCATTTGAAAAAGAAGGATCAGAAGAGATTATTTCCAGGTTTCTTTCAGCTACAAAATGCCATCATGCCAGGAAACTAGGGGCCTTGAATTATAAGACCCTTCTAATAATGGGGCATTTTTGAATAATGGCCTCCCTAGCATTGATCCTGACGAATGTATGCAGCCATTCTACAGGCCCCATTTAGAGCCCATCTCAGGAGCAGAGTAACAGCTGTTTCTTACCAACCAGATCCTCTGCGTCTTTCACTGCTCTACATCATCTCCTTGGATCCTCCCAGAGCTCCATGAGGAAGGACCCACTCTTCTCTCCATTTTACAGAAGGGAAACCAGGTTCAGAGAGGTCCCAGACTCACTCAAGGCCATTCTGCGAAGGGCAGAGCCAGGTTTCCTAGCCACATTCAACTTGAAAGCCTCTGTATAACCACTGAGTTCTACTGCCTCTGTCTTACAACACTGGCTTCTCAGAACAAACCAAGTCATCATAGTCTGACCCAAGAAAAGATCTTTTGTCGGGGAGATGGGCTGTAGAGGGACAGGACTGAAAGCCAGGACACACCTTCAGGATGATGCAGTTCAGTGGATCCCAAAATCTGGTCCTATTTAGATATTTCAAATCAGAGACTCTGGGGAGGGGAGGCTGGGATTCTATATTGCCATGGGACTCCAAGGAGCAGAGTCAGGCTTCAACCACCCTGTCAATTTAGAAATGAGGAAACTAAGACTATGTAAAACTTTAATTCCAGAACTAGGTAGAGGCCCAGGAAGGCCCAGAGTCCAGGTGTTTCACACTCTCCACCACCTGCCGTCCCCAGTCTGGCAGGGCTCTGTCTGTTGCATAACACGCTAAATCCCCATCAAAGCTGCGTGGTATAGGAACAAAAAGGGCGGCCTGTTTCTACCAGTCTTGTTTGCCTGTAATTTCCCCCCAAAATGTGTAAAATGACAAGGATGAAGCAGACAGCATAATTTGGAACCAGATTTCCCATATCACTTCGCATTTTGTGGTAATTCTATGGAATTCAAGTTGGATATTAGAATGTCAGTTTAAAAGGAAACCGGTTATTAGTAAAGGATAACAGGTGCTTTAAAACTACAGTAAGTGTTGACATTTGAAGGAAAGGGAGCAAAATAACTTAATGCTTTTTTTGGCTTTGCATGGAAATGAATAGCCATTCCTTGTCAATTCTCACCTCTACTTCACTCAAGACTGCATATGTAACAGCAAAGATCTGTGAAGGAAAAACATTACGCTCACTGTCAAGGACAAATAAACTATGACATCCATCAAAGTGTAATGGTACCAAGAGAAGCAAGATACCAGAAGGCTAGAGAACAACTGCAGTTATGTTTTACTTTGTTCGAAAATAATTGTTAGAAACCTTTTTACCTTGTTATCCCCGCCTTACAGTGTGAAATAGCACTTAGCTTGTAAGGCATCAAAACACATTCTTCTTTTCGCTTAAAGAAAAACTCTGAGTAGGGAAGCAGCTCTGGTTTGTATACACACAAGCATATCACTCTGTATGTAGTTTCCTTCTTAGAAAACTACTCAAAAATATCTGTGGCATCTGGTTTTTGTACAAGATGTGGGCTATTTCTACACCACCACAACAAACTGGAGAATTAAAAATAAACTACTTGTTGGATTCTGATAGTAGAAAAAAACATGACATGGCAGCAAGGCATTGAATTGGGAATCAACGGTCCTGGATTCGGGTCTAGCAGGCAGAAAAGCTACATTTCACCTCTGGGTTTCTGCTGCTTTGTTGGCATAAAGAAGGGCCTTAATGGAAGGGCTCTAAAATCTCTTCTAGATTTAACATCTCATATAGCAGGGTCTACTATACTATCCACCCCCTTACCAAGGGAGAAAAATGCAGCTTTCCCTTTACCAGACCTAGGATTCTTATTTACCCTGAAAAAAATATACACTTAAGAAATCATGGTAGTGGGATGAATTGGGAGATTGGGATTGACATATATACACTAATATATATAAAATAGATAACTAATAACCTGCTGTATAGCACAGGGAACTCCACTTGGCTGTACGACAGAAACTAACACAACATTGTAAAACAACTATAGTCCAATAAAAAAATTTTTTTTATTAAAAATAAATAAATAAATTGATGGAAAATACTTTTAACTTTAAAAAAAAAAAAAAAAAAGAAATCATGGTAATCCACTGGCGTCATTGTCTATTTTTCTCCTAAAATGTTCTGGCCAGTAGTTTTTTTAAAACCTTCCCTTGACATTAACACTTATTAAGTAGTAACTATATCCTAGGTATTGCTAAGTGCTTTATAAGATTAACTTTTTTAATCCTCATGATCAGACAAAATAAACACACTGCTATTCCCATGTTAAGCATAGAGAACTGAGACACAGAAAGGTTAAGGAATTTCTAACAATAGCGATATCACAGACCACTTTCAGGGTTCTATTCAAGTCTGGGGTAAACCAGGGGTTTGGGACCTCTGGACCAAATGCTATCTACCATTTATGTGGTGCCTGGCCACTACATGGCAGATGTCAATGACTTTACTACTCTGAGTATGTAGACATCACTCATGTTATTCAGGTATTGTAAAAGCATTCTTTTACAGGGTCCTCTTTATCCGTTTGACCAGCCTCTCGGAATCAAGTGATTCTCCTTTCCCCCTACCCCCCAACACCCCAGCACCCAGTACTTACCTCTTTCTTTTTCCTCTCCTCTTCCTTCCGTTTCTTCTCTTCTCTTATCTGTGCTAAGCGCTGTTTTTTGCGCTCTAGCTCAGCTTTTAAGTCACTTTTGTCAGACATGTTGGTTTCCTTGGAGCAAAAGAGGAAAAAAAGTGAATATACACAAATAACTTCTCTCTATTATCGTCGCAAAAATCATTCAAAAGGAAATCAAGCTTGAAAATAGAACTTTCTGGCAATACAGATTGTATACCTTAGCCTCTGTTGATGAATCAAATAAGTTAGATCTGGTCTCCCTCTATATAAAATCTTTCCTTTTCATGTACACATAAATATTTGAAAAAATACAATGTTATAGTCTATTCTGGTCTGAAGAATAATAGCAACTTAATTCAGAATAAGTAACACATTTTCTGTACAAGTTTCTTAACAAGTAAACAAAAAGTAAATAATAAGAGAATCAAAAAAGAACCATCACCATGACTTCCAATTTAGACGACAATGGACCAATTCATCCCCACACTGAGAAAAGAAAATAGGCTGTCATAAACTCTTAGACACATGGCCTGCTCAAATTTCTATGGGCTCAACAAACATTCCTCCACTGAGACTGGGCACATGGAGATTTCATTTTGCCTAATATTATATGCATCAGGGAAGACAGCCACTGAAGACCTAACATGTTAATCTTCTTTTCCTGTAAAACTCCTCCTGAACTGTCACAATTAATTTCATCTCCAGTACAAACTTATTTCTATAAAACTTTCATTTGCATACTGAATGCAATGTTGCTTATCCTGGCACTTTCCCTTTTCAAAGCAAAAGATATTTGTGAACACATGAATGAGGAGACAACACCATGGCAAATTCTTGGGACAATTTATCTGAACAAGATTTTTAATGTTAATGGTGATGATGATCCTAGTGGTGATGGTGCCAGAAATTTCAAATAAAATGAGTTTGGAGAAGATTCTCACCAATCACCAATGATTATATTTGTCTCTTTTCTGCTCCCAACTGGAAACTAAGAAAATGGAGACACTGAGACATGAAGAACTCCTCTCTGACCCAAATTCCTAAAATAAAGTAAAAAAAAAAAAAACAAAAACTAACCATAAATGTCACGAGTATTCATTTGCATATTACTTGTATGCAACTATGATGAATATATAATGTGTCCCTGAGAAGATGACAAAACGAGGGAAGGCAAAAAAAAGCATACAAAGCAATGAAAAATCCTCAAACTTCCTGTCACTGTCTTTACAAGGTAATCAAGAACCTGCAGTCACCCTAAGACACTTTCAGGTGAATACACACAGTTGGGAAGTGTACTGTGTTCCTACTGTCCTACCATACACATTCTTGCTCATAGTGTGATGGCAAAGATTTGTGAAATAACAGCAATAATCATCATGATAATCAATCTCTGCTATTCATGATCACACTCTTCATTTTTCAACAAATATGTGTTGACTATTTAATCTGTGCTAGGCATTCTCTAAGGTATCGAGTACAAAGATGAGCAGAGCCAGATTCTTTCCTTCAAGGAGTGCATAACTCAACTTTGTGAGCATGTGGTGTGGCTGGAAATGCTCCTTGAGAGATCAGCTTACTGATTACTGAGTGCCAGATACTTTACATTTATTATCACATTTAATTACAACAATCCAAGGAGACCACTATTATTATGAATGCCTTTTTTCACAATTCAGATAAAGGAGGCTCAGCAAGACCTAAGACTGCATAGTCCATACATGGAAGGACTTCAATTCAAGCATGTCCGTGCTCTGCACTACTACACTCCACTGATCGCCAATGTACAAGTTCAGAGGGGATGCAGAACAAGAGAATAATCACGATCTGGTGGAGTGGGCGAGGGTGAGCTTTAAGGAAGAAGTGGAATTTGAACTGGATATGGAAGGAGCTCAGGAACTAGCACAGGAAAGGGAGACAGAGACACACAAAGGCCTGCAGAAGAGAGAACCAGCAGGCTGTGTACAAGAGACGCAGATGAATCCAAGTCAAGAAATACAAACTTTAGTTGGTAAGAATGGACCTGTGAAGGCAAGTGGCAAAGACTTGAAAATACAGAAAAGTGAGTTCCATTGGGTGTAAAGAGGGTTGGGAAATCAGCAGCTCTTTGAAAGAGAAAAGTGACAAAACAAAAACAGAATACAAATTTGCTTAAGTCTATTCTTGTCCCTGCCTGGGAAACAGATAGGAGCAGAAACGAGAAATACGCAAGCTGCGGGGAGGCTGATGCCAACATCTATCTGGGTCGATTGCACCTGCACTGGGATGGTAGGTGAGTGTGGAGACAGAATGTGCTGGGAATGTGGACTGAAGAGAGCCCGGCTAAGAAGGAAGACGTGACTCTTGGTAGCCTTTAGATGTGGAAGCAAATGAGAAAGTTTCAGTAACAATTCAACTTTGAGACTGTCAAGAGGATGTCAGTGAAACTGGGAAGAGAAGGCAAATAAGGAAGTGATGAAAAAACTTTCAGTATGTCATAATGTAAGTGTCAACAGGACTTCTGAGCAGAAAGAGCACAGAGATACAACACTGCAGGTGGGATGAGAAGCTGGATGGGGACTGGGGCTGTGGGATGCAGCGTGAAGGCTCCTGCCAAGGCCTATTTAAACCTGAGTCACAATTCATTGTCCTACAGGTGCCAGGTAGATAAATGAGGAAACAAAGCAGTGACTGAGGCCAGCCAGAGAGGAAACATTCTGCCTGCAGGAAGCCAGCTCTATCCGGTTCCAATTTGATGGTTGACATGTAAGAACATGGACCAAGCAGTTAGATCTGATTTTTTTTCCCCAAGAGAAGCCATAGAACTGATAAAAGTAACGTTACCACTAAACACTGTTAGCCAGTAATTTTCAACACCAAAAATCCTGACAGGAGGAAAAACTAGAACCTAATTCCAGGAGGCATCTGAGAAGTTACATATATTCTTCCCCAATGGGGGCCAATCTGATCGATGTTTTCGATATTTTTTCTGCGTCAAAAACGAAATGTCTGATCAGAAAAATTACTGTTAAAGCAATAGTTGTGTCATCCTATGTTGAAAGCAGCCAGTGGAAACTTCTTAGAAAAACTTTAGAATTCTCTAAGAAGTTTCCCTCTCCTCCACATTCCCGAACTTTTATCTCCCTTTCCCAGTCCATCAGAAGTATCTGGCATGACTTCAGTTACATATTATAGTTGTAAAAGAGCAAAACATGTAATAGAACATCCTGTATTTGTTGTGATTTTCTTGCGAAGGACTTCATTCAACAGTGGGAAGTAAGGTGTATTCTCAGTACATTTCTGCAAAGGGCAAAGGTCTTCTTAAAACTGATAAATTTGTCTGACAATGTTGGTCATTTAAGTTGGTGTTACCAGCCATAGAGCCAATATTTTAAAAATAAACAACAATAACACCAAGGGAGCTTTAAAAAAATTGTTACAATAGTGGATGTTTCAAATAACACTTCACTTTTTAAAGGCAGTAGAAGCACAAGGTTAAAAGACAGCTATAGAGAGTACCTTCCACTTTTTGATTTTTGGATCTATTCCAAACTAGACACTTTGCATCAACACCTGGGAGAATAAGAAATCTCAAGAGAACACCCTGTAAAGGGTTTGGAAAGTACACATTAGAGTAAATGAATGGGCCTTTACACACAGTGAAATGGCTTAAATAGTGGCACTAAACGCAGCGTCAGCACTGAACTCCATAGGCTTTCCCGGGGGGGCTTGCCAGTCTGACCCACTAAATCTCCCTGCACATTAAACAAAGCAAATCGAGGAGCAAAGAATGGGGGACATGAGTTATAGAGCTTCCTGGGGCTAATGTAGGTCATTGCAAAGGCAATTTTGGGGCTCCCAGTTTAAGAAAATAAGAGACAAAGCTACCTGCTGCTAATTATTGCTCACTTGCTGCACACACATAAAAAGCTGGTCTCTTTCATTTACAAATGGCAAGTAGATAAATCAAACCCACCTCTAGGTGTGTATCGCCTCCCTGTCTGATCATCCGCCTACTCTCCCACCCACCAGCCAACTACAGCCCAACTCTACCGTGGCTTAGGAACACTTACAGCTGTCTCGCCCCAGCTCCATCCATGCCGGGGTCAGTTGATGCACTGTTTATGATGCCTGCCCAGCTCTCCTCCTAGCAGAGTCCCATGTTCTGAATTTGCTTTCCAGCGGTGACATTCCTTTTGCCCACATTCTCTCACAACCTACCTGCACTTGTCCGATTCATCCACCTATTCCCTCCCACGTCTGCATCTCAGCTCTTGCTCTCCTGCAAGTTCTCCAGCTATCACTGAGTACAATCCCATGTCACCTCTTTTTTTTTCTTTTCTCATCCTCCAAATTACCCCTACCTGACAGCAGAAATCTCAACAGCTACTCCATTTACTCTGGACTCCATACCCTACTTCCCAACTGTAACTTTTTTCAAATCTAAACTCCCTACTTCTGATTTCCCTCTTTTCCCCTGGTTCACCTTATATCCCCTTGTTTCACTATGACTCATCTCCATCCATCCTCCCAAGTGTTTCAGTTCTCACATCTTTTGTTTAAGTCCATCTTTGAGCTCAGTAAACTGCCATCGTTATCATCCAAGTAAATGAATCAATATAAGTCAAGAGCTTAGTACTGTGCCTGGCAAATATTAAACACCTAAGAAAAGTTGTTTGTCCTCTTCCTCCTTCTCTTTCTGCCCCTCTTCCCCTTCCTCCTCCTCCTCTTTTTCTACTAGTATTATTAGTACTATTATTTTTTACCCGGCGAACTCTTTCCCCCAACTCCACACTAATTCAATATCCAAAACCATCACTTGAAATTCACTGCAAAGGATCTAAACCTAAAAAAAACTTTAACAAAAAACAAACAAAACAAATCAAGCTTATAGACACAGAGAACATATTGATGGTTCTCAGAGCTGGGGGTGAGGGGATGAGTGAAATGGGCGAAGGTACAAACTTCCAGTGAGAAAACAAATAAATCATGGGGATGTAACGTACAGCATTGTGACTATAGTTAATAACACTGTACTGCATATTTGAAAGTTGTTAAGTGAGTATATCTTAAAAGTTCTCAACCCAAGGAAAAAAATTATATAACTATGTATGGTGACAGATGTTAAACTAGACTTATTGTGATTGTTTCACAATATGTACAAATATCAAATCATTATGTTGTACACCTGAAACTAATATAATGTTTTATGTCAATCGTACCATAATAAAAATAAATTAAATATTAAAAAGTTACAGTGAGAAATACATTAAAGGTATAGCATGCTTCTCAATCTAAATGGGTTATAAAATGGAATGCATGTGGTTAAAGAGATGTGACTCAAAGAAAAAAATATTTTTAAACAATTAAATGTAGTCATTTAATAGTAGTAAAATTCTTCTCCATTTTTCTGTTGAACATAGGGGTTATATATCAAGCTGTCCCAGGCAGGCATCCTCCCCTATCTTACCCACTTCCCCCAGAGGATGGAGAGGCACATGGAGAAATGGTTTCTTCTCTAGTTAAGAAGTTAGTTATAGGGAGGGTCACTCCTGCTGTTCCATCATAAAAATGTCTCACAGTCCTAAGTCTCAAAGAGGAAAGAACCGAGAGAGGAAGGAAGGAGGAAAACATGAGAGAACAACATGGACACTGAGGAAGCTAAAAACAAAAGTCATCTCACACCTGCCCTTTTCTTTCCAGTTCACCCTGCATCTCCTTCACATTTCTTACTCCACACACATCCGTAAAGAAAGGAAAATGCTCGACTTTTCTTGAACCCAACAATGAGACCCATCACCTTCATTTCCATTTCTGCACATATGGTCATGGGATGGTTTGATCCTGTTTAGAACCAAGCGTCTAACAGAGGAGAAGCAAAGGGTTTAGCTCTGTTTACACAGCTGCCAAGCAACAGAACCTCCTGAGGCTTAGCTTTTCAACCGTCTAGATCTCTCTTTCCTTTCAGTTGTCTAAGTTGGCAGCAGTTTGAGATTCCATTTCTAATGCTGGCACATGCAAATGTATTTCTAAGCCTAAAGTCAGAATCCTAGGAGGTTTAAGTCATTGCCCAGCTGTTTCCAGACGCATTGAAAAAACTACCTAGAAACAAGTTATCTTTTCCTGCCTAAAAACAATTGTTCCTGTCAGCTCTTCACTATCAGCTATTGAACTTCTCATCTGCCACTAGGTACATGTAAGAAATTTGATCTTTCACAACCTCCTTCCACCTGCCTGGCTTCTTATACAATATAGCTGCCTCCTTCCACTTGGATGGGAGGCCAAAGGATGAATGGGACCACAACCATTTTTACAGCTATATCACACTGTCAATAAAAAGAGGGTAAGAGAAATCTCAGAGGGAGTTGGCTGGTGAAAGATGTGGGAGGGTTACATGCTAAATTTGTACAGCTGTCAGTATACTGGGAAAACAAACATTTTGATAAAATCCATCTCATGGGGGGTGCCCAGGCCTCGTCTACTCATATTGTAGATGAGTTCTCAAACGTTTGGTCTCAGCATCCCTTGAGACTCTTAAAAATTATTAGTGACCTCAAAGAGCTTTTGTTTATGTGGGTTACATCTACTAACATTAACCATGTTAAAAATTAAAACTGATAAAACTTTAAATATCTAATAATTAATTCTATAATAACAACACTAACCTTTTACTTAACATAAAACTTTTATGAAAAAATAGGCACACTTTCCAAGACAAAAAAAAAAATCATAAGAAGACGGTATTTCTTTTATATTTTCACTTCTCTTTTTAATATCTAGCTTAAAAGAAGGCAACTGGATTCTTACAGGTGTTTGTGCATTCAATCTGTTGTGATGTGCTATTTTAGTTGTAAAGAAAATCTGGTCTCACATGAATGTGTATTCTGAAAAACAATGAGTATTTGAATAGCCTCTCGAAGTAATTGTGGATATTCTTTGATATTACACCAAAAATCAACAAATGGCAGTTTCCGAAAGTTAAGTTGCAATCTGAACATGAAACCACACCAATGAACTTTTTGTACTTTGTTACATTAAAATCCATTGGTCTGTTTTAAACTTTGAATGAATCTTTTATTCATGTATGATTTTATAACATTATGCATTGGTTATTTAGAAAATTATGCATACTTCTCAAATACTGACACATTCCATTGTACAACATCCAAAAATCACACGTGGTACTATCATTACCAAACTCTTCAGAAGGGTCTTTAGGTATGGTAAAGCTGTACAACTCATGGTGGCAGATATGTTTCCCAAAACTCTAATTTTTGCTTGAAGCTCAAATTTTATCATTAGCAACAAATATTGTCAATTGTGTTCTTGAAGTGGCAAGCTCACATCATTGATTTTTGAGAAAATTTCTGCCAAATAGCCAAGCCTAAATAACCATGGTTTGTCTATGAATTGTAGTTTCAAGTAAAAAACAGTGTTTCTTGAAAAAAGGCAGCTAATTTAGCTCACAACTCAAACACTGCACAAATGCTTTTCTCTAGACAACCACTGGACTTTGGTAAGCAGCAGAAGTGCCTTATATGCCCCCATTTGTCACACAGAAAAGACGTGCGCTCAAGGTTAGAGATTTAATGTAACTAGTATTTTTTTCTGCTTCATGAAGGATACTCTTAAGCAAAACTATTTGTCTTTTTAGCTGCAAGTGTGTGGCAGTGAGGTGCAACACCACTGCTAGGAGTTTGGTGCCCTGTCTCAATTCATGCTAAGGTACTAGCAGTTTGACCTACCATCACTTTCACACAATCCTTGCAAATGCCAATACAGTGAAAAAGACAAAAAACATTTTAGCATTATTATGAAAAGAGCTTTGACCTTACAGACCCCTGAACACATCTTGGGATTCACAGGGATCCTCAAACCACACTTTGTCTTAATCTACTTCTGATAAGATGGAGTTGATTCTAAAGTCTATAGAGACATTTACTTAACAAAATTTTGCTAAGAGTTTATATTGGCAACCTAAACAGAGGGGATTAGAGCTCTTTCTTTTGCAGAAAAGAAAAAGTAAAAGATAACAGGAATAAAATCACTGAGCATAGAAAATTCAGATTAGAGTCAAGAAACTACAATGATTTAGAAATATATTTATAATGATTTAAAAATACCAGGAAGATCTAAGACATCTGGATACATCGTTAGAAAGACTGGATTTAGGGAGATGAGGCCTTGAAGAAAAGGTTCCATAGAATTTTGTGTGAAGGATTTCTTATTCCTTTCTTGCCTACACCAGGTAATAGGTAAGGAAGACAAACTAAGAAGCCTTCTCTCACTCCCCATTCTCCTCCCCCCATAACACACACACACACACACACACAGACACACACACACACACAAAAATTAGTGGGTCTTCTTCGCCTTGTGAAGTGAGTGAACTAAGATGGTTGTTAATAAAGTGAAGGCTTCTCTGTTATATGAAAAGTTTTTATTCTTTTAATTCTGCTGCTTTCACAATTACAATTACACATGTTTGTTTCAAGATAAGAAACTTTAAAGATTACATAATCCAGTACCAGTATTTTACCCATAAACAGGGAAACTGAGCTGCATTTATCTAAGTGTACAACTATTAAGTGGACGAGTCAGAACTGGAAACACCAAATCTCTTTATTTCTTGAATATTTTTTATTAAACAATGCTTCCCTTTCAGGGTTTACTTATTCAAGATTTCACTCCCTTTAGTCACAAGAAAGCTCTTCTTAAACAAAAGGCACTCGCGGTGGATCCTGATCAGTCTACTTGCAATCACTCTCTATCACCACCTGGTGGCAGCAAATGTAAATTGCATGGGAGAGCTGACAGGAGAAAAGACTTTGCCTCTGAAATTCCCAGCCACACCTCCAAGCCAATACTGGGTAGTCCCAAGCACCCCAAGAGTTTCATCTACATAGGAAGGATCTATTTATGTTAATAGAGAACAAATTTGGAGGGAAAAAAATCTTAGTATATACATAAAGTTAAATATTTATGTTGAGTTTTCAAGGCTCCTCTTAATTTTATTCATATTGGGTTGGTTCTTGACTAGGAAATCAGGCAATATTTCCACAGTAAGCTGTTACTATCTCTCTTCTTGGGTTTGTGAGCTATATTTAAGATTGTGTCTGCATAGTGTCTCTAGCCCTACTTTCATCACTTCAAGATTCTGAGCTACCCAAATTGTACTGCCTCAGCTGTAATTTGAGCACTGGCAATTGCAGCGCATTAAACAGGAGAGCCTCTCCAGCACTCAGCACAGAGGCCCATTATGCTAGAGAGAAAAATCAATCCATAGGGTATCTGCCCTCTCATCTAGTTAACAGAATAGAGATGAGAGCTCTTAAATTTTAAAGGACTCAAAACCCATCGTCAGCTTTGCCAAAAGTTCTGGAAAATTTTGAGTTATTTCTGACCCCTACAGTGCATTCCCTCCATTTAAAGACTCAACGTGCTTCTCTTTGGAAAAGGAATTATTCCTCAATTAAGAGATTCATTCATTCATTTCTTAGAGCATCTTCCCTTGGGAAACACTCAGATGATATCAAGAGTCCTTAGGAAATGAGCATTTCAAGGACCATCCTTGAAAGAATATAAAACTAAAGATGGAACAGTTAGGACACTTGAAGAGCAATATTTTGGCACTGAGTCCCAAAGAATCAGGGCAGAAAAGGGACTGGAAAATAGAATCAGAAGAAAGGAGATGGGAGCCTTCTGGACAATATCACAAGGAAAACTAGAGAGAAGAAAGAAGTGAGGCCTTACACAAAGGATCCTGTAAAACACCTAACCTCAGGTTGAAATAGATGGGAAAGATGTTATCACCTGCCTAGGCCAGGTACCAGTAAAGAAGCCAAACAAAGAAGGCTACCACCACTACTACACTTTATATGAGGTTATATATCTGTGCTCCTAGGGGTTCGAAAGCACTTCAAAGCAAATAAAAACGAGCACTCTCAGGGAGCACGTGCAAAGTGGCAGCTTCTCCACAGACCTGATGTGAGCTTCCTTCGGCACTTGCACAGTGGCTCCTCAGCCTCCAACTGAGCTCACAGAAGACTTTCAATAAACACTTGCTGCTATATAAATGGGTTAAAGATGGCCCCTGTGTACTGGCCCCTATGTTGTTTACTTCTTATCAGGCTAGGACCACTAGATTTGAGCACCCACCAGCATCAAACACGAATTCTTACACATCCAATCGCTTTCAATATAGCTCAAACAAGCACCTTTTTAGCCACTTAGAGATCTTCTGCTTTGCATACCCTGCAAAATTGCACCCACTCTCTGCCAGTCATAGATAGGACAACGCTGTGGCTACGAGAGACCTTCAGCTGCCCTCCAGCGCTCTCTGATCCGCAGGCCCCCCACCTTGCGCCGAGCAGCAGCGCCTGATTCCCTCTTCCCTTTGTGGGTGGTGGCCCCGTGCTGCTGTCCCTGGAGGGTCTCCTTCTATCAGGGACAAGCCCCTCTCATGCAGTCCTATCCAAGTGCTGCCCATGTTGTGCCACACTGCCACCTCGTGATCCTGCTTTTCCCTAGATCAGTCCTGAAATCCTTGAACTCACCATACCCCCCCAGCCAATTTTCACCAGTCCTCCCAATTTTACACCTAGTATTTCCAAGCCTGCCCTCACCTATCCATGTCAATCCACACTGCCCCATGCCGGGCTTCACATCACTCGTCTGACAACTGCAACCCTGTCTCCGTGCAAACCTTGCTCCCCGATGACCCCCCCCATCCTCCACAGGGAGTCAGAATGAGCTCTCTGTCATTCAAATCTGATGAGTACACTCCCTTGCCTAAAACACATCAATGACTCCCTTTTAGCTGCAAAATGTGTCCCAGCTCCGGATCACGGCCCATAAGATGCTCTTATTGCCCACCTCTCGATCCACAGAGGCCTCCTCTCCCTATTTCACATTTTACTGGCAGGTACCAAGCTGTTTCCTTCCTTTGTACCTTTGCAAATTCCAGAAATGCTCTTCTCACCATTCATTACCTGATGTGCCTATTCATCTTCTCTCTCAGCTCAATCACATCCCCTCCAGAAAGGCCTCCTGCGGTCTCAAGACTGGGCCGAGCACTCTCCCTGGCGGCCCTACAGCACCTGCGGCTGGCCT
Source organism: Balaenoptera musculus (assembly GCF_009873245.2). NCBI lineage: Eukaryota > Metazoa > Chordata > Mammalia > Artiodactyla > Balaenopteridae > Balaenoptera > Balaenoptera musculus. The sequence continues at coordinate 60,156,325 of NC_045793.1, read as the reverse complement.
GCTGAGACGTGAACCACAGCCTCCACCTATGCGTGCCTCTGTTCTGTTCATACGATGCTCTCCTTCTGTTACACCAACAGCTCCTTTAAAGGAGGGGCCACATCTAATTTATCTGTGTACTTCTAGCGCCCAGAAGCAAGTGCTCAAGAATATCCCTTGAACTGCTAAATTACCATTAGATAGAAGTGTGAAATTTTCCACAATTTCACTATTGGGATTTTTCTAATCATCAGTACATTGGGTGAGTGCACTAAGGTTTTCAATGATCCAACTCAGAAAAGTTCTTCCTTATTCTGCAACAAATCTTTATTTCCATGGGCATGGGGGTGGGAATTGATTTTTTTCATCCATTAGGACACATGTGCATCAAACCCACAATCCTAGCATTGCCTCATCCATTGTACTATCTTTTCCTACATCACTACATCATATACCCGTTGATATAATGTTCTCCTGCCTGGCTTACATTTTTAATCTGTTTTTTGACTCTAAAAGGATTATTTAGCAAAATCCATTCAATTTATAATTGACACCCTCCATTGTTTATCTCAGCCAAAAACTCAGCAATCTGGAAGCCCAAAATGCCTTGAGGATAAATCATCATGCTGATAGTTGGGCTTTCTCCTTAAAAGTGATGTAAAAATATCAGTGCTTTAGAACAGAGCCATCCATTGCACTTGAAGCTGTTTTCTCTGAGTTGCCAAGATGATAAATGAACGTGTCTAAAAATAAACGACTCTCTGGTAACCTGTGGGGCTGATCTTTAAAATAACTGATAACAAGCAAATCTTCAGACATGACTAACTTTAGCTTTGACTCCGAGTCCTTGCCTCCCATCCCTATAAAGGGGCCAGATGTTCTGCACAGCAAAGTTAAATCAAAACAGCCCTGGCCGCAGAAGACCTAAATAGACATTTCTCCAAAGAAGATATACAGATTGCCAACGAACACATGAAAGAATGCTCAACATCACTAATCATTGGAGAAATGCAAATCAAAGCTACAATGAGGTATCATCTCACACCAGTTAGAATGGGCATCATCAAAAAATCTACAAATGCTGGAGAGGGTGTGGAGAAAAGGGAACCCTCTTGCACTGTTGGTGGGAATGTAAATTGACATAGCCACTATGGAGAACAGTATGGAGGTTCCTTAAAAAACTAAAAATAGAACTACCATACGACCCAGCAATCCCACTACTGGGCATATACCCTGAGAAAACCATAATTCAAAAAGAGTCATGTACCACAATGTTCACTGCATCTCTATTTACAATAGCCAGGAGATGGAAGCAACCTAAGTGTCCATCGACAGATGAATGGATAAAGAAGATGTAGCACATATATACAATGGAATATTACTCAGCCATAAAAAGAAACAAAATTGAGTTATTTGTAGTGAGGTGGATGGACCTAGAATCTGTCATACAGAGTGAAGTAAGTCAGAAAGAGAAAAACAAATACCGTATGCTAACACATATATATGGAATCTAAAAAACAAAAAACGGTTCTGACGAACCTAGGGACAGGACAGGAATAAAGACGCAGACGTAGAAAATGGACTTCAGGACACAGGGAGGGGGAAGGGTAAGCTGGGACAAAGTGAGAGAGTGGCATGGACATATATACACTACCAAATGTAAAATAGATAGCTAGTGGGAAGCAGCCGCATAGCACAGGGAGATCAGCTCGGTGCTTTGTGACCACCTAGAGGGGTGAGATAGGGAGGGTGGGAGGGAGACGCAAGAGGGAGGAGATATGGGGATACAGGTATACGTATAGCTGATTCACTTTGTTATAAAGCAGAAACTAACACACCATTGTAAAGCAATTATACTCCAATAAAGATGTTAAAAAATATATTACATAAATAGAAAAAAAAACATTAGTCTACATGTAAAGTTCACTACTTTAGGTGAGTATCACTTGTCCTACATACTAAAAGGTCACTGTGAATTTCATCACCACGCATGTTGGTGTCTCTAAAGATTGTGCAGACATATCTTTACCTGTTAAAATGAAATGACATCTATTTGTTTCAGATACATATATTATCATTTTTCAAATATTCATGGATGTAGTAAATTCATAAAATTCATATTTGTTTAAAAAAAAAAAAAAAGACAGCCCTGGCCAATAAGGCTGCCTATTGAGGGCACTCTATCCTGATAGAGGATACAGGCAAATTCAAGCTGCCCAGAGGTTCTTGCAACTCGCAAATGAGAACGAATTTAAACTATAATACTAAAGGAAATAAAATAAAGACACATTATAAAATAAGGGAAGGAAAATTTAATGCTTAAATAATAAAGTCAAAATAGATTTTCACAATATAACTGTTCACAAAGTCAATTTGTTTTTAATCTTCTAAAAATATAAGTTATTAAGATATCTCTACATCTTCAACCACTTCATTCAATACCCTCCCAAATTAACTACCAAAATACAAATTTGTAATTAAGCCTACCTAATTTTAAGGACGACTGATCTTGGTTGAAGTTATGATGAGTGGAGAAACTCACATAGAAAAGGACCTGCTAAGTAACACTCTATCCTCCCACCAAAGCAAACAACTTGACATGTGAAAAGCCGAGATTCAAACCAAAGTCTCCAGTGGCTCTTAACTACTGCCTATGCCCACGTCTTTATGTTCTTCTCATCTTCCCTCACCCCACGCTATTGGCTTTAACATCTGTACTGGTTTATTCTATTTCCCTTGTATTCTTTCTCTGCCGTTGTCACCCACTTTATGTCAGCAGTTTTCCTTCTCATGTTTGTTCTACAGGTGATAAAGAATAAGACAGCTGAGAAAAACACAGGACTACTAAAGATCTTGTAAGTCAACATAGTCTGTAGCACTACTGTGCTCACAAGAAGTCAATAAGAAGGCTCCACAGAGTTGGTGACTTAACAAACCATCCCAGAGGAAAACCAGACCTGCGGACAGCAGAAGGCGAGGGGTGCATCCCAGGCAGAGGGAAGCATGGACAAAAGCGGGGAGATAGGAAAGAGAATGGCCAGCCTGTGGGACAAGTAACTGGATATAAATGGAACACTCAGCACAAAAGAAGATGGAGGAAGATGAGGATGGATGTGGATCTCCTCTCTCAGAGATGAGATCCCAAAGGCTGAGTGACCAACCGTCCCAGCTTGCACAGAGATAAGGGAGTTCCCTGGATGCAGGATTTTCATTGCTTCAACCAGGAAAGCCCCAGGCAAACCTGGACAAGCTGGTGACCCTACAGCCAAAGATCTGCTACGCCATACTTTAAAGAGGTCTGAACTTCTCTGTAAGCAGCAAGGAATTACCAAATGATACAACCAAGTACAAGATCAGATCACTTATCCCTAGCATGTAATACACACAGCCTTTTTAAACATGGGTTGCAACCCACTGGTATGTTACAAAATCAAATTCGTTAGTAGTCATAGGGAGCAATGTTTGTGATTAACATATTAGAACTACTAGAATGCACACTGCACATAGTAAGGACAACTATTGTTTCATGGAACTTGGTTTTGGACACACACACATTCACTGTGACATATACATAGTATTTTTTTATTGTCAATTGGGGTTAAAAGAGATTGAAATATATTGGGCTACATCAATTGTAAAATCAATAAACTTTCCATTATAAACTTGTCTCTACCTTTGTCTTTTCTCAGCCAACATTTTGCAATGGCATGACACCCACAAATCATGGTGATATTTGCACAGTACGCTGAGGTGAACAGAGAAAGCTGCTCACTACCACAGGAGCCTGACCCGGGCTCTGACTATCATGAGGGCCAAGAGATTAATATCTGGGTGCACATGCAACCTGCAATCCATTTGCAGGGCACTGGTGAGGAAGCACTTCCACAGAATGACCAAAGCAAGCTCAGCAATATTTAAGTCTACCAAAGAAAGAAAGTGAAAAAAGATACAAAATAAATTCCCGGGTGCTTCAAGGCACAAATGCATCAAGGTGGATGTACTTACAAAGATTAACCCGCTTTTCCAGCTACCCTAGTATGCCCATAAGAGTGCAGAAAATCAGTACTGTCGGGAATGCAGGACCTTGGCATATTTCCTGCAGGCCATGTCAGCACAAATGCTGACTGACCCTAGGATTTGGATGTTTGCCATTTGTCTCATCAGCACAACCTTTATATTCCTTTTAGAAAGCAAATACCCATCTGAAAAGCTTGGCTGCAGAGTCCCCAACCTGGCCTGCACATAGCATTCTGCACATGAATGGATAACTCAGTGGAATGAGGCAGTATTCAGAACAGATTTCTCAACTAGTCCTTAAAGGCTTAAACCCTTCTGATACTCATGTGCATTTTTTAAATTCAAGACTTCTTTTTTTTAATTTAGCTAGAGTCAGTTTCAACCATCTGTCTCTTTGAGTGAAAATAGGAGACAGGCTTGTACATATGAGCTTTTGAAGAAAACCAATTTTGGCAAAAAAATTTAAAGTGGAAGAAGAATTATATCTCCATTTTCGAGACCATGCTAAGGAGTAACAAGATATCCAAAGTAAGGAGAAACTTACATGAACACATCTATCTCCTTTTCTACCTGTTAGGCTGCCCCCATTCCTGACCGTTCCTTGACTGAACTTCACTGCAACTAGACCTCTGCCCCGCAGTCATCGCCTTGAGAAGTAGCAGAGTGGAAACATAAAACTGATTTCCTGGATTTGAGTGACAACATTCAGGGGTGTGGGAGACGATAATGGTAGGTAGTCCCCAAGAATTTGGAAATAATGGGACTAGAGCATGATCACTTTCTGAAAGTTAAACTACACCTTATCTTTTTTTTTTTAACTTTTTATTTTATATTGGAGTATAGTTGATTAACAATGTTGTGATAGTTTCAGGCGTACAGCAAAGTGATTCAGTTATACATTTTCCCATTTAGGTTGTTACATAATATTGAGCAGAGTTCCCAGTGCTACACAGGAGGTCCTTGTTGGTTATTCATTTTAAATATAGCAGTGTGTACATGTCAATAAACTAGTCCTTATCTTAAAAGACAGGACATCTCCCAAGTCAAAATGTCACACAGTGCCAGAACATCAAAGCTAGGACTGACCAAAGGTAATGCAAAACCACCACATAAATTAGCAGTGAACAATTGTAAATCTGTTACAATTAAAGGAGAATCAAGTCTTAAATGACAGGAAAAGGGGGTGTGAATTTATCAGGTTTTCTCTAGTGCATCCAGGGAAACAGATGCTCTGACCAGTTGACGTCATCGTTCCCGTGCACCTGTTAGGAGAGTCACCATGATGGCGCCAGGCCGCTACACTGCAGCACCAGCTGTGACAACTGCTCCCCGGGCTCTGGCTCCGTGTATATCCAACCTTCGGTCTTCCACACTCCAGTTAAAGGCAACTCCAGCCTTCCAATTAACTCAGACCAAAAATCTTGGAGACATCCCTGTTTTCCCTTTCTGTCAAATCCCACATCCAATTCAGTAGCGAATTATTTGGGCTCTCCTTTCCAAGCATTTCCAGAATCTGTCTACTTTTCGCCACCTCCTCTGCCATCACCCTATCCCAGCCACCATCATCTCCCATCATATTATTGCAAAAGCCTCCTGAACGGTCTCCTTGCTTCTACCCTGGGCCCACCCCCCTGCTTTACAGTCTATTCTCAGCTGCAATGGTAATTCATTAAAACACAAGTCAAATTATGTCACTTCTCTGCATAAAGCTCTCCAACAGCTCCCATCTCAGAGTAGAAGCCCAAGTCCTGCCATGGCCTCCGTGGCCCTACCCAATCCAGCCCCATCAGTTTTCTGATCTCATATCCAGGCATGCTTCCCTGCTGTTCTTCAAACATATCAAGTACACTCCTGCTTCAAGGACTTTGCATCTACTATTCCTTCTGCCTGATGCACTTTTTTTCTCTAAAAATCCAAAAGATTTGCTTCTTCAAAACTTAGTTCAAATTTCATCTCATCGAGGTCTTACTTCGTCACTCTATTTAAAAGGGCAAACCCCTCCCCCCCACTGCACACGCATCCCCAAGTCTTTCCCATTGCCTTATTTTTTTTCATTACATGTATTACCACCTAACATACCCTATAACATATTTTAAATATTTTTCATTGTTTTCCCGTCTCCTAGCTCCAATGAAGGCAGAGATTTTGTCTGTTTTGCTCACCAATGTGTTGCCAATACTAGAATAGTGACCGGTACAGAGTAGATAACAAATATCTGTTGGATGAATGAACAAATTTGGCTTCAAAAATTGCCTGAGTGCCTTCCTCGCCTCCCAGCCTTGTTCTCCGTAAAAAGGGTCAAGGGTCCACTGGCTTTGAGGTTCTCCTATGACTGCTCCCTGACCCGCCCTCTCAACCCTTTTGCTGTGATCTGGTGTCCTCAATGGCTGTATCATTGCCACACCTAGATTCTACCTCCCTTCCTGGTCCTTTTGAATGTATTACATAATTATACCATCTGCTTGATTTTTCAATGCCTATATTACCTCTGGACTTAGCCTTCAGGATAACCCTTAATGCCCACAGGCTAGTACTGTCCCAACCATACCCAGCTCGGACCTCTGAGTCCAAGGGCCTAAGAACCCAAGTTCTCAGGAGATTGCAGAATACTAACCTATAAGCAGGGGCACGGTGATACCATGGGAAGAAGTTAGGTTTCTCCTGGCAAGTCAGTAAGTTGGCATTTATGTTTGTAGCCTAACATGTAACCTATACTTGCATTGGGTTGTGTGAATTCGTCACTAAGTTGCTGGAGAATTTTGGCTACATAAGAACAATCTAATATCTATACCCTCAAAACTAACATTCAGACCTTAATCCTGCCTGTCTGTCTGTCTAGCTGATTGCTGGCTGGCCCTGTTCACACCTGTCCCCACAGCTGCAACATGACAGGTGACTACAGATAAGAATGTTGATGCCCACGAGTGTTGCCTGCTCATGTTCTCAGCATGTGAGCATGCACCCACACATACGCACATACAGTCATCTGACCCCAAGTTCCTTCAGCAGATCAGAGCGTGCTTCTCCCCACCGCTGCAGTCCATGTTGCCCATTTGCAGGAAAGAAGTAGGGGGCGGAGGGGAAGGAAGGGGGATGATTCACCTGATCGAAGGGGATGTGAGAATACCTTGGGTATCTGAGCAAGATCCCCATACATTTGTAAAGGAGGGAGAAGCACACTAATCAACCAAATTTTCTAATTTGCTAAGAGCCAGGAAACCCAAGTAGTTGGCTCCACGAAATGTATCTTTATGTTAATGCAACTTAATGGGTACTTACTGAGCCCCTATAAAGTGCAAAGTGCTGTTCTGCGTGCTGTGGGACTTACACAAATGATTAAGAGGAAAGTGACCAAAAGGTACAGACTCACAGTTATAAGATAAATAAGAACTAGACTACAGTTAACACTGCTATATAGGAAAGTTGTTAAGAGAGTAGATCCTAAGAGCTCTCCTCACAAGGAGAAATATTTTTTTCTTTTCTTTTTATTGCACCTGTGAGACGACGGATGTTAACTAAACCTATTGTAATCATTTTACAATGTATGTAAATCGAACCATCACGCTGTACACCTTAAACTTATACAGTGATGTATGTCAATTATTTCTCAATAAAACTGGGGGAAAAAAAATCCCAGAGGGGAACACTGGGCTAAGTTGTCAGGCTAAGACACCCTCCCTGCTGGGAGTGTTTGGATAGGTAATACCAACATTTACCACGTACCTCTCCCTTCTTTACACTTTCAGGGCTAACAAAGTGCACGTCTGATTTTTTAGCTATATTAATCTATGCAAAAAGTTATAATACAGCCTTTTGCCCTGGAAAACTACCCTTTGCTTTTGAGACCACAGGTTAACAGTAAAAACAGTCTTATTTCCAGGTTCTCAGAGGATTTATTAATGTAGTGCCCTTGTCAGGTAATAATAAAAGTAACATATTCCTAATTGAGCTCTTACTATATGCTGGGCACTGCTGTAAGTCTTTTCCATGTGTTAACTCATTTAATCTTTTTATTAGTATTCCAGTTGGAAGAAGCAGGACTCAAACCCAGGAAGTTTGGGTTTTAGACTTCCTTAACCACCAGTAGTCAACTTTCCTTAACTGCCATTATACTAACATATAAAAGAAGAAAACAACAACAAAAAGAAAGAGCCTATGAATTTAATTTTTTCTAAAATAAATATGTCTAATTTCTATAAGCAAGGAAAATCTGCTTTTAAAGGTGAACTTTTTGACTGCTTGTTTGTGACCTGTCCCTGTTTACTCCAAATCAAAGTCCCTTGAGAGCCAAGACTTTGGCTGTCCTGGTCACAGCTGTATCTCTGGTGTCTGGAACAGACTTAGGAAGCGCTCATTAAACACATTAGCCATCCTTCTGTTTCTTCCTATTTTCCATTTTATTTCTTTTCAGAAAAAAAGGGCAGGGTCATGATTTGTACAATGAATTATATGATCAACCTATCCATAAATATTTGTTGAATGAATAAATTATCTGAAAAAAAAAAAAAAAAGAGTCTGTCTCAAAAAGCTTATAATATGGTAGGGTCTTTCGAAAACACTAGCTCCACCGCAAGGGAGAATGGAGCGAGTACAGGATAAAGGTTTAAAGCACAAAGGACAGCTTGCAGGAACCAAACCACACAGTGGCCTTCAAGAAGGAGGGGCCGCGAGAGCTGGATATGGAAATGTGGGTCAGACGGGAACCGGGAAAGCATTTCCTGTGGAAGGAGAGCGAGCGTGAGTGAAATGACAAGGGCAAGAAGCAGCAGCCGTGTTTGGGGAACGGCAAACCGTTCAGGTGGACGGTGGTGTGTGGTCAAATGGGCCCGAGGCAGCAGGGGTGCTACGGGAAACAAGCTGGAAAGGTGTGTGTTTGGTGCAAAACTCCCAGGTCTTAACTGACCCAGGTCAACTGTTTCTGCCCTTTGGTCCTTCCTCACTTTAGAAAAGAATTATTTATTTTTAAAATATGTAAGGGTCTCGAAAAAATCAAACATTTCCATGTTAAACCAATCCAATCTATTCAAATGTGTTAAGTAATGCAAACAACGAGAATTAACACTTTCCTTGCGCATCACACCTTTGCTGTATATAATGAAAAAGTGAGAAATTAAGCGCCCAAAATAGGTACCTTAGCATTTGTAATACATTCTTTGCATAAGATAAGCATTCAGGGTGGAAATTCTATTCCCCAAGTAAACTGGTAGTTTTCTGTTCTGCACACTACAAAAGGAATATGGTAGTTGGGTATTCTGGCAAATGCCTTTGAATGGACGTATTTATCTAGCCTCTGCTGGCAGGATGGCTCAGACTTGGAACATCATCGGGGTACATTAAGACATTACTGAAAGAACAAATAAATGAACAGATGAAAGACTGAGCCCTCAAATGCATGATGATGTGGCCAGTTTGTGCAAGCATTTTTTGTTTGTTCGTTTGTTTGTTTTTAATGGTTGTCACAAGCTGTTAAATTTTCTTCAACCTGGCCTGACACTGCTATAGCATTCCCAATGTCTGGCAGGAGTTTAAGGAATATTTGTTAAATGAAGGAATGAATGAACGAATGTTACAATTTGAACAGTTATGTGGGAAAGGAAGTAGACAGAGACTGTCATATTTATTTTTCCAGTCTGGCACCTGCCCTCTTATTTATGCAGGCCCCAAGGGAATGGCAGAACCTGGCCAGAGATGAGAGTGATGCAAGGCTCTATCTAGTATACAAAATCAGAGCTTCTTAAATTTGGAGAAAAAATAATGTAGAGCTTACCAGAGGAATCTCTGGTCTGACCTCTCATTGGTGCAATTATCCCTTCACAGAAAATCTGCACTGGAGGTGACACGCTTGAATTCTCCTGGGCACTGGGAACTCACTGCCTTATAGGCAGCCCAGTTCTTTTTTGAACAGCTTGAATCAATCAAAGGTTCTCTCCATTATGTTGATATGAACTCTCCTTTGGGGCTGCAACAGATAGGCGTCCTCATACCTACTTACCAAAGACAGGGTCCCCACGCCCATCCCTTCACCTGCTTACAGCCCAGAAGCTCTCAGCAGCACCACCTCAAATTCATCCACTTTGTATTCAAGGAGCAGTGGGGGAAGAGGAGAGCCAGAACAGAGGAGAGAGAGGGTGTGCACGTCAAAATGAGCCACACGGTCTCCCGCCCATCACACCCAGCCTCTAGCTCATCAAGCTTTTACCTGCAGTGCTGGCCCCAAGCACACGGACCTTTTAACTTTCTGGACCCAAACAAGCAGAAGGCCTCCAGGATTTAGCCACAGTGGATCTGTATCACGTTCGCATTTAATTTAACATGACTTTGGAGTGGTGGAGGTAATCATGGGGCGGGGGGAGTTTGGAAATGTGTCCTCAGCAGACCTGAATTCCAAGATCAGAATAGAGGTCAACTTCTCTCAAGCTGCTTCCAGTGGGTAGAACAGGAGATTATCTTTCCTCCGTGAATATATGTCATCTGGTGAAGAGAAATGGGTGCGTTTCTTGTACTTGAATAAGACCTGTTGTCTTTGTTGGTGAACTCATAGGTGCAGGAGTCACGTCTCTGTTTATGAGGAAACAACCACTCTCTGCTCTGCAATTCAGAGAAAACACTGTCATAACCCATGTGCAAGTAGGTGCTCGACAGCAGCTCTTAGAGAAGAGGCTGAGTTAGAGGACCTCAGGGCTGAAAGGACCGTCAAGGTCAGCTGGTACCTCTTCCTCTCTCATCATGCTGTGACCCATGGAGAGTGACTTTCGTTAAAGTTCATTTGAATAGACAATTAAAATAGGCACATGAGACTAATGAATTAAAAAATCACATGAACATAGTAGCCCCAAACAGAAAACAATGCAAATATCCATCAATAGGAGAATGGATAAACAAAATGTGGTATGTTCATACAATGGAATACTATCCAGAAATAAAAAGAACAAATTACTGATTAAAAAAAAGAAGAAGAGAGGCCAACTTGATACTCTACAGGTCTCTGGACTAAGGTTGCCTCACAGGCCAGGAAAATGCTAACTGACCATCTGGCCCTTACAACGTACTCACCCTGATCTATTGAGCACAGAAAGAAATGCTCAACGTGATCCGGACTCAGGAAGGTAAGACTTCCAGAATCCTAGGAATTATCAAGCACACATTCATTCTGGGCCCAGACACTCAACAAGTGACACATTTCAGGAAGTCAGTGTTTGTACTAAACACACCAAAATGATCCAGGGGGAAATATTTAAACCCTATAAGAAATGGAAAATTAAGTAGGATTTATTCTTTCAAATCTCACCACAACACTAGGAAGTGGGCACTATTATTATCAGTCCTGCTGCACAGATGAAGAAAATGAGGAACAGGGAGGCAAAGTAACGTGTCAAGGTCACGCAGCTAGTAAGTAGTGACACCGGGATTTGAACCTTGGCCCCAGAGGTCACGCTCTCCTACTACTTCTTAATCACTGTTACAATTAGTTTGGGATCAAATCAGGCCCAAGAACAAAAGAGGAAGAATGAAGATAACACATTAATACTAATGGTTTCGCCCGGTTAACACTGATGTCTGGTCAGCCTACACATTCAAAGAAGTGATTATTCACTTAATTATTAACAACTTCCCTTGTTTGAACCTCCATTACACTTTGTTATACTTCTATTAGGTATTTATCACATTTTACCTTATACAATAACCATGTGATATATGTGATAACATAAAACCCTATGTTACGGATATTAAACTTTCCTATTTTTCTCTGATTAGACATCAGCCCCTTAGGTCTATACCTTGCTCATCTTCATGTGCCTACGAAGCACCAAGTCTGGCTCATGGTTGCCACTCCCTAAGTACTAAAGAATATTCCGGACTAGAATTGAGAAACTAATGAAGGAAGATAAATTTCACCCCTACACATATTTATTTTATTCGTTATCATAAAATCTAGACTTGTAAGCCCACTGATTCCAGGACCCTGTTATCACTCATGATGCTGAAACCATTCAAATGCACTTTATATTCTAAATGGGCATTCTTTCAGGTGCTACTGAAGTTGGGTGTTGAAACCACTACACATGTGGTTGTATCTCAGTGAGCTTCCTAGGGATGTGGTCCGCAGCATGAGTAGGCAGAACTCAGGCAAGCCCCTCCCTTCCAGTCATTTGGATTAATTACAAACATTCCTATTCCCCTCCTCCAGGACCATGCTTAACAACCCCTTTGCAGTCAAGGACAGCCATCTGATCTGCTTTGGCTAATGAAATGTGAGGGACTAGGGCACACTTATCAAGATGAAACCTCTCTCAGCATAAGTCTCTGAGTGAACATGGTCACCAGGGCCCCTTACCGACCCACACTAGACATGTAACACAAGCGAGAAAAATCTTTCATCGTGCTCCTCCGCTCAGGTTTGGGAGTTGTTTTTTATTGAATCATGATGCAGCCTAACCCTATCAGTACACTCCCATGGCCCCAACACACTCCAATGATCCAGCATTCTGGTTACTTTTCACCTTTCTTGATTTGGTGTTGGCAGCTTGCAGTACCCTCCTTTACCACCCCCCACCCAAGCCTGCTGTGGACTGCCCTCTGAAAAGGGTGTCACAAAGACTCTCCCCTTGACCAAACCCTAGACAGGTTCCTCCGAGTGGTTTTCAACTAGGCCCAGTCTGTGGGCAGGTTCTCAAGAGCCCAATTTTAGCAAGAGTCCTGAGAAGTCAGTTTAGCCAGAATCCCCCACCCGCGATATCTGAACACCAGCACCTGATTGATATCTTACTGGATTCCTCACACCCCACCACCTCCCAAGTGATAGCTGATCACCTTGGCCTGCCTTTATCAAGAATCCTATTAGGTTCGTTTAGCCTGAATCCCTGCCCTTATCCCTGATGTTTCCTCTTAATAATTTTCCATCCACTGATCCCCACCCGGCTACTTGGCTATAAATTCCCACCTGTCCTTGCATTCAGAGTTGAGCACAATCTTTCTCCCCGTTGCAAAACCCCATTGCAGTGGTCCTGATATCTATCACGATACATAGTCCCCCTGAATAAAGCCTGCCTTACCATTTCTTTAACAAGTGTTATGAATAAATTTTTCTTTAATAGGTGTAAAGCACTAAGTGTCATTATTAAACATATGGTTGTCAGAACACGTGTCCTGGTTAAAGTAACTTTCATTCTGAATTTTCCCCAAAGAGCTACAAAATATTCTTTTCCACGTGCTGCCCAGATCTACCTTCCCAGTGTTTAGGAAGGCAATGGTGGGGTTGACATTGTCAAGGGGTGTTAAAAAAAAAAGAGACAACAAGCCCAAAATTGAGTCACCTGTGCTAAGTCTATGTCACCAAACCAAAACTTGATACCTAACTTAAAGTTTCAATCCCTCCCAGGAGCAGAATCTTAAACTAGTCCATCTGGAATCACCTGATCGGCACTAGTGAGGTAAATGGGATGCAGCCTGATGCATGAATCGTTGAATAAAGCCGATAAGATCTTTAAAATTTACTCAGTTGAATTTTGTTTTTTAACAGACTTGGCGGCGGCAGTGGGATTCAAAAGAAACTTTTCACAGCTTCAGGGATGATGAGAAACACAGGCATGGTACCCACAAATCCTTTGAGTTCTCTTATTTCTCATCATCTCTGAGGGCTGTGGGTAAGCTCCTCTCAGTTCTCAGCTCTGCTGTCTTTGTGCAGAGGTCCCAATCTAACTGACTTTCCAGTCCAGGGCTTAGCGGGTCATCTTGAGCTGGCAGACAGTTCCATCTGGAACCCAAGTCCCTACCCTTGCTTCAATCCACATTTCCCTATTTGACTAAAATCCCTAGTTCCATGTTGGAAACTGCTGGTGATTCAGCCTGCAATTCCTCATTTGTTCGGAATCCTAGTCCGCAGTCGCCATCTGTTGGGGTCTGCTGATTCAGTCCTTTCCCCAGTCCCCAGTATCACACTGAGACTTGCTGGTGGTACGCACAAGGCCAGTCCACAGGAACATGCCTTTGATGCTGCTGGTGTGCTAGTGTGCACATGTTTGTTTGTCTCATTTATACAGATAGAGGCTATTGCTAATGGAATCTCAGAAGCCAAAAGCTGTAAAACTGGTGGGCCTGGACTGAGAACTTAAAAACTGTTAGAGTGCTACCTAACTCTGAAAGACTCCTGTGCTAGATAAGTTGGTCACAGAATGGCTAGACTGACACTAGGTCACCCACTAAACCCAAGAAAATTTTCATCCAACAGGGTACATTGTAAAACACCACACAATCCCCGGTCTACCAGCACATCCCTCTTAGGTATTAATTTGGCTCAGAGAGACCCAAGACCTAGCTAGCTTAAAAAAAAAAAAAAATGGGATCTTTAAGTTCCAGAGTTGAGCATGCCACCTTCTGGCACACCTGCTCTTTTTCTCTAAGAACTTTAGTCCTGGAAACTGTATATATCTACAAAAATTGCAAAATCTTACTAAAAACAACCTAGAATTACAATGGCCATGACAGGGAATGTTCCAATTAGATTGATTGTTCATTTAAGAAGTACATTTGAAAGCAAAAGTTCCCAAATCAACAAACAGAATGGGATACCTATTTCAATTGGTATGCAGAAGCTTCCAAAAAGCTTCAAGATTCCAAAACAGCATCATTAAAAAATTCACTGCAAAAGGCTAATTAAAAATTAACAAAGATGCAAGAGGTACCTAAAATAAAAGACAGTAAGACACGTAACTCCTCCTGCTCCCCTCTATCCACCTTTACCTGAGTACTCATGCTCTCTAATTCTCTGTCTAAACTGCCTTTCCACCCTGGACAGTCACCTTTTAAAATAAACCACCCAAAAAAAAAATAAAAAAATAAAAAATAAATAAACCACCCACCCAAGGCTGCAGGAGATCCTCCCCAGGTATCTTTCACTCCTCGGCCAAAGACCAAGCTAAGGACCATAATTAAAGAATTTCCTAAACCCACGGAGGATCCCCAAAAGTTTTCTGAAGTATTTAGAGTCCTCATTGGAGCCTATGATCTGGGGCTGCCAGATCTTTATCAGCTCGTGCACATGCTGGTAGGACCTGGTGAAGCCCAAAATTGTATGTAAGAAGCAGGATGCTGTAACCCTACTGATGATATTCAAGATCCTTGATCTTCATCATGGTCCCTTTATGGAGCAGAAAAAGCTTGCACAATGCAGCTGATCTTCTAATAGCCATTCCTAGAGTCTTCCTGGCCCACAATGATTGGTCTGTTATTCAAACATGCAAACAAAAAATGAATCTGTGGCCGACTTTAAAACCCAACTGGAAGCTCTCTTCCTAAGGCATCCTGGGTTCCATACCATAAATGATGTCACCCAACCTGCTCTAGTTGCCCAACTTGTAAATGGATTATCTCCTGAGATTAGCAGATTGATAAAAAGGCAGAAAATAGGACAGGAGGCCACTGGTTTGACTGAACCCATGACCACTGCTGAGCACTTTGAAAGGACTTTGGAATAAGACTGTAAACAAAAGTCTGCCAAACTATTAGCCTTTACAACTACAATAGTTCCAAGGCCAGAGACCTAAAATAATACCAGGGCCTCCCACACTGCACCCTCCAAGAGGGTCCATCATCAAAACATTGGCCTAGGGATCCATGTCTCAATTGTAATCAACTGGGGTACTGGAAAAAAGAATGCTCCCATTGATCCTGTAAAAATTCTTCAACATCAACTTAAATTCTCTCATATCTTCCCCCAAAGGGGGGCCCTCATATGGGTCCCTCCAAGAGTTGACGGGACTCCGACAGATTCTCTGGTAAACTGCCACCAGTAATTCCTTTACATAGCCCAGGGGAAATTAAAATTTAATGGGAAACCTTGCCAAATTGTGATAGATACCAGAGCTACACTCTCTACTTTAAATCCCAGAGAACAACAAATGCCTTGGAGTGAAAAAGAAGTTTCCACACTGGGTATCTAATAAAATTCTATCTCAATCAGTACAAATGACTCTGGGACCTTTCACTGAAAAACATTCCTTTTTGCTCTGTGATACAGCTGTAGTCAATCCATTAGGTAGCGATCTCCTTTCTAAATTAAAAGAGCTAATAAATCTTGCTTCTAATGGAGACCTCACCTTAGAATGTCCTGACCAACCGGAACCTGATCTTTTATGTTCTTTACAATCTGTCCTTGATACAGAAGAGGAAGAATTCCAGCAAAAGACCTCTAACTTAATCGAGGTGCCTGAAAATCTGTGGGCTACCTCTAACACTGACACTGGGAGAATAAGAAGTGCAGAGCCTATAAAAATTCGGAGAGACATAACTAAACCTCTTCCTAAACTGCCTCAATATCCATTAAAACCTAAGACCACACAAGGCTTCATACCAATAATAGAAGACCAATTCACGCAGGGGCTAACCATTCCCTGTACCAGCCCCTGTAACACCTGGTCTTGTCAGTCCCAAAACCTAATGGGTGGGGATGGCGATTTGTCCAGGACTTGAGAGCTATTAACAAGATTCCCCATTTTCCAGTTGTTCCATTCCCCAAAATCCTTTGTCACAAGTTCCATCAGACTCAAGATGGTTCACCCTTGTGGAGCTTTGTCTTCTTCAGCATCCCTGGGGACTCCAACAGCCACTATCTATGCATCTTTACTTGGAACAATCAACAATATACCTGGACAGGCATGCCTCAACGGTTCATTGAGGCCCCTTCTGATTTTTCCCAAGTGTTCCACCAAGATTTATGTACACTCCAGGTTCCTAGGAAATCAACCCTTCTACAGTAAGAATACAGATGACCTTTTGCTATATTCAGTTACCAAAGAGGCATCCATAAAGAATTCCACTTATTTGCTACAACAGTTAGCTAAAAAAGGACATAAAGTCTCCAAGGAAAGATTACAATTATCTCTAGACACTACCCATTACCTAGGTCATAATCTAAGCGCTGAAGGAATCCAGCTGTCTCCAAAAAGAATTAAGCTAATCCAAGAATTCCCTAGGCCAACACCTAAGCGACAACTTTGTGGATTCCTAGGCCTGGCTGGTTATTGCAGACTATGGGTTCCTAATTTTTCTCTCGTGGCTTTCCTGCTCTATGAACTCACTAAAAACTCAGTCCCTGAACCAGTTCCTGGGGAAGATAAACATGAGCAGGCCTTTATCAAACTAAAACAAGTGCTGCAAGAACCGCCTGCCCCAGGGCCGCCCAACGTCAAAACCATTCCCCTTATTTGTACATGGAAGAGATAACCAAGCCCTGGGGAATGCTCACACAAGAACATGGTAAGCATAGGCCTAGTGCTTATTACAGCACACAATTTGATGCAGTTGCTTGTACCTATCCCAACTGCCTTAAGGCTGTAGCTGCAAAGTTAGCAGAAGCCTCAGCAGATTTAACCCTAGGAAATGACATTTATTTACAAACTCCACATATTGTCCAAGGTCTTCTTAATTCTGAATTGACTCAACATTTCTCTGCAAACAGACTAACCTCCTATGAGATCCTTCTGCTTTCTCCACCTAAATTGCATCTAAACATTATAAGGTCCTTAATCCTGCTACGTCACTACCCCTGCCTGAAGAAGGTGAGCCCCAAGACCTCGAGGTAATAACATCCCATTTCGTGACACCACGTCCTGTCAACGAGAAGCCATCACAATGAGAAGCCCGCACGCCGCAACAAAGAGTAGCCCCAGTTCACCACAACTAGAGAAAGCCTGCGCACAGCAACGAAGACGCAACGCAGCCAAAATTAATTAATTAATTAATTTTTTTTAAAAAATGAGCCCTTGTTCCAGACTTTTGCCACCCCGATGTCCTTGCAACAGGCAACAGCCTGCTTCTGAGTCAGAGAAATCATGATGGGCAAACAATGGTTGTAAATTCAATGACCGGTCAGGGCTACAGGAAACCCAGGATGGTGCCTGGCTCTTCCTGACTCCCTGGCAAACCCCATTTTTCAGTTTTTGCATTCCTTCACCCACCATGGTGCAATTAAGATGACTGAAACCATGAATAAACACCGGTGGTCACCTCCCCTGAATTTACATCACTGAGTAAGAAAAGACCTACCAGACGGTGCTCATGATTCCGGATTTGCTTCTGTTGGCAGGTCCCTACTTGCCTGGTTCAGAGTGAGTACAAATGAAGCTATGATCAAGAATCTCTCCTTGACTCTTGAAAACACTGCAGAATCCACTTCTAAAGCAAGAGCTGCCCAAGAAAAATCCTTAGACTCTCTGGCCAAGGTTGTTCCTGATAATAGGATAGCCCTTGATTGTCTTTTAGCTGAACTAGGTGTCTGTGCCATGGTCAACACCACCTGTTGTACCCGTAGTAACACTTCTGGGGAAGTTGAAACTCAGCTATACAAGATCACTGAGCGAGTCAGTTGGCTTAAGAAAGTGACTATTTCAATGGGGTCTTTCTTTGACTTAATAGATTTTGATCAGTTGGGTCTTGAGGACCATGGCTCTGAAGTGCACTCCAGACATTGGGAATTGTCCTGTTTATAACAATCATAGTAATCTCCCTGGCACGATGTATTCTCACAGAAGCTTTAAATGCATGTTCACAGCAGCCAACCACCAAGCAAATGATCTCTCTAAGACTGGAATTTCAGAAAAGAAGCAAAGAAAATGACCGATGTAAAAAATGTGAACTTGAAGTTGTGACCCGTGAATACCACAGAGAGGATGATTAAAAAAAAAAAAAACATGAGAACTTCAGAGCGGTAGCTGGGAGTGGTGCTAATGCCTTAAATTTTGATCACATCTCTCAGTAAAGCTAACAGTCTGATCAAAAGGCAGGAATTGTTATTTAAAAAAAGAGAGAGAGAAAGACAACAGGCCCCAAACAGAGTCACTTGTGCTAACCCACATCACCAAACTGAGTCTTAATACCTAACTTAATTACAGTTTCAACCTCTCCTGGGAGTAGAAACTTAAACTGGTGTATCCGGAATTACTGATCAGCACTAGGCAGGTAATCTGCCTCGTAGACCCTGCCATCCCCTAAAGGAAGGTGACCTTGCCACAAACAATCCACTCTTTCCCTAGTAACTTCCTTGTCTTGCCCCCTTCTGCCTACAAAAGTCTTCCATTTTGTAAAGCTCTTCGGAGCTCCTTTCTATCTGCTAGATGGGACGCTACCCAATTCATATTTTGCTGAAAAAAAACCCAATAAGATTTTTAAAATTTACTCAGTTGAATTTTGTTTTTTAACTGAGGTGATGTTTCCAACACCCTCGCCCATCCCCCAAAGCAAAGTTCTACCCAGTTTACTGAGGTAAATGGCTCTGTCTAGGCACAATGTACTTGGGAAAGGGAACATTTGAAGACAGTATCCTTCTCCTCTCCTATAACTGTTTTGTAACCCAACTTTTCTATCTACTTTAAACTGAAATCTACAACTTGGCCTTCAAATTTTAGTAATTCATATTTCTTTATTTTGAAAAACAAAGGGCTCTCAAAGGAAATGACTACAATTCCCCCCTTTAAAGTTCATGGCAAAAGATATGAGATTTCATCCTTACGTGATATGCCAATTACTTTTCAGCAGCATTCGAAAAATATTAAAAAGCTTAAAAGAGGAAGCAGGAAAATCTGTATTCAAAACCACAAACCTGGCCTTTACAAAGTCCCTGGGTGGTCCATATTTGCATTGGGAGATTTAGTTTGGCATTTTAACTTAGGTAAATAGACTCTCACTTTCCTCTGAGCCTGAAAACATTCAAAGAGAGAGGATCCTCTTTCGGAGCCAGTGGTAACCTATACCTTCTGAAAGTGAACAAAGTCACACTTTTCAAGGAAACAAGCAGAGAAGTTTTCTGTTTTTCTTTCTCCCACAAAATACACACCAATTCCCACAACCCCTTGCTATTTTGATACTAATGGGGGAGATGGTGAAACAGGAGACACGCTTCATTTTAAAAGGGGACACTGTCAAAACACACATTCCCCACAGGGCCTTCTACCCTTTCAGCCACCCAAACCCAGCAACTACTAAAATCCCACAAGCTGATTCTGAGACAGAATCCCATGATCATCCTCTCCACATGGGCCCACTATAACATTCAACAACTTGATCAACTTTTAAAGGCTTACATATGTGCACAACAGGATCTAAACTACTTTCAAAAGGAGAGGACTTCATTCCATTTCAATTACTAAAACCTCCAGCTTGTCAAACAAAGAAATGGGTACTATTTCAAGTTAGAGCGGGAAAATCCGTATCCTACAAGGGAAACTGTAGGCAAAGGATATAAAATATTGTCATCATTTATTCATTAGAGCTATTTAAAATACATGTGTTACTCTTGGTTTCACTCTACATATTAGCATAAAATAGAAATCTGACAAATGAATCAAAATTTCCCCTCCCCCTCCCAGAAAGGAACCCAAGTACTGCCCTGCTCAGAGAGTGTCAGATCAAAGCCAGATCAAAAGAATTAGACCAAGGGACTCATAAAGGAAAACACAAGACTCAAACCATCCTACCTGTCACTTCTAGAATGAAAGATTATCTTCCTCAAGACTGCCCTTCCCCCAGCAGAAATGTTCAATGTGATCCTGATTCAGGAAGGCAAGGCTTCCAGAATTCTAGGCATTACCAAGCCCACGTTCAT
The DNA here is from genome assembly GCF_009873245.2 of Balaenoptera musculus. NCBI lineage: Eukaryota > Metazoa > Chordata > Mammalia > Artiodactyla > Balaenopteridae > Balaenoptera > Balaenoptera musculus. Next base: position 60,135,732 of record NC_045793.1, on the reverse strand, counting down.
ATTGGGCCCAGACGTGCAATAACAGTTACATTTAAGGAAGTGAATGTTTTACTAAACACATTAAAATAATCCAAGGGGGAAAGAATTAAATCTTATAATAAAAGGAAAATTAAGTAGGATTTATTCTGGCTAATATTTCAGGTCAACAAAGCTCGTTGAGATGTACCACCTGTAAGACCCTCTGCTGAAAGATACAAAGGATGCCTCAGGGAGCCTAGTGTCTTGAAGTGGAAGGAGGCAGGTACATAGCATAATTCACTTTTTAAAAGTATACCTTTGGGGCTTCCCTGGTGGCGCAGTGGTTGAGAATCTGCCTGCCAATGCAGGGGACAAGGGTTCGAGCCCTGGTCCAGGAAGATCCCACATGCCGCGGAGCAACTAAGCCCGTGCGCCACAACTACTGAGCCTGCGCTCTAGAGCCCGCGAGCCACAACTACTGAGCCCACATGCCGCAACTGCTGAAGCCCGTGTGCCTAGAGCCTGTGCTCCGCAACAAGAGAAGCCACCACAATGAGAGGCCCGCGCGCCGCAGCGAAGAGTAGCCCCCGCTCGCCGCAGCTAGAGAAAGCCCGCGCCCAGCAACAAAGACCCAACACAGCCAAAAATAAATAAATTAAATAAATAAATTAAAAAAAAAAAAAGTATACCTTTGGTTCAAAGCAGGGCAAGATCACACAAGTCCCTGAGAAGATAAGGCTAGAGAGTGGTATCATGGCTGTTGAATAATAAAAAGTATCTTCCACGCATTGAGCATGTACCACATACTGGACCCAGTACTCTCATTATCTGCAATCCTTACAATAATTTTGCAAGCCAAGTATTGTTAGCCCCATTTCACAGATGAAGAAACTGAGGCTCACACAGGCAGTCAGTGGAATATCAGGCTTTTTCTTTCCTTTCCCTTATGCTGCCTTTTAAATGTTATGCTCTTCTTATCTTGTAGAAGACCAAAGAAATGGACTTAAATTACAGCAGAGAAGATTTCAATAGAAAACCAGAACATCTAAAGCAGGGCTTCTTAACCTTGGCTGTTCTGCGCATTGTAAGCTGTCCAGCGGCACCCTGATCCTCCCCACTACAGATGCCTACAGCCACCCTCTCTCCCCAAATGTGATAACCAAAAATGTCTCCAGACATTGCCAAATGTCCCCTGGGAAGGACAATCACTCCTGGCTGAGAACCAGTGATCTAAAAACACTGGAATGGGCAGATCTCTTCCTGTAAATCACTAAATAGCAGAAAGACAACTATCCATACAGTCACCTGCCTGAGGGCAAGAGATGGGACCACTGGCTCTGCTGTTCTTTCTGGCCCTGCCACCTTGAGTTTGAGCCACACAGACGAAGGCCATGGACCTGACTCCCAGCACTGGCCCCGCAGTGACCTGTGACACACAGCACCTGTGCTAGATAAATATGTGCTCTTCAAACTGGCATTGTGTGCCGCTGGCATCCATGAGGCTTTCTAAAGAGCATGCAGGAATGTTATTATGAGCTAATAACATCATAATTTCGAGATCCGGAACTTCTGTCTGTAGGCTTTCCAAAAACTGACCAACCAGAGAACACACCTGTGGTTGTACAATCATTCAGGGCCTCCTTTCCCACCTCCATTACCAGGGGAAAAAAAGGAAACACAAATCTTACTGTGATGCTTGACCACAAGGTATAAAAATACCCTTTTGATGAAGAGCTTCTTCAGGTACTTTTAAAATAGAGGTTGGTATAGCACTTAAATTTTAATTTGGATTCAAAGAATGACGTCATCGTTTTATTTTTAAATGTCAAAGTTTACAATATTCTGGAAATTACATTCATTGTGATTCTTTAAACTTACAATAAAAATGTTAGATGCCAACCTAAAGTGTGTGGGGGTGAGGGAGCAGTAAACTTTTTAAAAACCTTTAAAGGTTATAGGAGAGAAAAAAGGTTGAAGCATAATGAAGCACACTGGTGTCTGTTCCCAGGCCAACCTGCTGATCAAAGGCAGTCCTCCTCTACAGTGCCTGAGACTCATTTTTATTATAAAGAATGTTCTTGACTCTAACATAAATTTCTGCTTTATGTGTTTGCCACACTGATGGCATTAGCGGGTCTGTACCCAAAAATGAAACAATGGGGAAGGATCGCCAGATTGACACGAACTGAAAACTAAAGGGCATGTAGGTCATCTGGTAAACAGAGGTCCCCCCAGGATTAAGTACCAAGTTAGTGTTCCAGAAGCCACGATATCAAGTAAGCCCCAGAACACCGCACAACTCAGCTTTGAAGTAAGTTCATTTTTGCAACGAATAGTCTTGCAGCTACCCCGGCAAAATCAACCAATCAACTCTCTGGGCTTGGCTGTAGACTGCTATGCATTTGCTGCTCAGCAAGATACCTGGGCACACCTGAGAATCAAATGTGTGGGGCATGAGCACACACCTCAAGGGAAAGCAGGGCTTGCTTATCCTCTGCCACGCTGAGAAATGTCTAATTTTCTTGTTCCCCTTTGATAACACATTTAGGCTTTTCCTATCAGCATGTGAGAGTGTTCCCGAGGAACTCTCCGTCCTGCCACAATAAAAAGCTACACTAAACAGCACTTTTTGGTGTCCCACATAGAGAAACAACGAAATATGTTGGGAAGAGAATAAACAGGCTTTGGACTCTGGCCAACCTACATTTGAAATCCAGCCCTTCTACTAACTGGCCTCATGTGGCCTTGACCGAGTGGCTTAATGTTTCCAATCATCTGATTCCTTGTTTGTCAAATGCAGATAAAAATGTCAGCCTTACAGGGATGTTGGGAAGAGTCGATGAACCCTAAGTGTGAAAAGGGTAAGTGCCTAGTGAATGGCCAGCAGTGCTAGGGCTGCCTGGGGTCCTGGAGACCTCACTTGGTTGCAGCATGCATCAGTATATGTTGTACTTGGACCTGGGCACTCTAGCATGCCTCTGTAGCGAAATGCCAGCAATGTCCAAAGAACCTTTTTTCTTGGCTGGTTCTAACAGGAGAGTTTGCCTTGTTTCCAACACATTTCAGCAGAATGGCCGCTGCTCCTCCCCGTTCCTAAACAGTGCACTTGAACCAGTGGTTCTCAATCTCTTTTTAGTCACAAATACCCAGTCTTTCCCTAGAAAACTGCATTTAGCACACATGCATAAAATTTTGCATCAATTATATCGGGTTCAATGACCACCTGAAAACTCTCATATGCCTGCCCTCCATGGTGCCTATGACTCCTGCTTAAGAAGACTCCTCTAAACAAAGACTCAGGAGATGCTTGATAAACATGTGGCTCCTCGGCTGGCACCTGGGTAGTGGCGTCTATGTTACAATGTAAGCTTCACGCTGACAGTCTGGTGCCAGGCTTCCTGCAGAGAAGCAAAGGAAACAAGTCCTGGGTACCAACGAAGAGCTCCCAGTCAAGAGGACTCAGTTTTTACATGGACCTGGGCAATGGTTTATAAATTTCAGAGTAATGAGAGTGGAGTTAATTTTAGTTAATTCTCAAAAGAAGTGAACCCTAGAAGTTCACGGTCCCAGCAAAGTCCCCAAAAGAACATACTTTCTCACATTTTCTAGGGAATGTAGAAGACACAACAGTTTCTAGTAAAAGGGATCCCTGATCAATGGAACAACTATTTACATGGTATTTGAGATCCACAGAGTATTATGGAGAATTACTAGTTTCATTAAGGAGACAGAACGAAGGCAATATCTGACTTCAAAAGAGCTATGGTCCTACGTTGGTTTTGCCATATCATCCACACCTACCAATCAACTGGCAAAAAAGTATGGCTACACTTAAGGCTTAAAAGAAATAGCAATGGCTCACAAGGAAAATGGGCAACAAACCCAAAAGAAACAGACAAGCTCAGCTTTTTTGCTTCTCACAGGGGACGCTAGCTAAAATGGATGAGTACTGGTTTTAGAGTCAGACCTGATTTGAATCCTACCTCTGCTATGTATTAAGTATATCACTTAACTCAGTTTTTCATCATCTGTAAAATATGGATAATAATGTCTACTTCATAAGATTAATACAGGGATTGAAATGAGATAACATAAGAGCCTGGTATTCAATATATGAAAATTAACCAATATAAACTGTCCTATAGAAGAGTACAGTCAGATTGCCCAGGTTCAAATCCTGGCTCTACAACTTATTAGCCGAGCAATTTTCAGAAAGTTACTTGACACCCTTGTGTCTTAGTTTCCTTGCCTGTCAAATAGGATTACAAATAATATCTACCTCATCAGATTTTTGTGAGGATTAAATAAGTTAATACATGAGAAGTAGTTTAAAGTGTAATGCCTGGCCAAGTGCTCAGTACATTTTAGTAAATGTATTGGTAATGTAATACATTCAGCAAAGGCATGCAATACATTTAGGAAACGTACTGAGCACTGCTAAAGTGCTCGGAATATTATTATCAACCTTTGTTTTATTTGATGGGGCAAAGTATAGGGAGAACAAGGTGATGAAAGAATATACTTAAGTTTGCAATGCATGTGTGTGACCTCTACATTTGATGCTATTAGGTGACAGAAGGAAACAAGGTGACCAGGGAGGATGAGTGGCCCACTGATATAACTGTTGATGAAGCCTGTACACATCTGTCTGTGCTAAGAGACGTGGCTGGCATGTATTTTACAAGACTCGTCTGCATCGTTGTTTTGAATATGAACAGAGCAGCACCCAGGCTTTATCTCCAAGAATTACTTGACTCAGCACTGGAGTCAAGGAAAAGGCTCACTTATTAAAGGCAGACTCTGGAAGGAATATTTGGGGAAGTAGGAGGGGTGGGAACAAAGTTCATAGAGCCCCCTCTTAGGCATGAAACATGATGAGAAATGTCTGATGACTTCTTACCATCTCAGTTCACTAGAAACTAGGGACCAGGGAGCACCACTTGTGAGAACTCTGCTCCACTCTTCTGTGGGTTGAGTTTATCTTCTCTGCCCATATCCCTAGTGGTGATTATACATAATGATATAGACCTGTAACACCAAAAATGCTTCAGGACTTATTTCTAGCAGGAGAGGAGGAAAGGCTGGGTGTGGGGAGGGGCTGAACCATCCCTCTCCTCCAGGGCACTGTGCAGAAGCTCAGCAACCCTGAGGTCCAAGAGAGAGGAAGCAGGTGCATCAGTGCCTGAGACAGGGAAGAAAAAGAGAGATGTGGAAGATGTTATGGGCCAAGAATGGGGCCCAGAGCTGAGCAGGCTGAAAAAAGCCTGCATTGTGCCCCCAACTATATTAATTAAACATACCAATGATGATGCTAGAAGATTTTTAAAAGAAATGGCTCTTGGAGCACTGGATCCTCAAACCTTAAGAAAGATTGGGGAGTTGGTTCCTATGAAGAGAACATTTGATGACTTAGTGGTAGCAATGTATGATTTTATTTTACTAAGAAACATAGTCAGAAGAGCAGAGTTTGGGTCCTTTTTTTCCATGCCGAAACTTGCACTGAGTGCAAATTTCGAATTTACTAATAGTGATCAACGTCTTTCTCTATAATTTCCACAGTGAAAATGTATACAGAGGCAGTCACCCATATCTGTGCTAATATTACCCATATGATGTCTTCTGCAGCTACCATGCCTTACCTTTGGTTATGTTTTCTGCTAATCTGGAATATTTGCAAGCAATTTTGCACAACCCTGAACTACAATAAGTCTACAATGCCCACTTGAAAGGCATTCCAGGCAAGAAAATGGCTGGCTACTTGTTCTGACCCTTACCTAGATGTGGGAGAGTCCAGGATAAGGAATATATTCCATCTGCTGCATTTTGCTGAGCCTCTAATTTCCTAAGTAATTTCCTGTCCTGATCCTGGGTTTCTGTTCATCCTTACTACAAGTCATGAGACTCCCGGACACTCAGCTCCCATCAGTGTCGCCAGGGTCACTGACCTTATGATGACAACGCACGGATTTATAAGGCCAGAGCGATGCGGTAGTGGGAGTGGGGGAAGGAGAGGCACGCGGCCGCGAAGGTGTTTACTAAAACACATCCCCCAGCCACACTTTTTTTTTGCAGCAGTGAGAGAAACGGGCACCTTCTTGCGTGAGTGTTTAATTAATGCCTTGCTGGAAGTACCTTCGCTTCCTTCGACTTGGCGGGTAGCAACAGCATTTAAGAGCTTTGCAGACAGCTGAAAATGTACTCAAACAGCACCCATTCCCCTCCCTCTGCAACCCCCCTCCCTCGGGGGCCGTCAGCTGGTTGCCCTGAGGGGTGCGGATTTCACTGTCGCTAACCTTCTGCTCCCCAGGAGAAAACCGAGGCGGGGCGCACTGGGACGCCCCTCCCAGCCCACAAGGTGATGACACCACTACTCACTCTTTCTCATCTGCCCTCGCCTCCTGGCTCAGCCGGGAGAGCCGCAGCAAGGGGCTGCAGCTGGCGGGGGGTGGGGGGGCTTTGGCCGCTTTCAGGCGCCGCGGAGCACGCAGGAGCCCGGGGAGGGGGCCGAGGCCAAGGTCCGGCTGCGGCTGCCGCGACCGCACTACTGCCCGGCGGCTCCAAAAGCCGACAACCCGGGGGCGGCAGGGTTGAGGAGGGGCACGGAGGCGGCGGCCCGGGGAGCGCGACCCCCCCTCCCGTTTACCTGGACGCGGTCGGCGGCGGCTGCGCAACTGGGCTCGAGAGCGCGGCCACGGCTCCCCGGCGGCGGCGGCGCTCGTGCGCTTCCCGAGGGCGGCGGGCCCGGCGCGCGCAGGATGTGCTGTCTCACGCTGCGCCGGCCGCTCGGCTCACGCTCCTCCGGGACCCACAGCACTTCCTCCCTCGCCGGAGCCTGACACTGACAGCTCCCTGCGAGCACCCAGTCTGCGGCTCGCCCCGCCCCCGGCCCACGCCCTCCACGCCCAGCGCTCCTCCCGCGGGAGGGCCCTCCGCACCCGGGATTGCGACGAGCGGGTGGCTCCGGCCCAGAGGCTGGTGGCAGCAGCGTACCTGGGGAGGTCTATCCGTCTACCCCTGTGCCACCGGTAGGACTCGCCTAAGTGGCTGCAAACGGAAGAGCTTCAGTGTTATGAGAGCTCCTGCCGACATGCCAACATGGCACAACTTTCACTCCCTGACAACTACTTTAGGTTATTTAAACAGAAATAGAGAAAGCTCAGATCCATCTGTCACGCACAAAGACTTATAGATTTAGCCTTAATTTTTCCCAGAGGAAAAAATATATATTCAGCTTGTCTCCACAACATTGCTTCTTAAAGTCCTAGCTTTTAAAAATCTGGGTAACAAAATATCCTCCATATGCTAAGTGAAATAAGTCAGACAGAGAAAGACAAAGACTGTGTGATATCACTTGTATATGGAATCTAAAACATACAAGGAACTAGTAAATATAACAAAGGAGCAGACGTACAGATATAGAGAAGAAATTAGTGGTCAGTGGGGAGAGGGAAGGCGGAGGGGCGTTTTCGGGGTAGGGGATTAAGAGGTACAAACTATCATGTATAAAATAAGCTGCAAGGATATATTGTACAACAGAGGGAATATAGCCAATATTTTATAACTGTAAATGGAGTATACCTTTAAAAATTGTTCACTATATTGAACACTATATTGAATCAATATACCTTTTAAAGTATACCTTTAAAAATTGAATCACTATATTGCACACCTGTAACATATAATGTTGTGTAACCAAGCAGAAACGAATGGGGCCTTCCCAGGGACAGACCCCTCCCCCATATCCTCTGTTTTAGCTCCTCTGTGAAGTGCCTAGGTAACAGTATCTGATGCACATTTCCTGAGTTGTTTTACAGACGCTAAAACCCCCAGGTGGAAGACATTAACTAGTTAACTACTCAATGACCAAGAGCACGCAGCCCCCTGGCCTATTGGCGCCTAAGGACAACCTCTAAACCTAAAGTTAACCCCTGTGACACCGCCCTGTTACCTCACCATTAACCAATCAGAGAATTTTGCAAGAGCTGATCAGGTACCCTGGGGCTCCCCTCCCTCACCTTGCCTTTAAAAATACTTTGCTGAAACACATTGGGGATTTCAGGCTTTTTGAGCATTAGCTTTCCCGGACTCCTCGCATTGTGCCTTATAATAAACGCTGCACTTTCTTTCCTTCACCACAACCCGCTGTCAGTAGGTTGGCTTTACTCTGCGCGGGCAAGCAGACCCAAGTTTGGTTCAGTAACGATTGTATATCAACTATACTTCAATTTTTTTAAAAACCAGCACATATGAAAAAGAAAAAACTTTTTAATAAAAATCTGGGTAACCATTCTGGACTACCCCAAAGCTGCCGTAACAGCCGAGTTTTAAGGCCCAGAAATGGATTGGGGGATTCTAATCGATGCAGGTTTGGCACCATTTTTAGGTAAGCTTTTCATCATGTTTCTTAGATATCTGTGGGGTCATTGTACACATTAGAATGAAAGTAGAGAGCAAGGACTATATCTCATTCACTGCAGTATCCCCAATATCTACAACAGTGTTTGATGCATAAACGGGTGCTCAATAAATATTCATGGATTTATTTAATTGACAAGTACTACAGTATTTTCGAAATAGATATAGATCTGATTGTGAATACAATATCATACCTATCTATAAAATGGCCTTCCTTGTTCCAGTTTTGCCTTGCTGACAAATTATTGCGAGCATAAGTATGGCTAAAAAAGGAGAGCGTTAAAATGTCTTTAGTTAGAAGGAATTCAAACTGTTCCAGAAGAAAAATTCTATGAAACAAATACTTGCCACTGCCATGTATTAGATACTTAATATATGTCAAACTCTACATATATTTTCCTTTTAAATTTTTCAGTAACACTATGTAACAGATACAATGCCATGCCCATAGAAAATGAATCTGTGTCTCAAAGAAGTTAACTACCTTGCCCGAATTCCACAGCTACTGAGTGATTCACCTGACATCAGAATCCGTGTCCACCTGACTTCACAGCTTATACATTCCCACTTGGTATTACTGTCTCTCCAATATGAGGGTTGATGAATGTCCACTACCTGCAAAGCATTGTGTTATGTTAGGAGTTTCAGATGGTCCAAAATGGAGGAGAATATAATCCCTTTTCACAAGTAAGGTTAAAATCCAGTTGAAGGTGGAAAAAAAGAGATAAAGGCAACATATAATTAAAGACAAACCATAAGGAAATGGTCAAAGCCGTACAATGGGTTAAGAGAACTCAAGTAAGAGCCCATCTGGTATGAGTGGAGGAGATTGTAGGAGGAAATTAGAATCATGAATATGGATAATATTTGAAATGGGTAGGTAAGGTTTTTAACAGTAGAAATGAAGAAGGGAGAACATTTTCAGGCATAAACAAAGCTCCAAAGAAGAGAAAGCACTATGTATACTTAGTAAATGTTGAGTAAGCCAGCTTTTTGGAGCGTAACAGACTCATAGGGGAGCAGATTTGGGCCTTAAGGGATGCTGAAGAGCAGACAATGGAGTACCACCATGACAGATGTTTGAGCAGGAAATGACACTTGAGGAGTGTCATCTGAGGGTATCTAAGCATAGGGGACTGGAACAAGCAAAGGCTGAAGAGACCAATTCGAAGTTCATTGTAAGAAACCAGGCCAGGATTAAGAAGGTCTAAATTTGTCAATCGTATTCATCACGAATAGCTTGAAATACATGCCTGGCACAAATTAAACCCTCAATAAAAAGCAGTTGTAATTATTTTTATTATGTACTCAGGCATAGTACAGATATTGGGTGTGGGACTGGAAATGAATAAGAAATAAATGGTGTCTATATTCCAGAGACTCAAAATCTAAAGAAAAGACACCACTGGCTTTAATACCAAGCAGACTAAGAAAAGCAGAACAATTAAAAACATTTGCCATGAGAGATCGAGAAGGAGAAAATGCATTCCAATTGGGAATTTTCGTGATCTGGAAGGTCTTGTTGAAGAGGTCCTGGGTGTTTGTGTTTAGTTAGATGCAAATTTTGACACATGGTGATATGCGCTTGAGAATGAGGTTAGAAAACAGGCACAAAAAGAGGTATAGACCTTGCTTATTGATAGATCTTAATTTTTTAGAGCATTCTAGGTTTACAAAAAAATTGTGCAGAAAGTACAGAGAGTTCCCACATACCCCCGACAAATTATAAACTGGTCATTGCAACTAACCTGTTTCACCTCTTAATGTAGCTATTGCTTCAAAGTCTGAAAGAAGGTCTTCAAGAACAGATTAAATGGCTACCAAAGAACATAATGGGCAAATTCCTAACTTGCTATAGCCATTAGGAGGTTGCTTTAGTGCCTCCAGAGAGACAGTGGTGTGGCTAAGCTCCCCAGTTCTGGAATTAGACTGTCTGGGTGTGAACTTGTCTACCACTTACTGCTTTTGTATATTGGTACACGTTACTAGACTCCTCGAAGACCCAAGTCTCCTAGAAGGCAAAAAGGGGCAGTAATACTACATGTCGTCTATGATATTTCAATGAGTTAATCCATGTGAAGCACTTGACACAGTCCCTAGCATGTAATTAAAAATGCTCAATAAATCTTAGCTATAGTTTGCTATAATTAATCCAGCCTGCATGAAAAATACAAAAAGTAGAGCTTTGTACCCTCTAAATTCAGTGTCCAATCTTGACATAACCAGACTTGAGGTCAGACCTTAGAGTCACTACTAGCCTTCAAGACAGAGATTCCTTTGCCTTTGTGCACCTGTCATTCATTAGTGCTGAATACAGGCAGGGTCCCTCAGCTGGCTCCTTTGTCTGACTTACTTACCTAGGGCCCCACTTCACACAGGTTCCAACAGAACTTTTGTACACCAGATGCCCTCACATCTGCCAGAGAATCTCCTCTGGAAGTTATTCCTCAGTTAATTATATCTTGGTTGCAAGAGATAAACTGAAAATCCACCTCAGTGGTCCAAAGGCTGTAAAAACACAGAAAAGAAATGTGAGCCATCAGAATCAGCTATTAAAAATGAAGGGGGCCCAAAGAAGAAAAAATGCTTGAAAATGTTCTCTAGTTAGGATGACATGTGCTCTACATCATGTTCAAAATAAAAACCTGTGAGGAAACTAATTTAAAGCACTGCCCAATGTCACACACAGTTTTGTATGGGATATATACCAGGTAGGATATATTTTATGTATTTTTCTATTATATGACTGAAGTTGGTCTGTTTGTGCCAAATCAAAACAATAATAGATGTCCCGAAACAGGTGCATTATTAGTGTTTGAAGATTTATTAGAAATTAAAGAGTGACTTATGGGGAAGTCAATGATTCCAATGTCTAAAGCAACTCCTGCTTTTTGTCTTCTGGACACTTTTCATCAAGGGACATTGCTTATGTTTTTATATAGTAGGTGCAAAAACCCTGCAATAAATAAAGACACACACACAAAATTTGCCTTCAGTTTTGGAAGAATGAATTCAGAGGTGTCTGCTGGATAGCTTTAGATTTCTCTACATGCTTTTTGAATAACTTCCAAGTACAACACCAATTCTACTATAATTACCTATATTTGTAATATAATTGTATTATAATCACCCACACTTCCACCTCCTTCACTTTTGCCACCATGTGTCTTTGCCCCTCCCCTTCCTCCTTACATTTCCTTCCATCAGCTTTTCTTTTGAGGATGATGCTAAGCCAAAATGCATGTTTTTAACAATCAATCATTAAATATAACGATGAAAATATCTATACAGAAAAAATAGAAGTCTTTGGATCTTAAAAAAATCGTTTTAAGCACTTATATGTATGGAGGAAAATCCAATGATTATAAAACATAAATTATTTATGTCATTTTAAATTCACATTCCATCAGTGTCTAAATATAAATCTTTATTTTTTCCAGCTGTGAAATCAGTATCTACATTCTTCATTGTGTTCTACCTCGTTACATGTTATTTCAAATTTCTATTTCTAGGAATCAAATAACCTACCTTGCCAAAAGAAATTAAACCACAATTTTGGTAAATTACATCTCTAGATTATTTCCTAGAAACATATTTTCATAGTTCTTGTAATTGCTCCTTGGAAAGATTGATCCTAATAGCTCTCCCAACGCTTTAAAAAAGTCATCTGTGTTTTTTAAAATAATTACATATGTATAATAATTACAATGTATCAATATACATTGATACTATGTGCCTTTAACCAGAAAGTCTGAGCATTTTTTATGGTGCTTCATTATTTGTTATTTCTCATGTGCTAACTCTGAATATCATGACCATTTGAGAAGTGGAAATCTAAATATTTTATGTATTTTAGAATACAAATTTTGTATATTACGTTTCTCACTCCTCTTCCTTCGTATGCTTACTTCATTATAGAGTTATACTTTAAGAGGGATTATAAAACACACCTTATAAAATACAATTTTCTAGTATTAAAGGCATGTGTAAATCAGAAATATTACATTGAAGTCAAGAACACAGGCTCTGGAGTCAGGCATACCTGGGTTAAAACTAGTGCCTATGATTCACTAGCTGTGTGATTCTGTGCAAATTGCTTAAACCCTTTAAGCCTCAACATCTTCACCTGTAAAATGGGCATAATAGTGCCCATCTCTTATGATTTTAATAAGAACTGAATGAGATGATGCTTATAAAGAACTTGGTATAGTGATCAGCACCAAGTAAACACTAAATTAATGTTAGACATTGTTATTATTATGTGGATGCGCATAGAAAAAAGACTGAATGGTTACACAAAAAAATGTTAACAGTGGCTATTTTAGATGATAAGATTATGGACTTTTTTCCTTTGGAATTTATCCTTACTTTCTAAATACTCTATGATGAATATGCATTATGTGTTCCGACAAGCCTGTTAGATACCAGGGATAGGCCAGTAACAGCATTAAGTCACTTAAAAGAATAGAGGTTTATATTATAACCTTCTTCCTTCTGAAATTCCCTAAAGGTACTTGAAATCTTATCATCTGGCAGTGAGTATGATATACAATTTAGACATTAGAAACAATAAGCTGTGGATACATGAAGTGCTAAAAAAGGAGTCAGGATAAGGATGGAGCGAGGATGGATAGAGATGATTGTGCCCTCTCACTTCCCGGATAAATACCTACTATCACACGCTTCTCTTCCTGCACACCACTTCTGGCACATACCACTTAGGTGGTTATTGTGACGCTCTGGTTCCATTGAGAGGCAATGAACCATGAAGGAATCCTTCCCAAGGGATCTTATAATGATATGCTACAGTCTTCTCTGGAACTGAAAATGTACACTGCCCTTGTCTATCCTCCAGGGAGGTGTCCCACGTGGTAGGGATGACAGGATAGAGCCATGTGGCCAGTGGTGCCCTTGTGACCTCCAGGTCCTTGCTCTCCTACATTTGCTATGTATTCAGATTAAATTCTTTGTAGAGGGTATGTTGGAGGAGGTCACTGAGAGGACATGACTGCCTGTTGACACAAGAGCCGAAGCCGGGGAATCGGGCAATGGTAGGTTCCTCACCCCGTCCCTTGTCCTTGGAATGCATATTCTTCTCACTGTTCCCACAGTGGGAGCCATTTCAAGGACACAGCCTTGAGAGAGCAATGTATTGTTGAGGCTATCTGGAGCGAATATGTGACTGAATACAGTTAAGGGCTCTATATCAGCTTTTAAGATTCTGCCTGGTAGATGTGGAGATCAACTCGTCTTGTGGCCGCCAAGACAAATGCCATATGTAAGTTCCCTTGCTTATTAAAATTGCCACCTGCCAATCTGGAGTGGCCTTGGTCTTTAGTCTCTTCTTGCGCTCTGTGTTTGAGGACCAGTTTGGAAACAAAAGGATAATACAATTCACATTATTGGCCAGACTATTTCTAAAAATATGGCCTAACTGTGAAATATAAGTTTAGTTTATGGGAAGATAGTAAAAGAGATCATCTTCCACTTAATAAGTTTTTAGCATGAAAACCAATTAACACATTAGAAAGCCTGTAATGTTTTAATATTCTCCTATAAGAACAAGATCTTAAGGTTCACTTGGAGCATTTCTTTGCCTCTTGGTTGTATCTACCATATTTTGAAAGATTTTCAAATTGATATTTTGAAGCGAACTCGTTATTGTTGCAAATACACATGTATGTGTATTCAAATATTGAATAACAGTCTGAGGTTGATAAAGGATGATTCATAAATATTTTTAAAAGTTAGCTGTATGTCCATTTGTCATTGAGCCTTGGGGTCATCTTTTTGCTTTGCTTTTCTTACTTTGCATGAAACTATTTAACAACAGTAATGAATAAATTTTTTCAGAGTATTTTAAAAATTAGACTTCACCTTTTAATCTTTTGTTAGTGAAATTATATTTAACGGTCTCTTTTAAAATATCTTTTCTTGTTAAGGTTTTCTTACCATATTGACTAAAAGTGATAGAAGATAAAATATCATAAGCTGCCTAAAGCTATAATATGTCTTTCATTACTTTGACATTCTTAATATTATATCATCATTTTTAAGTCAAACTTTCCCCCTCACCAAAGGCTCAGGTTGATGGAGATAAATTGCTGAACTGTTCAAATAGTTTCATAACATTCTAACTTGTCAAATAGGAATAAGGTCATACAAGAGCATGCTAAATGGGATGATTAGCCACCATTAATAAGAGTCTGAAAATCTTTCTATTTTTCTTTACAGTCAAAGAACTACAAATACAGATAAATATGTGTATTTTGAGAAAACTCTTTTGAAACATTTCAGGTCAACAAATTAATAGGCATCCAAGTAATGTTCAACAAAGCCAACAAGTAATATATTTCATGTTTCATTTCTATAGTGGAGTGGAGAAAAAGAGAGACAGAAAATTTCCCAGAAAAGTTGGAAATTTGACAGAAGTTCCAAAGAATCATAAAGAAAACAAAAGAAAAAAAATAGAGACAGGGAGTCAGTAAACTTTGAGATTAGCTCTTGTGTAAGATAAAGTACACGGTCACTTATTATTTCAAACACTTTTGTACGCTGGATAGATGTTAATTGGCTTACTAATAGTTTTTAAATGTTCCCATCTCCTTTGGGAAGCTTATGGTTTGCTTTTATTTTCAAACATCAAGATTCATCATTAAACATTTTCCAATGGAATTCCAGGAATTTTACCCATGTGTGAAGAAATAACTTGGAGTTGACACATTCACGAAAATAAGTGTCCTATTCATGAATTTACTAGATACATAGCCTCAGTGGCCCTTTGAATTTCACAGTTCTTTAGGTTTCCTTATTTTTTTTTTTCCTGTGTGAAATCCTACATAGACATCTCATACCACAATGCCTAAGGTCAGAATCAGAACCAACACTTTGAGCCATTTTCTCCAAATCAGATATAGATTTTTGTTCTACAAATATTCTATCAGGCATCATTTATGGATGAACATTATTTAAGGCAAGAAAAAAATTGGGGAAATCAGTATCTTAACCACTATTCATAAATTGCCACCTATTCTTTAAACATTTGTATATCCTGTAAATGAGCATGCTACTTGTGGCAGAAGAAGGGAGAAAGGGAGACAATTTTTATTGGTTGAAACATAATCATCAAAACAATATCAGTGTATTTTATGCTTTATGGATATGATACATTCATAAACCTCAAGTGTTGGAGAAATGAGGCGGTTTTGAAAGACTAAAAAGGCAGTCAGGCTTGGCTTTAATAAATCACAATTTTGCTCCTCTTGTCACTATGTGCTGTTCTATTATGACAACTGACATTCAACAAATATTTTCCAAGCACCTACTATGCACTAGGCTCTTTCCCATGTGTTAGATTTCATCATCATCATTCCCAGACTCAGTGAGGTTAAGTAACTTGTTCAAGCTCTCACAGCATGTAAAGAGTAAAGGCAGGACCCTAAATCAGGATGTTTGATATAAGAACCCAAGTGCTTCACTTGCAATATAGCCTCCGTGTATCTTACTTTGGGGTTTTATCAGAACTGCTATGACTGGATTTTGCACGCAGACTCCTTAAAATTAGAATTTGGGCCAGGGTGTCTAATCATATAAATATTCACTTGACCTCGGACAAGTTACTTACGTTCTCTGTGCCTCAGTTTCTTCATTGGTCAAATGAGGATATTAACAGTACCTACTTCACTGGGCAGCCCTGAGAATTAAGTGAGTTAGCATTAGAAAAATGCCGCATACATAGTGAGCTTTATTATTAAATCTTGTGAACTATTTATGATTACGAATTATGTTCTTATAATTGTGTTCTTGTAGAGTTTCATGTCTACATGGATATTTGGTTTTTGTCTTGTCTTGCTTGGTTTTAATTCTCTATTTCTGATGTTGGGAGATGGTGAATAAGACAAAACGGTAGCAGCTGTTGAGCTGTTAAAGGAAGAAAGCTGCACAAAAAGGCGATGGGAAAACATAATTACTTCAAGAGATACCAAAAGGAAGGGGAAAAAAAAGAATAATATCCCATGTCAGAAGGAGAGTTCCTAAAAACTACCCTAGAGTAACACACACACATGCATGCACGTCCTGATAATTGTCTCTATAGAAATCAAAACTTGGGGAGCTGGTGGCACAAATCAGCACACTAAATCCAAGACAATAAATATGAGGGGTCGGGTAAAATGAGCAGAATATGATAATACACTCGCATTCTCAGAGGCCTCCCCTGCACTCACTCCCAGCCATTTCCTCCCTGCCACCTGCTCCTGTCCCTGAGGCAGCCTGTTAGGGGCGGTGGTTAGCTGGGTCTCTGACCTCCCACTACCACATCTATATGCCTCCTGCAGTCACCCTCCCTCGCCCGTCTAAATCCACCCCTTGCTGCACGCTGGCCCTTTGAAGGTTTTAATCAGGCGCCGATGCTGAAGTTTGTTATTCTTACCAATGGTGGTGATCAAAATCATGGGATGTACTCTGAATCCTAAACATGGTCAGCTTTGCAAACAATGTTTATGGACTCTTTTGTAGCACTGAGTGTTAAGGAAGAAAAACATACCAATCCTATCTTTCAAATTGCACGAGACTGGTTATGAATGATTAACCATTGCAGAGACAATGGAGAACGTGCTCAGACTCTCTAGAGGCAGTGGAAATTAACCATTAAAAATGTCCTCTTGGACTTCCCTGGTGGCACAGTGGTTAAGAATCCGCCTGCCAATGCAGGGGACATGGGTTCGAGCCCTGGTCCGGGAAGATGCCACATGCTGTGGAGCAAGCTCGTGCACCACAACTACTGAGCCCGCGTGTCACAACTACTGAAGCCCGCAAGCCTAGAGCCCGTGCTCTGCAAGAGAAGCCACCGCAATGAGAAGCTCGTACACTGCAACGAAGAGTAGCCCCTGCGCGCTGCAACTAGAGAAAGCCCGCAGGCAGCAACGAAGACCCAATGCAGCCAAAAATAAAATAAATAAATAAAAATTAAAAAAAAAAAAAAATGTCCTCTTAGCAGAGGGCTACTTTTAACTTCACTCTACGTTTATTTTTTCAGTTTTTAGTTTTTCATTTGTGCGATGCGCTTTGACCTTTTTATGGAAAGTTTTGATCATTCTCTTTAAATTCCTAACTATGGGGGCCTTTCCTTTCCACATGAGAGTGTGTATTTGTGTGCACCTCCCCAACATGTACATGCACTTGGTAAGGGCAGGTAGAAAGATAATGACACTCTGATACATATTTCTGAGCAAATTTTGGAGATCTTGGTTAGGTCACTTCCTCACTGAAGGCACTATATTTCTTTTATCACTTTCAGAGACAGTTTATATAATTTTTAAAAATATGAAGTATAGTTGATTTACAATGTTGTGTTAGTTTCTGGTGCATAGCAAAGTGATTCAGTTATATATATATATATTCTTTTTCAGATTCTTTTCCACTACAGGTTATTACAAGATATTGAATACAGTCCCCTGTACTATACAGTAGGACCTTGTTGTTTCTCTATTTTATATATAGTAATGTGTATCTGTTAATCCTAAACTCCTAATTTAACCCTGCCCAGGTTATATAATTTGATGGTTCTATGATCTGATAAGAACTGTTCTCAAGATTCATAGAGGTGCTAAGCACCTGTACTCAGTTTCTGACTATAAAAAAATTGCAATGCCTTTGTTAAACTGAAAAAAAAATATAGTCAATCATTTAGGTTACTAATTTACAAAACAAAAAATCAGAGGAAAGTAAAATTCCCACCTGCCAAGTCGCTCTACTTTTTACTAAAATCTGTGTCATAAGCTTGGTCAAAGGCTGAGGCAGTAGAACCAAATGGTTCCAAAATACTCTGGTTTAAAGACAATGGAGGTGTATTAATCTCACATTATATCTGTTCAGTGAGCACTCCAGGCTGGGGGCTCTAGGTAGCTCTGGTCAAGGTGCTTACTCAGAGACTCGAGTTCCTTGCACCCTGTTGCTTTGTCAGAGCAGGTCTTCATCAGCAGAGTGGAAGCTGAGTCACAGGTGAGGGACCTATAGCTTGCAGGAAGTGAAAAAGTGACGTGCAAGCCCACCGTCTTAGGCCCAGATGTTGAAACAGCACAGGTCACATCTATACACACTTCACTGGCAAGAATTCAGTCACCTGACCTCAGCTAGCTAAAAGAGCAGCCAGAAAAAGTTGTCTCTAGTAGGGCCCACAGGAGCCCAGCCACAACTCTATTGTGTAGAAAAGAGAGATTGGAGTTTGGGGGACAATCAGCTGTCTATGTCACACCCCCTTAGTTTCTAAAGCTAGACTTTGGTAAATTTCTAGATATTATGAACCATATTTTTAAATATTCAAAAATAGAATCAAATAACTGTTTTGGAAAAAATAATAATACCAAGTGTAAGATGTAGGATGACAGGAGTTGTATAAACAATCTCATATACTCTGAAGGGTATGCATGTTTTGTATCTTCTGTTGGATATCTGGCAATTATTCCAATACAACTTCCTTAATAGTGGAAGTAGAAGCGATACAGTCAATTATTAAACAGCTTTGCTGCTTAGTTGTCAAACACACACATAGACTGAAAAGAAATATTCTGTATTTCAGATTAAAGCTGTATCTTCCAACACCATATGAATCCGGAGGAGTACAGGAATTTGGAAGTGGCTCCTTTACTCTCTTCTATTTGTTATCACAGCTACTTAGTATATTTATGATCTTTTGTCTAGGCTGACAGGGCTATCCCATATGCTCAAGCCTTAATAATCCTTGGGGAGAGTATCTCTCTTTCTATCCTCCTTCAGTCAGTAATTTGTAATTTTTACCTTTTTGACCCTTTTCTCAGAATCTGGTTCCTTTAGCAAAGCAGACTGTCAATCATTTGGGTTCATCCAGATCCACTCTGGATGAGGTGAGGCTGAGTGAAGTACTGCAAATGGAGTACATATGAAAAATCAATCAGTTTATACTGCCATATTGACCTCATCTTAGCGTAACTCTTTTTTTTAAAATTAAATTAAATTAATTTTATTTTAGCGTAACTCTTGTTCATGGTTTTGCTTTTAAAAAAGTTTCCTTCTCTTCCTCTGCGTTAGGTCCGACTCAAGGTTTAGAAATAGGTGAGGGAAGAGGGTGCAGAGTGACCTCCAGAGGCATACCCAGCTTATCCTAGGTCAGATTAGGTCTTGCTAGATTTCTTTCTACCCCTTACAGGGAGCTGTCCTTTGTCCTCTGCTTCAGAATCAGAACCACCAACCCATCTCCAACAGTGCCCCACCTTTTTCTTTGTGTTTTTCTGCATCACACTGATTAGGTCCAACAAGTCTAAATTTTAGCAGCTTGAAATTTAGATCCATGGAAGAGGCCTGGCCTCCTCTTCTTGCTGGGGTGATAGTTATACCATCCTTACCCAAGGTTGAGCGTTCATGGTCCCCACATCACTCTCATCTTGCTCCTTGATACCATTCCTCTTCTAACTTCTCCTCACAGAGGTGAGAGGGGCTCCTCTTTGGCCTCACCGAGAGTGTATTAATTCTGTTATGGATGTTGGTGTCAGTGTCCTGAAGCCAGGTATTTTTCCTCTCTAGCAGCTCCCGCAGGGGTAAGAAGCTTCTACATAACAGACTGCACTTCAACCTTTACTTGTTAACATGGATTCAAATTAGTTTAATATTAGGGCTCTCTCCTAGCAGTCAGGTATGCCTACCTGAAATCTTGGCACTTTTCCTGGATGACCAGGTATTTGATTTTCAGTGTTATATAGTCCTATAGCAACAGGCAACCTCTTAGCCTCTTGGAGTTTTCTCTTAATTTAGTTATATACGAGAGTGAAATTATTATTTTGTTCCCTTGTCATAAACAGAGTTTAAAGGAAAGCTGGTGCAACTTTAAGAAACTGAAAAGGAAACTAGAGAAATAGCTTCTTAGTAGCATTGTTTTCATGAACTAGGAAATACATTTATGAGTTTGTCTTTTTTTTTTTTCTGGATGAAGAGTTACTGTAGTGTTTTGGACTTTGAGACTCTTTGGATGATGAAGGCTAAGCTGAGATTTTTTGATAATCCATAAAATGGAAGATAGTCTAAAATATTTCAATCCTTTAAAATGTACTGAGATTTGTTTTATGGCCCAGCAGATGTACTTTCTTTGTAAATTCTATCTGCACTTGAAAATATTGCATCTTTTGCTATTGTTGGTTGGTGTGTAGTATAAATTGCCCATTAGGATAAGTTGGTTGCTAGTATGGTCCATGCCTTCTAAATATTTTTTCTTGATGTAAGAGCAAGAGTGATGACTTCCAAGCTCTTGACACGTCACAGCTAAAACCAGAAGTCTCAAGAAGTGAAGATTAAAAACCTGTAAAATAAACCCAAAGAAGCACAAGGAAAGAAATAATAAAAATAAGGTAGAAAATAATGAAGTAGGCAACAAGCCTCTGATATCAAAAATCACCAAAAGTTTGTTGAAAATTGATAAACACATAACAATACTAATCAAGAAGAGAGAATGCATAAATATAAGAATATCGGGACTGAAAAGGATGAATCTCACTAGAGATCTTTAAGGCATTAACAGTAAATAAGAAGATGTCAAGATATTATAAACAATTCTATGCAAATAAATATGAGAATATAGATGCTATAGATTTCTAGAAAATACCACTTATCAAAACTTACAGAAGAAATAGATACCTAAATTGATCTATAATAGTCAAATATTCACAATTTCTATGATATAGACTGATGATAAAGAAACTAAATTATTAATAAAAATCCTTCCCAAAAAGAAAACTCCAGGCTCTGACAGATAGGAAAAGAAGTTCTATTTTTTGAAAAGTAAGTAGTAAATAACTCCAATACTTCACAAACTTTTCCAGTGAAGTGCAATTATGAGAGGAAGAATGCATGTGGGATATTGGGCAGTCAGTGGTGTGGTGGGAATAGGTATTTGCCAGTGGTCTTTGTGCAGCAAATAAATCCCATTCATATCGTTTAAAACAAAAAGAACTCACAGCACATGAGTGTTTGTAAGAGACAGAAACTTTATCCCACCATGAAAACTAAAAAATACCAGATGTTTCCTTCCTTACCTGGCATTTTGAATGTGGAGGAAGAAACAGGAAGACATAGAAAGTTAGAGATAATCCACAGTGGTGGAGTCAGTATGGGCTCAGTCACTGCAGTGCGACCCTGGGGTACAACCTTGGATATGTTGTCTGCTTCCCAGTCTTGCTGGAATCCTGCTCATGATCTGAGCCAAGGCCTTTAACTTCCCTGTCAAATCTGTGAGCTACATAACAGAATTGTAATGTATATATTCCTTTTTTCTTCAGTTTAGCCAGAGTTCAGAGGTACAATCACCATGCATTTCCTAAGTACCCTGAGGTGATACTACTGAGAAAGTACCAGTGCTTTCCACAGCCCATTCACAAGGCATTCCAATACCTTCTAAAAACCCTCATTAGTGTTAATTTCTGGCATTCCCAGAAGTAGGGTTCTGGCCTTTAGAGAAGATTTACCGTTTCCCCACTTGAAGACTCCACTACCTTCTGTCACCTTGAATCTTTTTGCTGGGCTCTTGGCCAGACTTCCCCTCTCATTTGGGATGACTGTCAAAGTTTTAGGTTACTGAATTCATGGCTGCTGATAGATAGTACAGTCTTCAGGATGCAAGTCTTTCCCATCCCAAACGGCAATAGAGAGAGTATCAGGGATTTGAGCCCAACAGTGGAATGGAGCATCTACATTTCTGTTTTTCAACTTTGACCAATCATAAGACCAAAAAGTTCAGTTTCTTGCGCTGCTATCCATTGCTGTCTATTCATGCCCAATTTAGCACTCATAAGGACATTCACAGTGGTTTGATATACATCTATACTACAAAAGGTATCGCAATTCATATAAATCTTAAAAGTTGACTACTGTATACTTCTTCACATCTAAGAATTTTAATTTATGAAGAGATAGCAGATATAATTGTCTGGCTGGATCAACCTAGCTAATTCTTTGGTTTTCTCTATTTGAGGGTACTGCTGTTATAAGACCACTTCAAGACTTCTAAATTGGCACTGATGTGAAATATTGTTAGGGTTGAGAAAATTCAATATGTAACACAAATGCTCAGAATGGCTGCTCTCAGACCTCTTCCCACCTCTCTTGCTGAAGGATCCAGAGGCTCTCAATATTCTGAACTCAGAAATCTTCCCTGGCTCTGGGCTCATCCCCAGTTGAGAAACAGTGGGTTCCTCATATGTCACAAAGTTGCAGCAGCAACTTTATCAAGATCAGTTCCAACCCTTATCAAGATCAGTTCCAACCCTTATCAAGATCAGTTCCAACCCTGCTCCTCCTAAGTCCTCCTGAGGACATCAGAAGTTTCACATAGTTTCTATCCCCTTCTTCTTTTTTTTTTTTTTTTTTTTTAAATTGTGAGTCACTTTGGGTGTTCACAAATTGCTCAGGGGTGACCTGTTGAGTGATGGACAACGAACCAAAGCGAGAGTAGGAACTCTTTTTTTTTTTTTAATTAATTTATTTTACTTATTTATGGCTGTGTTGGGTCTTCGTTTCTGTGCGAGGGCTTTCTCTAGTTGCGGCAAGTGGGGGCCACTCTTCATCGCGGTGCACGGGCCTCTCACTATCGCGGCCTCTCCTGTTGCGGAGCACAGGCTCCAGACGCACAGGCTCAGTAATTGTGGCTCACGGGCCCAGTTGCTCTGTGGCACGTGGGATCTTCCCAGACCAGGGCTCGAACCCGTGTCCCCTGCATTGGCAGGCAGATTCTCAACCACTGCGCCACCAGGGAAGCCCATATCCCCTTCTTCTGATGAAAGGTTGCTGGGCCTTGGAAATACCTGAGTCACTCTCAAGACTGGAAAATTCTACCAGACATGATTTCTCTCTTCTCATTATTCTCTGAATTCATGAGTATCTGACAATAAACTTGTATAAAACCAAAGATCCCAGCCAGCCAGTCTATTAAATAAAGTACAGTTTATTGGTTAAGCTTTTGTTCAGTTCACGATATCTACCAAATCCTAATTTCTCCAGAGTTCATCCAAACCACGATGATTAACTCTATCTAAAGATTTCAAGACATGATTTTTCTATCTTTAATTAAGAATTTAAAGATACGATCTCTTAAATCATTTATCTCAGGATGATTTTTCTAAAACGAATTTCCTATTGTGTTGCCCTGTTTTAAATTCCTATACTGTACATTTTCTCTTAGAGTGCAGGTTTAACTTTAATAATTTCCTGTATTCTTTGGGCCCCAAGGAAATACCAAGGACAAAAACATCTAAACTAATGTCTGAAGGTCCTTTACAGATTCCCCGCCTCTACGTACCTTCTATTTGACTATGGACACTAGTACACAGAACAGGTTCTGAGATTATGCTAACACCCAAATAGGCTAACACTGAATAACATGTGCCTCAGCCTGGCTTTACTAGAAAGCAGAGCCTGAGAAAAAGGCTTATGTGCCAATACCTTATTGGAGAGTATGCCCCAGGGGGCAGGAATGAGAGACAATGGTAATAAAGCAGGAAAAACCAGAAAAAGAGATGCATCATTGAGTTGGCTCTCCCCTATGTGTGACTGGTTGCTCAATCCCATGGGATCACCTAAAATATTAAATGTTAAATTTATTTTAATCTGATTCAATTTAAAAGTTAAATGTTAAATTACTAGAGAATTTATCCTCTAGCCACAATGATATTAAATTAAAAATCAAAACAAAAACTGGAAACAACTCAGATATCCTTCAGTGGGTGAATGGTAAACAAACTATAGTACACCCATGCATTGAACTACTACTTAGCAATGAAAAGAAACAAACCAGGGACTTCCTTGGTGGCGCAGTGGTTAAAGAATCCACCTGCCAATGCTGGGGACACAGGTTTGATCCCTGGTCCGGGAAGATCCCACATGCCGCGGAGCAACTAAGCCTGTGCACCACAACTACTGAGCCTGCGCTCTAGAGCCTGTGAGCCACAACTACTGAGCCTGCGTGACACAACTACTGAAGCCCGTGCGCCTAGAGCCCATGCTCTGCAACAGGAGAAGCCACCACAATGAGAAGCCCACACACTGCAATGAAGAGTAGCCCCCACTCACAGCAACTAGAGAAAGTCTGCATGCAGCAAGGAAGGCCCAACGCAGCCAAAAACTGATTAATTAAATTAAAAAAAAAAAAAGAAGCAAACCATTGACACACAATGACTTGGTTAAATCACTAGATAATTATGCTAAGTGAAAAAACAATTCCAAATTTTATAGACTGTATGATTCCATTGATATAACATTCTTGAAATGACAAAATTGTAGAAATGGAGAACAGATTAGTGGTTGCCAGGGAATAAGGAGTCTGTGGGTGAGAGAGGGAAGTGGGTATGGCTGTAAGAGAGCAACATGAGGTACCCTTGTGGTAATGGAAATGTTCTGAGATTTGACTGTGACAATGTCAATATTTTGGCTCTTTTGTAAGATATTACTATTGAGGGATAAAGTGTACATTGGATTTCTCTGTGTTTCTTACAACTTCATATGAATATACATTGATCTCAAAATAAAACACTCAATTTAAAGACATGAAAAAAAAAAAAGCCCTCTCCACAATTCATATGATTATCATTATTCCACTACCATTCAAGTGCTAAAACCAAAGTATAATCCCCCAAATCTTACTTTCCACCTGTAACTAACTCCATTAAATCACAGATAAGAACCTTAGTAATTAAATGCCACTGGCTGCCAGAGGTTATCACCATGCCACATGGTGGCATACTGGTTCCCCAATATACGGAGTCTGAGACAAAGCTTAAATGCCAATACTTATTAGGGAGTGAGATCCAGGAAGCAAAGGTAAGAGACAGCGAGAGCAAAGCAGGTAAAGATAGAGAGCTAACACAAAGATGGATTATCAAGTTGGCCACCACAATGTGTGACTGGTTACATGGCAGTCAGAATTCTAAAGATGTTCCTCTAAACACCCACCCTCTGATTATCCAGCCAAACACTAATCTAGGTACCACTGTGAAAGGACTTTGCAGGTGTAATTAAGACCAATCAGTTGGTTTTAAAATAGGGAGATTATTTTGGATTATCCAGGTGGGCCCAATCTAATCACACATGCCCTTAGGAGCAGAGAACTTTCCCTGGCTGGAGATGGACAGGAAGAGGTTAAAGAGGTGGTGAAAGGTCAAATCAGGGAGATTCCAAGTGTGAGAAGGGTTCAACATGCTGTTACTGTTTCTGAGATGTAGGGGCCCCTATGCAAAGACTGGAGAGAGGCCACAGGAGGTAAGAGAATCCTTCAGCTGACAGACAGCAAGGAAATGGGAACCTCAGTCCTGCAACCACAAGGAACTGGATTCTTCCAGCAACTTGGATGAGTTTACATTCAGATTCTCTCCAGAGCATACAGAGAGGAGTCTAAACTAGCCGATACCTTGATTTTGGTCTCGTGGAGCCCAGAAAAGAGAAACCCACCAAGCCAAACTGGACTTGTGACCTACAGAACTCTCAAGACAAAAAATCTGTGTTGTTTTAAGTCATTCAGTTTGTGGCAATTTGTTTCAACAGCAATAGAAAATGAATATAGTTTGCTGCCTAAAACGCAACTCAGGACTATCTGCCTAGGGAAAGAAAGAAACACTTATCCACTGACTCCCATCTCATAATAGTGAAGGTCACTTTTGAGTTATACATGCGTGAAGGTCCAGCAGTTTCCCACCACCTTCCTGCAGCACAGCATCAATAAAAAGCCCTTGAACAGGAAATGGTTAAGTGTGAGGGGCAGGCCTGAGGCAAGGTGCTGCCGGGCTGCACATGTAAGAAGTGGCCAGTATCAAAGTTGTTCTCATGCTCACTGCATAAAAATGAAGACCAAAAGGGAGAAAGACGAACAGCTTTCTTTTTCTGGGTCCCAAGTTTATAATATATCCAGCTGTGATTCTAATTTACCCAAAAGCACTATATATGCTAGCAGCAGTCCCTCTTAGGTGGCATAAGGCAGGTTGGTGGGGTCAAGAAGGCAAAGGTTCAAGGTGCTTGAAGGGTCATTGTTATGGACTGAATGTTTGTGTCACTCCAAAATCCATATGTTGAAATCTTAACCCTCAACATGATGGTATTAGGAGGTGGGGCCTTTGGCAAGTGATTAGGTTATGAGGGTGGAGTCTTCATGAGTGGAAGTAGTGCCCTTCAAAAGAGACCTCAGGAAGCTCTCTCACTCCTTCCACCACGAGAGGACATGGCAAGAAGAAGCCTGTCTGTGAACAAGGAAGCCAGCTCTCACCAGACACCGGATTTGTCAGCACCGTGTTTTTGACTTTTTAGCCTCTAGAACTGTGAGAAATAAATCTTTACTGTTTAAACCACCAGTCTATGGTATTTTTGTTTTAGTAGCCTGAACAGACTATGACAGTCATCAAAATAGATACCAGAGTAATTAAGGTAGACAGTGGGACATGGATGAAGAGAAACCTGAGGCAAATAGCGACACCATTTAGGCCCTAGCATGGAGTAGAAGATAGGGATGTTGTGAAGGTGGTGTCCTTATTGAGATTGGCTGCTGGTGCCTGGCATGCATTTTGCACCAGCATCCATATACTTTTTGAAGCACTGTGAGGTCAGGCAGACTTCCCTGGGCCCTCTGACGCATTTTGTTTCTTGTTCTTCTACTTTGAATCCCAAAAGAAAGGTTCTTACTTGCGCCTCTTCTTTGACACAAGCGTGCACATCTATGTCCATACAATGGGCTAGGTCCTGAGACCTGGAAATCCCCAACCTACAGGAACATCATCTTTGGAAGGTAGATTGTCCTCTCCTGTGAGCTGGTGGGAGATACTTCATTGCTTCCCCTTTCCAGCCTTACCCTCATCTGTAGACTCAATGGGCTCCAACTCCCAAGTATTATGAACCTCCTTTTTCTTCTGTTTACTATCCTAGATCCATCATTTACTGGCTGGGAAATCGTGGGCCAATCATCTGACCCTTCCTTGCTTCTGTTTCTTCATTTATAAAATGATGATAATAAAAACATAATTTATAGGGCTGTGGTTTGGTTTAAATGGGTTAATATAAGTAAAGTGTTGAGAACAGTGCCAGACCTAGAGTAAGTGTCTGCTATAATGACAACAAAAACAACAACAATAATAATAACAATATTGCTATTATTAGATGGCAAAAGAGCAACTCAACCTAAAATATAGAGAATTTATTAAATAAATTATAATAGAGCCATAAAATGGAATATCATGTAGTTTTTTAAAAATGAACAAGACTTATAAGATATATTAATCTGGAGAAGTTACAGAACAGCTTGTATAATACTGTGTAAAACAATATGGCAAAGTAATATATACTTACACTTGCTTGCATATGTGTAAAATTGCTTGGGGAAGATACACAAGAAGCTAATAATAGTAGTTTTTCTATTTGGGTCATAACACCTTGGCAGATGCGTGACAGTGGTAGAAGAGAGATTTTTCAGTATACATTTTTATACTGTTCAATTTAAGAACCATGTAAATGTATTATCTAGTCAAAAATGCAGGTAATGCCTTAAGAATGAAAATATAAAAGAGAGAACTCAACTAATTCACTGGAGCTGGGGAACTCTAACCTATGTGTGAGAGTCGTGACCCTGAAATCTAGGCTGCATAAAGGGCATGATCAGTCTTTTTTCTTCAAGAATTTCTGATCAGTTGCACTACTGAGAGATGAATTCTGAGAGCTCAAAAGACCTATCTGCTGGCAAAAGTGACACCTGCAGGACAGACTGAGAATTTGTCGAATTATTTGTCTTTGCTGAGCAGAACATTACACCTGGGGCATGGCTTAAGGCGGCTGATCATGGATTTCTCATCGGAATTGCTAGACAAAGAAGTTTGCATAAGTACCAATGGAAATACTGCAGACAAAAGCATTTTTATATAGGGAATCTAGGAAAGTCACTTCCCACTCAACTAGCTGTGTCTTTCAGCAAAGCCATTTAACAGCCTCAAAGACATGGTTCCTTCAGGTGTAAAATATGGAGAATGAGGCCCATTTTTAAGAGTTGTATGGATTTGAAATAGGTATGTAAAGTTCATTGTTCAGCTCCTGGCACATTCTAAGTGTTCAGTAACTAGTATCTACTGGTATTGTTAATAGCCACTGTCCACTGCACTGATTCCTTCAGCCAAATGCCCAGCTTGCTGCAAATCAGCCCCCTCACTACCTTCCAAATGAATCCAGTCCCACTAAATACAACAAGAGCTTTGAGGTTATACTGCAGAGCCACAAACCAGATCACCTGGGCAGTGATAAGGATCCCATCCAGGGCCTTTCTCCCTTGTAGCACTTGGCCTCTGGAACTCCTGTGTCCTTGCTCCAAGATTTCCCCTGACACAGCAACTCCCAGTCTTTGAGTCCTTCTCTCCCTTCTTACCTGTGCAGATCAATGTATCTCTCCTACTTTACACTCCTGTCAAATAAAAAGCAAATTTGGACTTCAGGAAGCAGAAACTTTATTCAAAAAGACTAGTGCAACAGTGAGAGGGAGACTTTGCAATAGGGAGAACAGAGCTCCTGACCCTAAGATCTATAAGCATCTCAGTGGTCAGGGAGAAAGATGTGTTTGTTTTATGGGGAGGCATAAACAAGACCAGAAAGGACAGGAACTAAGGGGGTAGATAGATGAGCAGGTGGCATGGTCAGACAGTTAAGCAGGTGATGTCGTTAAGGAGGAATTATTCCACATTCCAGTGTGTAACCCCGGGGGCCAAATTTCAGGGCTCTGGGGAAGGACAGAAGCCTAACTAAAGTTTGGTTGAGGTAAGTTAGTGGGCATTTTGTTCAAATTGTTCAGTGGGGACAAACAGTTCAGCAAATCTTTTATGACAAAGAATGGGAATTTCGAGGGTTTGTGTCTGGCTTTGTCCTAAGTAAACAAGGTGGTGGTGGGGGGTCATATGGGGAAGGGTGTTCTTTGCAGTAAGCCTTTTCCCAGAACACGAGAGGATGAGAGGATTTCTTAATCTGCAGTTTTCCGGGAGCACAAGAATCAGGTAAAGTGCAATGTTATCATTTCCAAACTAGCAAGTCACATCTCACCTCCACTGCTGGCAATTTGGGGTCCTTTACTCACCATTCTCTGTCTCTGTTTCTTCACCCATCTGTATTTTCTAGGAAAAAAGTAAATTATTAAATATCTATATCTGTACCTCCCTCTCTCTCTCTGACAGCAAGAGAAATTTATCTGTAAATCACAGAGAGTCGCATACATCATACACATTACCCTGAATACTTCAGGATGCCTTTCCTAAGAACCTTCTTCCATATAACCACAGTAACACTAGCCCACCTAAAAATTAACATCAATTTTATAATATCTTCTAGTACCCAGTTCACATTCTCATTTTCCTGATTGTCTTCCAAGTACTTTTATTACTCCCCCACCCAGACCTCTTGAAACAATATCCAACCTAGGTTCACACCATAACATTGGATTTAATGTCATTTTAGTTTCCTTGAACTTTGCTGCTCAAGGCATGATCCATGAGTCAGTATTATCAACATCACCTGGAAAGGAGTTTGAAATGCAAACTATCAGGCCCTGCCCAGACCTAATCAGAAGCAGCTTTTGAACCAGATCCCCAGGTGATTCGAACGTGCCTTAAGAATTGAGAGGCATTGCTCTCCAACAGTGTTTCCACTTTCCCCCCATGATACTGAATGTTTGAAAAGTCTAGATCAGTTGTTTGTTTTTTTCACTACCACTTTTATAGTCACTTATCTGAATGTAAATTCACTTACATCCATTCTAGAAGGTTTGGAAAATGGTGGTTTTGTTTTTTCTACTTCGCACTTTTCTGTGTCTGAGTGTGCTTTAGTATCTTAAAAGCATCTTTCTCCTTTTCTCTCCTTCTTTCTTTGGATCATGTAAGCAATAAATGAATGAATTTTATTGTAAAACTTTACATGATTTAGACATCTACAAAGAAAAGTCTACATCCTCCTTTATATTTGCTATCAGTTTTATTCCCCTTCTCAGATGTAGCTACTATCAACTGATTTATATTTATCTGTATTATTCATGGTTCAGTCATGGGAGCAGAACCATGATGCACATTTTGGAAAGAAGACATTTATTGCAGGAATTAGACCTTACAAAAATGTTGGAAGTGAGGAAGTGAAAGTCTGGAAGGGGAGTCAGAGATCAGGTGCCTGGAGCAGGGATGGGGAAGCCAAGCCCTGGAGCTTGTAGGGAAAGCTGTGAAGCCAGCCAGGCATGTCCAACCAGCAGTGTGGGCTCAGGAGGGGACTATGGGAGGCTATTCCCTCTGTGTAACTCCTTCCCTGTGGATCCATAGCCAAGCATCTTCTGAACAGCTCAGAGTTGCTATTAGACATCAGGGCCAGAGATCAGAAAGAGCAGATGAACAAGGAGCTTTGACACACGGTTCATCACCATATCTGACCACAGTGACCTTCTCACAGTAATGGCTGCTGTTTTGCTTTTGCCTTCCAAATCTTATATAAGCTCCCTTGTGGACAACTATAACCTGGGTTGGAAAAGAAGGCATAATCCAGACCAGCATTCTACCCAACCTCTTTAAATAAGTATATATGCATATTCATTCTTTGTAGAAATGGAATCACGTGGTACATATTGTTTGCCACTTTCACTTGTCACTTCGGTCTTTCGAGGTCTGTCAGTACATATTGCACAGTACACCAAACCACTTCTTTTTAGTTTTTGCATCCCCTTGAGGCAGCTTTTTTTTTTTTTTTTTAATAAACATTGCTTAATCTACCTCATCAGGAAGGTGGATTTTTTTTTTTAATTTATTTATTTTCAGCTGTTTAGGGTCTTCGTTTCTGTGCGAGGGCTTTCCCTAGTTGTGGCGAGTGGGGGCCACTTTTCATCGTGGTGCACGGGCCTCTCACTGTCGCGGCCTCTCTTGTTGCGGAGCACAGGCTCCAGACGCGCAGGCTCAGTAGTTGTGGCTCACGGGCTTAGTTGCTCCGCGGCATGTGGGATCTTCCCAGACCAGGGCTCGAACCCGTGTCCCCTGTATTGGCAGGCAGATTCTCAACCACTGCGCCACCACGGAAGCCCGAGGCAGCTTTTTTTTAAACCACTGGTGGCATCCCTTAGTGGTTCATGGAATTAACTAGTGTTTCAGAGCACCGTTAAAAAGTATGCGATAGAATAGAAAATATAAAAGTGCATCTCCCTCTGTAAAGATAACTACTGCTTTGTGAAACATTCGTTTCAGTTAAATACATGTGTGTGCTGTGGGCACAGCCTGAAATATATAGCCTTCTGTGGGTAACAGTGGTTAAAAAAAACATTGCCTTGAGATTTTGCTTTTCTTTCTTTTTTTCCTCTTCCACCACCTCTCCATTTTTTTGTTTGATTATTTATTTTGACTAATAACCTTAGTTTGGAAAAAATAGGGTGATATCTGGGGCTAAGGGTTTTTGAAATAGAGGGAGTGAGACAGAATTAAATTCACCCTAAAAAAAAAAATCATGCTATGGTTATAAACAGCATCTTATCTATTACCAGTACAAAGTTGCTAGCAAGCATTAGAAGAAGATTCCTCTTCAGTAACATGAATGAGAAAAGACTGATATGATCAGAAAATCAAATGATGTTGCCTCAAAAGTGTAAAAAAACCTTCAGTTTGTGAACTTCCGCAACCAACAGTAAAACATATGCTCATTTGTTTGGTAACAGAGACCTCTAGAGAGCTCATATTAGAACTGCAGCAAAACCTTTTTTAAAAATTATTTATTTTTTATTTTAAGAGCTGACTTTGGTTGATATCATAGATTTTTTGGAACACAAAAAGAATTTAGAGATCATTTAATTCCATATACTTGGATACTCCTAAGACTTATTACTTATCTTTTATATGCCAAGCACTTTTATAAATAACATCTAATTCGCTTTTCACAATTCTGTGAGGTAAATATTACCACTTTCAATTTGGTTTTTTAAATTTATTTTTAAGTTTATTTTTAATTTAATTTTTATTTTATTCTTATTGAGGTATGATTGACAAATAAAAATTGTGTATATTTAGATTGTACATTGTGATTTTTTTTTTTTTACAGTGTATTGAAGTATAGTTGCCAAAGTTGTGGCACTTTCATTTCATAAATGAAGAAACAAAAGACTCAGGAAGTAAAGTGACATGTCTAAAAGCAGAAAGCTAGAAAGTGGCAGAGCCAAATCTAAAATTCAGGATTCTGGATTTTCAGGCCAGCAGTTTTTCTAATATACTACAATATCAAAATAGTATATACTTCTTAAGTGAAGAGGACTTAGCATTTAGTTCATTTTCTTCATTTCTAAATGGAATAAAAGAGACACAGAAAGAAGAGCAAATTGTCTGGGGTTACATAGCTAGTATAGAGCAGAGCCAAGGTTAGTATAAGTGAAACAGCTGGAGACTGAAAACCTGGAGACAGGCGTGCTAACCTGGTTTTCAATCTCCAGCTGTTTCAGTTATACTACACGGACAAAATACATCCTACTTAATAATGTGGAAAAACCCATTTCTAGCAAAATGGCAGAATGGTTTAAAAAAATCACTTCTTAGAAATTATTTAGAGAGGGTAAATATATCCATATGCACTCAAGTGAAATTAATTTTCTATAAATATGAGTTTATTCATATGTAAAAGAAAATATATCTCAGAAACTGAAATGACAGAATAAAATAAGTGATTAAAGTGATGATATTGATGTGCATTGCTGATCAGTAATTTATTTGTTAAAATATACAAGTGCTTTTTACAATGTAAATTTGCCATTCAGCTTGAACACATACTATGGGCAAAAGTCAATGTACATGACTGGGAATGAAACTGAGAGAGGTGTGATTTTTGTCTCCCTGGACTTGCAGTCTTTGAGAGACATTTTTTAAAAAGTGCTCAAATAGCATTTAACTAATTGCAATTTTTGTAAATGCTATGAAATAAAAGTGTAGGATACTATGGTTCTATTTAAAAAAATCACTTCTTAGGAAAAAACTCTAAAAAATTTAGATAAAATATTTAAAAATAAATATTTAGTTCAGGAGAGTTAATTTCCTGAAGTTGAAAGCTGAAAAATTTTAAGTGAAGGCAGAAAAGTATCAGAAAATTTCAGAGGGCCAAAAGTAGTGGAGAGGGTAATTAATCAAAGAGGTGAGGAATTCAGAGGTTCTAGGCCGCTTAAAGGGCATCTCAGAATTATGGTGACCTCCAGCTTTCTGGCTGGTGGTCTCACAGGACATCAGAGCAGGAAGCAAACCTTCAGGACTCCCGAAGATGGAAATTCAGACAGGACCCCCACTGCATTAAGCTGGGACCCCAGTGGGTAAATCCTCAGTTGGAAGGGTGAATTGAAAAATCAAAGTCACTCCACAGATGGAAATAGTGAAATAGTTTGCCTTTTTCAAACTTGGGGCTGGGTTGGGGGAAGGGAGGAACGCCTCTCAAGGGGATTTTGTGTGTGTACTTTTTTTAAAAGTCAGGTTTATGGAGGCTTAATTTCTGTGAAGTAAAGTTCACTATTTTTAGTATGTAGTTCTATAAACTTTGATAAATGCCTGCACTCTTGTAACCACCACCTTAATGAAGATGGAGAACACCTCCATCACCCCCCAAATTCCCTTGTGTCACTTTCTCGTCCAACCTCCTCCCCTACCTCCAGCCTCCACCACCACTGATTTTTCTGTCCCACAGTTTTGTCTTTTCATGAATGTCACATAAATGGAATCATGGAGTATTGTAGTTTCTGAGTTAGCTTCTTTCACTTAGCCTAACGCCTTAGAGGTACCTCCACATCATTCTGTCGGGAGTTTGTTCATTTTCATTGCTATACGGCATCCTGCTGCATGGATGTAACATGGTTTGACTGTGCAGTCACAACTGAAGGGTATTTGGGTTGCTTCCAGTTTTGGGTGATTATAAATAAATATTATAAACATTCATGATTAAGTTTTGTGTAACATAGGGGTAGGACTGTTGGGTTATGTGATAAGGATGTTAAACCTTATAAGAAACCATTAAAATGTTTTCCAGAGCGGTTATGGCATTTTGCATTCTCACCACCAATGATGAGAGTTCAAGTTGTTGTGCCTCCTCCTCAACACTTGACACGGTCATTTTTCAAATGTTAGCCATTCTGATATGCATGTAGTGATATCTCATTGTGCTTTTAATGTGTACTTCCCTCATGACTAATGATGTTGAACATCTTTTCATGTACCTTTTTCCCATCTGTGTATCTTTATGGATATGTATGTTCAAATCTTTTTACCATTTTTGATTGGGGAGTTGGTTCAATTATCATTGAGTTTTGAGAGTTGTAATTATATATTCCTTTGCAGTTAAACTTTTATTTTGAGCTAATTGTAGATTCACATGCAGCTGTAAAAAATTATAGAGCTCCTATGTGTCCTTTACTTAATTTCTCCCAATTAGAACATCTTGCAAAATGTTACTATATAATACAGTATAGTAACCAAGACATTGGCACTGATACACTCAAAATACAGAACATTTCCATCAACAAAAGGACCCCTTATATTGCCCTTTTATACCCACACTCACTTCCTCCTGCCTGCACCCCCTCCTTAGCCCCTTTTAACAGCTAATCTCTTCTTCTTTTCTAAAATTTTGTCATTTCAAGAATGTTATATAAATGGAATTACACATTATGTAAACTTTTGGGATTAGGTTTTTTTCACTTAGCATAATTCCCTGGAGATTTATCCAAATTGTTTTGTGTATTAGCAGTGTTACTTTTGTTTCATTTTCTCTATAGTTTTTCTGTTTCCAATTTTACTGATTTCTGCTCTTATCTTTATTATTTACCTTTTTCTGCTTCTTTATTTTTCTCTTTATTTCTGAGTTATTGAGGTGAGCTTAAATTTGATTTAAGTTTTTTCTTTTCTGATTTCTAATGTATGCATTTAGTGCTATAAATGAGGTTTGTTTGATGAGCCAGGACATTTGTATGTCTTCCATGTGCATTTAAAAAGAATGTGCATTCTTCTTTTGTTGCTTGGATTGTTCCTTAAATGTCCACTAGATCTTGTTAGTTGATGGTGTTGTTGAGTTCTATATCTTGCTGATTTTCTGTCTAGTTGTTCTATCAATTGTTGAGAGAAGTGTGTAACAGTCTTCAGCTATAATTGTGGGTTTGTCTAGTTCTCCTCTGAGTTCTTTCAGGTTTTGTTTCACATAATTTTCAGCTCTGTTCTTTGGTGCCTACCCATTTAGGATTACTATCTCTTTTCAGTGGATTGACCCTTCTATTGCCATATAACTGCCCCTCTCTGTCTCTGGTTATGTTCTTTCAGAGGAAGTCTATCTTATCTGGTATTATAGAGTCATTCCTATTTTCCTTTGATTAACGTTTGCATAATATATCTTTTATGTTTATTCTTTCAACCTGTCTGTATCTTTATATTTGAAGTGAGTTTTTTGTAGACAGACGATAGTGGGTTATGTTTTATAATTCACTCTGTAAATTTTTATCTTTTAATTATATATCTAAACTATTTACTTTCAATGTAAGTATTTGTATGTTAAGATTAAAATCAGCAGTTTACTCTTTTTTTCCCCTTATTTCTGTTTTGTTTCTCTATTTTTTTTCCTGCCTTCCTGTGAATAAATGGAACAAATTTTAGAATTCTATTTTGAATTATTTATCATGTCTTTGAGTGCATCTCTTTTGGTATACTTTTTAAAGTGGTTATTCTAGATATTACATTATATGTATATAACCCATCATGGTCTACTGGCGTCATCATTTTACCAGTTCAAATGAAATATAGAAACCTTACCTCCTTTTGTGTTCCCTTTTCCTCTCCCATGTATAATGTAATTTTAAAAATATATTTTCTGAACATAGAGGACA
Organism: Balaenoptera musculus; assembly: GCF_009873245.2. Classification (NCBI taxonomy): domain Eukaryota; kingdom Metazoa; phylum Chordata; class Mammalia; order Artiodactyla; family Balaenopteridae; genus Balaenoptera; species Balaenoptera musculus. Next base: position 60,099,476 of record NC_045793.1, on the reverse strand, counting down.
TATCAGACAGTGTTATAATTTTTTTTTTTTTTTTAATTTTATTTATTTATTTACTTATGGCTGTGTTGGGTCTTCGTTTCTCTGCGAGGGCTTTCTCTAGTTGCGGCAAGCAGGGGCCACTCTTCATCGCGGTGCGCGGGCCTCTCACTATCGTGGCCTCTTCTTGCTGCGGAGCACAGGCTCCAGACGCGCAGGCTCAGTAATTCTGGCTCACGGGCCCAGTTGCTCCGCGGCATGTGGGATCTTCCCAGACCAGGGCTCGAACCCGTGTCCCCTGCATTGGCAGGCGGATTCTCAACCACTGCGCCACCTGGGAGGCCCCCCAGTGTTATAATTTTTGCTTCAACCATCAAACATAGTTTAGAAAACTCAGTGGAGAAGAAAAACCTATTGTATTTACCCATATATTTGTTTACCATGGTTTTTTGTTGTTGTTGTCTCTCTTTCCTAATATTTGAAGGTTCTTTTTTATCATTTCCTTTCTATTTAGAGAGATTCCTTTAGCCATTCTTTTAGGGTAGGTTTGCTACTGGCAAATTCTCTTCGTGTTCTTTCACCTGAGAATGTCTTGATTTCCACACCATTTGAAGGATATTTTCACTTGGTATAAAATTCTGGGTTGGCAATTCTTTTCTTTCAGCACTTGAAATGTATGGTGCCACCTCATTGTGATTCCATGGTTTCTGATGAAAAATCCACTATCATTTGAATGTTTTCCTCCTGTAGGTATGGTGACATTATTCTCTGACTGCTTTCAACATTTTTTCTTTGTCTTTAGTTTTTAGAAATTTATTTATGATGTATATTGGTGTGAATTTCTTTAGGCTTATCTTGTTTGGAGTTCACAGAACTTCATGAATCTATAGATTTACGTTTATTGCCAAATTCGGGATTTTTTCAGCTATTGTTTCTTAAAGTACTTTTTCAACTCTGCCCTCCTTATTCTCTCTATATAAAACTCTGCTGGCACAAATGTTAGCTCTTTTTTTATAGTCCTACAGGTCCCTCTGACTCTGTTCACTTTTTAAGTCTATTTTTCTCTGTTGTTCAGTTGGAGTAATCTCAATTGTTCAATTCACAGACCTTTCCTCTCTCCTCTCCACTCTGGTGTTGAGCTCATCCACTGAATGAATAAAAATCCACCAAATTTTTATTTGTTATTGTATTTTTCAGTTCTAATAATATAATTTGATTACTCTTATCAATTTGTATTTCTTTGCTGAGACTATCCATTCCTTCCTGAAGCTTTATATGTTTTTAAAATTTATTTTAAGCAGTCTCATGATTGCTTGTTGAAGCATTTTATCATGGCTTTAAAAAATTTTTTTCAGACAGTTTCAACATTGCTGTCATATTGATGTTGACAACTATTTATTGTCTTCTTTGCATTCAGTTTGAAGTCTTCTTGATCCTTGTCTGACAAGATTTTCTATTTATTTATTTATTTTATTTTTAAATTAAAGTATAGTTGATTTACAATATTATGTTTGTTTCAGGTGCACTGCATAGTGATTCAGCATTTTTATAGATTATACACCATTTAAAGTTACTACAAAATAATGGGTGTAATTCTCTGTGCTGTACCATATATCCTTGTTGCTTATCTATTTTTTAGATAGTAGTTTGTATTTCCAAATCCCATACCCCCTCTCTTGCCCCTTCCCACTTCCCTCTCCCCACTGGTATCCACTAGTTTGTTTTATATATCTGTAAGTCTGTCTCTATTTTGCTATATAATTTACTTGTTTTACTTTTTAAACAATACATATAAGTGATAACATAGAGTATTTGTCCTTCTCTGTCTTACTTATTTCACTAAGCATAAAAAATACCCTTCAGGTTAATCCATGTTGTTGCAAATGACACAATTTCATTCTTTTTTATGGCAGAGTAATACTGCATTGAATACATATACTACATCTTCTTTATTCATTAATCTGTTGATGGACACTTGGGTTGCTTCCAAATCTTGACTATTGTAAATTGTGCTACTATGAACATTGGGGAGCATGATCTTTTCAAATTAGTATTTTCATTTTTTTTCCAGATATTTACCAGGTGTGGAATTGCTGGGTCAAATGGTACTTCTATTTTTAGTTTTATGAGGAACCTCCATACTGTTTTCCACAGTGGCTGCACCAATTTACATTCCCACCAACAGTGTACAAGGGTTCCCTTTTCTCTACATCCTTGCCAACATTTGTTATTTGTGTTCTTTTTGATGATGGTCATTCTGACAGGTGTGAGGTTATATCTCATTGTGGTTTTGATTTGCATTTCTCTGATGATTAGTGATGTTGAGCATCTTTTCACTGTTGGCCATCTGTATGTCTTTGGGAAAATGTCTGTTCAGCTCTTCTACCTATTTTTAATCAGGTTGTTTGTTTTTCTTTGAAATTGAGTTATATGAGCTATTTATATATTTTGGATATTAACCGCAGGTAGGTCATATCATTTGCAAATATTTCCTCCCATTCAGTAGGTTGTCTTTTCATTTTGTCATGGTTTTCTTTACTGTGCAAAAGCTTTAAGTTTAATTAGGTCCCATTTGTTTACTTTGCTTTTATTTCTTCTGCCTTAAGAGACAGATCAAAAAAAAATATTGCTACAATTTGTCAGTGTTCTGCCTATGTTCTCTTCTAGGAGTTTTCTGGTTTCAGGTCTTACACTTAGGTCTTTAAATTATTGTTCATTTATTTTTGTATATGGCATGAGGAAATGTTGTAATCTCATTCGTTTACATGTACCTGTCCAGTTTTCCTAGCACAATTTATTGAAGAGACTGTCCTTTTAAAATTACATATTCTTGCCTCCTTTGTCATAGATTAATTAACCATAGGTGTGTGGGTTTATTTCTGGACTCCCTATTATGTTCAATTGATCTATGTGTCTGTTTGGGTGCCAGTACCATGTTATTTTGATTACTGTAACTTTTTAGTACAGTCTAAAGTCAAAGAGCACGATACCTCCAGCTTTGTTCTTTTTTCTCAAGATTGCTTTGGCATCCCTGTCTTGTTCCTTTAGAGGAGAGGCTTTTAGCTTTTCACTGTTGAGTATGAAGTTAGCTTTGTATTTGTCATAAGTGGCCTTTTTTGTGTTGAGATATATTCCCTCTATATCAACTTTGATGAGAGTTTTTTTTTATCATGAATGGATGTTGAATTTTGTCAAATGCTTTTTCAGCATTGATTGAGATAATCATGTGATTTTTTTTAATCCTTCTTTGTTAATGTGGTGTATCACACTGATTAATTTTCAAATATTAAACCATCCTTGCATCCCTGGAGTAATCCCACTTGATTATGGTGTATGAACCTTTTTATAAATTGTTGGATTTGGTTTGCTAATATTTTGTTGAAATTGAGAATTTTTGCATCTATATTCATCAAAGATATTGGCATATAATTTTCTTTCTTCTTTTTTACTGCCTTTATCAGGTTTTGGTATCAGGGTAATGGTGGCCTTATAGAATGAATTTGGGAGTGTTCCCTCCTTTTAATTTTTTTGGAATAGTTTGAGAACAGGTTTAAGTTCTTCTTTTGTGTGTATGGTAGAATTCCTCAGTGAAGCCATCTGTTCCTGGACTTTTGTTTGCTAGGAGTATTTTTATTACAAATTCAATTTCACTACTAGTGATCAGTTTGTTCAAATTGTCTGTTTCTTCCTGATTCTTAGCATGCTGTATGTTTCTAAAAATTTGTCCACTTCTTCTAGTTTATCCAATTTGTTGGCATATGACTGTCGTAGTAGTCTCTTATGATTTTTTTGTATCTCTGTGGTATCAACTGTTATTTTCCTCTTTCATTTCTTATTTTGTTTATGTGTGTCCTCTTCTCTTTTTTTTAAATGATTCTTCTTTTAAACCATTTTTTAAAATTAATTAATTAATTTATTTGGCTGCATTGGGTCTCAGTTGCGGCGTGCGGGCTTAATTGCCCTGTGGCATGTGGGATCTTAGTTCCCCGACCAGGGATCAAACCTGCGTCCCCTGCATTGGAAGGTGGATTCTTAACCACTGGACCACAAGGGAAGTCCCTCTCTTTCTTCCCTACTTGATGAGCCTGGCTAAAGATTTATCACCTTTGTTTATCTTTTCAAAAAACCAGCTCTTGCTTTCATTGATCTTTCCTTTTTTTGTATCTATTTTACTTCTTCTTCTCTCTGATCTTTACTATTTTTGTAATTCTGCTGCCTTTGGGCTTCATTTGTTCTTCTTTTTCTAATCCCTTTAGACGGTAAGTTGTTTATTTGAGTTTTTCTTATTTCTTGAGGAAGGCCTGTATCACTATAAGCTTCCCTCTGAGAACTTTTGCTGCATCCCATAGATTTTGGAAAGTTGTGTTTCCATTTACATTTGTCTTGAGGTATTTTCTGATTTCCTCTTTGATTTCTTCATTGACCCATTGGTTTTTTAGTAGCATGTTGTTTAGTCCCCATATGTTTGCACTTTTCCCATTTTTCTTTCTGTAATTGATTTCTGGTTTCATACCATTGTGGTTGGAAAAAATGCTTGATATAATTTCTAACCTCTTAAATTTCCTGAGACTTGTTTTGTGGCCTAGCATGTGATCTATCCTGGAGAAGATTCCATGTGCACTTGAAAAGAATGTGTGTTCTTTGCTATTGGTTGGAATATTCTTTATATATCTATTTGGTCAACTTGGTCTAAAGTATAATTCAAGTCCAGTGTTTTCCTGTTGATTTTCCATCTGGATGATCTATCCATTGTTGAAAGTGGGGCACTGAATCCCTACTGTTATTGTATTGTTGTCTCTTTCTCCCCTCAGATCTGTTAGTATTTGCTTAATATATTTAGGTGCTCCAATCTTGATTGTGTCTATATTTACAATTGTTCTATCTTTTTGATGAGTTGATCACTTTATCATTAAATAATGACCTTCTTTGTCTCTTCTTATCATTTTTGGCTTCAAGTGTAACTTTAAGTATAGCTTATACAGCTTATATAAGTATAGCTACCCACACTTTCTTTTGGTTCACAGTTGCATGGAGTATCTTTTTCCATCCCTTCACTTTGAGCCTATATGTGTCCTTAAAGCTGAAGTGAGTATCTTGTAGGCAGCATATAGCTGGGTCTTGTTTTTTAATCCATCCAGCCACTCTGTGCCTTTTGATTAGATAATTCAATCATTTACATTTAGAGTAATTATTAATATGTAATGACTTACTAATGTCATGTTATTAATTGCTTTCTGGCCATTTTGTAGTTTCAGTGTTCCTTTTTTCCTCTCTTGCTGTCTACCTTTGTGAATTGGTGATTTTCCATGATGGTACACTCTAATTCTCTTCTCTTTATCTTTTGTGAATCTACTACAGGTTTTTGCTTTGTGGGTATCATGATGCTTACACAAAACACCTTATAGACTAACATTCCAGTTTATCCTGATAGCAACTTAACTTCAATTGTATATTAAAAACTACCCTTTTATTCCCTCCCTTTTTATATTTTTGATATCACAGCTTACCTCTTTTTATATTGTATATTTGTCACAAATTATAGTAGCTATAGTTGTTCTTAATACTCTTTTTCTTTAACCTTTATACTATAGTTAAGTGGTTAACACACCACCATATTACAGAATTAGAGTTTTCTAAGTATGGCTGTATATTTAAGAAAAAGAAGAGAAAATTAAATCTAAAATAAGTAGAAGAAAATAAGTTATTACAGTTAGAGCAAAAATCAATACAATTGAAAACATAAAATTAATAGAGAAAATAAATTATACCAGAATCTGGCTCTTTCAAATGTTCAATAAAACTGATAGGCCTCTGGCCAGGCTTACTAAGAAAAAAGGAGGAAGGAAAGAAATTACTAATGTCAGAAATGAAAGAGGAGCCATAACTATAGAGTGTATTGATATTAAAAGAATAATAAAGGAATACTATAAACTACTTTATGCCCACAAATTTGATAACCTAGATGAAATGGATAAATTCTTTGGAAGCTTCAATCTGCTAAAACTCACACAAGAATAGACAATACGAATAGGCCTATTTCTATTTAATCAACAAGTGATCACCTTCCAAAAAAGAAAGCACCAGGGACAGATGGGTTCACTGGTGAATTCTTTCAAACATTTAAGGAAGAAATTACACCAATACAATCTCTCAGAAGATAACAGCAGAGGGAATACTTCCTAACTAATTTTATGAGGACAATATTTCCTAATACCAAAACCAGACAAAGACATTACAAGAAAGGGAAACTACAGACCAATACCTCTCATGAACAGAAGAAAAAATCTTCAGTAAACTTGAAGATAGATCAATAAGAATCACACAATCTGAAAAAGAGACAAAAAGGCAATTGAAAAAAATGAACAGAACCTTAGGGACTTATAGGACAATAACGTAATGTATAACATTTATATCATCAGAGTCCTAGTAAAAGGGAGGAAAGCATGTGGGGATGAGAAATTTTTTAACCAAAACAGTGAAAAACTTCCCAAATCTGGTGAAAGACATAAACCGCGGATTCAAGAAACTGAGTAAACCACAAACAAGATAAACCCAAAGAAGTTCATTTTAAGACACATCATGATCAAACTTCTGAAAACTAAAACAAGGAAGAAAAAAATCTTAAAAGATCCAGAGAGAAACTACATATTTCAAATGACATTTCAAGTAACAGAGAAATTCTCATTAGAAACCATAGGGGTCACTGCTAATCCCAAACTCCCATTATAGCAGAGGCAAACTGTTATATATAGGCTGGATAAACAACAAGGTCATACTGTATAGCTCAGGGAACGATATTCAATATTCTGTGACAAACCATAATGGAAAAGAATATATATATACAGTTATATGTATAACTGAGTCACTTTGCTGTACACAAGAAATTAACATAACATTATAAATCAATTATACTTCAATAAAGTTTAAAAATATGTAAGTCAACTATACTTCAATTAAAAAAATAAAACCCACAGGGGTCAGCAGGAAGTGGCAAAATATATTTAATTGCTAAAAGGAAACAACTATCAACCCCGAATTTTATATCTAGCAAAAATACCTTTCAAGAAAAAAAGGTGAAATAAAGACATTCTCAGACGAAAAAATATAAAAGAATTTGTTGTCAGCAGACCTGATCTAAAAGAATTGCTGAAAGAAGTTGTTACAACAGAAAGAAAATAGTAATAGAAAAAACCTGGAACATCAGTAATAAAGCATGAACAATGAAATGGGTAAATATAACACAATATCATTCTTCTTATGAGTCTTTAAAATTATTATTAGACAGTTGAAAGAAAAATTATAATGTTGTCTAATATGTAAATATCTACTTAACACAGTAAGAAATTGGATAAAAACTGTAACTAACTAAGCTATATGCTATTAACAGGAAATTCATTTTAAATATAATGATATAGTTAGGTTAAAAGTAAAATGATAGAAAAAGTATACCATTCAAATACTAATAAAAAAATGGGAGTGGCTATATTAATATTAGATAAAGTAGACTTTTTAGATAAGGTAGACTTCTGAGCAAAGAAGAAAGAAGTGGTACATTACACAATAAGGAGGGTCAATCCACCAAAAAGACATCACAATTCTCAATGTGTTTTCACCAAACAACCAAGTTGCGAAATACATGAAGCAAAAACTGACAGAACTATAAAAGAGAAATAGATAAACTTACAAGTGAGACTTCAACACTCCTCTCAGTAACTGATATAACTAGTAGAGTGAAAATCAGCAAGGATATAGCAGAACTGAAAAATGCCATCAATCAATGGGATCTAATTGATATTTATAGAATACTCCACCCAACAACAGCAGAATACAAATTCTTTTCAATTGCACATGGAATATTCACCAAGACCATACCCTTGGTCTTAAAACAAGTCTCAACAAACTTAAAAGAACTGGAATCATACAAAATATGTTCTGTGGCTATAATGAAATCAAACTAAAAATCTATTAGAAGGAAAAGAGAAATATCTTCAAACCCTTGTAAATTTAACCACATGCTGCAAAATCATCCTTGGGTTAAAGAAGAACTCTAAAGGGAAATAAAAAATTACATTGAACTAAATAAAAATTAAAATATCCAAATGAATGTGTGAGATGCAGCTAAACAGTGCTGAGAAGGAAATTGTTAGCACTAAATGCTAATATTAAAAAAGAAAGCAAAGTCTCAAATCAATAATTTTAGCTTCCACTTCAGGAAGCTAGAACAGAAGAGCAAAATTAACTTAAAGCAAGTAGAAGAAAGAAAATAATTAAGACAATGGATATCAATGGATTGAAAATAGAAAAACAGTAGAGAAAAATCAATCAAATAAAAATCTGGTTGCTTAAAAATATCAATGGAATTGATAAAGCTCTAACAGGACTGACAGAGAAAAAAGAGAGATAAGACACAAATTACCAATATCAGGCATGAAAAAGGGAATATCACTACAAACCTTGCAGATATTAAAAGGATATTAAGGAAACCCTACCATTGGCTGTACATACATAAATTCAACCATTTAATGAAGGGAATCAATTCCTGGAAAACCACAACCTACAAAAACTCACCAAAGATGAAACAGACTATTTGAAGAGTCCTATAATTATCAAATAAATTAATTTGGTAATTAAAAAGCTCCAGAAAAAAAATCTGCAGGCCAAGATGTTGTCTGTGGACACTGCTCCCAAACATTTAAACAAGAATTAACACCAATTCTATACAATCTTTTCTAGAAAATAAAAAAAGAGAAATCATCTCCCAACTCATTTTATGAAGCTAGTATTACCCTCATACCAAAATTAGACAGACAGTACAAAACATGAAAACTACAAACACAAAAACCCTAAAAAAAACTAGCAAATTATATCTAGTAATATATAAGAATTTTGTATCTTATGTACATAAGATATGTATATAAGCTATTTATAGCTTATGTGTATAAGAATTGTGTATCACAACTAAGTAAGATTCATTCCAGAAAAAAAAAGGTTAGTTCAATACTTGAAAGTCAAAGTAATTCAATATATTAATAGGTAAAGAAGAAAACCCACACAATTATATAAACTGGCACAGAAAAGCACTGAAAAAATTTTCGACACCCATTCACAACAAAATTCTCAGAAAACTAGGAATAAAGAGGCATTTCCTCAACCTCATGAAGAACATCTACAAAACCCTACAGCTAACATCATAGTTAACAGTGAAAAACCAAATGCTTTCCCTCTAAAATTGAGAATGAGGAAAGAATGCTCATTCTTACTGCTCTTATTCAACATATTGCTGGAAGTCCTAAGCAGTGTAACTAGGCAAGAAAAGGATATTAAAGGCATACAGGTAATAAAAGAGGAAATAAAATTGTCTCTATTTACATATTACATGATTGTCTATATCACGTCATAACCTTGTCAGCAACCTTTTTCTGAAAGGGACTAGATAGTAAATATTTTCAGCTGTAAATAGGCATAATGGTCTCTGTCACAACTTTTCAACTTTGCTATTGTAGCATGAAAGCAACCATAGGCAAAACATAAACAAATTAGCATGTTTTTATGAAAGTTTATTTACAAAAACAGACAATGGGCTGAATTTGTCACACAGGTATAGTCTTTAGAGACCTAGTCTACATTAAAAAAACACCCTATAGGGTTTCCCTGGTGGCGCAGTGGTTGAGAATCTGCCTGCTAATGAAGGGGACACGGGTTCGAGCCCTGGTCTGGGAAGATCCCACATGCCGCAGAGCAACTAGGCCCGTGAGCCACAACTACTGAGCCTGCGCGTCTGGAACCTGTGCTCCGCAACAAGAGAGGCCACGATAGTGAGAGGCCCGCGCGCTGCGATGAAGAGTGGCCCCCGCTCGCCACAACTGGAGAAAGCCCTCGCACAGAAATGAAGACCCAACACAGCCAAAAATAAATAAATAATAAAATAAATTAAAAAAAAAAAACTATTTGGGAGATTATTAAAAAAAAACTTAAAAAAAAAAAACACCCTATAACTAATAAGTGAGTTTAGCAGGATCAATGGATATAAGGTCAACACCCAAAACTCAATCATATTTCTCTATATTGGTAATGAATAAACTGGAGACCAAAATTAAAAAAACAAAACCAATCAAAATCTCTCAAAAAATGAAATACCAGGCACAAGTCTAACAAAAGAGTTACAAGACTATATGTTACAAAGTACAAAACGTTGATAATATAAGAGAAGCACCAATAAAATGAAGACAAACACTATGTTCATAAATTGGAAGCCTCAATGTAGTAAAAATGTTAGTTATTCCTAAATTTATCTATAGATTTGGTGCAATTCACATAAATATTCTTACAATCTTTTTGTAGACATAGTCCAATCTTAATAAAAAATTCATATGGAATGGCAAATAAACTGGAGTTGGCTAAAATATTTTTGAAAAAGAAGAATAAAGTTAGAGAAATCAGAATACCTTGATTTAAGACTTACTGTATGGCTGCAGTAATCAAGACAAGTTTATAGAAGTATAAACACATAGATCGTAGACCAGAATAGAGAACACAGAAATATACCTACATGAGTATGGCCAACAGATTTTTGACGAAGGTGCAAAACCAATGCAATGAAGGAAGGACAGCATTTTTAACACATTGTGCTGGAACAATTGAACCCTCATAGAAAGAAAAATGAACTTTGATGCAAACCTGTCACCTTATGCAAAAATTAACTCAAAATGGAACATAAGTCTACGCGTAAAAAGTAAAACTATAATATTTTTAGAGGGAAACTTTCAGAAAAAAATCTTTGTGACCTAAGACAAGCAAAGAGTTCTTAGATATAACATCAAAAGCACAATCCATAAAAGAAAAATTGATAAAGTGGACTTCACCAAAATTAAAAACTTTTGTTCTGTGAAAAACCCTGTTAAGAGGTTAGAAAGATAAGCCACAGATTGGGAAAACATATTTGCAAATCACATATCTGGCAAAGGTCTTGGATCCAAAAGATATAAAGAACTCTGTGAGTTTACCAGTAAAAACACAAACAATGCAGCTAGAAAAACAAAACAAAAACCACCAAATCCAGTTTGAAACAGACACTTAACCAAATAGGGAATATGGGTGCACATAAGCATATGAAGAGATGTTCAATATCATTAACCATGGTGAGTGAAGAAAAACCAATATCCAACGGTTACATACCACACGATCCCATTTATACAATTTTGAAATGACAAAATTATAGAGATGGAGAACAGATCAGTGACTGTCAGAGGTTAGGGAGGGGGTATGATTATAAAAGTGTAGAACAATGGAAGGTCTTTGTATGATGGAACAGTTCCATATCTTGACTGTGATGGCAGCTACCTGAGTCTATACAAGTGATAAAATTTCATAGAACTGCTGTATAACACTGTAAAGAAATTATACTCCAAAAAAGATGTTAAAAAAAAAAAAGTCTGGTAAAGCAAAAAAAAAAAAAACTTCATAGAACTATACCCACACAGAAAAAAATCAGTGCATGTAAAGAGTGATGCAATCCAAGTAAGTTCTGTATCTAGTCAGTAGTATTGTGCCAATATCAGTTTCCTAGTTTTCACATTGTACAGTGCTACTATTGGGGGAAGTTGGGTGATGGGTATACAGGACCTTTTTGTACTATTTTTGCAACTTTTTGTGAGTTTATAATTTTTTCAAAAACTTATCAAAAAGGAACCACTGAGATGCCATGACTACTGCCACCTCAACAACAAAATTTTATGCCAATGCATTTGAAAACCTAGATGAAATGGGCAAATTTCTAGAAAAATTTCCCACAATAAAAGCACTGAATAAATTCTACAAAACTTACAAGAATAAACTTTATTCAAGGGAATAAAAATGTGACATTTCACAACTCAATGTGAGTAATGTCATTGGTACCAATTTTGCCTCTCCAATAGAACTATATATACTGCTAAATTGATTTTGTTTTCTCCAATATCTTGTAATTTCTTAATTATGTCTGTTCCAATGACTCATTCAGAGTTTGGTATTAAGGGATACTTCATGAATTCCAGTAAGGCAACTAGCTGGTGTTAGATCTCATTTTACCAAAACTCCTATTGATGTGGTTCTTCCAAACATTTTAAATTTTATCTTTCTTTTTCCTTTATGTATACTTGGCCATTTTTCCTGAAACTATTGATACCTGTGGTCACGTATCTAGTAATCTTAACGTTTTTAGTTCAATTACATTTTAATAGATTAAATAGAAAAACATTTTCTAATATGGGAAGATAAAACAATGCCAAGTCTCTAGTTTGGAGCTCTAGGTTTGCTCTTTATCCTTGTTCTAAGCTTTTCCTTGGTCTCTTTGATTGTGATAGTTCATTCCTTCTCTCTGGTTGTTGGAATGGCAGAGGCTCTTTGTTTTGGGGCTGCATGACAGCCATTTGTCCTTATGTGGTCTGTTATTCTGTCTCAGGGGTTGCCTGTCCGTAAGATAGATATAATGATTTTCACGTCCGTAATAAAGTCTGCGGTGGGTGTGTGGGAGGGTGTCTTTCTATTCTTTTCTTTTCTTGTTTTTTTCTTTTCTTTTCTTGTCTTGTCTTTTCTAATAGATTTCTTATATGCTTTTTTCCTTCTATTTCTCTAAGTCTACTCTGGTACGCAATAATCTCCACATCTTTCAGTAGTCTGTGTCCTAACTCTGCCTATCTCAACTGGGATATCATTACACCCCACCTGTACTTCTAGTTGCTCCCATAATTGTAATTATTTCCTGGGGAGATCCTGCCTTATAAATGTTCTAATCTTCATTTCATCTCTGCTTGTCTGAACAACAATTTATTTTACATGTATTCTTTATGCCCAGGCTATCCTAGTTTCATCAGTATTGTTTTGCTTTTCTATAATCTTTCCACAGTTTAGCTCTTAAACTGTTGTTTGGGGTTGGTCATCTAATTTTCCATCCTGTAAATATCGATTCCAGTAATGACTGTCTCTGGCTAGTGACTTTTATGGTGCCTGAATGTCAACCCTCACTTTGTTTTAACTTCAGTAATATCAAGGTGCACGATATCCATATATCCATATATTGCCATGCGGTTTATGATTCTCTAACTTGATGCCTGAATTCTTTAGCAATTTGTATCATTAATATCAATATAATATATTACTACTATATTTGCTGTATTATGTTTTCATTTTTCTGTGGTTGAGCCTATTTTACGTCCACTACAGCATAGATTTTTCAGTAATCATGACTAGTCACTCTCTGTAATTCCTGTCATCTGGATTGTTGAAATGCCCCATTAGAGTATCATTTGACCAGCCCAGAACCCCCTGGGTCATTAGCTTCATCACAATATTTATGATATGCAGCACCATCTGTTTGGAAACATGATTTTTCTACTCTTGTTTTTTCTTAATTCTTTCTGGATCCTGCACTACTTCAATCATAATCATCACATCCTTTACTGTCTAGTTTTCTCTTCTCTAGTTGGTCTAAACATCATGGGAGCATGGAATCACTCTCCTTCTATTTTAGGCTTAAACATAACTCTATATTTATTTTCTTTAAATAATCATTCCTGCCTAGTTTGTTACCCTAGTAAATATTCTATTTACTGAATTACAAAACCTTTAAAATATATTCATAGTATAAAATTACTAATGAATTTCTCTCAGCTCTTGATCTCAAATTCTATTTTGCTTTAGCCTTACACACATACGAGAGCATATCACTCTAAAAATGTGGTGCTGTGCATATAGACATAAGGCCAACAGAGATTCAGAAGAACCTTTATGTCCTGAAGGTGAGGAAAGGTCAGGCTCAAGTTTAGTTATGGTCCCGGAGGAGAAAATGTCATTTTATTATGTGGATAAACACATGTTAGTGTCAGTTAGGTTAAAAAATGTTTAAACATAATTCGTAGTATTTTTCCAGAAAAATGAAACAGACACACCAAGAGTTTAAAAAATGACCCCAAATCATGAGTGCAGTGAGAAATGGGGAGATGGGGCTATGCAGGTTTGATATTAAGAGATTCAAGAAAGCTAAATTGTGCTTGGTGTGATGTGCTTGCTTATGGAAAGTTGAGAAAAGCTGAATATGCATCAAAGTGGGGAGTGGGTTGAAACAGGGTGAGTCTTATAGGGAGGTCAGCCTCGTGAGTGCAATGATAGTGAAGGATACATAAAGTACAAGAATACACTGGCTACTGGCTATGAAAACTATGTGCCGGGCCCCATATTCAGCACATGACATGTATTCTTTCTAATATTACATTGTGCAAAAGGGCCAGGTTTGCACATATGAAGAAACTAAAGAAAGGGCCAGTTTCTTCACATATGAAGAAACTAAATATGTGAAGAAACTAATGCTCAGAGAGGCTGCAGTTCATTTACCTAAGGTGACACAGAGAAAATATTAAGCCAAGTGTATGAGGCTCTGCAACCTGTATTTATCTCACTACTCTGCACTTCCTACCTGGTGTGACCTGTGTAAATATGTCTTTGGGATAATTTCATCAGTCCTTTTTAAAACTTTTCTGCTTAGCTCTTCCACTGGGGACTCAACATTCATTCCTTCCAAGCTTTCTCAGAGGAAACTGAAATCGACAAACCAAAATTCTCAGTTTGTCCTGTAGGTACCACCATAACCATAGAATGTCTCTTTCTTGCTCGTCAGCTCTGATTTCTCAGAGCTGCGATAGACCAGAAATTCTAGAAGATAGAAGAAGCCAGTTTACGTGGCTGATAGTTCATACTGGTAAGCCCACCCATGTGTTTAGAGTTCTGTAGCTCTAATATGCATTTTTCCTTGTTTTAAAAGACTTTTCTAATTTTTTGAAGAGAGAATATTATACATGATACCAAGATCAGAATGTATAAAAAGGTACATAATAATCTCCCTCCCACTGCCACCCCCATCTGTCCAGTTCTTATTCATGACCCCTCAAAGCAGGTAACCACAGTTATTAGCCTCCTGTATCATTCCAGAGAGTTTTAACACACACATGCACACACACACACACACACACACAAATAAATATATAACCTTGCTTCTTTTTATTACACAAAGGGCAGCATATTATACAGACTATTATAGAGACTATTCTGTACTTTGTTTTTTTTCCCACATAAACACATATATAGGAACTTTCTATAGCAGTGCATAAAGAGCTTCTTTACACTTTTTAAACAACTGCATAGTATTTCACTGCACAAATGTACAATTATTTATTGATGGGCATTTAGGTTGATTCTAGTTTTATTGTTTATTATCGTTTATTAACAATAATAAAAATAGCAATCTGTATTTTTTTTTTGAGGCTGCCATAACAAGTTACCATAAACTTAGTGACTTAACTCCATTTATTATCCACAGTTCTGTAGCTCAGAAGTCCAGGTGAATTTGACGGGGTTCTTTGCTCAAGGACCAACAAGAACAAAGCTAAATTGTTGGCCCAGTGGGGCTTTTACCTGGAGGCTCCGCTTCTAGTCTTACCTGGGTTGTTGACAGAATTCAGTTTCTAGGGGTTGTGGGACTGAGGTTCTGGTTTCTTTGCGGGCTGTCAGCCAGGAGCCACTCTCCAATCCCACATGTAGCATAATTCCTTTCACATGGCCCCTCATATTCCAACCAGCAGGGGCATGGCATCAAGTCCTTCTCACTCTTGGAATCTCTTTGACTTCCCTTTCTGCTATCAGCAGGAGAAATCTTTCTGCTTTTCAGGAGTCATATGATTGGATCAGATCCACTCAGATAATCTCTCTATCTTTTAGAATTTCTTCTTACCACACTATCACTCATCTTGCACTTACAACATTTTTCTATGTGCTTTATTTATATCAGCTCACGTAATCCTCACCACAATCCATTAAGTTCAGTTGTTATTTCCATTTTACAGATGAATAATCTGAGACAGAGTGGATAAGTACAAAACTGCACAGTTTTCGGTCACAAAACTGTGAGTGATGGAATCAGGAGCCAAATGTAGGCACTCTGTGCCCAAACCTGTCCTCTGAGCACTTCCCCCTACTGCTGTTGCAAATGGAGCCATAATGAATAATTCTTTGTTAGTCCTTGCATCAACCAGAGTCCTGTAGGAAACAGAGGATATGTTCAAAATGAACTGCTGAGAGTGTAATGAAGCAATTATTTACATAGGGATGGGAAAGATTAAGGGAATCTATAAGGGATGGTGAAGATCAGATATAAGCTAAAATCCACAGGAGGTTGTTTTACCATCCCTAAGCTTGAAGTGAAAGAGAAGAAAACTGTGTTACTTGAGGCTGGCAAGAGCTAGAGCTGGGGAAGATGGCTCCTTGCCAGGAGCTGTGACCATAGAGGAACACAGGCATTTCCAAAATCACAGCTAGGCAGAGAAGGAGTAGGGGAAGGCAAGGATAAGCCCCTGGCCTCCCTCTCCTCCTCACTTCCAGTGTCCTTGCATTGGTCAATTCCAAGTGGAAGCCAGAGGGCAAGGAAGCCTTGGTGATGCACTTAAAACTTAAGTGCTTGGGCTCAGAGTAGGGTATAGAAGAGTAGAGAATGGTTATGAGTCAGGGGATTGGATAACATAGTGTCTTGGTGTCCTTTGATCAGAAATTCAGTTTCAACCAGGGACCAGTAGCAAGCCAGGAGGGTTTTTTAAATGGATAATAGGTTGTGACCAAAGAGGCTTTCATTCAAAACCCTCCAGATCTGCCCTGTGATGTTAGGTCTTGCAGACCATTCATATAGCATCCCTATCTGTCACTGTCATGTACTAGTGGGTCTGCTGGATTATAAGTCCCAATAGCAAGGCAGTTACACTTTAGCCTTGATGTATGGTGTGCAGGATCTAGCTCATACTGGCTGGTGAGAACCAACTTGTAAATTTTCTGGAATTTTGTGAGTTAGTTGATGTCACTTTGGTAGCTCAGAATTAGCCGTGATGGGAGTATTTACACCATAAAAGGTAGCAAATGCTACAAATCAGGCTTTTTTGTTTTTCTGGAGAGCTGGTTGTTAAACACTGACCAGTATGCCACTGGCCTTGAGCATCTCTTGCTCTAGGCCCCAATAAAACTGATTGTCTTATGGGTTACCCAAAACAGGGGTCTGGAGCAATGCAGCCAAACATGGAGTATCTTGGCACTAAATTCCAAAGAAGCTCACTATATATTGTCCCTATTCATTTGCAGTGATGTTGCCAAGTGTAACAACTTGTATCTCACACAGATGCCCAGACCAGTTATTGCTGGAAACTTCATCCATAGAGCAGGCTTCTGTGCTTTCACGGGGTTTATCTCCTACTATATGTTTTACTGTATGGCATCAGGTGTCTTCTAAGGCACTTATAGTGCTTGCTACTTCCTGTTTACCAGCTCCAATTAGCCATGATATCAATTTAATGGATCTATGAGTCAAAATATTCTGATTACCACCCAGACCCTGTGACTTATTAAAGTAATCACTCCCATTTAATCTCTGATGGTCAAGCAGAGCCACTTGGCATCTACCATCCCAGAATCTTCTTATTCCCATTGAAATCAGCCCCAATTCTATAGACGCATATCTCATCATTATAACATGCCTACTAAATCTAGCTTCTTAAATAGTGCTTTTTGCTTTTGCACAGCAGAGGAAACCAATGACAAAACAAAAGACAACCTACTGAATGAAAGAAAATATTTGCAAATGATATGAACAATAAGAGGTTAATATCCAACATATATAAAAAGCTCATACAACTCAACATCAAAAAAATAAACAACCTGATTAAAAAATGGGCAGAAGAACTAAATAGATATTTTTCCAAAGAGGAAATGTAGATGGCCAACAGGCACATGAAAAGATGCTCAACATTGCTAATCATCAGGGAAATGCAAATCAAAACCACAATGAGATATCACCTTTCACCTGTCAGAATGGTTATCATGAAAAAGAACACAAATAACAAATGTTGGCGAGGATGTGGAGAAAAGGGAACCCTTGTACACTGTTGGTGAGAATGTAAATTGGTGCAGCCACTGTGGAAAACAGTATGGATGTTTCTCAAAAAACTAAAAATAGAACTACCATGTGACCCAGCAATTTCCTTACTAGGTATATATCCAAAAGAAGCACCAAAAATACTAATTCAAAAAAGATACATGCACCACAATGTTCATAGGAGCATTATTTACAATTGTCAAGATATGGAAGCAACCTAAGTGTACATCAACAGGTGAAAGGATAAAGAAGATGTGGTATATGTACATATCACAAAGGAATACTACTCAGCATAAAAAAGAATGAAAATTTGCCATTTGCAGCAACATGGATGGACTTGGAGGGCGTTATGCTAAGTGAAATAAGTCAGACTGAGAAAGACAAATATTGTATGACATCATGTGTGGAATATGAAAATACAACAGTGAATATATAGTGGATATAACAAAAGAAGCAGGCTCACAGATATAGAGAACAAACTAGTAGTTACTAGTGGGGAGAGGGAAGGGGGAGGGGCAATACAGGGGATTAAGAGGTACAAACTATTAGCTATAAAATAAGCTACAAGGACATACTGTACAACATGGAGAATAGAGCCAATATTTTATAATAACTATAAATGCAGTATACCTTTAAAAATTGTGAATCACTATATTGTACACCTGTAACATATAATATTATACAGCAACTATACTTCAATTAAAAACAATAAATCAGTATTGCTTTTTAAGATGCTGATGCTCCCTTCAACAAGGCATTCCTTAATGCTTCAGTAAATAAATGTCTTCTACTTCTCTTGCTGCTTATGATTGAGGACGGGAGGTGGCTCTTCAACCTATGTATCAATACAATAGATCCACTTCAACATTCTCATCAGCTTAAGCTTTGAAGTCTGCCCTGTACATCTTGCTCAAAAATTCCAGCATCACAGCCTCATGGTAGGCCCATTGCCAAGGCTTCAGAGAACCACAGCCAGGTGCTTGAGCCAACACACTAAACCACAAATCCTTTGTGAGGATTCATATCAAAACATTTGGCCTGAAACAACCTTATGTTTCATCTAACACACTCAGAAGCAATATCTGTGTTTGTTTCCTAGATTCCTGCTAATACAAATGGGCAAGTATACTTTATCTCCTCCTGGAGAAGACTTTACTCTTCTCTCTTTGGGCTGTGCCGGCATTTAACTCTCACTATGGATCTGGAAGTAAATAAGGGATGGTGAGGATGGGTGGGGGAAGAGTTGGCTCCCCTTGTGAGGTGACTGTCCTAAGTTAAGTCAACAAAGGAAATTTATGAAAGGAAAGCCAGGCTTCCTTGGGAAAGAGCT
Source organism: Balaenoptera musculus (assembly GCF_009873245.2). Classification (NCBI taxonomy): domain Eukaryota; kingdom Metazoa; phylum Chordata; class Mammalia; order Artiodactyla; family Balaenopteridae; genus Balaenoptera; species Balaenoptera musculus. The sequence continues at coordinate 60,080,229 of NC_045793.1, read as the reverse complement.
GGGCTGCTTACTCAGACAAGGAAGATTCAAGGAGATTTCAGTGTTCTCAATTTTCAGCCTCATGTCTAGTTTTCCAAATATTCCTATTCTAGGTCTCAGAATCCCACCCACCCTCATTAACTACTGCCTTGGGATAACCTGAAGGGCTGAACATTTAAGTAGTGCTATTTCTGTGTTACACATGCGGTTAGTTTTTGGACCTAATTTTTGGTTATGTGTGCCCTGTAGAAAATGATTTTTTAAGGCCACCATTGAGACTTTTTGATTTTCTTCTTGTCCTTTGACTTGAAGGTTCAAGTCTTTAGGCTTGGGACTTCCCTGTGGCACAGTGGTTAAGAATCCGCCTGCCAAAGCAGGGGACATGGGTTCGAGCCCTGGTCCGGGAAGATCCCACATGCTGTGGAGCAACTAAGCCCGTGTGCCACAACTACTGAGCCTGAGCTCTAGAGCCCACGAGCCACAACTACTGAGCCTGCATGCCACAACTACTGAAGCCCGCGTGCCTAGAGCTTGTGTTCCACAAGAGAAGCCATGGCAATGAGAAGCCCACGCACTGCAACAAAGAGTAGCCCCCCGCTCGCCACAACTAGGGAAAGCCCACGTGGAGCAACGAAGACCCAACTCAGTCAAATAAATAAATAAATTTATATATTAAAAAAAAAAGTCTTTAGGCTTAGATTTTTCCTCCTTTTGTAAGCTCTCCAAGGCAGTCAGGAGCAGCCAGGCCACAGATTATAATCACCATCATTGCCAGAGCAATTAAGAGCCTTAGTCATTTGATCTTGCCTTGCCATCCACTTGTACTGCATCCTACAACAGCGCTATCTTGAGTAATCATGATATTGTTACATATCAGGGATTACTATTATCCTACTTTCCCCTGGGAGAGGATATTTGTGAGCTTATCAAAGATATGGGCAATGGAATCTCAGAATCCCATTTTGAGGGTTTGTTTCCTTGAGCCATTTTTTTAAAATGCATTCTTTTTTTAATTGAACTATAGTTGATGTACAGTATTATATAAGTTACAGGTGTACAAAAGTGATTCACAATTTTTAAAGGTTATAACTTGTTTATAGTTATTATAAAATATTAGCTATATTCCCTATGTTGCACAATATATCCTTCTTGTTTTTTAAAATTCAAGCATTATTCATTGCAGCACTATTTACAATAGCCAGGACATGGAAGCAACCTAAGTGTCCATCGACAGATGAATGGATAACGAAGATGTGGCACATATATACAGTGGAATATTACTCAGCCATAAAAAGAAACGAAATTGAGTTATTTGTAGTGAGGTGGATGGACCTAGAGTCTGTCATACAGAGTGAAGTAAGTCAGAAAGAGAAAAGCAAATACCATATGCTAACACATATATATGGAATCTAAAAAAAAAAAAAGCTTCTGAAGAACCTAGGGGGAGGACAGGAATAAAGACACAGATGTAGAGAATGGACTTGAGGACACCGGGAGGGGGAAGGGTAAGCTGGGACGAAGTGAGAGAGTGGCATGGACATATATACACTACCAAATGTAAAATAGCTAGTGGGAAGCAGCCGCATAGCACAGGGAGATCAGCTCAGTGCTTTGCGACCACCTAGAGGGGTGGGATAAGGAGGGTGGGAGGGAGACGCAAGAGGGAGGGGATATGGGGATAAAAGTATACGTATAGCTGATTCACTTTGTTATACAGCAGCAACTAACACAACAGTGTAAAGCAATTATACTCCAATAAAGACGTTAAAAAAAAGAAAAGAAAAAAAAATTCAAGCATTAAAAAATACAAACATGAATAGCTTAGAAATTTGAAAGTTCCCTCATAATCCAAACCTCTGCTGATAATCACTGACAGCCATTTAGTATTTTTCATCTTTGCTAGTCTAAAAGAGCTAAATAGTATCTCCAGTTTTCTTTAATTATCCTTGAACCATTTTTGATACCAATTACTGTATTAGTCAAGGCCCCCACAGGAAAGAAATAGCATACTTGAGGGGTTTAACTGAAGAGGATTTAATGATGGAAATATTTTAAGAGGGATGATGTATTAGTTAGGGTTCTCCAGAGAAAGAGAAATGTATATATATATATATATAAAGAGAGAGAGAGAGAGAGGGCAAATATATAACCCTAAGTAATACATCATCCCTCTTAAAATATGAGAGAGAGAGAGAGAGATTTATTACAAGGAATTGGCTCACATGATTATGAAGCCTGGCAAATCCAAAATCTGTAGACCCAATATCCCAGTTTGAGTCTGAAGGTCAGGAGCTGCGGTAAAATGAGGAAGAGATGATCTTCTAGTTCGAAGACCTTTGGCAGGAGAATTCTCTCTTACCTGGGGTACAGGGTCAGCCTTTTATTCCATTCAGGCCTTCAGCTGGTTGGATAAGGCTCACCCACATTATAGAGGGAATCTGCTTTACTCAGTCTACTGATTAAACAGTAATTTCATTCCAAAACACCTTCACAGAAACAGCCGGTGTAATGTTTAACCAAATATCTAGCCATTCTGTGGCCCAGTCAAGTTGAAACACAACATTAACCATCACAGATGAGTAGAGTTAAGGGAACTGAAAAGAGATGGTGAATACCCAGGGATTAGCTGCAGCAGAAATCTATCAGCATTTGGCCTGCAGGGACAATGAGGAAGAATTGATGTCACCAGACTCTGGTGATGGCCAGAGCCATGGAAGAGGCCATTTGATATTAGCTGTGGTGACAGAGAAACAAAAGCTCTTCCAGAATCACTCCTGTCAAAACAGGAGTCAGTGGAATGCATATCTTGACCTCTCTCTTCTTTCCTTTCTAATCTCTTGCTGATGGTCCACCCATACATTAATCCAACCTAGAAAGAAGTCAGAGGGTAGAAGAACCTGTGTGAAGCATTCAATAGAGGTCAACCTCTATTGAAAAAAAAAGAGTGAAAATGGAAATGAGGTGCAGAAGCAAACAAAGAATAACCAGAACATTGGTCTTTCTCTGGTACAAGTGTATGTTTACAATAAATTCATAGAAGTGGACTTACTGGGTCTAAGGGCAGAGGCATTTGTAATTTTTATAGATTTTCTAATCTCCCCACCACTTAGGGATTGTAGCAATTTACATTCCCTCTAGTCCTACATGTGAATGACTTTTATCACACAGCTTGTCCAACCATGTGCTATGAAAAGTTTGGATTTTTGACAATACGGTAGGCGAAAAGTGTTGTCTCTGTGTAGTTGTATTATGTATTTCTTTTTTTAATGAATGAATATATCATCTTTTCATATAAGTTAATAAGAACTCATTCAATTTCAAGTGGTAGAAAACTCAGCTTAATCTGGTTTAAGCAACAGAGAAGAAATAAGATTCACATGAAAGTCAGTGAGTATATCTAGAGACATGCCTTTATGCAAGGACTCAAAGGATGTCATCAAACCTGACCTAGCCCTCTCGGTCTCTGTCCCTCTGTATCTTTCTCTCTCAGTCGCTTTGTCTCTTTGTCTCTGTCCCTGTCTCTCTCTCTCTCTGCATTTTCCCTTTGCTTGGCTCTATTCTCAGACAGTCTCTCCTCTTGTAGTGGCCCCAGGCAGCACCAGGCTTTCATCCTCAAGCTCCAAACTCAGCACAAAGACCTATGTCTGACTTTCACTGAATTCAGTTGTATTATGTACCTGTCCTTGAGCTATCACTGTGGACAGAGGGATGTCCTGCTCCATTTGCCCAGGCCTGAGTCACAGGACCATACACCCTTCTATCCATGCATGTATCTTTAAAGACATCCATATCAAAATAATGCAGCTATACTAATCACAGTAAAAACTGTGCTCATCCTCATCCCAGAAGGAGATGAGATAAACAACCTCAAACTCATAAATAATCTAGTTATTGCTCTAATCCAGAATCTCTAGGTTATGAGTATTCTTCTTGGTCGGGTCCTAATGTGGCTTCTTGTAGTCCAGCAAACTGTGATTAAATGAAAACCATAACTCACCATTATACACTTATAGGGAGAGATAATGACAATCGAAATAAAACCTTCCATTTGAAAAAGGAGAGTGGGAAACTGCCCACAGTGGTCTCTGACCTGGAACACTTTCTAAGACCCCTGACCCTAGAGTGAAGTGAGCTCGTTAGTCATAATGTGGCGACTCCGGAAGGTTCTCTCTTCTCCTTATTTTCCTTGGCCCCATTTGAGGTGGTGACCTTAGGCAAGGATGCCCCTTCTATGGGTTGCATTTGTTTAGCATCTCATTTCCTGAAGGATTAGGTTCGAGGGCCTGGAATGACCTTGGAGACTGAACAATGGCAGGCTACTCTTTGTTGGGTTCAAGGTTTTTCTGGCTGTGAATCTCTCTTAAAACGTTAGGAGGCAATAACCCCATAAGATAAGTATTATTATTCTCATTTCATAAGTGTAAATCCTATTGCTCAGAAATGTGAAGTGGCTTTGCCCAAAGCCATACAGCTGGGGAGTGACAAAGCCAATATTTGTAACCAGAAGAGTCTACCTTTATCCCTCTATTTCATACTGCTTCCCTGTGTACCTTATATTAAAATAGTTTTGTTTGCAATATCTCTGTCATTATTAGCAAAACCTTCATATCTAGAAACTCTAGTGGGAAATTCATTCTCACTGCCCTTGCTCCATGCCCTACTAAATTTCTGTCAGTCAGAAGAAAATAATGAAAAGCAGAAGAAAAATGGAAAAATTCTCAGTTTGTCCTGTAGGTGCCACCCTCATCATAGAACATCTGTTTCCAGCTTTGCAGCACAACTCTCAGGGCTGCAATAGACTCAGACATTCTAGAAGGATTCAAGAAGTTGCATCCAATTTATGCAGTTCAGTGCCAGCATCCATAACCTGTTTTTATTGTTTTGTATGTAGCTCCTGGGTTCTAGTTAGGACTTTTTCAATTTTTAATTCATTTAATTTTTGAACAGGTAATATATTTATAATGGCTCAAAAACAAATAAAAGTGTAAAAAGAATATCGTGGAAAAAACTTCCGTTTCATCAAGTCCACGCCAAAAGTTACCAGTTATTAGTTTATTTTGTACTTCCAGAGTATGCTTTATTCATAAACAAGAAAACATATTTTTAAAAAACTACCTTGTTTTATTTTGCATGATAGCACACTATAGCATTTTTTCTCCATCTTGATTATTCCATTAACACTATTATCTTGGAAATCTTTTATATCAACACATAAAAATTTCTCTCTCTCTCTCTCTTTTTTATAGCTTCAGAGTATTCTCACCGTATGGATGCACCTAAATTTATCCACTCAGGTCTCTAGCGATGAGTATGTAAGTCAATTCTTTTGCCAGTAAAAATAATGCTAAAATAAGTAGCTTTGCATATAGTTCATTTTGCATGTGTGTGAATATATCTGAAAGTATTTGAGGATACATGCATTTGCAATGCTTATTGACATTTCCAAATTGCCCTCCACAGGGCTTGTACCAGCTTATGCACCTGCCAGCGATGTATGAAATTGTCTATTTCCCCACAGCTTGGCCAACACAGTGTGTTTTGGATTTTTGCCAATCAATCTGAGAGTGAAAAAAATGGCATCTCAGTTTTACTTTTTGTTTCTTTTATTATAAGTGAGTTTGAGCCTCTTTTGGTTTAAGAGCAATTTAAATGAGTTAGAATCCTTTTGATTGCAAGTGATAGGAAGCCCAACTTCCATGGCCTCGGCAAGAAGATGTTTGTTTTCTCATGACTAAAAAGTCTGGAAGTAGATGTAGAATTTCCAGTGGGCCTTAATCCAAAGGCATAAATGTTACTGAGGCCTGTGATTTCTCTCTCTCACTCTCTCTTTTCTCTCTCTCTCACTCACTTGCTTCCTTTCCCTCTTACTCTCCTGCTTCAGTTTCCTTCTGTCTTGACCCTCTCCTCAAACAGGCTCTGATTGCCCCATGCTCACAGATCTGCATTGGACAAGGGATGCAGTACTCTGACTGGCCAGGCCTGAGTCATGTGATAGAGCCCAAATCCCCCCAAGCTAGATGGATTGAGTGAGAGGTGGGGATTCTGGCTGTCCAGTGAAAGGTCAAAGTGGTGTTATGTGGAGGAGAATGGATAGGCACTGGCTGGTGAACACTGTGTATTTGTGTTGTAATCCACTCCTTTGACAGCTCAACATCCACATACCCTTCTATTCACACACACACACACACACACCCCTTAAAAAACAGCCATGCTGTAATTGTGATGAAGCCGTAATTGCATGCTGTGAAACTGCACTCACCCCCTTCCCAGAGGGAAACCGCACAGCAACTCATGTGGTTATTGCTCCAAGTTCAAGATTTCTGGGTGATGTGCAGTCTTCTTGGTCAGGTCCTGATGTAGCTCCTCCTGGTCCAGCAACCTGTGGTTCCTGTATAACCAAAAGGCACACATGAAAGGACAGAGAAAGAACAGAGTAATAACAACAAAATGCCCATTTAGTAAGGAGGAGAACGGGAAACAGCATAAAGTGGTCTCTGGTCCAGGATGCACAGGACAGGAAGAGCAAGGTGTCCCTGGCCTGGAGGTAATGTGAGCTCCTTAGCCAACCTGACTGCTCTGGCCTGTTATCTGGAATCATCACCTTTGTCCTGTATCTCCACAGCCCCTATGAGTTGGAGACTATGGAGGAGGAGGTCCCTTCTGTGGGGTACATCTCATAAGCATCTCTCTTCCTGTTGGAATGGGCTTGGGGTGTTTAGGTTTGCCTTAAAGATTAAATAATCACAGGCTGTTGTGTGCCAGATTTTGAGTTCCTCTAGCAAGATATGTCTCCTAAAACACTGTGAGGCTCCTGGGCATATATTGGGAAAAAACTATAATTCGAAAAGATACATGCACTCCTATGTTCACAGCAGCACTATTTACAATAGCCAAGACATGGAAGCAACCTAAATGTCCATTGACAGAAGAATGCATAAAGAAGATGTGGTATAGATACACAATGGAATACTACCAGCCATAAAAAAGAATGAAATAATGCCATTTGTAGAAACATGGATGGACCTAGAGATTATCCTACTAAGCAAAGTAAATCAGAAAGAGAAAGACAAATACCATATGATATCATTTATATGTGGAATCTAAAATAATGGTACAAATGAACTTATCTACAAAACAGAAATAGAGTCACAGATGTAGAGAACAGACTTGTGGTTGCCAAGGGGGAGGGGGGAGGGAAGGATTGGGAGTTTGGATTAGCAGATGCAAACTATTACATATAGAATGGATAAACAACAAGGTCCTACTGTATAGCACAGGGGATGATACACAATATTCTGTAATAAACCATCATGGAAAAGAATATGAAAAAGAATATATATATGTATAATGGAATCACTTTGCTGTATAGAAAAAATTAACACGATATTGTAAATCAACTGTACTTCAATAAAATAAATTTTAAAAACACCATGAGGCATTAACCTGCGATATATATAGCATATTTCTTGTTTTACAAGACTAGACACTATGGCTCAGAGATGTCAAGTGCTTTTACCAACAGCCATACAGCCGGGGAGGATCAAAGAGTGAGTGACAAACCCACTATCTGTAACCAGCTCTTAAGTCTAAGCTTTCAATATGCTTATATGAAAAATTATGCTCACAATAACTAGCAACTCTGATGGGAAAAATCACCATTCCTGCCCTGTGCCCTGCTAAACTATTCTGATGCGCCCTCCCACCCATCCCCTCCTCCTCCCAGAAAGCACAAAGAAACAAACTGAAATATGCTGTTTTTCCTGTAGGTGCCGCTACTAACCACAGGGTATTTCTTTCCAGCCCTGCAGCCTGATCTCTTAAGGCTGGAAAGAATCAGAAATTCTAGAAGATGGAGTCCAGTCTACATACAACTCAGTCTGAGGACCCCCACTCACGGGTTTAGAGTTCTATAGCTCCAACATATAAGTTAGGGTTCTCTTCTCCTGAAATTATATTTAGTTCATTTTTGAATAGCTTATACATTTATAGGTTTCAAAAATTTAAATGTACAGAAAAATCTTATTTGAAAAAAATCTCCCTCTATCCCTTGTCTCTTATCCACCAATTTCCTCTACATAGCATTTATGATAGTATTCTTTTTTTTGTCTATTCTTCTAGAGATGTTAATATGTATGCAACTATGAACATAGATTTCTTTCCCCTCCCTTTTTAATGCCAGTTATTCACATTCTTCTGTTCCTTTTTTCTTTTTTTCTTTTCTTCTACATAGCTATATATTATGGAGAGATTTCCATTATCAATTCCTAAAGAAATTTATTCCTTTTAAGAGAGAATCCTCCACTGTGTGGATGAAACTGATTCTCCCTTGAGAAACATTTAGTTTGATTCTTATTGTTTGAATTTCCAAACAATGCTGCACTGAATAACCTTGTCCATGCCTCATTTTGCAGGCGAGGATATATATCTGTGGGACAGAGTACACAATAGTGTAATTACTGGGTCAAAGATACATGTATTTGCAGTTTAACAAATAGATTTTTACCTTCTTTAGGGATGATTAAACACATTCTCACTAGTAAAATAAAATATTTCCTCACAGTTCAGCCAACATAGTATGTGATCAATATTAATTTAATTTTTGTCAATATAATTGATGGAAAACGCTATCTCACTTTAAATTCATAGTTTTATTATGAGTGACGTTGAGAAACTTTTAATATGCAGCATTAGAAATGATTAGGGGTCTTTCAATTACAAGCAAAACAAAAATAAAAACCCCTCAATCTGGCTTTAGAGAAAGGGATTTATTGTCTTTACAACTGAAAGATCAGGGATAAATTGAGTTTCCAGTATGCCTGGACACAAGGATTCAAACGGTGCCCTCACTTGCTTTCTCTTTCTCTCACTCTTCCCCTCTCTCAATCTCCCTCTCTCCAGTCTCCCTTCCTTTGCTGGCCAAGGAGGCTTGAGGACTGCATTCTCATAGCCTCTTCTGTGGGCTGTATTTATTTAGCATCTAACCTCCTGTTGATGCAGGTTCAGAGGCCTGGGGTTGCCTTAGGCATTGAGCAACCACAGGCCATTGGGAGGGCAGCACTGATATTCCTTAGGTGACACAATTCACTTAAAATATTAGTAAGCAACAATATACCAAGGTCACCATCATCCACATTTTACAAGTGAAGAAACTATGGCTTTTAAAAGATATAAGTGCCTTTGCCTAAAGCTATGTAGACAGTAAACGATAGGGACAGTATTTGTATCCATGTGTATCTGACAGTAAATATACAGTGATTAGCAAACTGCTTTTGTTCAGGAACTCCAAGGGAAAATCAATCACCACCTCCATTCATGCTCGACCACCAACTCTCAGAATAAAAAAAAAGAAAGAAAAAAACAAATGAAAGGTTCTGGATGTGTCCTGTAGGCGCCACCATTACCATGGGATATCTCTTTTCAGCTGTGTAGCACAGGTCTCTTTAAAGCTGAAATTCTAGAAGATGGAAGAAAACCTGCTCTTTCAATTTATGCGACTGACATTTCACGCTGGCACCTCACATATGATTTAGAATTCCAGAACTCTGCTATGTTGTTATTGTACCTTTCTTTCTAAAAAATATGCATTGAAAACATTTGTGAAGAGTTTATGTAGTTCCAAAATTTTTTAAACACAGTAAAATAAAAGGTATACAGTGATAAAATCTCCCTCCCAATCTTGTCTCCTAAATCCCATGTTCCACTGCCCCTTCCCCATGGATAACTACTCCTCTCAGTATTTTTTCTATCTTTCCTGAGACATCCATACACATACAAGCAAATATGAAAAGACATTTCCTTTCTCCCGCCTGTTTATATATATTACACAAATATCTGCACTTAAACATTTTCTCTTAACATATGTTGAAGATAAGTTTGTATTAGCCCAAAAAGAAATTCCTCATTCTTTTTTACAGCTTCATATATTCGCCTGTATGGCTGTACCATATTTTTTCATTTATCCAGACCCTATTGGTGGACATTTACATTGATGTTTTCCTATTACAAACCATGTTGTAGTGAATAAATGTTTCTTCATTGTATATGTACAAGTGTAGTTGTAGAATAAATCCTAGAAGTGAAACTGTTAAGCTAAAAGGTAAATGCATTTGTAATTTTGATAAACATTTCCAAATTACCTACCACATGGATTGTATCATCTTAATACTCCCACCAACAAAGTATGATAATTCCTGTTTCTCCATAAATTGGTCAATTACAGGGAATTATCAAGATATTGGACATTTGCAAATCTGATAGGTGAAAGCTTGTATGTCTGCGTGGTTGTATTTCCCACATTTTAAGTGAGATTAAGCATCTTTTCATTTACTGCAGACCCGGTGTATTTAGTCAGGAGTTTTTCACTTGCAAGGTTAGAAATCCCAGCTCATGGAAACTGAAGCAAAAGGAAGAAATTTGTTATTCACATAACTGGACATGGATGTTCTAGGATTTCGAGATCTCTCTCTCTCTCTCTCCCTCTCTCCCAGCCCCACCCCACCCTAGCTCCTCTCTGTCTTAGACAGGCTTCCTTTATGTGGTGACCCCTGGCAGTTTCATACTTATAACCTCACAGCTCCAAGTTTAACAAAAAGTTCTGGACCAGATCCTCTTATTATTAAGTTGAATTGGATTATATGTTCATATTCTTGGGTGTAAAGATTACAGTGCTCTGATGGTCCAGGTCTGAGTCAATTTTTCTTTTTGAGCCAGAGATAGTGTCAACTTTACTCACACTATGTGGATTGAAGTTTAGGGTTAAGGTTCAGAGATTAGGGTTATGCCTTTCTTGAGGAAGACTGGAGTTGTACGACAAAAAGGAAAATGAATGAGTACTGAAATGGGTATGCAGCATGTCCTTACTTATCCTTCTTCCCATATATACATCTTAAGAAATGCTCATATCTACAGAAAAATCTAAAATCACTCATCCCCTTTCTAGAGGAAGGCAACCTAATATTCAAATCTAGGATATCTAGGTAATATGCATTCTTGGTTGGATCTAGGCTTGGCTCCTCCCAAGAATAGGCGTTATAGTAATTTATAGTAAATAATTATATTTACTGTACATAAAATATTATAGCAATTTATAGTAAATCATAACATCAATCACCCTCAAGAAATACCCAGACTATTCACTGACAGAGAAAGGACAATATAATTATGATTAAAAACTCCATTGTAAATGCAGAAAATGGGAAACACAATAGTGATAACTAGAATATTACCCAAATTATGTCTTAGAGTGCCTTAATGAGATAATCTGGCCATTCTGGTTCTTTATTCTAGAAAGTTTTTCTTTGTTTGACGTGGTCTTTGTTGAGCTCAGTTCCTGCTGGAGTGAGTTTGGGGGACCTGAGATTGTTTTAGGGGTTGGACATCACTGACCTGTAGTAGCTGCGAGCTTTAAAAAGCAACACATTTATAAAGATGGTAATATTATCTACAAGTGAGGAAACTAAGGCTTGAAAAGGTTAGGGACTTTTGGCATGAGTGACAAGGAGAGCATCAGAATCCAGGTATATTTTCTTCTTCAGCACACTGCCATCTCCATCTGCTCTCTGTAAAGTGGCTTTGTTTGCAATGCTTACATCAGTAATTATCAAAACTTTTATTTCTAGCAACAGCCAAGAGAAACCCCAAGCATATGTTCTAAACTCTTCTCCCTTTAAAGGGGGAACAAAGTAACAAAAAATTCTCTGTTTGTCCTGTAGGGGCCATCTTAATCAAGGAATATTTCTTTTGGGCACTGCAGCCCTGATCTTTCAGAACTGCAATAGACCAGAAATTCTAGAAAGTGGAAGAAGCCTGATAGGACAATATATGTCATCAGCAGTTCAGTGTCAGAATCTCTACACACATCCTTCTTCTGATGAATTAGTTAGGATGCTATTATTTTCTTTAAAAGGAAGTTACTGAAGTTTTGAATAAGTAATATATTTATATGGCTCCAAAATAAAAAGAATAAAGGGATATTCAGTAAAGAAAATTCTCCTTTCTAACCTTGTCCCCCATCTGCTAAATTCCCATGCCTGCTTCTCAAATATGTAATGACTCATTAGCTTCATGCATATCCTTCCAGAGATTTACATATATATGAATATATTTCTTCCTTTTTTATGGAAGTGATAGCATAAAATTAATTGATTGGCAAAACAACATATCTTAGAAATATAACATGTCAAAATAAAAATTCTAGAATTTTAAAAAACATCTTTATAGTGTTCCACCATATGGATGTACCATACTTTATTTAACCTCTTGATGGGCTTATTCATATTTCTCAAGAGGTTGATTCATATCTCTTATTGTTACAAACAATACTGTAATGAATATCTTCATCATATGATTTTTTCAGATGTGAAAATATATTTGTAGAATAAATTTCTAGAAGTGGATTTGCTGGGGCAAAAGTTCACACATTTTTAATTTTAACAAGTAGTCCCACATTGCCCTTTGTAAACATTGCAAACACCTTATACTTCATCAGTAATGTATAAGGGTACCTACTTCCTCACAGCAGGTCCAACATAGCATGTTATTGAATGTTTGGATTTTTTAATCTTATAGGTGAAAAATGGCATGTCTTTCCATTTCAATTTGTTTCTCTTATTTTGAGTAAGATTGAACAATCTTTTATAAGTTTTAGAGGCAACTGAAAAAGCCCTAGCTTTTTTGATTGAAAAGTATCAGAAAACCAAACCCATTTGGCTAAAAGAAAAAAATGATTTTTTTATAAGTCCATGTAGATATTTCATTTTACCTTTCAGATTTCTGAGGCCTTGCCTCTAGGTAAAGGAGACCTCTGGGAAGCATCTAGGTTCGGTCTACCCCTCAGCCCCTGTGCTAAGGGACAATGATGCCTTCTTGATCTGGGGTGGTTGTTCTCCCAGATGTTGATGGTCACCACCAATGGTGTGACTCTGGGGCAAACAGCTTGCATGGAAGTTTGAGAATGAGCTTCATACATGACTCATTCCACTTAGGAGTGGATTTTTCTACCCTTTCCTTTGCTTCTCCTCAACCTGTAGAGGAAACTCCGTGCAGAGTGAATATACTCAGTCCCAGGCTCCAGTTCAAGATGGTTGCTGTAGTCACCTTGCCACCCCAAGATAAGGTTTTCTCTTTATCCTGAACTGAGCATAAGTAGAATCCACTGAAATTTTTCTATTTTATCTCTTCTCTTCCCCAGAATATGGTCTTTCTTTCTTTCTTTTTGGTCAACCATTTCTGCACTCATCTCTTCCCTCCAACCACATTGTCTTGCGTTTCTTTTCAAAATCACCACAACATACATTTATCATCATGTATATGCTGTTGTATTTATTACACAGAAGCATCTCCACTTGTTTGCTTTACTTATCTAGTTCCTATAGCTGCCTGTCCTTGTGACCTATAGTTCATCTTTTGTGTAATTTGAGGAAGCAAAGCACAAGAAAAGCCACACTTTCAAATTCCAAGTCCAAATGGAAAGAGGAGAAAACATTCCTGGAGTGTAAGGCTATGCCCACATTGATGCCAAATTAACTATTTAAAAAGAAAACTGGTATCCCTCCAAGAAATTTATTTCTCTTTTACCAAATTGGTTTAATTGACCAACTGTTTTGCTTTTAGATGAACACAACCTCAGAATGCTGTTTTATAGGCAAGTTAGTGGTCACAGACTAATTAGAAAAAACAGGAAATCCATGACAAGCTAGAAAATACTTCAAAGTACTAGAGGGGTTTGCTTTAAATGGCATATTTATTATACTCTCTTCACAAATCATCTTTGTTTAGAAGTTGTACATGTTAGTGAGGGAAGAGCATGAGATCTGGAGCCAGCAAACCTGGCTCAAACATAGCCTTGGTCACATTTTTTTTTTCTGTGATGCTTGGTAAATTATCAAACCTCTCCGAGCCCATATATAAAATAATAATCTATTTTCATCCCATAAATATTAATTGAGTCCACCACAATGTAAGCTCCATGACATTTGGAACATAGAAGGTAGGCAATAATATTCGTTGTAGAGTCAACTACACCCCAGACATTGTGTAAAGCCTACATAAACAAGTGGCAATAAAGACACAGTTCCCTGCATCCAGGGAAGTTTAGGAACTATTTGGTCAATCAGCTAAGAAAGCAGGACGTTTTAGTACAACTGGGGGGTGGGTACAGAATTTAGGAAACTACCAACAATTCCCTATACCTATACGGTAGCATAAGGGTGGAAAGGAATAATGAGCCGTGAGTTCAGAGAGGTAAGGCAGGGGTATATCATGAAGGATCTGGAGGTCCGGGCAAAGACATTTGGCTTCCATCCCAAAGCAAAGGGATGGAACCCTTAGAACCCCTGAAGGGTTCTAAGCAAAGAAGTGTCATGATTGGGTGTGTGTTTTAAAATGTTCACTCCAGCTGCTTTGCAGAGAAGGATTGGAAGGGGGCAAGACTCTGTAGAGAAACCAGTATAGGCAAGAAATAATAGTAGCTTTAACCAGGAAATGGCAGTGGAGATGGAGAGAAGTGAATGAAGGTGAGAGACATTAAAATGTAGAAATTAAGTGTTAACAATTGATTATATAGAGTCACTGAGAGAATGAGGGGAAGAGGGGAGGAAGCTGAAATTTCTAACTCTTATAACTATTCACACAGATAGTAAACACAGGAAGAGGAACAAGAATATTTAGGGGAGGGTGAAGAAATAATTAAAAATTGCATACATGTTTGGTGTCAGTCTATTTATCTCTTGTAAAAATAAAATACAGTGTGTGTGTGTGAAAAAAAATGTAAACAATGCTTGATAGGATAATGAGATTAGAGATGGTCTTTTAAATTTTTCATTGTTATGCTAATAACATATTGTATTATGCTAATACAATACCTTTATAAAACCTAAAAATACTTGAAACAACACATTTTTTAAAAATTGTGGTAAAATACACAAAACAGAAAATTTATCATTTTAACCATTTTGAAGTGGACAGTTCAGTGATATTATGTCAACAAATTTTTAAAACTTTCAGATGGCACCTGAATAAAATATGTGTTGTCCATTGGTGATTTTAATATATCTGGTATATAACTAAAGTCACCACAAAACTTTTTCCGGGAAATTGGCAGATCATAAACATAAAAAATTTATTTTGCTTTATATTAAACCTTATTGTTTTACTGTTTCAAAATTCAAATTTACTCACAAGAAAGAGTCAGTTTCATATTAGATTTGGTTTAACAAATGCTGCTCCTGCTATTCATTCTTATCACCAAAAAAAAAAAAGACTATTTGTGACTTAACCATAATATGTTCCAGAAAATTAAAAGTTAAGGTCTCTTAGAAACAATACAAACATTATCAGTAGAAGTGAAGTATACCAATTTATATATTCAGGAGAATGTGAAACTTATACCATTGATTGTTAAAGGGTTTTAAAAGCTTTTTATTACACTTGGTAACAAAATTCTAGGCTTAGTTGTAAAATCCTGGGTTAACTATCATTTGGAAATTTAAATATACATTACAGTAAACATTCAGAAAATGTTTTTCTAAAATGTTCCATCTAGGTCAATAAACTTGTCTGTAGAAGTCTTTTATAAGGATCAAAAAAAAAATTGCATACAATAATCACGAGTTGTCAATGGCATATCTATTGGAGCTGTCCAATTGGCTGTAACATATATGGGTCTGAAGTTCAAGAGAGAGGTCTAGAAGATTTCAGTTTGAAAGTCATCAGTATGTAGATGCTTACTGAAACTAGGAGCAGATGAGATTGGTCTGGATGAATGCGCAAAGCAGAAAATAAGAGTTTAGAGTCTACAATGGCCTTAGGCCCAGCAGTACTTAAGGCAGTGTCTGTGAACCATGGCTGCATGCTAGAGTCACTAGGAAGCTTATAAAGAATCGTGATGCCAGGACCCCACGCCACACCAATTAAATCAGAATCTCTGGCCTAGGCACCAACATTCTTTCAAAGCTTCCCAGGTGATTGCAATATACAGCCATGGTTGAGAGCTATGATTTAAGGAATAAATAGAGGCAGAGGAGAGTTTGGATAAAAACCCAGGTGATATGGTGTCACGGAAGTCCAAAGGAGAGAGTATTTGAAAGAAGAGGAGTGGTCAACAGTGTTATATGCCTCAAGGAGTAGCAAAAAATAATCACTTGAACACCATTAGGAAGGAAGGAGGATGTGCAGATTGCGGTAGAATATTAGTTAGGACTATGATGCTAAAACCCCCCAATAGCATTGGCTTAAATAAGACAGAAGTATATTTTTCATTCAAGTCTAAGAAGTTGGGGATAGTTCAGTCCAGAATGGCTTCCATTGTTTCAATTCCCCAGAGCATTCTATCTTGTTCTCACGTCATGTATGTTTCCATTCCCAAATTTATCTCATGGTCCATGTCAGCTGCCAGTGTCTCAGCCATTTCATCCACATTCTACCAGCAGGAAGGAGGGGCAGGACAGGAATAAAGATGTAGACGTAGAGAATGGACTTGAGGACACGAGGAGGGGGAAGGATAAGCTAGGACGAAGTGAGAGAGTGGCATGGACATATATACACTACCAAATGTAAAATGGATTGCTAGTGGGAAGCAGCCGCATAGCACAGGGAGATCAGCTCAGTGCTCTGTGACCACCTAGAGGGCTGGGATAGGGAGGGTGGGAGGGAGACGCAAGTGGGAGGAGATATGGGGATATATGTATATGTATAGCTGATTCACTTTGTCGTAAAGCAGAAACTAACACACCATTGTAAAGCAATTATACTCCAATAAAGATGTTAAAAAAAAATCTAAAAAAAATAAATAAATAAGAAAGGCATACTGTCTCCTTTTTAGAACATTTCTCCAAAGATACACATATCACTTCCATTAGTATCCATCATTCAGAACCTAAAGTCATGGACACACAGAACTGCAAGAGAAGCTGGGGAAAATAGTCTTTAGGCAGTCAAGTGCCAAGCTAAATTGTGTAGTATAGAGATAAGTGCTCCCTTACTCTATATAATGCTTTCCAACTTTGCCATGCCTATACATAATCCAAGGTGCTTGCTACAGACAGATTTTACCTACTTTCAGAGACTCCAGGTCAATAGATTTTAAGGCAAGGTCCACATATTTTTTAAACTTTCTAGATGATTCTAATGCAGTTGGTCCATAGACAACACTGAGAAATAATGTTCTCCATCTAAGCCTCTTTGCAATTAACATCCCTGCTGCCTTTGCTATTCTACTTGATATACCTGGAATTCTTCTTTTCACCAATTGTTGACTTAAAATCCCAGTTTAATACTAATTTTTCTAAGAATTCTTAGCTATCAAATTTACTCCATAATTAATGTACTTCTTCAGCATTTTGGTAGAGATGCCTACACAATTAAATGCACAGTGGTACCCTGTGCTTTCTCGTTATGTCATGTGAAATTACGTTCCCCAGTCTCCCATCACCACTTTAGACTGCAATCTCCCTAAGCGTAGGGACCCTGCCTCTGACCAGAGCACTCTTTGATGCTGGAAGGTGCCCAGTAACTGTATGTTAAATGAATAAACAAATAGATGAACAAATATGAAAATGTACAGACTCAAAAAACAGAAAAATTGATGGGGATACCGAAAGCAAGCAGTGTAATGGAAAATAAAGATGTGAGAAACAGAATAAAGTAAAGAAAAAAACCAGGTTTAGCAGGAGGAGAATCATTAGAGCTTGGAAGCAATGTGGGTGATTTAATCATAAATAGTTTTAAGAAACATGGGGAAAGGAGTCTACCGGCGACGTGAGATAGACTCTTAAATACCTGACAAACCTGAGAAAAATAGGTAGTGAGAAAATCAATGCATCGAAACCCAACAAAGCTTCAATGTACCATCCCTTTTCAATCACTTGGAAGGAAAATTATGTGTTTAGTACATCCTCTTTCTTCATGTTTGGACCTTTAAATAGGGTATTTGGATTCACAGACTGTACCCAGCTCAGATTGTCTCTCCTTCCAGCACACTGCTGTACTTTTTAAATGACACCAGGCTTCCAAGCAAGATTGACTTGAAACCTGAAAAGGTTATATGTGATGTAATGAATACACATGCTACTCCCTCAAGTGCATCTCTGGAACGATACATAGCCAGGATACTGTATGTTCTCATAGTTTAGAAAAGATTGGGAAGAGATCTCACAGGCAAGTGCCAAAAGAAAATTTCCTATTATGCTCACTTAATAAACTGCTCTATCTTGAATTCATTCACTCAATGAATACACAGTAATTAAAAACTGACTATTTTTGGCATTCCATAAATGTTTGTGGATGAATGGGTAGATGAATGGATATAATGTGCCAATCAAAGTTCAAGGTGCTATGAGAATAATAAAATAACTCAAACATGGGACCTGCTCTTAATAGAGACTGCAATCTAGTAAGGGAATCAAGACATCAATAACCCCTTTTGAGAAAATGTGATAAGTGCCATCCCAGAGGTATACATTTTACTATGAGAATACATAATACAAAGGAAGAAGAGATTGTTTCCAAGTGGAGTGGTAGAAAAGAACTTTTGCAAGAAGTTGTGTTTAAGCTGAACCTTGAAAAATCTAGATGTGCAGATTTTGGGAAAAGATATTCGGGGCAAAGAAAGAATATGAGATAGATTGTGTTGATGTGTGGAGGATGGAGAAGAGTTTAGTCTGGACAAGATCTGAAGTTTATGAAGGACAATATTGGGCAACAATGTTGAAAAAGTACATTGAGAGTCTGCACGGAGGTCTTTTAAAGTTTTCGATGACTTAGCACAGGATAGTTAATTGCTAATATTTATTGAATGCTTACTATAGGCCAGGCACATTGTAATTACATAAATTATCTTAATTAAGGTTCACAATAACCTCCTATGTAGGTTCATGAGGTCATTCTTACCAAAATATAATTGATGCTGGGAAAAACCAGTTAAAAGATCTCAGTTGAAGTGGAATTTATGATTTCATGGTAAATTACAGGGGGGAAATGATTAGAATATTATCTTTAAAAATGATTAACATTATGACAAACGTTTAGTTTATCTTTCGTCAACAACACATATATATTATAACTGTAAGTTTGCACTAATTCTTAAAACTAAGAAAGAATAATTCAAATGGGTTTTTTGGGGGAAAGGCATATTTTTCCAAGAAAACTACATGATTGCATAATACAATATTCTTCACTTTATATTTTCAGCATGATCGTAAAGAGGGTTGATTTTGCAAAATTATTTTAGTTTTTCATGAATTTCCTCAGAACTTTGATATCAAAATTATTCTTCTTTGAAATACCTATCATATTATTGTTCTGGTTAAATTTTTTTTTCCCCCCATGGAGTGTTAACATGTTTTTAACTCTGCCAATTATTTGTCTGTGGCTTTGTGTGTAATTCAAATATTTTCCCACTTTTATTGACATCATGACATCTTGCATCATTTGCACCATTTGCATTTTGATTTTACAGTCATTTGCATTATGATTCCTAATGGTCATTACCATTATCTGAAAGTGCAGAAGTTTTGTACACTCAGTGAGAGTCTGACCTACATTGATGGGAAGGGCCAAAGTGCTTGAGTGGGAGGTCAGTTGAAGAGGTAACTCATTAGTCAATACTTTCATATTATGACACATTTTATTTTCCTATAAAATCTTGGATAATAAATACCAGGATGATGAGAGCTTCCCATGTTTTATGATTCCTATTTTACAAATGAGAAAACTGAGGCCAATGGAAGTCAATGTGCCCATAGCCACATAGCTAATAAATGATAGAACCAGAATTTGAAGGCAGTCTAACTTGAGTGTTTAACCATTGAGTAGTGTAGGTATGGGTCAAGTGCCTTTAGTTGTCAATTAGGGGTAAGTCACTACCACACATTTACAAAGCATGGAAAGCTCATCTTTCCTGTATTGCCTGCTGACTTGTGTTTTTTTCCCTACCTTCTAAAATTATACAGACGAATCTTAATTTTCAGTCTTTTCCCCCTAATATATGTAATTAATGAGTTAAAAGACTGTTAGCCCCAACCCACAAGTTTTGATATAACAGTCTCTTTACTGACTCATAAATTATTTAGAAGTATGTTTTAAAATTTCTAAACAGAGAAGGATGACTGTATTTTGGCTATTTGTTTTTCATTTTACTGCACTGAGATTTAAGAATAATATCTGCATGATGTAGAAATCTAGATCCACTGGTGTTTGTTAAGACTTGTTTTGAAACCATTATGTGGTCAATTTTTGTAAATGATGTATAAGTGTTTAAAAAGAATGTGTGTTCTTCTACTGGGCATATACCCAGAGAAAACCATAATTCAAAAAGACACATGCACCCCAATGTTCATTGAGGCACTACTTACAACAGCCAGGTCACGGAAGCAACCTAAATGCCCATTTACAGACGAATGGATAAAGAAGATGTGGTACATATATACAATGGAATATTACTCAGCCATAAAAAGGAACGAAATTGGGTCATTTGTAGAGACGTGGATGAATCTAGAGACTGTCATACAGAGTGAAGTAAGTCAGAAAGAGAAAAACAAATATCGTATATTAACGCATATATGTGGAACCTAGAAAAATGGTACAGATGAACTGGTTTGCAGGGAAGAAATTGAGACACAGATGTAGAGAACAAATGTATGGACACCAAGGGGGGAAAACCGCGGTGGGGTGGGGATGGTGGTGTGCTGAATTGGGCGATTAGGATTGACATGTACACACTGATGTGTATAAAATGGATGACTAATAAGAACCTGCTGTATAAAAAAATAAATAAAATAAAATTCCAAAATTCTAAAAAAAAAGAATGTGTGTTCTTTAACTGTTGGATATAGAATTCTATATAAGTATATTAGATGGAACTTGTTAAATTTCTTGAAACACATTCTAAATCTTTACAATTTTTTATTTGCTTGATTTATGAATTACAGAAATAATTGTATTAAAGTCTTACAATATGATTATGTATTTGTCAATTTTTTGTTGTAATTTTGTCAATTATTTTTAATATTTTAGGGTTATTTTTAAGTTTAGAATTTTTGTATCTTCTTGGTGTTTTTGTTCCTTATCACTATATAGTGTGCTTTTTCCCCTAATATGTACATTTTAAATTTTACTTAAAAACTATTTTGTCAGATATGTTACAGTGATACCAGCTTTCTTTTGGTTAGCATTCTCCTAGAATGACTTTTCCCTCCTCTTAATTTAAGCTTTTTTATGTCATATTTTAAGTGCATCTCTTATAAGCAGTGGAGCTGATTTTTAAAAAACCCACTCTTTCTTTTAACTAGAGAATTTAATTTATTTACATTTATTATGATTATGGATATACATGGATTGATTTCTTCCACCATATGCATTCTATTTAGTGTATTTTTTTGTTTCTTCTTATCCTTTTCAGGAGTCTACTTAATTGATAGTTTTCTTTGTCACTGCCCCTGATTTAAAAATTATACATTCTATTTCTCTTCCTTTAGTGATATCTTTAAACTATTAACATGAATTCTTTACACAGCAATATCTAAACTCAGTCAATATTTACTCTCTTCTGAAAATTAAAAGGTTCTTAGAATGCTTTAACTTCAAACTTGGGTGTTTTTTTTTTGCATTCTATAGTTTTCTAGTATTTCTGTTTTGCTTTGTTTTTATATCCTTAAATTTGTCACTATTGTCATTGCTGATGCTTAGATATATCCACATGTTTATGAATGTAATTTTCATTACTGTTTCTTTTATCCCACTCCTTCTGCATGAATTCAATTGATTTCTTTATAAAGTATATAATTTAGTAGTTCTTTTTAGCAAGGTCTTTAAGTGATAAAATTTTCTAGTTCTTTGCTTGAAATAGATTCTCAAATAACAATTTAGCTGAGTATACAAATATAGGTTGATAGTTACTTTCCCTTAACACTTTGAATGTATTATTCCACTGTTTTCTGATCTGTATTTTTGCTATTGACACATTTTTGTTTTTGTGTAATTTTTGTGCCTTTGTTGGTTAAGTGTCTCTTGTTTGTTGTTGCTTTTAAGATTTTAGGTTCTACAGCTACACTGTGATGTATTTAGGTGTAGATTTCTTTTTTCTTTATGGTTTTTGGAAATCATGTGGTTCTTGATTCTATGGATTCATGTATTTCTTCATTTCTGGAAAATTCTCACAGCCTTTCAAGAGTACTTCTTCCCCCTTTTTCCTATTCTATCCTTCTGGAACTCCTAATAGGTGTATGGGGACCTTCTATTTCTACCTTCCACGTTTCTTAAATCTGAATCTGTTTCCTTTTCCATCTCATAATTTCCCAGTGCTACATTCTATTTGAGATCCTAGTTAGAGCTGCCGGTTCACCAGTCTTCAAACATCTAATCTACTGTTCACTCATCAGTTTTAAATAAAATTATCTATGTTTTTCTTTCTTATTCTTTTATCTAATGTATCTACTATTTTTTCATATTTTCTTGTTCCTTAGAGTTTCAATTCTTACATGTCTTAATTGTTTTAAACATAATTTATATTCTGCTTCAGATTATCATTCTATTATCTCAAGTTTTGGGGTGATAATTCTGTTTTTGCTCCCTCTCACTCATAGTGAATGTCTTCCTTGTGTGGCTTGTAATTTTTTTATCACGAGCTCTCTTCTTTAGCATGACTATTTTTTCCTATGAGAACTCCATATGACCTGTATTGTGGGAGTGTTTCTTTAGAGCGTTTGGTTTGGGGCAGGAACTTGGAGTACTTTTGGCCTAGGGCCAGTTTTATATTAATTCCTCAACCTGGGGTGAGAGTTTAACCTTCTTGCGTAGGCTAAGTTCAAACCCTAAATCTATTTGAGGCACAGGTTTGTGGTATTAAATTATCAGAGATAACGCTTCTGTTTTGATTTCTCTACCCAGAATCAAAGTGGAAACATATATGAATGTATCTATTGTCTCCCTTTGCTAGGGAACAAATATATTTCTTAGTCCACCCTTTCACTTATGATGCAGTCTTTTCAGTATATCAGCTTTATGTCGGAAGTAGTTCCAACTTTCTTCCTTATTTGATCCCTGTATTAGTCTACTCAGGCTGCCATAGACTGGGGGGCTTAAACAGCAGAAATTTATTTTCTCAGAGTTAGGGAGATTGGAAGTACAAGATCAGGGTGTCAGCATGATCAGGTTCTGGTGAGAGTTCCCTTCCTGGCTTACAGATGGCTACCTTCTTGCTGTGTCCTCATATGGCAGAGTAGAAAGAGAGAGAGAGAGAGAGAAAGAAAGAGAGAGAGAGAGAGAGAGAGAGAGAGAGAGAGACAGTGAGCTAGCTCTCTGGTGTCTGTTCTTAAAAGGACACTAATCTGGGCTTCCCTGGTGGCGCAGTGGTTGAGAATCTGCCTGCCAATGCAGGGGACACGGGTTCGAGCCCTGGTCTGGGAAGATCCCACATGCCACGGAGCAACTAGGCCCGTGAGCTACAATTACTGAGCCTGCGCGTCTGGAGCCCATGCTCCGCGACAAGAGAGGCCCGCGCACCGCGATGAAGAGTGGTCCCCGCTTGCCACAACCAGAGAAAGCCCTGGCACAGAAATGAAGACCCAACACAGCCATAAGTAAATAAATAAATAAATAAATAAAAATTAAAAAAAAAAAAAGGACACTAATCTGATCAAACTAAGGCCCTACCCTCCTGACTTCATCTAACCATAAATACCTCCAAATACCCCATCTCCAAATACCGCATCTCCAAATACCATCATATTGGGGGATAAGACTTCAACATATGAATTTCAGGGGGACACAAACATTCAACCTGAAACAGGCCCAATCCTTTGTCTACTGTCCTCTTGTGTATATTAAAGCCAGACTTCTAGTTTACCAAGAGCAAGGTCCTCACTCACCCCATACCCTGCTGCAGAATCAGCTCACAGTAGCAGCTTAGTGCTCTAATTTTCTGTTTCCACTACATTTCTGGAACCTAGGGACTTCATTTCTTTCTTTGAGTCAACTATCCAACATGTCTAGGATTTTTCAGGTCTTCTAGTGTTGCCTTATTGCCAGAAGCAGAAGTCTCTCACACCCAGCTTTTTCCTTTCATTTATGTGATCTAAACAAGTCATCTGAATTTCCATTCCTTTCCTATTAAAAAAGGATGATGTACACAAGTATAATTTTCATTCATCTCATACAGTAATTCTGAGAAAGAGCAATTAGAGATAGCAATATGTTGCCAATTAAAAATGTTAAATATAGCAAAAGCAAATAGAGATTCTCTACTAATGCATTTTAATTATAATGCATTGATATTAAACTTTTTATTTGAGGATATTAAAGTATATTATAACTACATTATAATTCCTTGAAGAGCCCATGCATTTTTCCAACCCAGCAATCACAGAACAATAAAGGACCATTTGAGATTTGATTGTAAATTTAGTATCATTGACTCTCTTTTTAAAGATTATAGGTACAATTTCTAGAATGTTATCCTATTGCTGCAGAGAAGGGCATTTTTCTCAGGACATGAGTTGAACAATTATAGTGGTTTATTTCAAAGAGGACTCCTACAGGGGGAACAGTTCTGGGAAAAGTGAGGAGTTAAATATAAAAATGCTCTTGGTGGGAGGCAGTATAAACATTGGGAATCGGGGGCCTTGGAGTCTATTGTCTTGCTATATCCCAATGGCTCTGGGACAGATCATATTCTCCTGTGCCTTTATTTTTTCCTCTAGAAATAAAGAAAAACAAGATTCATTGAAAAAATTATTTGTTATTAACCATGAGGTCAAACCTAGCATGGTTAATACCTGGAGAGGAAGGAGAATGGGGAAACTGAGCTGGCCTTCTTCATGATTTACAAAGGCAGAGTTCGTCTGGGAGTGTAGATCCATGGTTAGGTTAATAAGAACAGGGCTAATATCATGGAATCAAACTGGCTTCTACGGTATCCTCCAGAACAGGAGTTAGTTCAAACGCAAGCCAGACCTTCCTTTGGAAACAAGTAAGGCTCAACATTAAGGACTGGTTCACAAAACTGTCTGGGAAAGGAGCTGATACTAAATCGTAGTGCCAGCTTATGAAATCCCTCAGGCATTCTCCCTGCTGGTTTTTAAGGGAGAATGCTCCATTCTAAATACCTAGGGATGATATTCAGTCAATTATAAGGCCATATCAGTTGCTAAAATATAGAGACTTCTACACTAGTTGGTAAAAAGCAACTGTCCTGAGTGTCCAGAGTTCCCTGGTCACTTAGGCCCATTTTAGTTTCCCCGCACCTTGCAACCCACATCTCTCTCTGTAATAGATTTGCTCCTGGCACAGCAGCCCCAGAGTCCTACACAAGCACTAGAGCCAGAGTCTGCTCTGATAAGATGGTGCTGTATTGTTGATAAAAGGTTTTGCTTGTTGTCCTAGCCTAAGCCTGCAGGCCTGAATTGCACCAGAGCCTCCAGGTTCCAACCTTTAGTGCTTCCAATGTATGTATCTTAACAATCTGACTTTATGGGCGTTCCAGATTTTTGGCTTAACAGGCCTGTTTGACTTCCTATCTTCCTGACCATTACTGTTACGTGTTCTCAATACTAGTGGATCCTAGAGTTTTAGATTTGACAGGTTAAATAAACAAATATCAATGTTTAAATATTTTGCAAACTGATATAATCTTATCCACTCTTTATTTTGCCAAGTAAAGACCATTAATTTTTAAAAAATCATCTGCTACCATTATGTTATATAAGAAAGAGCAGAAGGACACAAATTTAGAATAAACCCCCCTAAAGAATTTATCCTATGAAAAACTCACTATATTGTCTTTCTCTTTCTCATTTTATCAAAGACTAGTGATAAATTAACCATGGACGGGTAGTGATCAGTGATATTTGCAAACCTGCACTGTACTCCCTATACTAGTGTTTCCAAGCTTAGCCTTAATGCAGCTCACCTGATTCACTTGTTTTACTTGCTCCAGTTTGGTCTGGTGTTCCAGACCCTGGACTGTACCCTGATTCTAAAAACTGAAGTATAAAATGAAGACAGTCTTAGCATTGGTTAAGTCCTATCACTTCTTCCCACGCCGCTGGGGATGAACAGGAGCCCTACAATTCTAACATTTAATCTGGTTCTCTGTCCTGAGGCTGGACGGAGTCCAATATTTTATAGCTTGTCCTTTTCTCCTTTCCATACAACACACTGGCATTGTATATTTATTTACATGTGTATTATCCAGTAATAGTGGCGCTTTCCCGGTAACATGAATTACTTCATTAACACTATGCAAATTTGTAGTCAGGGCTTGATACCAGGCAAAATAGTCAATACTTACCCTATAGAAAATAGTTCTCTGGCTTTGAATAAAGAGTACCTGTAAGGACCTTTCATCTATATACTCAACAACATCAAAGAATGAGTGCTTCAAATGCATATTATAAAACTACAGAAAAAGAGTTTTATCTGACACTTGATAATTTTACTAAACTATGTGTGGAGGAAAGAAAAGGCTTCAGTAGCAAAACAGAAAGACATAATTGATTACACTATTAGGAAGCTGTTACAACATGAAACAAACATCATAAGATCGTAAGAAGACTCAGCTAATAATGTATTTCTGACATCAATAAAATTAGTTGTTTTTCATCAGTGTTGTGTGAAATTTCTGATTTGTTTTAGCCTTGCGTATTATTCTATTACGGCATGATGATTCTCATTATGTTTCCCTAAGCCCTATCAACAGATAGAGTCCAGACTCTATCTCTATATTTAGTCAAAATAGTCAGGCTTCATCGGTTTTCAGAACAGTTAATGTATTTGGCTCATTACTCTGAAAACACTGAGTACAATTTAGCTCCCTAAAAACGCATCCAGCGTTAGCTTATGTAAGGAGCATTAAGGTCCACTGTGTGATGATTTTATTCTTTTCCTACGGCAGTGAGTCAGGAAATAATAGCTATTATTTTTGATCACTTATAATGTACCAGACACCGTGTTCACCTTTTATATGCATTATTCACTTAGTTCTCACAACAACAAATTATTATCCCCATTGTACATGTTTAGAAGCTCACCTAGAGTCATGCATTTAGGAAGTGGCAGATGCAGGACAGTCTGATTTCAAAGCCTTAAGTCTTAACCACCATATTATAAAAAGTACTTGATTCCATAGACTCAAACTTTATGTCTGATGTTTGTATAGACCACATACAGTTATGTCCTCAAAGAGATGGAACCTAGTGTTTCCAACCCTGACATAAGGCTACTTTGGACATGAAGATGGCATTCATTTTTATTTATTTCTCCAGGAGGGTTATTCCCGTGATCAACATCCTTGAATGAATTTTCATTGATCTTGGATAAAAATTCCAACATCTATGAGTTCCTGGACACTTAGACTCTCCTCCATTCCAGGCTCCTTTACTTACTTGGTTCAACTACTCTGGCCTTCCATGGTCCCTCCAACATTCCACACCGTTTCCTTTCCCAGGGCTTTCTCCCATCTTCCCTCTGACTCAGACATTCTCTCTGCTCTACTCATACCGCCAGCCTCAGTTAAATGTCATTTCCAAAGAAGCCCTTCTGGACTTTCCAGATTACATCAGGTTCTCCTGTACTGTTTTCCCATAAGACCCTTTGTAGTCTTCATCACAGGTTATAAATGTATCCTTAATTTTGTGATTATTACTTTTTCATTATTTTCTTTTATTTTTTCTAGTTTTATTGAGATATAATTGGCACATATCACTGTATAAGTTTAAGGTGTACAACATAATGATTTGATTTACATGCATCATGAAATGATGACCACAGTAAGTTTAATGAACATCCATCATCTCATACAGATACAACATTAAAGAAATAGAAAAATATTTTTTCCTGTGATGAGAACTCTTAGGATTTACTCTCTTAACAGCTTTCACACATAACGTACAACAGTCCTAATTATGTTTATCATGTCGTACATTATATCCCTAGTACTTACTTATCTTATAACTGGAATTTTGTACCTTTTGACTACCTTCAACTAATTTCCCCCTCTCCCACTAAAATGTAAGATTCAGTAACATCAGGGGCTGTGTTTGTCTTGCTCACCGTTATCCAGACCCTGAATCCTGCCCCCATACTTGTTGCTAGGGATTATTGATTGAATAATCAATAATTATTGATTATTGATTGAATAAATGAATTAAGAAATGAGTGAAAGATTAATGATGTATTTATGTACCTCCATTGTCTTTTTAAGCAGATACAAGCTAAGGTTAGTCCGTATCCATGGAACTGAGCAAAGCTTTATGAGTCCATGTGCTTGAGTCTATGCTTTTTGCTCTGGCACTAGACTGAACATTTTAGTTCATTCCTGGGCCATTTCTCTGAAACTGCTATGCAAGAAAACAAAAATAAGCAGAGGACTAACTATTCTCAGGAAGTTTCTGTAGTGCTATGAACATTATGGAAGAGGAAAGAGAGGAGACTCTGCCTTATATTTTTAGAGATGGAAACCAGAAATGTCACATTTCTTCAATACTGACCACAATGGTTAAAGAAAACATATAAAAAGCTAATTGTTAAGATGGCGATGAAGAAGACATGTTTTTAAGTTCTGAGGCTAATTTCTTCATCATTGCAAATAGCCAAAATAAAATATGTATATGTAGGATTAAATAACTATATATAGGATTATAGAATCAACAGCATTTTTAGAGAATCTGATAGGAACAAAAGGAAATTGGTGGCTTTGAGGTAATTCATTATTAATGCTGAAATCTATAAGCTTTGAATTTTTTCTATGGCTATTAAACATTAACTGTTTTTTTATAGGTATAATTGGGTTGAAAAGGGGCAGAATGAAGGGAGAAATACTCTGTTCAAATCTATTTCATAATGCACACTCCCATCAAAAATTAGCTTTTTTTGATTACAAAGATAATTCATCCTCATTATAGAAATTTTAGAAACACTGAAAAATATGAACAAATCATTCAAATCCCAACAATTTCAAGAAAATCTTAGGTAACATATGCTGTATTTCTGTTCAGTCTTTTTGCTGGGTATCTTTGTAATATAGTTGCAATCAATTTACATCATACAAGATTGATTATAGTTTTTAAAGTTTACCTTTTATGATTTATAACAGGAAATATGTTTGCAATTATCAAATATTTTGGGAAAATAAAGAAAAAAGTGAGTACTACAGCATATGGCACTACCCATAGATAACTACTAATAATATTTTGGCATATGTTCTTACAATCTTTTTCTAGGGTATTTTCTTAAGTTGTTATATCATATATATTGATTTATAACAGAGTTAACACAGATATTCACAGATCCTAGAATGTTGCAAAATAATTTCTAAGGGCTAATAATTTGCTGCCTATTTCATTTCACCTGAGTCTACTCACATGGCTCAATGAATAAAGCATTCTACGGCACCATGCATTTAATTTTAAAACTCTTTTTATTGATTTTTTATTGATTTTATTTATATGAGTGGGCTAATACACAAGATCACGTTGTCAAATCAGACTCACTTGAAGAATGCTTATGCAGTAACAAACTTTACTAATAACTGCAGGATATGGGCAATCAAGAGGCATGGACAAAGCAGACAGAAGGTTGGGACATCAAAGGTGTCTCCATGGGTCCTTTTACCCCACATCAGACATGTTCTCTCTGACCCAGAATAATAGATGAAGTTTCAGATAAGGTTTTGCAGGTTTACCTCACACAGTATGAGGAGTGCTTACGTTATGAAATATCTTCATTTTATACTCCAGAGAGTTGTATACGTTATGTGAGATTCTTCAGGGAACCAACCATGCATCGTAGATCTATAGATTCTAGTTTTAGTTACTAAGTAATCCTTAGCAAGGACATTGTGCTAAGGCTTTCTATGATAAGAACCTTTCCCTTTAGCAAATATTATTAGTCTATTTATCTGGAGGTCCAGTTGACAAAGAGATTAGACTGGATTAACCTGCCTTTTTCTTTCCCCTGGAGTTTCTCTCAACACCCTCAAAGAAAGTGAATGGATCTCTGACCAGCCTTTAAAACTCTTTCATTATCAGTAAGCAATAGGAAAAGAAAAAAACAGTCTCTACAATTTAGCTCCTCATTTTCCACCCCTAATTCCTGCACAGATGTAATTTTTAGTGGGTGCATAGTCAATGGTTCTATTCCTCCAGTACCTTTTTTCCCCACCTTCGTTTTTGAAAAACTCTTAGCCATTCCCCCCCACACTCCCAAATTGTCTCTAATCTGTTCTCTCTTTCCTATCCCAATTAAACTCCAATAAAAAGGATGTTAGAAACTCCCAGAAGATAACAGAAGAGAGAACCTAGATGACCTTGGGTATGGTGATGTTCTTTTAGATACAACACCAAAGGTAGAATCCATGACAGAGAGAATTGATAAGTTGGACTTCATTAAAATGAATGAAAAAGACACTTTTCTGCAAAAGACAATGTCAAGAAAATGAAAAGGCAATCCATAGTCTGGGAGAAAATATTTGCAAAACACATATCTGACTTATCCAAAATATATAAAGAACACTTAAAATTCAACAATAAGAAAACAACCTGATTTTAAAATGGGCCAACAACCTGAACAGAAACTTCACCAAAGAAGATATTCAGATAGCAAATACATATATAAAAAGATGCTCCACAGCCTATGTCATGAGAGAATTGCAAATTAAAACCACAGTGAGATACTACTGCACACCTATTAGAATGGCCAAAATCCAAAACACACAAAAAAACCCCAAAATGCTGGCTAGGATGTGGAGCAATAGAAACCTCATTTATTGCTTGTGGGAATTGACAGACACTTGGAAGACAGTTTGTCAGTTTCTTACAAAACTAAACATACTCTTACTAAACGATCCAGCAATCATGTTTCTTAATATTTACCTAAATGAATTGAAAACTTACGTCCACACAAAATCCTGCACATGAATGTTTATAGCAGATCTATTTGTAATTGCCAAGACATGGAAGCAACTAAGATGTCCTTCACTAGGTGAATGGATCAATACATGCCGATACATTCAGACAATGGAATATTATTCAGCACCAAAAAGAAATGAGTTTTATGCTGTGAAAACATATGGAAGAAACTTAAATGCATATATTACTAAGTGAAAGAAGCCAATCTGTAAAGGCTCTGTACTATATAATTCCAACTATATGACATTCTGGAGAAGAAAAAACTATAGAGACAGTGAAAGGATTAGAGGTTACCAGGGGTTAGCAGGGAGGGAGGAATGAATAGGTATAGCACAGAAGAATTTTAGGGCAATGAAACTACTCTGTATGATTCTATAATGGCGAATACATGTCGTTATACATTTGTCAAAATCCATAGTTTACATTAGGGTTCACACCAAAAGTGACCCTAATGTAAACTATGAACTTTGAGTGATTATGTCCATAGTTCATGTTAGGACTCACCCTTCGTGTCTTGCAGTTCTATGAGTTTTGACAAGTGCATAATGTCACGTATCTTCCATTACAGTAGTATAGTAATAGTTTCACTGCCCCCAAATCCCCTATGCTCCACCTATTTATCCCTCCTCCTCACCCCCCACCCTTGAGCCCCTGGCAATCACTGATTTTTTTACTGCCTCTACAGCTTTGCCTTCTCCTAAATATCATATTTCAGACTTACTTCCTTCACTTTGCAATAAGCATTTAAAATTCTTTCATGTCTTTTCACTACATAAAAGCTCATTTCTTTTTAACCTTGAATAATATTCCATTGTATGGAAGTACACATTTTATCTGTTCACCTACTGAAGGACATCTTGTTCACTTCCAAGTTTTGGCAATTATAGATAAAGCTGCTATAAACATTTGCATACAGGTTTTGTGTGGACATAAGTTTTCAACCCATTTAGGGAAATACCTAGGAGTGCAGTTGCTGGACTGTATGGTAAGACTATGTTTAGCTTTGTAAGAAACTGTCAAACTGTCTTCAGAGTGGCTGTATTATGTTGCATTCCCACCAGCAATATATGAGAGTTCCTGTTGCTCCACATCCTAGCCAGCCAGCATTTAGTATTGTTAGATTGGGATTTTGTCCATTCTAATAGGTATATAGTAGTATCTCGTTGTTGTTTTAATTTGTAATTCCTTAATAACATATGGTGTTGAGCATCTTTTCATATGTTTATTTAGCACTTGTATATCTTCTTTGGTGAAGTTTCTATTCAGATCTTTTTGTGTTGTTTGTAGTTGAGTTTCAAGAGTTTGTCCATTTAGTTGTTAATAATTGTTATGGCAATTTCTATTTCTAAAAGTTATATTTGATTCTCTTAAAAATCTGCTATGCTAATTTTTTAGTTTCCTATTCCCTGCAGGTATCTGCCAACTTTTCCTTTATTTATTTAAACTTCCACAACCTAATTATTGTAAATGATTTGCTAATAATTCTCATTTGCTGTCTTAAGTCTCTGTTTCTGCTATTTTTTTCACTTTTTCTCATGGATAATAACTTGTTTTCTTATATGTTTTGTGATTTTAGACTGTGGGCTGCATATTATCTTTGAAACATTATTTGTGGAGAATCTTTGAGGCCTTGAATGAAGGTACCTTCTTTCAGAAAGCATTTTCATTTATACTTCTGTCAGGATCCTAGAGGCATTACTAGCCTAAGACCAATTTAGATTAAAATTAAACTAAATTCACAGCTTGATATCTTTTGAACTACTTAAATGATGT
This sequence comes from Balaenoptera musculus, assembly GCF_009873245.2. Lineage (NCBI taxonomy): Eukaryota > Metazoa > Chordata > Mammalia > Artiodactyla > Balaenopteridae > Balaenoptera > Balaenoptera musculus. The sequence continues at coordinate 60,047,581 of NC_045793.1, read as the reverse complement.
GAATGCAGACTGCAAATCGGCACAAAGACCACTTTGTAAACATAACTTCTAAGGGAAAGATTTTATTCCTCTCTGGCAGGTAGGTACCACCAATATAGACACGGGGTTATTTTGGGTGGTCATGGTATATGAGTTTACCTCTTGTCACCGTTTCTACAATGATCTGGCCCTTTGGAATCTCAGCTTAATGTGGGGAGGGATCCTATCTGACTCTCCCCATTGAGCAAGCCCTGGGACTTCATGTCAAAAATCAAAGTTCAGGTTTGCAGAAACTGGCAAAGGCCCTGAAGGCAATGGCACTGAATCTCTGGGCCCCCATTTTCCTCATAGGCCTCATAATTCTTTATTTTATTATCAGCTTTTAATGTCTTTAAGATTTTAAAAGATTATTATTGGATCCAGAATTTTCAGTTGTGGGAGTTCTTTATATTTGATATAGACCACTAGTTCAGTGAGGTATTAGTCCCAACAAATTGATCTGCCTTAGCCCCAGAAATGGAAGTCTCCCTCATGTCTTCTGTATCCTCTAGCTCTCCTTTCACCCTGCAAAGTTGTTATTATCCAGGTTTCCGTCTTTGGCATTCTCTTCTATTTGTATGTTTCCTCCCTTGGTTTTGTGACATCCATTGGTATGGGTTGAATTTTCTTCTCCCATGTTACATTCCTGACTTCCACTGTGAGTTAGCCCTTTCCATGTGGATATATCTGCCTGCACCTCTATCTTTTCTCTTCTGAAAAGAAGTCAGAATCTTTCTCAGGAACCAGTTCCTCCTTCTGCCATAGTCATCTGTGAAACAGCACTATTTTCCCATGCATCATTCTCAATATGTAAAGTCACAGTTGATTTTTGTCCATTCTGTGTAATCAGTGCCTGACAGTTCTTTCACAGGATTGACCTCTCCCAACTTAGTCGACTCTCATCTGAGCCATTACTACCTTTCTCCTGGGCTCCCGCTCTGTGATCTTCCACCTCTGGTCCATTCTGGGCATTGCCTCCATTATTTAATGCCCTTTATAAGAATCCTTCCATGAGTTCACATTTCTCAATAGAAAAAGCCCAGCCCCCTTAACCAGTTGTTGTGTAAGCCCCACATGAACTTCCTCTAGGCTTTCTTTTCAGGCTTGTATCTCACTCTACTCAGGCATCAGGCCAACTCAACAATTTGCCAGTCTCTGACACATTGTATACTTTTCTACTTCTATACTCTTGTACGTCCCATTTATGTTCTGGAACAGAGCCCTTACTGTACCTCTCTTGAAATCTAATAATGCCAAGCCAAATTCTAAATGTCACTACGTCCAAAAAAACTTCCCTCTCTTCACGCTAGCCTTTTTTCCCTAATACTCATGTAATCTCTTATATATCAGACTGAACCATATGAGATTGAAGTTTTTATAGGTCAAAGTGGTTGTACGTTGGCAATTTCATGTGAGTCAAACAAAAACCTAGTTCAGGGCTTTGCATAAAATTAGCATGTGTCTAATAAATATTCACTTAAATGAGTGAGTGAACATTTTGACAAAAATAAGCAATATAGTCAACAGTGAAAGAAGATAAGTCTAGCTGAGAGTAAGAAGAATTAAAAATTTTATGCTTTTAAATGTATGAAGAATTGTCAATGTATATGCATACACACACACATACACACCGAATAAATGAAATTTCTCAAAGAAATCAGAAATTACTACAACTAGAATTCAGAGAAGAATAAGGATAATAAAAGTATCAGAGTTACCAATGTTTGCAGCTCATATTCATTTCATGAGGCAGGATGGAAACTGATAACCTACGTATAACCAAATCTACTTTGAACTAATTGAATGCAAGGGACTCCTTAAGAATAAACTGTTATTATTGCAACTATGCTATTGAAATCATCATGTGGTAACTGGAAAATAAAATCAGGAACTGCAATTTACCTTAAAAATTAAAGAAAATTAATTTAACAGCTCTCTTGGCATTTCACTTCTTTTTGCTAAGAATCTACTTTTAAAAGCCAAATTGACCAGATTATCCATTAACATTGATCACATTAGCTAGATAATTGCCAAATCTCCATCTTACTTATGCTGTGTAAATGCAGCATAATGTGAAAGTAAGGACAATGTATCTTGATGCGTAGAATACCCTTTCCACATAAACTTCTTTTACAATTTTTAAAGCAACCCTCTCTGCCATGTCCCTAGCGTTAGCACTGCTTTATATTACATAAGCATGGGGCATAGCCATTAGCAAAGACTCCGCTGATGTCATAAAAGCAGTGTCTCTGCTTTGCCCTCTCACGTAAGGAAGGACAGAGTTCACAGATAAATATGAATGGGATTGCCTTAGTAGTACCTATAATAAAGACTCTAAACTGGAAGGCAAAATCCTCCTCCTTTTGCTGAATTGGCTACTTCAGCTGGCAGAACTGTCCTTAGGGCTGAGGCTTTTTTATCACTGGGGAAACGAAGAATGTACTTTGGGCTCAGTGTTAATCTTCTGCAACTCTCCCTCTTAAAATAAAATGAGTACATTTTGTACCACCTGCAGAACAGGAGTAATTAAACAATAACTGAAACAGATGATAACTTTGATACTTTACTCAATGAACTGATATATATCCAACTAGAAAATCAGGAATTTTACCTTTTGACAGAATATTTTTTAAAATAATTATGGTGATGTTTTTATTTTTGTGTGATATTGTGTTTACTTTGTTTTTAATTTGCTCAGGATTGTACCACTGGTGGAGAAAGGCTATTTCAAATCAGAACTCTCTGATGTATAGTTAATGACCATCCAGAATGTTCACAGTGTTGTATAAACTTTTAGAGCATGTCGGCTGGGGAAATGTAAAAACAGAAACACAGAATCAAAGGCCTGAGTTTGATTCACCATTACTACTAATGAGGTATATAATCTTGAGCAAGGTTTTTAACCTATTTTTTAAACTTATCTCCCTTTCTATAAGATTAAAATGAGACCATGCTCTTCCCACTTTATTAAGAGGTGTTAGGGATTAAAGTATATTTCATAAAAAACTCTTTATAGGGTGCAATATAGCTTGCATACATAAGGTATTACTGCTGTTAATTTCTCTCCTAGAAAGATAAAAATGTAATGAGAACAAAGAATAGTTTGGAAATTATCAGTGTTATGCATCACTTACTAACAGGTTAGTTTTATTTCCCAAATTACTTTCTTCTGTTGTTCTGCTACTACATTATTCAGACCATTAAGGGAAGATGGTACATACTGTGAACAGAATTATGTATGGCCTATTCTGTAATGCAAGTGGGAGCTCTGTTCTCTGATTGCAGCATTATAATCTCCCATTATAGCAGGTGCTATAAATCATCCTGCAGACAGAAGACAGGGCTGGATCCTCAGGTAATCTGTGAACAGTGACACTCTTTATAACAAGGTTACACCACTCTGTCCCAGGCATGACGGAGGTAGCTCCAGCATACATGGCACTACATTTCCACTAGACAGTTAGATATACGATCAATAAAAGGAGATCTACTTCTACTCCATGGAGCAGCTGTTAAAAGGGGTACAATGACGAAGATACACATTGAACAAAATATCAGACTGAGCACAGACGATACCAATCAAACTAACAATAAAATAATATCCAACACTTGTATGGCACTTTTTGATAAAAAAAGAGCCTTCTTGTGAATAATTTTATTTGATTTTCACAACAACCTCATGGGGTAGGTAAGCAAGTTAAACGTACTGTCATTTTTACAGATATTTAGAGGGGTTAAGTGACTTGCTCAAGCTCACAGAAACTGCCTGATTCCTACTATAGTTCTCTTTCTAATATTTCTGATTATGCAAAAGGCAGACAAAAAATATTCCACTGATTATGTTGCTTTATTAACATTTTGTGTCACCTTTTCAAATGGAGTTTGTGACTAGGTGAAGGTAATGAGAAGTGAAAGGACAGACAAAGAAGAAAATGCTAAAATAGTGTTCTTCAAACTGCATAACATTGTAATGCATTGTGCTCACACATTTGGTTTTGAAGAGTCATCTAAGATCAATGTGTGGTATGGACTGGATATTTTTCCTGTAATTAAAATTAATTTAATTTTGATAATTTTATTGTAACCTTTGTGTAGGCACCTTAAGAGACATTGAAATAAAAATGATCAATTGCGGGGCTTCCCTGGTGGCGCAGTGGTTGAGAACCTGCCAGTGCAGGGGACACGGGTTCGAGCCCTGTCTGGGAAGATTCCACATGCCGCGGAGCAACTGGGCCCGTGAGCCACAACTACTGAGCCTGCGCGTCTGGAGCCTGTGCTCCGCAACAAGAGAGGCCGCGATGGTGAGAGGCCCGCGCACCGCAATGAAGAGTGGCCCCCACTTGCCACAACTAGAGAAAGCCCTCGCACAGAAACGAAGACCCAACACAGCCAAAAATGAATATAAAAAATAAATTAATTAATTTTTTAAAAAAATGATCAATTGCTTGTTTTTAATGATTTCTCAATCTGGATACCTACTACCACTTCGCCATATATCCCTCCAGATATCAGATACTCATGCTACTTTCCATGCCGCTCCCACCAAATAAATAAATGATAAATACTTGCATGCATGTGTTAAGAATTTACAATTGGTCAGATAATTTTCTAGGTTCTTTCACAAAAATTACCTCTTCCATGGCTTGAGGGAACCTTAGGTTTTTTGACAGAGAAGGATCTCTTCATTCAGGGCCTGAACATTTCGGGAAACAGTGGTTTGAAAGTGTTGAATGGAGGAAAAGTCGATGAATGAAGATAATAAAATCCATAACTCTGGGACTTCTACAACTAGACTAGAGGGGTAGGTGTATGACAGTTCTTTTTATGAGTCTCTGCTCTTTAGACACCTGGCATGGGATAGGTGCTTGGTAATATTTGCTGAAGTTTGCTTAGATGGATGGATAAAATAAAGATGATACATTCCAGGTGTAAACTTCCTATAGAAACTGTATTTTAAATTTCTCTTGTACTTTTGAGCCCCAAAATGGGCCCTGCCAAAACTTCTTGGGCAAAATCATCAAAAATTAATATTGTTTTTCACTCACCGTTTATTTGCCTTCCTGTCTCTTTGACCCACACAAAGCACTAAAGAGCAAGTAGCATTTATTAATTTCAGTGCAGTTTTATATAATATCCTTATGACATATGAAGGGCAGACTTTATAATCAATACCTTTTCAAAGACTTGTAAACTAATGCTCAGAGAAAGTAGTGCAGCCAAGAATTTGGTCCAAGTCATCTGAATACACACCCTGTATCTTTCCTATCAGATACTTCTTTGCTACCTTAGGATCCTAGAATCTGTCAGTTATCTATCAATTAACCCTCTACTAGTTATATGATAACTAACAATAGGTGTTCAGACTTATGCTTCCCAGAGACACTTAAAAATCTGAAAAATGGTAATGTTTTTAAAAATACTTCAGGATCCAAAGGAATGAAATTATAAAGGTCAAAGGACAAACTGGAGAGGTTGATATGTTTAGCCATGAAATCCTACCCAATGCTCTTGTTAAGTCACATTCTCAAAAGTACTTTATTGATTAATTTTGTATTTATGCACATAGGGAGGAAGGGCAACAAAAGCAAAACAAAGCAAAATTTTATTTACCTCTTAATGTCACTTGCAGCTTCTAATCCTGACCCTACAGAGGTATCCTTCAAAATATTCTCAATAAAACACGTAATTCAGAGGGACCTCATACAACAAAATTATATTTCTTCAGTTAATCAGCTTGTTTGTAAGCATATTACAATTTGAACTAAGGTTTTGTCTGGAAAACATGATCTATTCCAAATTTCAGCATTTTCTGTGTCTTTTGAGTATTGCTCATAAAGGCCACTGGGAAAAGGTTTGAACTTATTTTTGTTTATTTTGTTTCTTGTCTACTAGCTCCTCCTCGTCATTACATTTTTCTTTACCTCAGTCAAGGCCACCTTGACTTTAAACTTGAATTTGGACTATGAAATCCTCAGGCAGCACTAGGTGTTGCACTAGTTAATGAATAAATATTTATTTAGTGCAGAAGTTGTTTGCATTAAAAAAGGAAAGAGGTAAGAAATTGGCAGATTTGAAAAGTGTGTTTCAACCAGTATTATAAGATACATTTAGAGATCATTTCCTGGGTTTGCAGTCATCTCTTTTAACTGCTGATGTTGAATTTCTAACTGGGTGACGTAACTAGTTAGTTGACAAAAATGGCGTAACAAATTAGTTGAGAAAACCAAACATCTTAGTGGATATTAATATGTACTATGTCTTTCCCAGAATCTCAGTTTCAGAGAGATCAAGCAAAGCAGCCTGAGTATTTCCTATGGCTGAGCAAACCACTTTGTGAGTATGAACTAAATATCAAAGTTCAATCTAAAACACACACACACATACACAGAGCAATGTAGTGATGAGTTAAGATTTTCTTGAATCTTATTTGTAACAAAATAAATTTCTCTTCCTATTTCTCTTTCTTCTTCAAGGGTCTATGGATATAATTCAGGGGTCCGTGAACTTGGATGGGAAAAAAGCTATATTATTCTTTTCATTAACTTCTAACTGAAATTTAGCATTTTCATCAATTTTGAAGGTAGGTAACAAATCTATTTCTTTTTCACCAGTAGAAATCATAGTTATTTTCATATTATATTAACTTTTGGCAGGTATCTTAAAATATTGTTTGCATTCTTTTCTACCTCAAAACCACAGAAGTTATTAGAACTGTCACAAGATCTTGCTATTTAAAATATTTATTTTAAAAATACATACATTACTATACTACAAATGTGGTTTTTAATATTTTAATAGCAGTATTTTAATGTAGTTGGCTTTCTTTGTAATCCTAGGTATCTTACTCTATGTTTTTAAATATATGTTCCTGATTTAGGAGCCTGTCTCATACTGCCAAAGGGTCCATAGTACAAAGTAGGTTAATAACTCTTGTTCCACATGCTGCAATATTATAGGTCAGACAGAAGATAACAGCTCCATAACACACATTTACAGAAATTTAGTAATGTAGACACAAAAGGGCCTCTTTGTTGTGGTGGTGAAATAAATTAATTTAAAATAGAGGCAGAAGAGGATATTGGTTCAAGGTGGTGGAGTAGAAGGACGTGCGCTCACTCCCTCCTGCGAGAGCACTGGCACCACAACTAACTGCTGAGCAACCATCGACATGAAGACACTGGAACTCACCAAAAACGATACCCCACATCCAAACACAAAGGAGAAGCCACAATGAGATGGTAGGAGGGGCGCAATCACAATAAAATCGAATCCCGTAACTGCTGGGTGGGTGACTCACAAACTGGAGAACACTTATACCACAGAAGTCCACCCACTGGAGTGAAGGTTCTGAGGCCCACGTCAGGCTTCCCAACCTGGGGGTCTGGCAACAGAAGGAGGAATTCCCAGAGAATCAGACTTTGAAGGCTAGTGGGATTTGATTGCAAGACTTCAACAGCACTGGGAGAAACAGAGACTCTACTCTTGGAGGGCACACACAAAGTAGTGTGTGCATCAGGACCCGGGGAAGGAGCAGTGACCCCATAAGAGACTGAACCAGACCTACCAGCTAGTGTTGGAGGGTCTCCTACAGAGGCAGGGGTGGCTGTGGCTCACCACAGGGACAAGGACACTGGCAGCAGAAGTTCTGGGAAGTACTCCTTGGCGTGAGCTCTCCCAGAGTCCACCATTAGCCCTACCAAAGAGCCTGTAGGCTGCAGTGTTGGGTTGCCTCAGGCCAAACAACCAACAGGGAGGGAACTCAGCCCCACCCATCAGCAGACAAGCAGATTAAAGTTTTACTGAGCTCTGTCTGCCAGAGCAACACCCAGCTCTACCCACCACCAGTCCTTCCCATCAGCAAGCTTGCACAGGCCTCGTAGAGAGCCTCATCCACCAGAGGGCAGACAGTAGAAGCAAGAAGAACTACAGTCCTGCAGCCTGTGGAATGAAAACCACATTCACAGAAAGATACACAAGATGAAAAGGCAGAGGGCTATGTACCAGATAAAGGAACAAGATAAAACCCCAGAAAAACAACTAAATGAAGTGCAGATAGGCAACTTTCCAGAAAAAGAATTCAGAACAATGATAGCGAAGATGATCCAGGACCTCGGAAAAAGAATGGAGGCAAAGATCAAGAAGATGCAAGAAATGTTTAACAAAGACCTAGAAGACTTAAAGAACAAACACCTAGAAGAATTAAAGAACAAACAAACAGTGATGAACAATACAATAACTGAAATGAAAAATATACTAGAAGGAATCAATAGCAGAATAAATGAGGCAGAGGAACGGATAAGTGACATAGAAGACAGAATGGTGGAATTCACTGCCGCAGAACAGAATAAAGAAAAAAGAATGAAAAGAAATGAAGACAGCCTAAGAGACTTCTGGGACAACAATAAATACACCAACATTTGCATTATAGGGGTCCAAGAAGGAGAATAGAGAGAGAAAGGACCCGAGAAAATATTTGAAGAGATGCTAGTTAAAAACTTCCCTAACATGGGAAAGCAAATAGCCAACAAAGTCAAGGAAGTGTAGAGAGTCCCAGGCAGAATAAACCCAAGAAGAAACATGCTGAGCCATGTAGTAATCAAACTGACAAAAATTAAAGACAAAGAAAAATTATTAAAAGCAACAAGGGAAAAATGACAACATACAAGGGAACTCCCATAAGGTTAACAGCTGATTTCTCAGCAGAAACTCTACAAGCCAGAAGGGAGTGGCATGATATACTTATAGTGATGAAAGGGAAGAAACTACAACCAAGATTACTCTACCCAGCAAGGATCTCATTCAGATTTGATGGAGAAATCAAAAGCTTTACAGACAAGCAAAAGCTAAGAGAATTCAACACCACCTAACCAGCTCTACAACAAATGCTAAAGGAACTTCTCTAAGTGGGAAACACAAGAGAAGAAAAGGACCTACAAAAACAAACACAAAACAATTAAGAAAATGGTCATAGGAACATCCATATCAATAATTACCTTAAATGTGAATGGATAAAATGTTCCAACCAAAAGACAGAGGCTCGCTGAATGGATAGAAACACAAGACCCATATATATGCTGTCTACAAGAGACCCACTTCAGACCTAGGGACACATACAGACTGAAAGTGAGGGGATGGAAAAAGATATTCCATGCAAATGGAAATCAAAAGAAAGCTGGAGTAGCTATACTCATATCAGATAAAATAGACTTTAAAATAAAGAATGATACAAGAAACAAGGAAGGACACTACATAATGATCAAGGGATCAATCCAAGAAGAAGATATAACAATTATAAATATATATGCACCCAACATAGGAGCACCTCAATACATAAGGCAACTACTAACAGCTATAAAAGAGGAAATCGACAGTAACACAATAATAGTGGGGGACGTTAACACCTCACTTACACCAATGGACAGATCATCCAAAATGAAAATAAATAAGGAAACAGAAGCTTTAAATGACACAATAGACCAGACAGATTTAATTGATATTTACAGGACATTCCATCCAAAAACAGCAGATTACACTTTCTTCTCAAGTGCACATGGAACATTCTCCAGGATAGATCACATCTTGGGTCACAAATCAAGCCTCCATAAATTTAAGAAAATTGAAATCATATCAAGCATCTTTTCTGACCACAATGCTATGAGATTAGAAATGAATCACAGGGGAAAAAAACGTAAAAAACAAAACCACATGGAGGCTAAACAATACGTTACTAAATAACCAAGAGATCACTGAAGAAATCAAAGAGGAAATCAAAAAATACCTAGAGACAAATGACAATGAAAACACGATGATCCAAAACCTATGGGATGCAGCAAAAGCAGTTCTAAGAGGGAAGTTTATAGCAATACAATCCTACCTCAAGAAACAAGAAAAATCTCAAATAAAAAATCTAACCTTGCACCCAAAGGAACTAGAGAAAGAAGAACAAATAAAACCTAAAGTTAGCAGAAGGAAAAAAATCGTAAAGATCAGAGCAGAAATAAATGAAATAGAAACAAAGAAAACAATATCAAAGATCAATAAAACTAAAAGCTGGTTCTTTGAGAAGATAAACAAAATGGATAAACCTTTAGCCAGACTCATCAAGAAAAAGAGGGAGAGAACTCAAATCAATAAAATTAGAAATGAAAAGGGAGAAGTTACAACAGACACAGCAGAAATACAAAGCATCGTAAGAGATTATTATAAGCAACTCTAAGCCAATAAAATGGACAAATTCTTAGAAAGGTATAACCTTCCAAGACTGAGCAAGGAAGAAATAGAAAACATGAACAGACCAATCACAATTAATGAAATTGAAACTGTGATTAAAAATCTTCCAACAGGGCTTCCCTGGTGGTGCAGTGGTTGAGAATCTGCCTGCTAATGCAAAGGACACGGGTTCGAGACCTGGTCTGGGAAGATCCCACATGCCGCGGAGCAACTAGGCCCGTGAGCCACAACTGCTGAGCCTGCGCGTCTGGAGCCTGTGCTCCGCAACAAGAGAGGCCGCGATAGTGAGACGCCCGTGCACCGCGATGAAGAGTGGCCCCCCACTTGCCACAACTAGAGAAAGCCCTCGCACAGAAACGAAGACCCAACACAGCCAAAATAAATAAATAAATAAATAAATAAACCTTATAAATAAATCTGTCCAATCTTAGCCAGCTTTGACCACACAAAGTAAGATTCCTTTAAAAAAAAAAAAAAACCTAACCCAAAGGCAGCACCTAAGAGTCATTATTAAAAAAAAAAAAAAAAAATCTTCCAACAAACAAAAGTCTAGAACCAGAAGGCTTCACAAATGAATTCTATCAAACATTTAGAGAAGAGCTAACACCCATCCTTCTCAAACTCTTCCAAAAAACTGCAGAGGAAGGAACACTCCCAAACTCAATCTATGAGGCCACCATCACCCTGATACCAAAGCCAGACAAAGATACTACAAAAAAAGAAAATTACAGACCAATATCACTGATGAATATAGATGCAAAAATCCTCAACAAAATACTAGCAAAGAGAATCCAACAACACATTAAAAGGATCATACACCACGATCAAGTGGGATTTATCCCAGGGATGCAAGGATTCTTCAATATATGCAAATCAATCCATGTGATACACCATATTAACAAATTGAAGAATAAAAACCATATGATCATCTCAATAGATGCAGAAAAAACTTTTGAAAAAATTCAACACCCATTTATGATAAAAACTCTCCAGAAAGTGGGCATAGAGGGAACCTACCTCAACAAGGCCATATACGACAAACCCACAGCAAACATCATTCTAAATAGTGAAAAACTGAAAGCATTTCCCCTAAGATCGGGAACAAGACAAGGATGTCCACTCTCACCATTATTATTCAACATAGATTTGGAAGTCCTAGCCATGGCAATCAGAGAAGAAAAAGAAATAAAAGGAATACAAATTGGAAAAGAAGAAGTAAAACTGTCACTGTCTGCAGATGACATGATACTATACATAGAGAACCCTAAAAATGCCACCGGAAAACTACTAGAGCTAATCAATGAATTTGGTAAAGTTGCAGGATACAAAATTAATGCACAGAAATCTCTTGCATTTGTATACAGTAATGATCAAAAATCTGAAAGAGAAGTTAAGTAAACACTCCCATTTACCATTGCAACAAAAAGAATAAAATACCTAGGAATAAACTTACCTAAGGAGACAAAAGACCTGTATGCAGAAAACTATAAGACACTGATGAAAGAAATTAAAGATGATACCAACAGATGGAGAGACATACCATGTTCTTGGATTGGAAGAGTCAATATTGTGAAAATGACTATACTACCCAAAGCAATCTACAGATTCAATGCAATCCCTATCAAATTACCAATGGCATTTTTTACGAACTAGAACAAAAATTCTTAAAATTTGTATGGAGACACAAAAGACCCCGAATAGCCAAAGCAGTCTTGAGGGAAGAGAAACGGAGCTGGAGGAATCAGACTCCCTGACTTCAGACTATACTACAAAGCTACAGTAATCAAGACAATATGGTACTGGCACAAAAACAGAAATATAGATCAATGGAACAAGATAGAAAGCCCAGAGATAAACCCACGCACCTATGGTCAACTAATCTATAACAAAGGAGGCAAGGATATACAATGGAGAAAAAACAGTCTCTTCAATAAGTGGTGCTGGGAAAACTGGACAGCTACATGTAAAAGAATGAAATTAGAACACTTCCTAACACCAAACACAAAAACAAACTCAAAATGGATTAGATACCTAAATGTAAGACCAGACATTATAAAACTCTTAGAGGAAAACATAGGAAGAACACTCTTTGACATAAATCACAGCAAGATCTTTTTTGACCCGCCTCCTAGAGTAATGAAAATGGAAGCAAAAACAAACAAATGGGACCTAATGAAACTTAAAAGCTTTTGCACTGTAAAGGAAATTATAAACAAGACGAAAAGACAACCCTCAGAATGGGAGAAACTATTTGCAAACGAATCAATGGACAAAGGACTAATATCCAAAATATATAAACATCTCACACAGCTCAATATTAAAAAAACAAACAACCCAATCAAAAAAATGGGCAGAAGACCTAAGTAGACATTTCTCCAAAGAAGACATACAGATGGCCAACAAACACATGAAAAGATGCTCAACGTCACTAATTATTAGAGAAATGCAAATCAAAACTACAGTGAGGTATCACCTCACACTGTTTAGAATGGTCATCATCAGAAAACCTACACACAACAAATGCTGGAGAGGGTGTGGAGAAGAGGGAACACTCTTGCACTGTTGGTGGTGGGAATGTAAATTGATACAGCCACTATGGAGAACAGTATGGAGGTTCCTTATAGAACTACCATATGACCCAGCAGTCCCAGTACTGGGCATATACCCAGAGAAAACCATAATTCAAAAAGACATATGCAGTCCAGTGTTCATTGCAGCACTATTTACAATAGCCAGGTCATGGAAGCAACCTAAATGCCCACTGACAGATGAATGGATAAAGAAGATGTGGTACATATATACAATGAAATATTACTCAGCCATAACAAGGGACAAAATTGGGTCATTTGTAGAGAAGTGGATGGATCTAGAGCCTGTCATACAGAGTGAAGTAAGTCAGAAAGAGAAAAACAAATATCATCTATTAACGCATGTATGTGGAACCTAGAAAAATGGTACAGATGAACCGGTTTGCAGGGCAGAAGTTGAGACACAGATGCAGAGAACAAACGTATGGATACAAAGGGCAGAAAGCCGCAGGAGGGTGGGGATGGTGGTGTGATGAATTGGGCGATTGGGATTGACATGTATACACTGATGTGTATAAAGTTGATTACTAATAAGAACCTACTGTATAAAAAAGTAAATAAAATACAATTAAAAAATTTAAAAAAAAAAAAGATGATCCAATATCTTGGAAACGGAATGGAGAAAATACAAGAAACGTTTGACAAGGAGTAGAAGAACTAAAGAGCAAACAAACAATGATGAACAACACAATAAAAGAAATTAAAAATTCTCTAGAAGGAAATAATAGCAGAATAACTGAGGCAGAAAAATGGATAAGTGACAGGGAAGATAAAATAGTGGAAATAACTACTGCAGAGCAGAATAAAGAAAAAAGAATGAAAAGAATTGAGGACAGTCTCAGAGACCTCTGGGACAACATTAAATGCAGCAACATTCGAAATATAGGGGTCCCAGAAGAAGAGAAAAAGAAAGGGACTGAGAAACTATTTGAAGAGATTATAGTTGAAAACTTCCCTAATATAGGGAAAGCAAATAGTCCATCAAGTCCAGGAAGCACAGAGAGTCCCATACAGGATTAATCCAAGGAGAAAAACGCCAAGACACATAGTAATCAAATTGGCAAAAATTAAATACAAAGAAAAAATATTAAAAGCAGCAAGGGAAAAACAACAGATAACACACAAGGGAATCCCCATAAGGTTAACAGCTGATCTTTCAGCAGAAAACCTGGAAGCCAGAAGGGAGTGGCAGGACATATTTAAAGTGATGAAAGGGAAAAACCTACAACCAAGATTACTCTACCCAGCAAGGATCTCATTCAGATTCGATGGAGAAATTAAAACCTTTACAGACAAGCAGAGCTAAGAGAATTCAGCACCACCAAACCAGCTTTACAACAAATCCTAAAGAAACTTCAATAGGCAGGAAACACATGAGAAAGAAAAGACATACAATAAGAAACCCAAAACAATTAAGAAAATGGTAATAGGAACATAGATATCGATAACCACCTTAAATGTAAATGGATTAAATGCTCCAACCAAAAGACACAGACTGGATGAATGGATACAAAAACAAGACCCATATATATGCTGTCTACAAGAGACCCTCTTCAGACCTAGGGACACATACAGACTGAAAGTGAGAGGATGGAAAAAGATATTCCATGCAAATGGAAATCAAAAGAAAGCTGGAGTAGCAATTCTCATATCACACAAAATAGACTTTAAAATAAAGACTATTACAAGACGCAGAGAAGGACACTACATAATGATCAAGGGATCAATCCAAGAAGAAGATATAACAATTGTAAATATTTATGCACCCAACATAAGAGCACCTCAATAATAAGGCAAATGCTAACAGCCATAAAGGGGAAATCGACAGTAACACAATCATAGTAGGGGACTTTAACACCCCACTATCACCAATGGACAGATCATCCAAAATGAAAAAACATAAGGAAACACAAGCTTTAAATGAGACATTAAACAATATGGACTTAATTGATATTTCTAGGACATTCCATCCAAAAACAACAGAATACACTTTCTTGTCAAGTGCTCATGGAATATTCTTCAGGATAGATCATGTCTTGGGTCACAAATCAAGGCTTGGTAAATTTTAAAAAACTGAAATCATATCAAATATCTTTTCCGAACACAACTCTATGAGACTAGATATCAATTACAGGAAAAAAAGCTGTAAAAATACAAACACATGAAGGCTAAACAATACACTACTAAATAACCAAGAGATCACTGAAGAAATCGAAGAGGAAGTCAAAAAATACCTAGAGACAAATGACAATGAAAACACGATGACCCAAAACCTATGGGTTGCAGCAAAAGCAGTTCTAAGAGGGAAGTTTACAGCAATACAATCCTACCTCAAGAAACATGAAAAATCTCAAATAAACAACCTAACCTTACATCTAAAGCAATTTGAGAGAGAACCAAAAAACCCCAAAGTTAGCAGAAGGAAAGAAATCATAAAGATCAGATCAGAAATAAATGAAAAAGAAATTAAGGAAACAATAGCAAAGATCAATAAAACTAAAAGCTGGTTCTTTGAGAAGATAAACAAAATTGATAAACCATTAGCCAGACTCATCAAGAGAAAAAGGGAGAAGACTCAAATCAATAGAATTAGAAATGAAACAGGAGA
Source organism: Balaenoptera musculus (assembly GCF_009873245.2). Classification (NCBI taxonomy): domain Eukaryota; kingdom Metazoa; phylum Chordata; class Mammalia; order Artiodactyla; family Balaenopteridae; genus Balaenoptera; species Balaenoptera musculus. Next base: position 60,032,137 of record NC_045793.1, on the reverse strand, counting down.
AGTAACAACTGACACTGCAGAAATACAAAGGATCAGGAGAGATTACTACGAGCAACTTTATGCCAGTAAAATGGACAACCTGGAAGAAATGGACAAATTCTTAGAGAAACACAACCTTCCAAGACTGAACCAGGAAGAAATAGAAAATATAAACAGACAAATCACAAGCACTGAAATTGAGACTGTGATTAAAAATCTTCCAGCAAACAAAAGCCCAGAACCAGATGGCTTCACAGGAGAATTCTATCAAACATTTAAAGAAGAGCTAACATCCACCCTTCCCAAACTTTTCCAAAATATAGCAGAGGGAGGAACACTCCCAAACTCATTCTACGAGGCCACCATCACCCTGATACCAAAACCAGACAAAGATGTCACAAAAAAAAGAAAGCTACAGGCCTATATCACTGATGAACATAGATGCAAAAATCCTCAACAAAATACTAGCAAACAGAATCCAACAGCACATTAAAAGGATCATACACCATGATCAAGTGGGGTTTATCCCAGGAATGCAATGATTCTTCATTATATGCAAATCAATCAATGTGATAAACCATATTAACTGAAGGATAAAAACCATATGATCATCTCAATAGATGCAGAGAAAGCTTTTGACAAAATTCAACACCCATTTGTGATCAAAACCCTCCAGAAAGTAGGCATAGAGGGAACTTACCTCAACATAATAAAAGCCATATATGACAAACCCACAGCCAACATCGTTTTCAGTGGTGAAACACTGAACCCATTTCCTCTAAGATCAGGAACAAGACAAGGTTGTCCACTCTCACCACTATTATTCAACACAGTTTTGGAAGTTTTAGCCACAGCAATCAGAGAAGAAAAAGAAATAAAAGGAATTCAAATTGGAAAAGAAGAAGTAAAGCTGTCACTGTTTGCAGATGACATGACACTATAGATAGATAATCCTAAAGATGCTACCAGAAGACTACTAAAGCTAATCAATGAATTTGGTAAAGTAGCAGGATACAAAATTAATGCACAGAAATCTCTTGCATTCCTACACACTAATGATGAAAAATCTGAAAGAGAAATTAAGGAAAGACTCCCATTTACTATTGCAACAAAAAGAATAAAATACCTAGGAATAAACCTACCTAAGGAGACAAAAGACCTGTAGGCAGAAAATTATAAGACACTGATGAAAGAAATTAAAGATGATACAAACAGATGGAGAGATATACCATGTTCTTGGATTGGAAGAATCAACATTGTGAAAATGACTATCCTACCCAATGCAATCTACATATTCAATGCAATCCCTATCAAACTACCAATGGCATTTTTCACAGAACTAGAACAAAAAATTTCACAATTCGCATGGAAACACAAAAGACCCCGAATAGCCAAAGCAATCTTGAGAATGAAAAACGGAGCTGGAGGAATCAGGCTCCCAGACTTCAGACTATACTACAATGCTACAGTAATCAACACAGTATGGTACTGGCACAAAAACAGAAATATAGATCAATGGAACAGGTTAGAAAGCCCAAAGATAAACCCACGCATATATGGACACCTTATTTTTGATAAAGGAGGCAAGAATATACAATGGAGAAAAGACAGCCTCTTCAATAAGTGGTGCTGGGAAAACTAGACAGCTACATGTAAAAGAATGAAATTAGATCCCTTTCTAACACCATTCACAAAAATAAACTCAAAATGGATTAAAGATCTAAATGTAAGGCCAGACACTATCAAACTCTTAGAGGAAAGCATAGGCAGAACACTCTATGACATAAATCACAGCAAGATCCTTTTTGACCCACCTCCTAGAAAAATGGAAATAAAGACAAAAATAAACAAATGGGACCTAATGAAACTTAAAAGTTTTTGCACAGCAAGGTAAACCATAAACAAGACCAAAAGACAACCCTCAGAATGGGAGAAAATATTTGCAAATGAAGCAACTGACAAAGGATTAATCTCCAAAATTTACAAGCAGCTCATGCAGCTCAATACCAAAAAAACAAAGAACCCAATCCAAAAATGGGCAGGAGACCTAAATAGACATTTCTCCAAAGAAGATATACAGATTGCCAACAAACATATGAAAGAATGCTCAACATCATTAGTCATTAGAGAAATGCAAATCAAAACTACAATGAGATATCATCTTACACCAGTCAGAATGGCCATCATCAAAAAATCTAGAAACAATAAATGCTGGAGAGGGTGTGGAGAAAAGGGAACACTCTTGCACTGTTGGTGGGAATGTAAATTGATACAGCCACTATGGAGAACAGTATGGAGGTTCCTTAAAAAACTAAAAATAGAACTACCATATGACCCAGCAATCCCACTACTGGCCATATACCCTGAGAAAACCATAATTCAAAAAGAGTCATGTACCACAGTGTTCATTGCAGCACTATTTACAATAGCCAGGACATGGAAGCAACCTAAGTGTCCATCAAAAGATGAATGGATAAAGAAGATGTGGCACATATATACAATGGAATATTACTCAGCCATAAAAAGAAACGAAATTGAGTTATTTGTAGTGAGGTGGATGGACCTAGAGTCTGTCATACAGAGTGAAGTAAGTCAGAAAGAGAAAAACAAATACCGTATGCTAACACATGTATATGGAATCTAAGAAAAAAAAAAAAAAAAGGTCATGAAGAACCTAGGGGCAAGATGGGAATAAAGACACAGACCTACTAGAGAATGGACTTGAGGATATGGGGAGGGGGAAGGGTAAGCAGTGACAAAGTGAGAGAGTGTCATGGACATATATACACTACCAAATGTAAAATAGATAGCTAGTGGGAAGCAGCCGCATAGCACAGGGAGATCAGCTCGGTGCTTTGTGACCACCTAGAGGGGTGGGATAGGGAGGGTGGGAGGGAGGGAGACGCAAGAGGGACGAGATATGGGAACATATGTATAACTGATGCACTTTGTTATAAAGCAGAAACTAACACACCATTGTAAAGCAATTATACTCCAATAAAGATGTTAAGAAAAAAAAAAAGAAAGAAAAAGAAGTGAGGCCAAGAACAGAAGCAAGTCCTCATCTTCCTTATCAGGAAGTCAGTATGTAAGTCTACAATTGAAAAATAGAAAGTAGCAGTATAGGAGTGCTTTTTATAAATAGGCTATTTTGTAAGTGAGTGGAGGAATAAAATTGAGTAGTCATTTATAGAAAGATTTTTCTTTCAATAAGAGGAATAAAGAATGGCTTCATGGAGGAGATGTTTTTGTTAAATTTCTTTTGGTTGCAAGAAACAGAATCTTGCCTGACTTGACAAAGTAAAAAAAAAAAAGGGGGGGTGGGGCTTTTAGTGTACAAGGATACAAGGGCAGTTCTTAGAACTTAAGTGTGGAAAGTACAGCTGAGCCTAATGAGAAACTGGAAGCAAGAATCTGGTGCCAAATAGAACAGAGGTTACTATAAGTAGCCTATCAGTCAATAAGGTCTACAATCTTTGCTTTTCTCTGTGCATCTATCTTCATTTCTATTTATGGAATGGCTTCTCTACTTCTGAGCATTGTTGCTACAGAAAGACATCCTCAACCATGAAGCCTACACCACCCAGGTCCAAGGAGGACCATTGGAGACTCACTAAAACTTCTGAATCCCAGTTCCAAACTCCAGAAGAGGGTATCTGAGTGTCTCAACTTTGGTCAGGTGTCAGTTCTGGTCGTATTAGCAATGGTAAGAGTAGAAGCATCATGTACAAGCAAAGCAGCAGGAGCCACTGCTGTGGTCAGAGGATGAAAGGAACTCAAAGAAGGAGGGGCATAGACTAGGCAGAAACCCTAACAGGCGAACATCATATATTTTTAGGATAGATATGTTTTGGGCGAAAGAGATATGAGATAAGGTAGAGGAGAGGATTGAAGCAAAGCAAATAAGTGCAGGTCCTGTCTGGATACCAATACATGGCTCTGATTAGCCAGCAGGGAGAAAGTGAGGGAATGCAGTGTAAAATAAGTTTGGAAACATAGATTCTCTGACCTTCAGACCTAATCCCACTCCTCATCTTTGCCCCCTGTTTGAAGGAGCCAGGGTTCTGTTTGTCCTTTTCTGATGGTTGCTGTGTTTTGTACTGGTAGATTGCTTAGAGGATTTGAAAACCAACCTGTTCAGACCTGTCTGCAAAAGCTTATGGAGGTAAAGAAGTAAAAGGTTTGTATGAGCACCCAATTTGTCTCCTACTTAAGACTGTACAAGGGAACATTTAATATCCTAAATCCTCAATTAAACTGGTTTCATAATTACTTTTCCAAGTGGAGTTCTATCCAAATTTATACTTAAGAAGCATTTAAAGTACTTGTGAGAGAAAAAGTGATTTTTCAAGTGTCCAGTATAATATCAAATCCTGAATGCCATTGCTTGACAGAGGAAATAATTTTATAAGAGACTAGAAAAATTGCCTGGAAAAATACAAGGGTAAAAAATATATCAATATTCTTTAACATAACAAATAAAATGGGCAAAGATATCTAAAGATAAATTTTTGAAAAGGTGAAAAGACACTAATAAACAATATTAGGAATAAAATAATCTATGATGCTTCAAAGATTAAAAAAAAAATTAAATAGGCTAAGAGCCTACTCTATGTGATGCATTTAAAAACTCAGATAAAATGGATAGACGTCTAGAAAAAGTATGACTTACCAAAATTTACTTAGGAAGAAATAGGAAATGTAAACAGTCATATAACCACAAAGGAAATTGAATCAGAAGTTAAAAATCTTCCTACGTAAAAACCTTGTCTAGTCAGTGGGGCCAGCAATTTCCGGGGATATTCCTAGCTCACTTTATTAGGTTAGTATAACTTTGATACAAAATCCAGTGAAGCATGAGAACAAAATTGCAGCTCATGAGCACAGATACAAAAATCAGAATATTGATAACACAATCCAGAAGTGTGTGTGTGTATGTGTGTATGTGTGTGGGTATTAAGATAATGCATGAGTTGGTTGATCCCAGGAGCGCAGTTTGATTTTACATAAGAAATAAATTAATGTATATCACCATATTAACTGATGAGAGGAGAAATAATATAATCATCTCAATAGAAATCGAAAAAGCAATGGATACAATTCCACATCCTTTTCCAAATTAAATGAAAATAAATTAGAAATAAAAGAGAACATCCTTAAACTGACAAATGGTAGCTACAGAAAACCTACAGCTAGCATCGTATTTAATTATGAAATATTTAAAGCATTCCCTTTGAGCTTAAGAAAAAGACAAGGGTATCTGCTAGCATTATTTGTATGATATTGTACTGGAGTGCTTAGGCAGTAATCAGACAAGAAGAGTAATAAAAGGTATGAGAATTGGAAAGAAAGAAACGAAACTGTCATTTTTAATTTGTGGATATAATCTGTGTGTTAGAAATCCAAAAGAAACTACAGATAAATTACTAAAATTAATAAGATAATTTAGCACAGTTACAAAATTTAGAACTCAATATGCAAAAATAAATTTCAACAAGCGTAAATGAAAATTTTAAAATATATCTACATCAAAATTATAAAATATCTAGTAATAAATATAACAAAATTGTTCAAGAACTTTATGAAGAAAATTATAAAACTCTACTGAAAGACAAAGAAAACCTAAGTAAACATAGATATATACATCATGTACATGTATGAAAAGCCTTGATGCCATAGAAACACTAATTATTCTCAAACTGGTTGGTGATTTTGATGATATTCCCATTAAAATCCCAACAGGCATTTTGTGGTACTTGACAAGTCGATTTTAAAATTTATAGGGAAGAGCAAAGGGCCAAGAAGAAGAAAAGGTACTTAGAATTATTATAAAGCCATGATAATTAAGACAGAGGGTCTTATTATGGAACAGTCAAATGAAACAGAATAGAAAGTTTAAAACAGGTCTACTAGTATATGGATCTTTAATATATGACGGAAGGTTTGTAGCAGGTCATTAGAGAAAGAATGCACTTTTCAATAAATTATCTTGGCACACTTGGGTATCCACACGTGGAAAAATAAAATTCTATCCCTCTCGCACACTGTATTCAAAAACCAGTTCCATTAAACTAGTCTTAGATGAGAAAGGCAAAGCTAACAACAGAGGAGAGTGTTTCTATGACCTCCAAATGGGGAAGGATTTCTTAAAACACACAAACCATAAAGGAAAACTTAAATTCTATTGTTTCATTCAAAAGATATAAAAATAATTAAAAGAAAATATGCAAACTGGGAAAAATGATTTTTTGACACACAAAACCTACAAAAGATTAATCACCAAAATATGTTTTTTTTAAAAAATGTAAACCAAAAAACCTCTCTTACAAATCAGTTAACAAGAAAGAGAACAATTCAAAAAAAAGGGCAACATTTTGAACAAGAACTCACAGATTAATAATCATAAATGGAAATAAACATGGGAAAAGATGCTCAACTTTATTAGAAATGACGAAGTGTAAATTCAAACTACAGTGAAATAAAATATCACACCCACAATGGAAATTAAAGTCTAGCAACATTACACACTTGTGAGGATGTGGGAAAAAGATGGATTTTATACAGCTGATAGAAGTGCCAATAGCTGCTACAACCACTTTTGAACACAATTTATATTCTAATAAAACTGAAAATGTGCATACCCCATGACCCAGGAATTCCACTCCTGGAAATCCATGCACATATGTGCCAAGAGAAATACCCTAAAATGTACCTGGTAGTACTATTTATGATTTCAACAAACTCTGAGCAACCCAAATGCCTATCAACAATAGAATAGATAAATAAGTTGTGTGTTATTGCAATGAATTACTATAGACTAGAAATTTAATGGATTTCTGCTATATAAAACAACATGAATTTTTTTAAAATTTGATAAAAAATACATATTGCATGATTCCATTCATTTAAAGCCAATCTGTTGTTTAGAAATTCAAGGAAAAGGTAATGTTATTATGAAAAGAAATCAAATTATAAACATAAAATGCTGGGTCATCGTTATTTGAGAAAGGAAATGGGACACAGAAGAGAAAGGAACACACAAGAAACTTCAACATTCTTGGTCATGTTCTGTTTCTTGCCTGGACAGTGGATAAGTGGATTTTCACCGTATTTGTTCTTTACACTTTACACAGATTCCATAAATATTTTTGTATTTACGGAACATCTCAGTTTTACAATTCTTAAAAATTGTTTAAGAATTTAAAGAATTAAATTAAGATTAAGAATTTAAGAATTTAAACAATAACAACTTTTCAACACTCTACAGTAGCACCGTCCAAGAGAGTCAGTGCCCTGGTCCAAGGATTCAACCAGCCCAGGCCAGTGACAGCAAAGTTCCAAATGCAGAAATGGATGCATTGAACCATTGTAGCCTGTCACACCCAGTCACCTCAGCTAATTTTCTCTTGTTCCAATTCTTATTTTGCTAACCCATATCCCAATTACAAATTTAACATCCCACATAGATTTGCCCACAGGGAGAGAGGGTAGTGATCAACAAACATGAGTCACCAGAGAGCTTGATAGCTCCATTCCTCACTGTAATTTAAAGCTGGCATTCTGGCTGATATTTCAAGTTCTGTAAGCATCCTCAGGGACAATCTATGCCTGTCGAAAAGATGGAAAAATGAATCATTCCACGGGCAAGTGGAGGGGGAAGTTGAGAAGGAGGCAGAGAAACAGAAGGGAAGAAGGTGGTTGTCTAAGCCATGTTTCAGATGCAATAACAAGAGACTTTATTATAGGGGCACTTAAACTGGTTGCAGGCTGAAATTTGAGTGTTTACAAAGCCAGTATATAACTCATAAGGTAGTAAGTGCCATTATGAAAGACAGCATCTTGTAGTGGAAAGAGCAAAGTTTTGAGAGTCAAATTTGACTCACATATTGGATTCCTCACTCATGGTGTGCCTAAGTCTCTATATATTCACCTGTAAACAGAATTAATAATATTGGTGATGATTAAAGATAATATACTGCTCTTCTCAAAGGAAGGCAGCTTGGTAAAATGGAGGTGCTCTGGTTTTGATCCCAGACCCCAGCCTGATTCCAGCTTCACCACCTTCTGGTTGTATGCTCTCCAAGACTCATTTTTCTCATTGATAAAATAGGGTAATGAGACCTACCTTGGGGATATCGTGAGACTTAGAGATAATAAGCCCAGTATTGACACTTCAGAAGTGTTCAACATAGCTTACATAATATTATTGTTACTGGATGTGGATGTGCTATTTTAAAAAGCAAAATCAGAGATGGCTAGAACAGAGAGAGAGCCAGAGAGACTCTGGGCACAAGGAGGAGGTGTAGTTACTACAGTGACAGGCCATTGGCATGAGCTGAGATAGCTACATGGGGCTGGCTATGGTAGAGTAAGGAGGAGGTGGGCATTAGTGACTCAGACATGGAGACTTCTACCTGAGGACACATGTCGATTCACTGGAAAGAAGGGTGGGAAGAAGCAATACTGCCAGTCAGTCCCAAAGAAAATTGAGTAGCAGATGGGTAATCAAAATAAAAACTCTGATCCAGATGTAGCTGAGAGTCATATAATATGGGGACTTAGATGGTAGCATAAGTCAAAAAACTGTGGCATAAGTCAAAGCATTAATCCCATATTCAAAGCAAGAGGCCACAAGATCAGCGTAGGGCTGATAGATGCAGAGCTGGCTTTGGCTTCTTAAATGTTCTATCCAGGCTAAAGTAATCATTTTCTCCTCTGCGAAAGGAATGCTCAGGAGCTCTGGGCTGACCTGGGGTACAATGTCTGGGGAATTCATGCTGGCAAGGGGATGGAGCATTGCTTAACCTGGGGCTACAGTACGTAGAGCAAAGGGAAAAGTTCTGTGTGGCAGCATACTGGACAAAACCTAGATGCTGGCCAGCCACACCATCCGGAATACCAGAACACCATCCAGGCAGAGTCTTAGGCATTAGGATGGAAAGCTGGTTTCAAAAACTGTGCTGGTAAAGGTTTCTACAAATGACATTTTATAGGATGTGGGGGCTTGAGAAATAACATGTGGATGGGAACAATCAAAGTCACAGAATTTGTTTGACACCACTGTGCAAATGTCTACAAGTCCTAGTTATAAAGATGAAGGGGTTTTATTTGCAAGGAGCCAAGCACACCCCATTTTCAGAATGGCAGGAATTGGCAATAAGGGCCCACAGTGGAGTTGAGGCCCATGGCATGCCCCAATCCCAAACCCACACTCTTTAGCTTGAGCCAGTTCTCTGCTAGTTATTGTTATTCACAAAGATGTCCGCCCCTGAGTTCCTGGCTATGCTGGATGCAAGTTTGGTCTTTAAAGAATAAAGATCAGTTTCCTGAAAGAACTCTGTACAAAAGAGTGTGTCATTTCAAGGTACTATGAAGAGTTCTATAAGTATTGTTGACTTGGAAAATCATTTTGAAGGGAATACAATTGTATCTCTTGAATGGGAAACTAATCCAATTTCAGAATAACTTTCAAGATCCTTTTTCTTCCCTAGTTTCCTCTCACTGAGGACTTAAGAAATGTTCTAATATGGTTAACGATTTGCTTGCAGCTGCTTAGGTTTACTCTAGAGCTTTAATTTCAACACATTCATTGTGGCTTGAGTAGCAGTTTACTTCCTGGCTTAAACATGATTCCCTACTCAGGGCACCAAAGAGTGCTTTGATTTTACATTTGGTAGGACCAGTAGTTCTTTCCTCTACCATTTTTGTAATCGCTTTACTTAATCATCAGCATTGCCCACCACCCCCCAAAAGAAATCACCTGGATGCTTTTGAGCATTAATAACAAAGGTCTGCTTTTTCCAAATGCCTTCGAACTTGAAATAAATCCCCTCAAATTCTACCTCCCACACCAGGGGGTTTATTCCATCTCCAGTTAGAGCGGGGCGCAAACTCTTGGGGAAATAACTAGATTTTCTAATCCCAGTGTGAAAGGTTTAATGTCTTAGTGTACAACTCAGAACTTTTAATTAATAATACTGTTTTGTGGTTCTTCTATTCACCCTTTCTTTTACCTGACTAAATATTCAATTCATTCTAAAATGTCTATTTATTTCACCAAATATGACATCTCTAAGCCACAAGACTTTTTAAAAATTAATTAATTAATTAATCTATTTATTTATTTATTTATTTATGGCTGCGTTGGGTCTTCATTGCTGTGCACAGGCTTTCTCTAGTTGCGGTGAGCAGTGGCTACTCTTGGTTGTGGTGCACAGGCTTCTCATTGTGGTGGCTTCTCTTGTTGTGGAGCACGGGCTCTAGGTGTGCAGGCTTCAGTAGTTGTGGCATGCGGGCTCAATAGTTGTGGCTCACAGGCTCTAGAGTGCAGGCTCAGTAGTTGTGGCGCACGGGCTTAGCTGCTCCGCAGCATGTGGGATCTTCCCAGACCAGGGCTCGAACCCATGTCCCCTGCATTGGCAGGCGGATTCTTAACCACTGTGCCAGGGAAGCCCCTAAGCCATAAGATTTGTAAGTAAAGTTATCATAATTGTAAATTCTGGTGTTTGTTTCTCTCTAGTACTTTGGGGGGAAAATCCTTATGTCCTTCCTTTGGTCTGGCTTGGACATAAGTTTAAACATTCTTCCATTAAAAAAATCTACCTCCACCAGGCTCAGCCTCTGTGGCCATCCAAAGTCCTGACATTTCTCTGGAACACTCCTTGGGTTTCAAACTTAAACTAGCTCCAAGCCTATTTTAAAGAATTGGACTTTTGTTTATATATGAGGAAAATAAAATTGCTTTTTTTAAAAAAAGTAAACACACTGGAGCTGTGTTCTGAATGAGTAGCAGGATTTACCACTTTTATTTGGGAAGACTTGTTTCTGGGTCTTACTGTCATTCTATTAAAAAACTGCTTGTGGGCTAGTCTGGAAGAAAGAAACTGAGAAAAAGCAGGAGCTAAACTGTGTTGCATTATAACATTACAGGGACTCTTGACTTGCCCTTGGCAACTAGAGGGGAAGGAAGTATTAGGGACCCCAGGAAACATGAGCAAGTGGGAAGGTGAGAAATCGCAGACCCCAGCAACCTGAGGCACTTGCGGCTAAAGAGAAAATGGCCCTGATAGATTCCCCTGTGTAGGGATTGGCCGAGTTCTTTAGGAATAGTGAAGTCAGCCATTCAGTTAGCTTCTTCATCTGTGCTGGGATCCTTCTGTTATCCCCAAATCCTTATTAAAATCCTGTGATAATAGCAGCTGTGTTGCAGAGCTGCCTTGAGGAATGAAGGAGAAGGTGGCTTATGCACATTTGGAGCAAAGGTGAAGCAAGGAGAGATCAGGCAGCAAGAATGGTGACAAAACATGCGTATGCGCGGCTAAGGCCAGGCCAGAAGACGGAATTCTGAGGGACAGATGACAACCAGCAACCAGAAGAACATACACTCCTCCCACCGCAGGAGCCTCACGAGTATTAAAGAAGGAGCTGAACTTCCCAAAGCTACATGGCAAGGGTATGTAGCTGAAATAAGACATGTACCCAGAATACTGGAAGACTCAGAGATCTATGAATTATGTATAACACACAAATCTCTTTTTTCTCTTTTAAAAAGTCAATATTGTTTCATTTTCCTATGTGGAAAACACTCATTGACATGCTTCTTCTGGTTTACATTCTTTAATCAAAAGCAAACTAATCTTGTCAACTGCATTATTATGAACTTTCATCAAATCTTTAACCGTGGTCATTCTTAAGTCTTTTGTCATTTACAGACAGTTCTGGGTGTACTCTGATGATTTTGCAAATATGTTCCTATAAAAGGGTTTCATCTTCAAGAAATTCATGGAAAAGACTCTGACAAGTACAGGTTTCTGGTAACTGACTGTACTGCTGAACTGAATGAATAAGCATTTTCAGAACTCTAATGAAAAACTGATGAACTCATAAAAGTGCTAACAAAAGATCAAGATGAAAAAAAAAAATTAATTACATGGGACTGAGTGAACTGATGAGGATGAGTATAATTTTTGTGACTTTCTGTCTGAATTTAAAAAAAAAAAAATCCCACAAGGACTCAGAGGCAAAGAATATACAAATCAATTTTCACTGCAAAGTAAAGGAGCTGTTACAGTGGAGGATTACTGGACTGAATGTCAATATTATGACATAGTATGAGTGTGTTTCATGTTTGGTAATTGCAATCAGTGTTGCTTTTGTTGTGGTCATCCATGTACAATGCTTGGTGTCAGTCTATTTATGTCTTGTAAAAATAAAATACAGTGTGTGTGTGTGTGAATAAAAAAAAAAAAAAAAAGCAAACTAATCCAAAGGAATTGGTTATCCTCTGCCAATCCAACTCATGAAAGACTTGTTTTGTTGGACACTGACAAAAGAACCTTGTTCTGTTTTACACCTTGTGGTGATATCCCCATGAAGGGGAGAACTCAGAGCTGAATCGTGTCGGTTTCTGGCTGCTCCATTAGCCAAAGCGCTCCTTCCCTTCATTCCTTTCAAAGATGGAAGCAAGGAGACAGTTATGACTCTCCACATCCAGGTGACGTAACATGAGGATGAACTTAAGGAATGCCGTTAACTCCCACCTCACAGACATTGAGTTCTTTGCTGGTAAGTCCAGAATCAGTTTCCAGATTCTTCTCAATATCAGACTCCCGGCAGCCACTATGAGTGAATCAGAACTGGCATGTGAGATGTAATGGATTCCTCCTGTGCCCTGTTTCTTCCTCTCAGCTCACCTTTTACTACAGACATTGCTGCAGCCAGTGCCTTTGTGCACAGGTGTTTCCTGATAGCACCTCGTATTAGCTTCACCACTTACCTCTTACTTTCTCACCTATGGCTTTTCTGCCACCACCTTGAACGACCCTTTGGGAATCTGTCACACTCCCTCACATGTGCAGCCTGGAAGCACAGGGGGAGTTAATACTCATAGGGCAACTCTTGACCAGAGGGGAATGCAAGCCAGTGGATGAGTGCCAAGTGCCCCCCTTTTCCAACCTCTTGGTGGTCCACTCTGAGGCAGAGTCTACACCGCTTGTCAGTCTTACTTGCCCACAGCAGTGACCAACACAAGAACACACACTTATGCTAGCTCTCCCTCCTTTCCTCCTTTATTCTCCATTGCCCTCTGCTCCTATTTCTTGGGACCACTTTCCAAAATGAATTACCTACTTACGTGCCCTCATTTTTTGAGGAGAAAGCCAGGCTAAGCAAACTATACCTTAACTAGTGAAACAATAGTGAGCTTTATAAATAAAATAACTTGATATTTATTTTGTTATACTTCTTTTATAGTTTCTCCCTCAAGAAATCCAGAAAGGATTTAAACATATGGTATGACAAATTGTCCTTTACACCTCTTCATTGCCTGACATAAAATATTGTCATGTGGATTAATTTATAATCACACACAAATTAATTTGTTTCATTTGCATTAAAAATAATTTATAGATGTTTGAAATATTTGCACTTGGTTTTGTCTCTGACAATTTAAAGTAACAGAACTTTCTACTTCTCTTTTAATTTTACTTTAGATCTGGCTTAACATTTATTCCTATATAGGATGTTGACATATTTTTATACTTGGCACTTGTTTTTATGGATTATATAAGATTGTTTTGATAGAACCTGATGTTAAGTTTACCAGAACTGTCCCTGCCCTCCTGGAAATTCTGGCTGTTAATCCATGTCCTGTCCTCATGCTTTAAATCAGAAAGGAAGATCTGAGATGCCTCAGGACAATCAAGACTTGGGATTTGTTCTCTGCTGTTGCTGCCTGGTATCTGGGAGTTCATGGAAATGGGAGTTGGAGGGTTAAAAGTAAGTAATTATGATATACCTCAGTAGTCAGTTGTGATGAGGGCAACGTAAATAGGTAACTAGTATTTGTAGCATTCCAAGTCTTAATATTAGAATATTGCCCCTTCTTTTCTGGCCAGTGAAGGCAAGTTTCTTTGTACCTGTTTTATCACTCCACCTTCGTTCATTCTCATGTTCATCATTCAGCAGCTGTCTCCATTCCCATTCCACTGCTGCACTGAGAAGGATACATTTTTCAATGTGGTTCTGATACTACCTGCTTGGAGAGCTGGCCATCATAATCTTTCACCTACTTAGAGTGTCTGTAGTGGGAACAGGGAGTGAAGTGGTGGTTTGTTTCTCAGGGCCACAAAAAAAAATCACCCTTTATCATCTTTAATCATTTGTTTTATCTTTGCTCTTTTTTCTTAATTTTCCCCTTTTATTTTTATTGAGATATGACTGACATATAGCACTGTGTAAGATTGTGTACAGCATAATGATTTGACTTTATAGCATGAAATGATGACCACAATAAGTTTAGTGAACGTTCATCATCTCATACAGATACAAAATAAAAGAAAAAATTTTTTTTCCTTGTGATGCTCACTCAGGATTTTCTCTCTTAACTTTCATATGTAACAAACGGCAGTGTTAATTATATCTATCACGTTATATATTACATCGGTAGTATATATTTATCTTGCAACTGGAAGTTTGTACCTTTTGACTACTTTTGTCCAGTTCCCCCTCCCCCCATCCCCTGCCTCTGGTCACCACAAATGAAGACCTTCATCCTTTACTCATGCTATTAAAGACTCCTCTCCAATCACCTGGGCATTGCAGCCACTATGGAAAATAGTATGAAGGTTTCTTAAAAAATTAAAAATAGATCTACCATACAACCCAGTAATTCCGCTCCTGGATACTTATCCAAAGAAAATGAAGATAGCAATTTAAAAAGATACATGCACCTCTATGTTCATTGCAGCATTATTTACAATAACCAAGATATGGAAGCAACCTAAGTGTCCATCAACAGACGAATGGATAAAGAAGATGTAAGATATATATATGCAAAAGCCATAAAAAATGAAATATTGCCACTTGTAACAACATGGACTGAGCTAGGGGGTATTATGCTAAGTGAAATAAGTCAGACAAAGACACATACCATATGATTTCACTTAAGAGTTTTAACTCTTTATAACTTGTTTTCTTATTCTCTTGTAATGTAAAATGACTTTTACATTATTCCAAAGGCTAAGGGAGAAGCCCCTTTAAGAAATTAGTCTGTGATATCTTCTGATAATTTGACTCGACTTTGGATGAGTGAGGTAGGAAGAGCAAAGGAAACCAGTAGATGTTATGTGGTTCCATTTTGAGAAAGGCTACTCTGAGCCAACAAGAAGTGATGATTACAAGACTGAATCAGTGGAAAGCAGGCTAAGCTGACCTCTAAAATGAAGTAATGAGCAATTAATGGTCTTAAGAAACACAAATTTTTATAAGATTACTCCTTCTTTAGGTGTGAAAAAGAGTTAAGACGAATCCTGGACCATAGCTGTGGAAGTCTTGAAGCAGCTCAGAAATGAGGAAAACAAAAGTGTTTTCCTAGAAAGGAAAGCTTATATATATATATATATATATATATATATATATATATATATATACACATACACATATATATGAAATTTATAGCATTTTCTCAGTAATAAGTAAAATAATAAGTGAAATAATTGATATTTGGAGTGTTCATAGCCTTTAATCTAAATTCCACTTCTGGAATTTTTCTTCAATACCATCTAAAAAGCTATATAAATAAAAAGATACTTGCACCATTATTTATAATAGTGAAACGTTAGAAACATTACATGTTTATTGGTTAAATATATTATCATCTACCAGTTCAATGAAATATTTTGCAACCATAAACGTTAAGATTATGAAGACCATGTAGCAACAACACGGAAAACATTTATGATATTTTGTTAGAAGGCAAGTTTTCTCAACCTCAGTGCTACTGGCATTTTGGGCCAGATCATTGTTGTTGCGGGTGGGGGCTATTTCGTGCCCTGTAGGATGTTCAGCAGCATCACTGGTCTCTACTCACTAGATGCCAGTAGCACCACCACCCCAGCTGCCAACCAAAAACGTCTCTAGACATTGCCTAAAGTCCCAGGCTGTGGGTAGGTATGGAAAAAGTGCTCATGGTTGAGAACTAGTGATAAAGGGGAAAATCAAACTACAAAATTGCTTCTATGCTATGATTAAATCTTTGTGAAATTAAGTACACATCTAGATCAAAACAAAGATTAAACACAAAAATTGGAGCACTGATTTATTAAGGTGGGGGATTCGGAATGATTTTCCTCTTATAAATTCTCAATAAATAAAAATTTGTAAGGAAAAATACCAGAATTGGAGTGACAGAATATTGCAATTGTATTATTTTGCAATAAAAATGAATGGTTTGAGTAAAAGAAGAGCATAAGAGAGTCAATTGTTTTCTTACCTCTAGTCCTAGTAAAGTCTACCCACTGGACCATAGTCATCTAGGACAAAATTCATGATTTACCTTCTAGCAGTTTCCTACTCTCAGGGCTATGATTACTGAAACATAGTGAGCTTTGTACCTCTTGTTTTTCTCAGTGATGGGAAGTCAGTGTATTTGTTTGCTGAGGCTGCCTTAACAAGCACAATAGACTAGGGGACTTAAACAACAGAAATTTATTGTCTCACAGTTTGAGAGACTGGAGGTTCAAAATCAAGATATTGGCAGAGTTGGTTCCTTCTGAGGGCTGTGAATGAAGTCTCAATTCCAGACATCACTCCTTGGCTTATAGGTGGCCATCTTCATGTTCACATGTTTTTCTCCCTATATCTTTACATTGTTTTCTATTTGTCTTCTAATTTTTCCTTTTTATAAGGATACCAGTCATATTGGATTAGGATTCACCCTAAAGACCCCCTTTAGCTTGATTACCTCTTTAAAGGCCGTATCTCCAAATAAGGTCACATTCTGAAGTAATGGGGATGTCAGGACTTCCACAGATGAATTTAGGAGGACACAATTCAACCCATAACAGTCAGATTCTCAAGATGGGTAGAAGGAGCTCTTCCTAATTGTACACTGAGCCCTGAAAATTCTGATCTGCTCTTCACATATTTCTTAAAAATGGACACATTTCTTCCCCTGCCTGCCCCAATCCCTAAGGGAGTATCCTGGCTTGGGAAGTCACGGTTACCAGTGAAAATGTGTGATATCTTTCAGGGGGTATTTGGGCAAAGCAGGAACCACTGGTCTTGGGGAATGTTTTAATAACCTAGACAATAAATATTTAATATGCTATTAAAGTAAGATTATTTTCTGTATGTCAACTACATGTAGATGAAAAGCTGAAAATAATCTTCCTTTTATGGCTTCAGAACAAAGTGGAAAATTTACATGCAATGGCCATGGGACGGATTTATTTCCATAAAATGGCATTCTCTGCAGTTTCAACTTCATGCAAAGAATTCTAAGGGTTTCAAAATGCTACTCAACAGAGCCCTGCTTATTTGATGTGCAGTGAAGGAAACAGTTGTGAATTCTGGCTTAGTTTCCAATCTAAAAGGATTTAAGGGAAAGTGGTGTTTTCAGCTCTAAGGCTTAAAACTTAACCATATTCTAGAATTAGATCAAACAGAAGACATAAATTAAGATTTTCTATAGATTATGTGGAGCCAGATTCAAAAGTTGATGTTAATTGAGACCATTTCACAGAGATTCTAATGTACATTTTTAATGATGCGGACATGAGTAATTATCTTATTAAGTAGTATTGGGACCTTTCACAAACAGCTCGGATGTCAGAAGGGGGCCTAAATGCCTGTGTTCATCTATGCTCTTCCCATATCAACCTAGTGGAAACCCAGATTTGGAATTCAGCCCCTTCCCAGGTTTCCACAGGAATACCAATGACTTCAAGTATGTATTTGGATACTGTACACACACTGAAGATCCAGGGATCACCAGGAGCTCTGAGCACAGCGTTCTGCCAGGCCCTTTCCTCCTACTCTCTTTTCTTGCTTTCTCCTTTTTATGTTTTCTCCACCCTCCCCACTGTCCCCAAGCCACACCATCCCTTCAGTAACAATGCCAATTCCTCCTCTCAGTTTATGCACAGCATGAATTACAGCATATCAAATTATTACCTCAAGTAAACACAGTGCTTTCCCTAAGAACAAACAGGAGAACAAACTTTCCTCTATTCCATTACACATTGACCATGGGTAACTTACTTAACCTCTCTAAATCTAATGGAATACAGTGAAAATCGCCCCATAAGGTGAATTTGCCACATGACTGGCACTGACTTCCATCCTCTGATCAGCCCTTTCTTAATCAGGAAAAGCTAAAGTTTATTTGGGTGGGAAGAAAAAAAAGAGTGACACCAGAAGAGGAAAGAGGGAACAATCTCAAACCATTTGGGGAAAGCCGGGAAAGGAAAATAGATCTCTGAATCCCAAATATTCTCTTGGCCAAACTGGCCAGTTAAATAGGAAACTTTAAAACCCCAAACTTCAGCAGGCCCTGGGTAGTGTGGATTGCACACTTGGACCCTGGAACTTCCTGCATTTCATTAATCATGCAATAAAATGACTTTATATTTTACACAACTGAATTTTTAGACCTCACTTATCATATTATGGTGGGGTTTTATATGAATATGGAATTTTTTTAGGCCTTATATATCTCATTAAACTCTCAAAATAACTACTGCATTTAACAGTAGAAAAGAAAAAAAAAACCAGACACTTCTGAAGAAAGTAAGGGACTTAACAAATTGGTAACAGGAGTTGGGACTCCCGGGCTTCCCTGGTGGCGCAGTGGTTGAGAATCTGCCTGCCAATGAAGGGGAAACGGGTTCGAGCCCTGGTCTGGGAAGATCCCACATGCCGCAGAGCAGCTAGGCCCGTGAGCCACAACTACTGAGCCTGCGCGTCTGGAGCCTGTGCTCTGCAACAAGAGAGGCCGCGATAGTGAGAGGCCCTCGCAACACGATGAAGAGTGGCCCCCACTTGCCGCAACTAGAGAAAGCCCTCGCACAGAAACGAAGAAGACTCAACACAGCCAAAAATTAATTAATTAATTAATTAATTAAAAAAAAAAAAAAAAAAGAGTTGGGACTCCTACCAGTTCTTCTGATGGCAACTAGACTAATTCTTCCTGGACAGCATGCTGCCTTCCCCAGGAGACTTCATCAAGACTAGATAACAGAAAATTATTTTTCCTCCAAAACACTCGTTTGGAACGATACTCAGTTAATTATCTCATGTTTCACCTGGCCTGTGTCCATATGTTTTAGAAACTTTGTGGGTCCATGCCTTCCTATTGGTGGCATCCAATTGCAAGCTGGGTCTAAAGCAATCTGGCAATATGGTGAAGTCAATGAAACAAGCAGTCATTTCAGTTAAATAAATAGGATGGGTGATTCTATGTCAGAACCACCCCCACCCCCAGTGAAATTTTCATTCCCTACTGGTATAAAGAATTTTGCAATAACATCAAGGTTGAAAGTGAGGAAAAACTGGTTCTCTAGTGACTTACAGGCTAAGATGTATAATAGTAATAATAATAGTGAGAAGAAGAATAGCAAGAGATTCCATTTATTGAGTGCTTACTGTATATTCCAGGTACTGTGCAAAACACATTGTAATTTAATCTTAATGAGAAACAATTTTATAAATCTAGTTTTGTCTTTTTCACTAGAAAGGAAGAATTTTGCATTGATGATACAATAGCTAACATTTCCAAGAAAACTCTAGGCTTTGATGCGTACTCCCTGATCAAATAGGTAGATGTGAACAATTACGACTAAAACTTCCAGTATTGCTGTCATATAGAAGAACAAGACCACAAGAAATGACCATGATATCTGATTTAGTATTTGTGTCTTAAACAGATGTTGCAACATCTGTTTTCTCCATTCATCTACCCTGCAGGTGTAAGTTAATGTTTCTTACGTATTGGTTATTTCTCACATGACAGAAAATACTCATATACTTTACGGAAAAACCTCATGCAAAGCCAGGAGCAAGTTTCACCATGATACTCTAGTGTAATTTGCCTATGTTTATGGCATTGCTTTCTCCCTGCTCTCACAAGTACCTTCAACCTGTCTTCTAGACAAGTAGAGATACTGGAGCAGTTTCAGTCTTAAAGTTCCTGTAGCATAATTCTTTAATGAGGACTTCTATATTTAACCCCCAAACCATGTAGTCTGTTGGTACGATCAGAAGAAGGATTTGGAAATCAGAACAAAAATAGTGGCCATCAACTGATAGACTATATGTTGGCATTTTGATGATAGGCAGACTGGGTTTGAATCTGCCTCTGCCGTTTATTAACTGCGTGACCTGAGATGTTTTACCTGTCTTCTCTAAGCTTTAATTTTTTCATCTTTAAAATGAAGATAAGAACAGTGTCTGTCTCATAGGGTCAGTGTGAAGGTTCAGGGAGATAAGGCACATAGATGTGTTAACATAGTGCCTGGCACATAATAAAAGCCTAGTAAACACTACTTATTATAATCACTCCTCTCTCTGCCACTTTGTGCAAATTTGGCCAAGTCATTCAACCTCTCTAACCTCTGATGCTATAAAGAAATAGATTAAACTAGATGTCCTCTAAAATCTTTTTCCACTCTAATTTTCTATGGGTCGAAATCATTCCGCACATTCATAGGAAATATAGTTAGCACTCACCAAATACTCAATATGTTCCTCTACATTTCTCAGCATTGTACTTGAGTTGAGACCTCATAACCAGTTCTGGCCAATGGAAATATGAGCATAAATGATGTCCAAGGCTTCTCTGGGTCCAAGGCAGTTATGAGCATGTGTGAATTCTTGCATTCCTGTTATTGCAATATGGAAGCAGCTGGATCTCTGAGATACCACTACAGAAAATTTCCTGGCCTGCACTTGACTGTGACAAGAGTAAGAAATAATTCTTTGTTGTGTTAAGTAAATGAGATTTTAAAGTTTGACTGTTAAAGCAGCTAGCAGGTACTTGCCCTGACTTATATAGTACTCAAAGTTCTCCACACCCTATATCTTAAAATTGTTATGTAGGTAAAACTTTTTAAAAATAAGGCACACTATTCCTGGGGAGGGGGTGGAGTGGGGGGGAGAAGAAAGGAAATGTAATTAAAGATCAACGTGTGGCCTGAGAGGCATGCATGAAAAACATGAAGAGGCCAAGAAGCTAAATAGG
Source organism: Balaenoptera musculus (assembly GCF_009873245.2). NCBI lineage: Eukaryota > Metazoa > Chordata > Mammalia > Artiodactyla > Balaenopteridae > Balaenoptera > Balaenoptera musculus. The sequence goes on along the minus strand of NC_045793.1, from coordinate 60,011,142 downwards.
GCATTGTTTTAAGTGTAGCTCCAGGCTTTTTGGCATTTACTAGATGACACCCTTTTCCCCATTAGCTTGGTTTATTTCAATTAGGTTTATTTCACTGTATAGGTAGGATGGCTCTGACTCTTAAGTTAGAAATTCCTGAGTCTGTTTTTACAACACCTTAACATTTCTCCTGGTTTTCACTGGGCACTGCAAAATTCTTAAAGCATAATTAATTTTACTATAATTACACTAATTATAAGAAGAAAAACATTTCACACCAGAGGTAAAATGGAAAGGCACACGATATCTGGTGGCCCTACCTCACAAGATTGTTGTGAAGACTAAAGTAGATACCAGAGGTTGAAAATTAACTGTTACACAACAAAGTGAGGTGGGTGGTATGATGATAGAATGAGAGGTATATTGCAAAGACACTAGAACTTATGAAGGAGGCTGGATATCTGATATGGGAAACCTATATTTTTAAAGAGAAGACACTTGTGAAAGTCAAAACACGAAGCATGGTTAGAGATCTACACAGGAAATTTAATAAGAGTCTAACTTCATTCTACAGAGTATACCTCATTTCACTAACTATTCTCTTCTTTTAAAGAGAAAGCTACTAAACTTTATATTTGAAAAAATAATAACACCTTCTTCAGAATAATCAAAATTATAAGAGCAGTGAGAATGGCCTTTCTAAGCAGCTACATATTTACACATCTCTGGATAGTTTAGGGAAACTGGGATTCTTTGAGAGTTTGCATTCATATTTCCTTAACAAAGAAAATAGCGTTGGTAGGCACACATCAATGTCATTTTATTAATAAAGATTGATTTAAATGTGAATTTCAAAAGTAAATAAATACCAGTGATTCAGCTCTCCGTGTCATTTATCAAGATGGATTTATCCAAGCCATTTGTGATTTGGATGGAATGTTGGAACAGGGACCACTGTTCCATAACAAACAAGATAGATGAAAATCTCAGAGGATGACTGTTGACCTAATACAAACAAAATATCTCCGAGTTGCACTGGTTGTTGTCAAGTCTCAGTGGAGTGCTAAGAATAAATACAGCACAAGTGCGGAAAGGGGTCTGCTTGACTTTCTGTTTGTGATTGTGCAAGTGGATGAGCGATAGAACTGTGAGCTGATCTCTGCCACTGCATGGAAGCCACTGGATCATTGACGTCAGTGCTCAGAATGCGGTGTGCTGTGAAAGCAGTAGTCCCTCACAAGATAAAAGGGAAAAGTCAACAATATGACCTGAATAAGAGAACGAAGCTTGAGGCAATACGTCAGGTCATTGATGCAGGAATAATACTTCACAGTACCAACAGTTACCATCCAGTGAGACCCTGCTTGGACTCTGATAGAGTGGGTTTTCACAGAAGGGAATTGGTGGATGGTCTGAAGAAGCACTTAGCAGCATCCCATTCATCTTAGAAGAGTAATGATCCATGTATTCTCCGAGACTTTGAGCTAGGTACATTGTGTAATTTACAGGAGACCTGCTTCTCCAAAGTCTGGCCAACAGTGGCCGGTTCATCTCATATTCAAGCTGTATATAAAGAGGCAAAAATTCAGGTTGAATAGTCGTCAGTGACTCTAGATTAGATGTAACTAACTTGCCAAAATGGCCTCACCACATGGATATACTAAACAGCTTTTTTGCTCCTCACCCAGTGTCTAGCAATCAGTGAAGGGGTCACTGCCAATAGGGATAGAGAACAGGGAATGGGAGTGAGAAGACCTGGAGAAGGGAGAGAGTGGGTGAAGAACCATGGGGGCAGCTCTGATCCCTGCATTTCAATAATTTGGTCTTCTGCTGACCACAAATTCTCTGAGTGGAGACAGGGAAGACTTGTTAGCAAACTGGACATGCGTCTCCCTGAAACACACACACACACACACACACACACACACCCCTGAGGAACATTTTAAATATATCTCAGTTCCATCTTAAAAAATTCAATCTTTTCAAGCCAGAAAAAAAGATTCTCAATATAGTCTAAGACCCCAAATCTGTTCGATATCAAGTTTGATCATATTGCCTGATACCTTGATATGAAATATAAGATGGATGGATGGGGCTCAGTGACATTCTTATTTTATTCAGCATATGTACAGTTTTGTTGTTTACTATTGCTTCTTGACTCCACAGATTTCTTCCAGGTTTAATTTCCTTCTTGCTGAATTAGATCAATCAGTAGTTCAAAAACAAAGAGCTATGTGTAGTAAAAATTATTTTTTAGATGTCTGGGATGTTTCTATTTTAATTCTTCAATGGTAGGCTAAGTAGTTAGAGTTTTAGGAAAAGCTGATTTTTTTCTCAGCACTTTAAAGATGTTTCTTTGTTTTGTGGCATCCACTGATACTGAACAGAATTGTTTTGTCAGTCTAAATATCATTCCTTTATAAGCAATATGATTTTTCTCTTGATCAGCATTTAAGGTTTTCTTTTTGCCTATTCTGCAACAGCTCCTTCTCCATGAGCTCCTTCAGACTCTGGCTTTTGACCTATCTTAAATCATGGAAACTACTTAGCCATGGTCAATTTTTTTAATATCTTCTTTTCCTTTATTCTTTATATTCTCTTTCTGGCACTCCACTAAGACATATGACAGAGATTCTCAAACAATGTATCTCTTTCATGTTCTCTGTTTCTTGATGTTTCTGTGTTGCATTCAGAGTGATTTTCTCAGGTCTGTCTTTCAATTCATTAATTTCTTCTTCAATGAGTGTAGTCTACAGTTAATACATTATTAACTTTTTTTGTAGCAGTTTTATCAAAATATAATTCACATACCACACAATTCACTCATTTAAAGTGTACAATTCAATGGTTTTTAGTATATTCTCAGAGCTGTGTGAACATCAGCACAATAAATTTTAGAATATTTTCATCACTCCAAAAGAAACCATGTTCTCTTTAGGTATCACTTCCCAAACACTCCCAGCCCTAGATAACCACTGATTTACTTCTGTCTGTATGGATTTGCCTATTCTGGACATTTCATATCAATCAAACAATACATGGTCTTTTGTTTATGGCTTCTTTCGTTTAATATATTTTCAAGATTCATCTCTGTTGTAGCATGTGTCAGTACTTTACTCCTTTTTATTGCCAAATAATATTCCATTGTGTGGCTATACCACTTATTATTTATCCATTCATCAGTTGATGGGCATTTGGGCTATTTCTATTCTTTGGATATTATGAAGAATGTTGCTCTGATCTTTCATGGACAACATTTTTTGGTGGACATATATTTTCTTGGGTGTAGGAATGGAGTTGATGGGTCATAGGGTGACTGTATGTTTACCTTTTGAGGAATTTCCAGGTTGTTTTCCAAAGCGTACAATTTTACATTCCTAACAGCCGTGTATGGGGGTTCTAATTTCTCCACATTCTCTCCAATACTTACTCTTCATGAATTTGTGTCATCCTTGCACAGGGGCAATGCTAATCTTCTCTGTATCATTCCAACTTTAGTATATGTGCCTCCCAAGCAAGAACTTACCCATATTTTTATTATGAATATATAATATATATATATGAAGTGGTATTCCTTTATGTATGGTTTTGATTTACCATTTGTATATCTTTTTTAGAGACATGTCTATTCAGACCCTTTGTGATTTTTAAAATTAGATTATTTGTCTTTTTATTTTTGAGTTGTAAGAGTCCTTTATGTATTCTAGATGCAAGTCCCTTATTAGATTTATGATTTGCAAATATTTTCTCCCATTCAGTGAGCTGTCTTTTCACTTTTTTGATTATGTTTCTTGCAGCACAAAAGTTTTAGTTTTGATAAAGTCCAATTAGTCTATTTTTTTCTTTTGTTCCTTGTACTTTTGTTTTTATATTTCAAAAACCATTGCCAAATCCAAGGTTACAGATCTATGCCCACGTTTTCTTCGAAGAGTGTTACATTTTTAGCTCTTACATTTAGGTCTACGATGCACTTTTACTTAATTTTTGTATATGATGTGAAGTATAGGTCCAACTTCATTTTTTTTTTTTTTGCATGCAGATATTCAGTTGCTCCAGTATTATTTATTGAAAAGACTATTCTTTCCCCCATTTAATTTTTTTTGGTACCTTTGTCAAAAGTCAATTGACTATAAATGGAGGGTTTATTTCTGGACTCTTAATTCTACTCCATTGATCTATATGTCTGTCCTTATGTCACTGCCACACTGGTTTGATTATTGTAGCTTTACAGTAAGTTTTGAAATTGGGAAGTATAAGTCCTTCAACTTACAACTTTGTTCTTCTTTTCCAAGATTATTTTGACTCTTCTAGTTTTCTCAAATCTCCATATGAATTTTATGATCAGCTTGTCAATTTTTGCAAAGAAACCAAGTGTAAGATTGATAGGGATTACATCAAATCTGTAGATCAATTGGGGGAGTATTGCCATTTTACCAACATTGTCTTCTGACACATGCACATAAAATGTCTTTCCATTTATTTTCGTCTTCATTAATTATTATTAACAATGCTTTACAGATAGCAGAGTATAAGTTTTACACTTCTTTTGTAAAATTTATCATAAGTATTTTATTCTTTTTTAAGCTATTGTAAATAAATTTCTTAATTTCATTTTAAGATAATTCATTGCTAGTGTATAGAATTGCAATTAATCCTTTTAAATGAGGTATAGTTGATTTATAATGCTATATTAGTTTCAGGTGTACAACATGGTGATTTAAAATTTTCACAGATTATACTCCATTTAAAGTTATTATAAAATATTGGCTATATTCCCTCTGCTGTACAATATATCCTTATAGTTTATTTTATACATAGTAGTTTGTACCTATTAATCCCCTACCCCTATCTACAATTGACTTTTGTATATTAATATTATAACCTGTAATCTTTCTGAACTTATCACTTCTAATAGTTTTTAGTGGATTGCTTAGGATTTTCTAAATACAAGATCATGTCATCTGTGAACAGAAACAGTTTTACTTCTTCCTTTCCAATCTTGAAGCCTTTTATTTCATTTTCTTGGTTAAATGCACTGGCTAGAATCCCCAGCACAATGTATACTAGAAGTGATGAGAGCAGACATCTTTGTCTTGTTCCTGACTTTAGGGGAAAAGTCTTCAGTCTTTCATCAATAAGTGTGATATTAGCTGTGGACTTTTCTCTGATGCCCTTTATTGGATTGAGAAAGTTCCCTTCTATTTCTAATTTTTAAAGTGCCTTTATCATGAAAGGGTATTGGATTATGTGAAATGGGTTTGCTGTATCTACTAAGATGATCATGTGGTACTTTGTTCTTTATTAATATTACATATTACATTAATTAATTTTCAGATGTAAAAACCAACTTTGCATTAATCCCACTTGGTCAAGGTACATAATCCTTTTAATATGTTGTCAGATTTGGTTTGCTGTATCTTGTTGAGGACTTGCATCTATATTCAAAAGAGATATTAGTCCATAATTTTCCTTTCTTCTGATGTCTTTTTCTGGATTTGGTATCAGCATAAAAGTGGTCTCATAAAATGAGTTGAACTTGTTCACTCCTCTTCTATTTTTTGGAAGAGTTTATAAAGAATTGGCATTAATTCTTTAAATGTTTGGTTAAATTCACCAGTAAAACTGTCCAGGCCTGGACTTTTCTTTGTGTATAGTTTTTTTGGTTACCAACTAAATTTATTTATTTATTTATTTTTTGTTACAGGCTTATTAAGATTTTGTATTTCTTACTGAGTCAGTTTTGGTAGTTTGTGCCTTTGTAGGAATTGGTCCATTTAATCTAACTTATCTAATTTACTGGCATATAATTGTCCATATTATTTCCTTTTAATCCTTTTTTGTTTCTGTAAAGTTGGTAGTGATGTCCCAACTTTCATTTCTGATTTTAATAAGTTGAGTCCTCTCTCTTTCCCTTGGTCAATCGAGGCTAATTTTTGCCAATTTTGTTCATTTATCAAAGAACCAATTTTTTATTTCATTGATTTTTCTCTATTGTTTTCCTATTCTCTATTTCATTAATTTCTGCTGTAATCTTTATCACCAAATGAGAAGGAAAGCATAAGCTATCTTTCTTTTTTAACTTTTTATTTTATATTGGAGCATAGGTGATTAACAATGTTGTGTTAGTTTCACGTATACAGCAAAATGATTCAGTTATACATATACATGTATCTATTCTTTTTCAAATTCTTTTCCCATTTAGGTTGTTACATAATATTGAACAGAGTTCCCTGTGCTATACAGTAGGTCCTTGTTGGTTATCCATTTTAGGGAGTTTGGGATTGACATGACAAGCTATCTTTTTTGTAATCCAGTCTTATTAATGAAAATAAGCAAAGCCCCGAACTCGTACTATAGGAAACTAATTATTGCTTCAAACCATCCCTAGACCTTTAAGCACCCACTGCAGAGGTTGGTTTATGTGTATAGGAGTCTGGAATCCAAAGGCTGGGAGGAAGAGAAAAAAAATGTCACCCTTTGACAGTGCTCCTCATCAAAATCATCACATAATACAATAAGGCAGTCTTCTGCAGAGGTAGGACCTCCACCCTTCCTCTCTCTCTAAAGTAAGTTTGTAAATGCTTCACTAATCAGGCTAAATTTATTTCATCTGCTCCTACCCAGTGTCAGTGGAGTCTTTAAAAGATTTTGTCTACCAAATAAGCTTCATATACATTAAACAATAAACAGTTTGTTCTGCCCATATTATCACTATTTTTTGGTCAATGTTAATCCAGATTTCAAATGATTTATTAGCAGTAAAGCTTATGATAGTATTATAAAATCACAAAAATTACTAAATCACTGTGACCTGAGAAAGTTTTGCAACCTCTGGATTATCTATTTTCATTTTCCCTCCACAGTCTTATTAAGGATAACTTAATAAGTTATGGGTTTTATTAAACTTTCTGAAATATTAAAAAGAGCTCCAAGAACCTTTCTAACCTCATGAGCCTCAAATTGGTAACTGATAGATGAAGGTGTCTCTAAAATCACACCAATAGAATAAAACTGTATTTTACTGGTAAATACATGCTCCATGGTGATACCATTATGGTGATATAATACCTCCTGCTCTTGATCACATTTCCCAAAGATATTTTTCTAGAGGTAGAGAAGGAGCAAAAGGTGCAATTAACTTGTTGTGTCACGTTTGGGGAACACTTCATTTATTCTACAAAAATTGATTGAGCATATACTGTGACATATACTGCGTGCCAGACATGAGTGAACAAAACAAAGAAACCCTGACTAATATTCTAAAATCTAAATGCTTAATATAATATCAGATAATGGTAAGTGCCGAGAAGAAACATAAAAGAGGGGATTCACAGTGTCAGGGAGTGAGGTATGCTATTTTGAAAAGGATAGTCAGGAAAGGCCTCGGATATGAGACATTTAAGTAGAGATCTGAATGAAGAGAGAGCCATATAAGTAATTGGAGAGAGTTCCAGGCAGAGTGTTCCAGCAGGTGTAAAGGTGAGAGCATGTATGGCATTCTAGATAGGAGTTTGCATCTTGTAAGTTTTAGTCTTTTGAATTTGACTCTCAGATAACAGTTAACTTATAATATTAACTTTGTGAACTTACAAAGCCAAGAGCCACGTTCAAGCATTTGTCAGTGACTTGACCCAGATGCAGACACCCCATTAGGCCTAAGAGAAAGAGCCTCCTATTATTTTAAAACAACATTTGTACTACAGTAAGTTGCAAGATTGGATCTGAAGGGCAGAATCAGATACTCTATTTTGTTAAGGTACTTTGGGAAAAACTTGTGATGTCATATCTGTTAGGAAATTTATAAGACATCAATTTTTTCTGAGTGATGAGGCCAAAAGTGAATTGTACTTTCTTCTTTGCATATATTCTATATTATTTACATTTTTATTGAGCACTTTTTTCGTAATCAGGAAAAACATCAAAGCCTTTTTCATATTCATTTAAAAAATGAGTTATAAAATAGTATATGTAGCAAAATCCCACTTTACATAAAAATCTAGAATGTGTGTAACTGTGTGTTTCTATATTTATAAGTGTTTTTTGTAGGTTTTTTTTGGGGGGGGGTGGGAGAAGGTTGGTGTCTATGTAGATTTACTTGTATATAAAAAGAAAAAAATTTAGAAGAGCAGAGACCAAAATGTTAGTAGCAGTTATACCTGAGTGGTTGAATTTTGGGTGATTTTTAAAAATCATCTTCAGTATCACATTTTAAACTTTTTATTGAAGCATAACATGCATAAAGAAAAGGTGTAAAACATAAATGTATAGGTCAACTAATTATCACATATAACTGCCATTGTAATCATCAACCAGGTAAAGTAATAAAACCTGCTAGCACCCCAAAAACCCCTTATGCCCCCTCATTCCATCCCTTATACCTTGACTTCCTGCATTAAAGTTTAATTTTAACTGGCTTTGATAGTAGATAAATGGAGTCATATAATATGTACAGCCTAGGGTTTAGCCTCTTTCCCAGTGCCTCTTTTTGTCAATTAGTCTTTTGGGGGTCGAAGCCAGCAGAATTGTCCCAATTCTTTTCCATAATATTGGCACAAATTACTTTCAAATAACTTTACTTTTTGTCAAGCATTCACACAGATACACATTTCAGTGAATCTAAACAAGTATTCCTGAAACAAGTATTCCTGTCATCATTATCCTCATTTTTTGAGGTGAGAAAATAGAGATGAGGTAAGTTGCCTATAGTCTCACAGCAAATTGTGGGTGGAGATAGAATAGGATTCCAGGCTCCTACCTCTGAGTATAAACCCCTTACAACAGCTAGAGAAGAATACAGCCTGATTCTCTAAGGAATACTGTGACACCCAACAAATTCCCCTTTTAATTTAGAAAACATGATTTTCCGACATGGCTAAGGGGGAAAACATCTTGTGAAATCTTCCTTGATCTGTATTGAACAAAGAAGAGAAGAGTTTGGCTAACCTTAGCATCTGGGTGAGTATGTCCCTAGCCTCCTCCTGCCCAAGGAGTGCAGTACACAGAACATCTCACAATCTCCTACCCTTGCTAACTTCCTGTCCTTCCTTCCTTCCCTCCCTCTCTCCTTTCTTTCTTCTTTCTTCCACCAAATGCTTATTGAAAGTCTACTATACACCACCCATTATTCTTGGTACTTATGATCCAGCAGTAAATAAAACAGACATGGTCCCAGCTTGCTTGAAATTTACAGACTAGCAAACTAGGGTCATTTGTAAACAAAAAAAATCCCAAGTGTGATAAGTATTAAACACTTTTGTGCAGTGAACCTGGCCCAAATTGAGATAAATATTTGATCAATGAATCAATGTTCAAATGAATGAACAAATGAAGAGATGAATTGACTGACCTTTAAGATGTTATTACTCTGAGATTCTTACCATAACAGGATAATTAGAATTTTTTTCTGATTCCGATTTTCTATTCCTATATTACTACAAGTGAAAAATGTTGATGAAGAATTAAACTAAATCTGTCAGTCAAAAAACTTCATAAGAAAATCAATTAACTAGCTCAAAATCATTTCTGTACTTTCAGAAAAAAAGAAAGCAGCTGCCTGATGATATTTTTAATTGAATTCAAAAGCTATTACCTATGAGAACCTTTAATTTATTCTTACTCAGTCAATCGAAAACAATTTAAGCAAAGCAGAATCTGTTTTCTTCTAAGTTGCAACTGAGCTGAGAGCTGTCATGCCAAGTTTCACCCAGTGTGAATTTCAGGAGCTGAATGATAAACACCAGTAAAAGAAACCCTTCCCTACAATGCCAGCAGGACTGCTTTAACCCAGTTTATGCTACCAGGCAACAATCTAAGAAAACCAATATTCTGTTGTTAATTACCCATCTAAAAGGCTAGAGAGGAAATTACAGAAAGAAGCAATCTTCATAATAATTCCCCCATTACCCCATCCTGAATCATCTCTTACCCATGAAAGGGTGAATATAGTAAGTATTTTCAGAGAATCTCAATTCTCATTGAAGTGAGGATTAGAGAGATTGCCCTCCTAAAGAGGGCTTACCAATTCTATGCAAAGGCCTTACCCCCACAGAGTATTTACAAATGTAATGGGTGAAAGTGACAGAGGGAAGGCTCTGGAGGCTGAAGTTGTGGGAGCCACAAAACTCAAATTGATGTCAATACTGTCAGCCACATTGCAGCCTAGTCTCTACTGGTTCATCCATTCATTCAACACATGTGAACAAGACAGAAAAGCTTAGAGTCTAATGTGGGAGTCAGATGAGAAATAGGTACACAAACAAACAAGACTGCCAAACATAATTGTGCCCTGAAGAATACTTCCAAGGTGATGTGATAGAGAGTAACTTGAGAAGACTTATTTAATAAGGTGGTTAAGAAAGGCCTTTCAGAGCATTCGTCTAAGAGTTTTACATATTACAAATGTTCTCTGGGTTCTTTTTAAATAGGGCCTAACCATGCTCCTGTCACATTAGCTGATGTAGACTCCCAACAACTGGAAGCTTACTGTCTCTTCCAGCCAACTCATCATGAGTCTGTGGAAGTAAGGGAACAGGGGGAATGTCTTAACACAATGGCTGGAATTAGCCAATACCAGAATACAAGGGGAAAACTCACTTCTTCCTTTATAACCATGGGGTAGGCAAGAAATTCCTTAGAATGGCTAAAAAAGCAAGAATATTAAAGAAAAAATTGAAAAGTTGGATTTTTTTCAAAATTTGAAGCTTTTGTTCTTAGAAAGACACCGTTTAAGAAATTAAAAAGCAGGCCACAAACTGGGAGAAAATATCCAATATATATCAAAAATATTATGTGTGTGTATATCCAATATATATGTGTATAAACACGTTATGCATGCATATATAAATGTAACATATAGAACATATGTGTGTATCATATGTCGTATATATCTGAAAAAGGACATGTCGTATAGAGCATATAATGAACTCTTAAATATCAATAATAAGATGACAAACAACCCAAATTTTAAATGCACAAAAGATTTAAACGGGAACTTCGCAAAAGAGGATACGCAAATGGCCAATAGCACTCGAAAAGATGTTCAACACCATTAGTCATCAGAGAGGTACAAATTAAAACCACAATGAAAGGGACTTCCCTGGTGGTGCAGTGGTTAAGAATCCACCTGCCAATGCAGGGGACATGGGTTCGATCCCTGGTCCAGGAAGATCCCACATGCCGCGAAGCAACTAAGCCTGTGCACCACAACTACTGAGCCTGTGCTCTAGAGCCCGTGCTCCGCAACAAGAGAAGCCACCGAAATGAGAAGCCTGCCCACCGCTTGCCGCAACTAGAGAAAGCCCGCAGGCAGCAACAAAGACCCAATGCAGCCAAAAATAAATAAATAAAATAAAACCACAATGTGATACTCCTTGTCACCCACTGGAATAGCTAAGATGAAAAAGAGTAACCATATCAACTGTTGGTGAGGATGTGGAAAAGTGAACTCATACACTGCTGGAGTACACACAAACTTGTATACAATGTTCATAAAAGCTTTATTTCAAATAGCTAATAACTAGGAACAGTCTTACTGCCCATCACAGATGAATGGATAAATGAGCTGTGTTGTATCCATACAGTGGAATACTACTCAGCAATAAAATGAACTACTAATACATACAATAACATGGATGACTCTGAAAAACATGCTGAGTAAGTCAGGCACAAAAGTACACGCTGTATGATACCATTTATATGAGATTCTAGAAAAAAGGAAATTTAATCTATAGCAATAAAGAGCAGATTAGTGGTTGCCTGGGGCCAGGGGTCAGAGCAGACTGACTGCAAAAGAGCATGAGGGAAATTTTGGGGGTGATGGAAATGTTCTATATCTTAATCGTGGTTGTGGTCAAAACTCTAAGAATGTACCCTTAAAAGGATCACATTTTATTGTATGTGAATAACAATAAAGTTGACTTTGACTCAATAAAGTTGATTTTTAAAATGGGTTCTTTCAAAAAGTGATCTTAGTGTTTGCTCATAGCACTGGTGGAGGCATGTCATGCATTAGATCAATTCACAAAGTTTGTGGTTGGAAATCTAGGCAGATATGGAGCCAACATAACAACCATAGCCCCAAAATATTCACTGACATGGTTTTACCAAATTTACCGTACCAGTCTTTCTTTAAAATAAATTTATTTATTTATTTATGGCTGCGTTGGATCTTCATTGCAATGCATGGGCTTCTCATTGTGGTGGCTTTTCTTGTTGCGGAGCATGGACTCTAGGCGCATGGGTTTCAGCAGCTGTGGCACATGGCCTCAGTAGTTGTGGCTCGTGGGCTCCAGAGAGCAGGCTCAGTAGTTGTGGCACACAGGCTTAGCTGCTCCGCGGCATGTGGGATCTTCCCCAACCAGGGATCGAACCCATGTCCCCCGCATTGGCAGATGGATTCTTAACCACTGTGCCACCAGGGAAGTCCTACCTTACCAGTCTTGAAAGATGCTCTGTGAAGAAGAAGTCTCTGTAGTCCAGTAAATTGTAGAAAGATTAATATTCTATAGATTCACATTATACCAATACCATAAATATGGTTCTGAAAGTCCTAGAGTAAATAAGTATTTATTTATGCCAGCCCTTCTTATTTTATCAAGGAATATCTACTGGAACACAATTTGGGAAATGCTAAATTCATTGATCAATATCAATCTGGAGGGAAGTTTCTTGGAGATTTTAATCATCAATATGTATTTTAAATCTCAAAAGAGTGTTTTAGTATGTAGCATTTTCCACATGTATTTGAGCGTGGTACTCTATTTTCAGCTGCATCTTGCAAAACTGGTGTTCTATTTTCTTCCAAAAACAGTTTTCTAGGGTTCTTCCAAAGAGCTTGGTCCTTGCCTCTATCTTCCTTATAAGCAACTTAGCCAAATGGCAAATACAGGATTGTCAAATTTTCAGATGACACAAACCAGTTTTCTTTTTAAAGACAGTCAATACTAGAGAGTTTGAATTCACTGAGATCTGGATAGGCAAGATTGATGAAATTAAAAAAAAAAACTGTCGAGTTTGAAAAATCAATTAAGTGTATACATGTTTTATGGGGGACAGAGGGAAGCAGACTTTGGAGTTTTAGTTGGCAATAAACTCAACCAAAAGTATAATGTTGTGTCATCAAATGCTAATTCAACCTTAGTCTACACAATTAAGAGAATGGTGTTAAGAATAAGAGAACCATTGTAGGTGAGTACCACTGTAGATCTATAAGATGGTGAAAGAACCAGGAATGTCAAAGGAAGAGTGTCCAAATTCTGGGGAAAAGAATACACAGGCAGAATGGTAATTGCCTCCAAATATGGGGAGAAATTTCATGGAAAGTCACTCAAGCATCTTGATTGCCAGCTTCTAGACCTACTTTTTTTTTTTTTAATTTTTATTTATTATTTATTTATGGCTGTGTTGGGTCTTTGTTTCCATGTGAGGGCTTTCTCTAGTTGCGGCAAGTGGGGGCCACTCTTCATCGCGGTGCGTGGGCCTCTCATTATCGCGGCCTCTCGTTGCAGAGCACAGGCTCCAGACGCGCAGGATCAGTAATTGTGGCTCACGGGCCTAGTCGCTCCGCAGCATGTGGGATCTTCCCAGACCAGGGCTCGAACCCGTGTCCTCTGATTGCAGGCAGATTCTCAACCACTGTGCCACCAGGGAAGCCCTAGACCTATTTTTAAAAGCTCTGATTGTACCTAACCAGGACTATCTTAATCAGAATGGAAATTTGTCCACAAAATCCACAGGACATGGGAGGATCAGGTTCAGAAAAGATGGAGGGCGCTCTGGGATGGGGCAGCCAGAAGCCCCGCCAGGGTTACACCCAGAAGAAATCCGGTCCTCACACCTGTGCCCCTAGCAGTAATGATGGATAAGCAGCACCTGCCCCTGTGTTCTTGCAGCTGCAGCCTCACTCAAGATTCAAAACCCCATTACAGAACATTCAATGAGCCGGACCAGAATCCTGTGCCTAGCCCTGGCCGGATTTATTTTGAGATATTCCAGAGAACAGAACTAGCAGCTATGAGATGGTTGTTGGTCCCAGACAATGTCAGAATGCCTCTGCTTAGAAAAGGAGTTTATACTAACTGAACTCTTGCCAAAGATTCTTTCTCAATGTGGGAAAGGCAGCAATTACTCAGACTCATTCAGTGAGAATTTTAAAAGTGATAATGGGCAAACAAGAGTGCAATGAACATTAGAGGTCATCTACAACAACTCTTGACCTTTACCAACATGGAAACTCATCTAGAGAGATCAAATGACTTTTTTGAGGGGCTCTCAGTGAGTATCAAAAGAAATGAACACAGGATCCCCATGACTTCAACCCACCCTTCTTTGTTATAAAATACTGCCTCCTTTTTCAACGGAACCATCTCAGTTAGTGATAGAATTGTAAAATTTACTGAGATCAAAATATTGTTGTGTCGAAATATCCACTCATTGTTGTTAACAGAATTAATGTGAACACAGGAAAGTGTGATCATGTGGGGAAGGGAGAGGAGGTTAAGGAGGGAGGTGGGGACCAGATGAAAAATTCATTCAAACCTAACTGAATTTATTTTTCTGATGCGACCTCTAATTTACCAACATATTCTTGGTTTTGATGCTAACCTTTTCCATTAATTAAAGTTTGACTGTTTAAGGAAGAACAATGCCTTTGACTACAAACAAGACTTCAGGAAAATGTCACTGTGAAGGCAAATTACTTTTCATCTGCTTAATAAACTTTTTGACTGATGAAAAGTCAGTACTTCACCAATTCTTCTTGCAGGTGTTGTCTGTTACATCTCCTATGTCATCTGGAAACAACAGTTTAAACACTACTTTAATGAGAAAAATCGCCCATGGCTGGTCTGGTTCTGCCTTAAATGGACCTGTAGCTGATCAGTGACTGATAAGATGTTTGCTTTAAACATTTTTTGATGGACAAATCCATTATTTGTTGCCAATTTTTCCAAGGTCCATGGAGGAATTAGCTTTAATTATTCCTTTGGTTGCAGGAACATAGCAAATCTTCTTTTCTTAAGAAAGAAGGGCAAACACTACTAGTCATTGGTTTTCAGCAATTCTTTCATAAATCAAAATATTGAAACTAGTGAATCAAACACTTAGGTTTCTCTGAAGGACAGAGTATATTACATTAATTCTTCCTCCTCAATACAGAAGCAGAAGAAAAGTAAGAGTTTCCTTAAATATCGTGTCAAAATATCAAGATAAAAAGTGGACACCTCAGACATTCAGAGATTTCATGTATGCATCTAGTAACACTGTGGCCTCCCACTTCCTTTCAAATTGATGTAGGGTATAGATTCTCTAACTGCTACCATCCTGAAACATAGTGTCCACTAGCAGACAAGGAAGTAGCATAACCAGAAGCACTCATTTAAAAGAAACTCAAAAGAAAAATCAGAAAGAAGAAAAAAGGACATTAACAGGGAAAAAGAGGCCCCAAAACTGGAACGAACCCCTCATCACTATTCCTATTTTCTCCATACAATTTCTGGGTTTGCTCTCTAATAGCAACTTAACAGTCCTCTATTGTGTTACTTATCATCTCCAGTGGAGACACTCCTTCCTCTCAGAGTATGAATCCTACCATTTGGCAGATTCTAGACATGGTCAGTGACAGCCTGTGACCACCCCATAATACCACGGGTCAGAAGGACTATCATGGCTGTGTCTTAGCCAGATTAGTTTTCTTAGAGTGGAGCTCACACTGGCAAGGTTCCATCCAGACTGGTAAGCAACCGATTTCTTTCTCACTCGAATTTCTCATTAATTCACCTTGAGATCTTGGTCATGACCTCCCTTTACATTTGTAATGTTTCAAGAGGAAATGCTCATACTGAACTAACTCTGGGAACCATGTGGGAGGAACACTGCACAGCACTTTTCAAAATAATATCATGGCAGGCTTCCCAACTCACAGCCACAATATCCTGTGGAATCAACAAAACTATTTAAAAAGCCAACAACCTCTTCGAATCAGAACAATTCTGTGGAGGCTCAAGGCAGCAAAGCTTTTATTCCTAGACTCTAGAATACTGGTCTTCTTATATCACGACCCAGATAGATCTGAAACAAAAGTTTCATCCCCCACCATTTCTCTTATCACAAGCATGCTTTTTTTCTTTAATCGATTTCATTTTAATGCTGGTTATGACCCACTAAACTGATTTCATGACCCACTGATTGGTCATGACCCACAATCTAAAAAGCACTGTTCTAGAACGTGGAGAACTTCTCTCCTTATCTGGAGTCATTTCAAATGGCCATGTTTTTAAGATTCTAAAGCAATGCTGCACATTAGATATACTCTATAAAAATTAAGATGTCTGGGTACCCCAGCTAGAGATTCTGATTCAACTGGTACCAAGCATCAGTCATTTGTAAAAGCTCTCCGGGTGATTTTAATGTGTGGCCAGGCTCAGGACCCATTGCTCTGGTCTAGAGCAGCTAATAAGAAAACCTATAAGTTCCTTTATTGCAGTATACTTTTTAAAAGAATCTCTTCTTATAAAGTTATTTTACATAATATGAATTAGCCAGTCAATAGGTTGTGTATCAGTTTGCCACATTTGGTACAGGATGGTCTTTAAAGCACTTTACAATCTCTCTTTTTCCACTTGAGCAGCAGAATTCCTAAAGGCCAGGAGGCCTGACCACTTGGCCTCTTGCCTTGGACACAGCATCACAGCAGGAGTGGGTTATTATAGAGCCGCCTCGGTCTGTGTGACCTTTTCCCTACTGAGCTTTATTTCCCTGAACAGAAACTAGATGCCTGAGGATGACGCATGGAAAGTGACTGCAGCTCCACAGCGGTGACCCTTCACCTACTAAACTTCCTTTGTTGACTTCACTGCCAGGCGCGGGCAGCTCAGGCTGTGAGTGTGGGACCGACCTTTCACCCAGTTAGCCTGCCAGCAAGAGGCCCAGCATCGGCTTAGCTTCTATAGGATGGGCTAGGTGTTTTCCTCCAAACACAATGTTGATGAAAACTGTGCATGGCAGAGTAACTTTATTTTTAAACAAGAAATGAATTTATGAATTCATGCCCTAGCAAAGGAAAATGATCCCGTTGCTCCAATACACAGTACATTTTGAGGTGCCCATCTGTTGAAAGCAGAGGTGGGAGAACCCTACCGTGGAAGGGGTGAAAGAAAGAGCAAAGTGTCCTTTTTGGATTCAGCACTGACTACTGAAACACAGCGAGGCCCTTTACCAACCAAGAACATAACATAACTAGGTTGCTCAAACTCAGCATTGTCAAATCCTCAAGCTTATTTTCAAAAGGGAAGGACTGAAGGGGAAAGGAGTATGTGTCTGTGTGATTACTGTTAAAGCTAAACGTGGTCTAATTTCCGCTCTGGCAAAGTCTAACCTATACCCTACATATAAGAGGACACCAGAAAAAAAATCAGTGTCCTTGAAGAAACAAGCTGTTGAGCTTCCAGCATGTTTTGGGGTTTTTTTTTCCCTCAAATTCAGTTTCACACAGTTGTCTGGTTTGGACCAAGAGGGCAAACAGGCATTCTTAGTTCTAAAAGGTCAGAAAGGCTCATGTGAAAAAAATCTTAAAATTGCCAAGCCCCAGAATAGCATGGCAAAGATTTCCGTTTAAACTGAGATTTAGAAAACTCATATTTCCTACTATCTATGTGACTTAGGTGACTTAATGTCCCCTCTGCCTCAGTGTTTCCTCTGCAAGTGAAAGTGCTGGATTAAACGAATGCTTTTCATATTTGTCTTTGACAGTCTAACTAAAGGACAGTTCTTCCAAATGGAAAGGGAAGGGTAGAGGCAGGGAGGCTGAAACATGGAGGCCGTTTGGATCCCTAGCCCAGGAATAACAAGGGGTTGTATCTCTCAAACCTGATTCACTGCTTCTCTCATCTCCGGAGTGCTGTGTTGGAAAGAATCCTGAGGGCAAACCAGACCAAATAGGAAAGAATGTTATGATCTATAATTGGTGGTGTCAGCTACAGTTGGAGAGGGAGGGACTACTTGCACAATATGTACTTGCTTAAGTTGGTATTTTCAAACAAACAGGAAACTTTAGTATAACATCTGGGTATGTCTTTTTACTGCTAAGCACATAGCATTGCAATGCTGTACTAATGCATTGCGTATACTAATAGGCCAGTACACATGAATTGACTGAATTAATCAGGTAGTAAGGAATTACTGTGTAAATGACAAAATTTTCCCATTTTTAAATGGATATCCAGTGGGGTGTTTATACAGTGTTGACCATCCTCTACACTGGGATAAGCAAAGAAATGACAAAAGGAAGTGACCTCTAAAATTTGTCTTCCAGATGACCTGATGCCTGATTGTGTCCTTTTATTATCTGGAACACCACTAAAAGGTTGTCTAAGGCAGCCAGTCAGTGCTACACAAACTGAGGCTGGACCTTGGCAAAACTTGGAGTTTTCCAAGTAAGAGATTTCTTTCTATTTGGACTTTGTTAGGGGGAGGGGGAGGGGAAAAGAAATATCCTGTTTGGTGATAATCTCAGGAAATTTAGGCAATGATCAGCAATCAGAGAAAAGAAACAAGTCACAGAACCAGAAGCAAAGTTTCAGCTGACAGTAGCTCAATATCAGTCTACAGGTGACAAAGGGCAGGAAGGATAAGGGAGAGAAAGAGCTGAATTCGGGCTTCTCAGGTGTGGAGTCTCCAAGGCTCTTGGTATGCCCAAGGGGTTAGTAGAAGGCAGGAGAGCGATTAACCCAATTCCCTGTCCTGATCCTGCCTTCCAATTTCGTCAAAAGCCTATTTTAACAGATCTCTGCCAAATTCTTCTGCCTGTTCTTTTGCTACATATGTTTTTATTTCAACTTTTGAAATAACATTTATAATTAAGAAGTAACACATGTTTCATTGTTTAACATTTGGAAAAGGACAAAAAAAGTAAACATAAATACTGATAATTTTACCACCCAAAAATAACCATTATGGACCTTCTGGACTATTTTCTTTATACATATGTTTATGTATATGTTTGTGCATATAATATTCAAAATATTAACCATCTACATTTTCCACCTACATTTCTTATTATCCCATGACCCCCTCCCTCATTTGGACAGCTCAACCATGACTCAAAGAAGAAGCCAAAAATACTTAATACAAGTTTGGGAGATCCGAGAAACTGAGATATATGTTTTCTTTTCTCCTAAAAACCTATGTGTGGTTTCTATGATCCATCTACTAACTCTTTCTTAAGGTTCACTTGAGCTGTTGTCAAGTTTCCTTCAACTTTTATTTTCTTCGGTACTCCCCAAACCAGAGAATCTCTTCTAGTTTGAGAGGTAATAGTGGGAACCTTGATGTGATTTATTGCATATTCACTATGCTCTAGATCCCTTCAAGGCCTGGGCCTTTGAAACTCATTTTCTGCACCAAGACCCTAGGAACATAGCAGGAGTAGAAATGGCTGCATGGAATATTAGGCAGCCAGGCAAGAATCAGCCTTCTAGAGTTTCCTGTAGCCCCAAATTGTACAGTCACAGCAAAGGGGCACTGAGGTAGATGGGGTATGAGACTAGGGTCCAGTATGTTTCAGGAACAGCAGGATAAAATGTTGCCCATGTAGCCAAGAGCAAAGACAGGCCAGAGAGAGAGAGAGAGAGAAAGAGAGAGAGAGAGAAACAGACCCAAATAGGTCTTTTAGATGGGAATGAGGGATGATATTGTAGCAGTTTACATGAACCAACAATCTAGAACCAGATATAATGAGAAACATCTCACTGGAAGCTAGCATGGTTAGATGACACCAGGCACTAGATCTCCACCTGCCCTGAGACCTCAGCCTATATGAGCTCCTGAGAACATAGATGCAGCCCTGGGGGAAAGAATGGTAAAATCTCCCATTAACCAAACAGACTTACTGATACTATGTATAAAATAGACAACTGATGGGAACACACTGTATAGCACAGGGAACTCTACCTAATGCACTGTGGTAACCTAAATGGGAGGGAAGTCCAAAAGGGAGGGGATATCTGTATGTGTAAGGCTGATTCATTTTGTTGTGCAGTGGAGGCTAACATAACATTGTAAAGCAACCATACTCCAATAAAAATTAAAAAAAAAAACCCCAGACCGCCTTGTAATTGACATTAAGCTGACTTAGAGAAAAGAAAATTTCAACACTTGCATGTTTGGCATTTGTGGACTGAAATTTGTACCCACTCTATATATTTAAAATGGCTTAACTAGGGTTGGTTCACCTAGTGAGACAGAGAGAGAGAGAGAGAAGAGCTTTCCCAAGTGTATAATTATGGTGTTGGACCATGGACTACATACTGGATAAGAGGAGGAGAGATGACGTAAGAGGAAGGAAGGAAGGCAAAACTGGAGTCTCAGTGAGTCTGAGGGAATGTTCATGAGAAGATGGCTGAGTCAAACACTCTAGGAGTATGGGAAGTGGTATACAGGGAGTTTTTGATATTTTACATGTGGTAGTATGACTTGTGAGGATAAGTTCTAGGGTGTATTCATGGGAATGGGTAGCTGAGGTGGGATATAGATAGATACTGATAAGGCGAAGAGACTGATGAATTCAGGGGTAAAAGGATAAATGGATCACTCACAGTAGTGTTGAAATCAACAAGAACGATAACAGGAATCACACTGGCAAGGAAGTAGCCATGTACTCCATAAAAGGCAGTGATAAAAAAGTAGTAGGTGGTATTATCCTATGCCTTGCCTTCAAAGGTCCTGTGATTTTAAAGGAGAGTAGAGGAGTAATGTTTTGAATGCAGAGAGGTAACAAACAAGGTGTGGAAAGAGGAGGACACTCATCTCACCTTCAATAGACTTTGAGTTAAGGAAAAAAGCCACCTACACTTAAGAGGTTGCACGAGACATGATGTCCTCAGGTTGTGGCAAGAAAATAAAAATATTTAGAGAAGAAATAGGTGACATAGGAAGTTTGTAGACAAATGCTGAGTTCTAGAAGGCAAAATGGAAGTATTTGGAAGAAGGGCAAAGAGCGTGACAGACTAGGTCATACGGGGAGGTACAAAAAAAAACAATCTGGAGAAGAAACTAGGCCAAGATGGATGAACTGAGGGGAAGAGATGTCAGGTGGTACCTGAGTTAAATCACGACTTGAGGCATGGCAGAACTGGTGCAGGTAGACTCTGAGGTCCAACAGTACAACACAGAGTCCAGGGACTCATTTAGCCTAACCACGTGGAACCAGATGGTCATGGTTCACTCCTGCACTGAGATGTGTTATGACAGCCTCAGGGAGTAGGATATAACCTGGAACACAAGACTTAGGGAAGGCCTGGGGGCTTACTAACTCCTACAGTGCTATGGTGTGGTAGACAGGGGGGAAAATCTCACAGATAAAATAAAGATGCCTTTTCTTCAGTTAAGAGATAGTAAGACAGAAGCAGCAGAAGAACAAGAAAGGGATAAAGGTGAGAATGAATCAAGTAATGATGCAGGGCATCTAGGGTGGATAGGGAAGAAATGGAAAACAGAAGATGAATGACATACTGTTAGCAAAAGGGAAGGTGAAAACCTGAAGATCTTCATGAATGCCATGACAGGATTAGAGAGAGCAAGGGAATAAGCCAAATGGAAAAAGAGGAGACAGTGGGTTGGGATCAGGGGCATTCCTGTTTTCAGAGGCAAGGTAGTCCTGACCAAAAATCAGATATGTGAAGTGGCCATGGGAATAAGTAACAGAAATAGAGTAGGTGTCAAGGTCACCGGGATTAAAGAATTCAAGGAACTATGAGGACAGAGAGTTAGATAATTCATCCACGTGACTTTTGAAGTTGCCTAGGATTATACTGCTTTCCAGAGCCCCAGTTCTACCTTTCAGTTCAGTTGTAGTAGACCAATATACTCAGGGCCGAGCATCACTACCCACTGCACAGCATTTATTTCTATAAATGCCCTCTCCACCTTACCCTCCCAACTTGTTGCACTCAGGCAAAACACAGTCACACAGGACCACTGGAATTGGCAGTAGCATAGTTAGAAATGGCAGTGGTCTAGTTCCTAGCTGCTTCAATCCACTTTTGCTTCATCCCCAAATCCCATAGGAGAAGAAAAATGTAAGGGCTAACAAGTGACAGGGAACATTCTTTCCCAGAGTGGTGTCATTTTATACACTGTTCATCTGGCCAAGAACTATCACTTTAGTGTATAAAGCACAAAGCCATGCATCGTGGAGAACATAATATGGAGTATAAAGGAAGAAGTGAGAGTTTCTCCTTCCACACACCCCCAATACCATGACTGTTTGGTGTTATTCCTTCCCAGACCCTTTACATGCATATAAGAAGCCATATTCAAATATTCAGTTTTTATTATTTTTTCTTTCTTTCTTAAATAAAAATTGGACCATACTGTATACGTATTAGCCTGAGACATGCTTTTTACAATTAGCAAAATATAGAGAACAATTTTCCAATATATAGACAATGTCAGTATAGGTCCTCTGGGACAAGAGTGCAAGAGGTTTTGGGTTTTTTTGTCTGTTTGTTTTTGTAGAAACAAAAACATACACTCACCAAATCTGTGACTATATAACGTGTACCTGGGACCATATTAATCTGCTCTAGAAAAAGTACCACATCCAGCACAGCAGTTTCCATCAGGGATGCTACTCCATTGGTTTACAGTAGTCCATAACCATTCTCAAAGAACCATCCAGTTTCCACAGATGAGTTCAGTGGAGATATGATGGAACCACCACCCTTAAGATATTTATAAGAATGGAAGTAATCTCTGTCACTCCCACCAGGATACCATGTTGTTTCGTACTTGTTTCAGAAGCTTATACTTGGCTTTCCCCCACTTTCATAGTTCTAACCCCATAGGCCAAGGACTTACTGTGGAATTATTCCAGATGCCAACTGCCAAGTATGTAAATCCCAGTTATACACTCAAGGACCAGAGAAATTATTCTATCTCTAGGACTCTTCTAATGGGAAATGTTTGCTCCAGCACCCCCAGCTGGGCTGGCTAATGGGTAGCCTGTGAAAGGCTAAGGGGGAGGAAGCAGTACTGGGTAGGGAAAGTTTTTAGATTGTGGTGCATATATGACACTTGTGAAAGAAAAGGGGACATGGGAAGCAGAACTGAGCAGGGACAGACTCAGACCATGATGCAAGTCTGACAAAACCTCGGCCAATCCTGAGAGGTCCTCAGAGCAAAGGATTCCCATTAGCAAAGTCCCATATTGAGGAGAAATGGCCAGCCCTAGGTGCTTATCCATCACAGGGGCTTACAGGGGAAAAGTGTGGCATTGATTCCTATACTATGTGGATCCCAGAGGTGCTGCAGCTGAATGCTGTCAGCTAACTGCACACCTTGCAACTAACAGCAAGTATTTTAGTTCATGGGTGTTATTTATTTATCCATTCCCCCATGAGTAGACAAGTTGATTTGTTTTCAAATTTTTGTTCTTACAGGTAAACTGCAATGAACAATCTCATACATTAATCTTTATGCTTTCTGTTAGTAAAACTGTAGGATAAGTTTCTAGAAGTGGAATGGCTGAAACAGAGGTAACTCGCCTTAAAATTTTTATAGATTCTGCCAATTGCCTTCCAAAAAATATTGCCAATTTTACACTTCCACAAATAGCACAGGAGAGCGTTCAGTTCCCCAGGACTTGCCAACATCAGATGTTATCAGCATTTTCTGTTATTTGCCAGCCTGATGGTAGAACAATGATGTCTCATCTATTACTTTTTATTTTCCTACTCATTCATTAGTCTCAGAATGTTTCCACATGTTTGTTTTTCTCTTTAGTTAAATTTTTATTTCCTTTGCTCACCTTCTCTTATTTTTTTGTAAATGCAAACATTAAACACAACTGAGAATTTTCTGGGGGGAAATGAACTCTAAGCCTGTATTTGGAGCTGAGGCAAAATTCTTCTTGTTTTCCCGTGTAAAGTCAAGATGTGTTAGCTTCAGGATTCACTTGCTTTTTTTCTGATAACACTGGAGCTACAGATGAAAAAAAAAAAGAAGAAGAAGAATGCTTTTGCTTCGGTGTTGCTTTAGTGAAGGGAGGGATTTTGACCTTGATAAGTGTAGGGAGGCCAAGAATGAAACCAAGGACTGCTCCAGAAGGAAATATTGTGCACAGAAAAAAGTGAGACATGGCTGTAGGCTAATAGTAGAGGGGAGCCTTGTGTAAAGAAAGTGGGGAGAGGCTCTTACTCACCTACCTTCACTTCTCTGCAGTGGCTTAATAGCCTTTGAGTTCTCATCTTCCCTTCGCCAGTAATTACAGCCGCGGCTGTTTCCCCAGTGGTTTCTCGTTAACTCAAAGTGTTCCCAAATTCATCATTTGTGTTCCCTTCTCCTCAGTCAACCTATCCTTTCCTCCTGACCCTTCTGACTTCTTGCTTCTATTGTTGAAATCATCCCCTCCCAGTAGCACAGGCTTAGAACATCAGAGAACTTTTTTTCATTCTTCCTTCTCAGATTTGACAGAGCCTAGAGATTTTACCAACAAAATGGCCCTTCTCATTTCCTTTCTCCATTGCCCCAATATCTTTCCTCTTTACCTGTGAACTTCTATTTTACCTTTATAACTCAGATGTGTCACCTCTTCTAGGAAAATCTTTGCTGACTGCTTGCTCTTCCCCCAACTCCAACACATACTTTATATGCAACAGGCTATTTTTTCTTTAGATTCAGTAAGTCCCCTACATATGAACCTTCAAGTTGCAAACTTTCAAAGATGCAAATGTGCGTTTGCATGTCCAATCACGCCAGGCATGAGTGAAATCGCAGCTTGCCCTCCGTCTCCTATTGCTGACAATCCTTCAGCTCTACCATCTCCCACGTCCTCTCCCTCCTCCAGTCAGTAACTCTTCTTGCCTGTTCACGCGATGGCAGCCCCTGTGTGCCAGCTGCTGTACTGTACTACTGTACTTTTCAAGGTACTGTACTGTAAGATTGAAACTGTTTTATTTTTTGTGTTTGTTTGTTTATGTTATTTGTGTGAAAAGTATTATAAACCTATTACAGTACAATACTATATAGACGATTGTGTTAGTTGGGTACCTAGGCTAACTTTTTTGGACTTACCAACAAATTGGACTTAGGAACGTGCTCTTAGAACGGTACTTGTTCGTATGTAGGGGACTTACTGTATTTACATGTCTTTCTCTAATCCTTGAAGAAAGGAACTATGCCATTCTCATTTTTACGTCCCCAGCACCTATCATAGTGCCTGGTACATAATAGATGGTCAGTGAAGTTTACTTGCATTGAATTGTTTAGCTGCTGACAAATTTGTGCAGGGAGCACATTGCTTGTTGCCTAAAAGACTTCAACAGTTCCATGTTGCCTACTCCAGGAATAGCAAAGTCCTCATACCAGCATTTAAGGCTTTCATGATATAACCCAATCTTGCATTTCCTCCCCACTTTGGTAAACTAGTCATTATTTCTCTACTATATCCCTAGCTTGTACATCTGTTCTTTTTCTCTGGCTTAGACATCCTTCCACACTGTCTACCAGTAATTTGCCAAAAACTTCCTCATCCTTCTAAGGTTGTCTCAAAAGCCAGCCCTGAGAGAAAGCATTCCCTGACCTCCAACACAGCGCCTCCTCCAAACACGCCTGAGCACTGCTAACGTCCCCACCAACTTGACACACTGATCAAATCTCTTTTATGAACTGTTTTCTAGTGCATTGATTGTAATTTTTTTGCTCTGGGGATTAAATAAAAGTCCCATAAATTAAAAAAAAAATTGACCATTGTTTTCTATCACCCACTATTATTAGTCTGAGATACTTGAGAGAAAATGGTTTTGCGGCCCCCAACGCATCCAGTCCAACTCCTGATACCTAGCCTCCTCTAAAAGCACCAGTTATAAGAAACATCTGAGACCAAATACTGATTTAGGCCTTGCTTTCCTCAATCTCTTCACCAACATGCTTTCACCAGTAGTCCCTTCTCATGCCCCAATGGCAGATGCTCCATCTCTTATAATTGTTACTTTCTCAGAGAGACCTTCCTTGCCCACAAATCTAAGGTAGTTACAGCCAATTATATTCTTCATATGAATTTTCTTCATAACCCTCATTGTCCATTTGCTTTTGTAATGCCTGTTTCCCCCACAAGTCTAAAATCTCCATGAGGGAACAGATCATGTCTATTTTGTTCTGTGTTGAAATAGCCATTTCTTAAAAAATCATTTGTCTGTTATATACTTTGAAAATATTTTCTCCAAGTATGCTGTTCATTTTTTTAACTTTAAATATTCTGTAGTCAAATCTGTTCATCTTTCCATCATGGTTTCTGAAGTTCCTGTTATGTATATTTTTAATTGCTTCCTTGGAATATGCTCCTAGAGGTGGAAAAGTTGAATGGGCTTCTCTTTAGGGTCTTGATGCATTTTGTTCCATTGGACATGCCCAGTCCTTTGGCAAAAGTGTGACTTGCACTCTTGAATCTCTACCCTTTACTCAAATGAATGTGCAGATTTGTCCATACCCATTGCTCCTAAATAATTCCCTTTCCTTTACTTTTATAGCAACTGGATCACCTCCAAGTTCTGAGGTCAGCCTGAGAATAGAAATGCAACTCTCTTTCCAGGTCACATTCTAATCACGGTAATACATAGCACCTTAGCCAACTGGGTACACAACTTGACCTGTCTATCCCAGCCTAGTTACCATAACTGTTGCCATTCAAAACAACAGTTCCTGTCATAGACAAATGACAGAGAAGAATGTAATGTACTGTGAGAATAACCTGGTAAATATTGCTGGATGTGATGACATGCACACAAAAGTTTGGTGACCTTGGTTCACATTTAGCCCTTAGCCATCTCTATGAACATCATATGACTTCACCTGATCTTTAATCACCCCACCACACATATGGGAGTACTGCGGGGGAAGTCAGGTCAAGTGATCAATGGGGCTTTCCTAAATTAAACCTGCTTATAATGCATCATTTCCATTGCCTTTCCTCTGCAGATTAAAGAGTAGAATTCTTTGTAATCTATATTTTTGCCTATTCCAGATCCCACACACAGGGTAAGAAAAGCAAATGAATGCTTTCCTTTTACTTCTGTTCTTAGGATGTATTAAAGAAAAAGGAAGGGATTTTTTACCTTAAATTGCTTCATCAGAGAGTTTTATTTAGTCTTTTGACTTCTTGAACATTTTTGTTGTTGCTGTTGTTTCATGGAGCTATGCACATATGTAAAAAAGGATTCAGAATACAAAGATATAAATCATAGTGGTATCAAAACCTATCTCCAAGTGGAGATGCAATTTGGAACTTTCCCCATGTTTCCACAACTGTCTAAGCTTGAGTAGCAACAAAGCAGAGTAGGAATCAGAAAGATGCATCAGACATGGTCCCAAACCTGATCTCTTTCAGGGGAGAGGGTTCAGAAAGGGACAAAACAAGAACATAAATAGCTACAATAATGTCATAAGTGACAAAAGCCATATTTGGAAGAAAGAGCAGGGAGAGGCATCAGCAAAGATATCTTGCAGCACATAGTTTGTGCTGGACATTTACTGGTATAAAATAATGTCTTAAGCAAAGATTTGGATAAAGGATATTTCATACAGGAGGACAGAGTGAGCAAATTCTCTGGAGAAAAAAAAAGAGTCAAACTGACAAATTACTCCCTTTTAAATCTTGTTTTTAATTAAAAGAGTTAAGCCTAATGGAGGGAATGTATTACCGGAAGGAAACAAATTGATGGCTTTTTATCGCCACAAGAAAAAGTAAACGTACTTTGGGCTGCTCCTCAAGTCCCAGCAAAAGGAACTTCCAGTTCCCGACTTGCGCTATTCACCGACGGAGAAAACGCTGTAAGAACTCTAGGCTGTTTATTCTTTTCGCTGTCCAATGGCAGAGAAGCCCATACTTTCGGACGCAGCTGATTAGCTACTGTAAAAGCCCCGCACCGAGCAAGGACCAATGACATCTCCGAGCCCAGATTCTTGGAAATAGCTTCTGGCTTGGAATGCGTGACATTGAGACAGGCTCTCACTTGTAAACAAGGTCGAGTCTGGGCTGGCCCCAGCCCACGCTATCCGGGGTCCTGTCCCAAGTGGCTGATCTTGAGCCCGCGAACCTCCTGACGGCCGCTTTGGCTTCCTGCTGTCCCCTTACCCCTCACAGCTTCGGGCGCCAGGCCTCCGCGTCCTGGAGGCGGGGCCCAAAGTTCTTTATCTGAGCTGACGGGCGCGGCTCCAAGCTCAGGAAGCTCTCCCAGTTCCAGTGGCTCCTCCCGGTTGGAGCTTCGCGGGCGGGGGATGCGGGGGGCGGGTGCAGGGAAACAAATAAAACCTCGGGAGGCGGCGGGTGGTGACTGGACACGAACTTGAGTCTTAAGCTACCTACTGCTCCATCGACTCACTACCCGATTCCTCCACCGCGAAGCACCCCCGAACCTCAGCCCAGGCCGGGGAGCACGAGCCCGCCAGCCACCTGCTCTCCCCGTCCGAACGCGCCCCGCCCCTTCTAAGGCCCCAGGTCCTGCTCCCCGCAGCCTTCACCCCACACACCAGCCCCAGCTCGTGCCAGGAACGGTGGGCATCAAGATGAAGGCGGCACGCTTCGTGATGCGCAGCGCCGGCTCCCTGGTACCCCGCGAGGTCGAGCATTTCTCGCGCTACAGCCCGTTCCCGCTGTCCATGAAGCAGCTGCTGGACTTCGGTGAGCGGGGACGTAGGGCCCGGGCGGGGACTGGGGAGCTGCCTTAACTTTCAGACCCGGTGTAGGGAGGGCTGGACTCATTACTTAAAACACCTGGGGTCCGCTTTCCTGCTGAACCCTGGAACCTCGAAGCCAGCACACCTTGCCTTTCTTAGATCTGCCTTCTTTCTGACAGTTTGTGCCTGCAGGTCAGCGCCACTTGCAGCCCCGCTGGTGCTGGATGGTTTGAGCTCATCTTTCCTCTTCTTTTCTGTACAAAGTTTTCTGTCAAAATACTTCTTGCTTTCAGTCACCATTTAACAATGAAGTGGAAACTTCATCCCCTCCTTCACTGCATAGTACTTCTTGGAGAACATTCCTAATATTATAAAGTAGCTTTGAATTAACTGAGATTTTATCCTTTAGCCACCCTCCACCCCTCCACAGGGTTCATCTCTCTGTAGTCCTAACAAATTTCTTTGTCTCTTTAGCTTTATCGTTATCTACATATTTGCATTACTGCTGAAAATATTTACAAACTTTCTGCAGAAATCTTATAAAGAAAATTTCAAGGATTTAAATGTGGTATTATTTATCACTAGTCTGGAAACATCAGGACTCCCACCCCACCCCTTTTCCCCTCACTACAGTTTCATATCTAGAACTCTGTGAATGATGTTGTCTCCCTGATACTGTGATTTGACTAAATCCTGTATTCTTTTATGAATACTAAGAGCCTTGGGATATTATGACTTGTTGGAAGTGAATCCTCATCAAAAGAGAAAACACTAATTCTCATATTTGGTCACTTTTTAAAAAAGAAAGAAAGACAAAAGACAATAAAGAAGAAGATGCTTACTCTTAAATTATCTACAAGCAGTTACCCAACTGAGAGTGAAATATAATTTTGTAATATATATATATGTGTGTTCAATATTGGATAGTTAATGCTACTCAAATATATAATTTAGATATACTTTTTTCCAAAAACTAAACAAATGCTGTTTATTACAGGTTCAGAAAACGCATGTGAAAGAACCTCTTTTGTGTTTTTGAGACAAGAGTTGCCTGTGAGGCTAGCCAATATCCTGAAGGAAATTTATATCCTCCCTGATGGATTAGTAAATACCTCTTCAGTGCAATTAGTTAAAAGCTGGTAAGTGGTGAAACATTCTGAAACAATCTCTAGTTTTAAGATAGTTATCTGAGTATGAATTCTTACAACATATTGACATCATAATTGGAAAACAGGTGGTCTGAAGCTTAAATACTTTGAAAGATGTAAAGAATTTTCTATTAATTTAGGGTAAGTTATCATAAGGGCAGTTATAAAGCTATAAACAGACATTTTTACCCTGAAAAAGTAGATACTTTCACAATATAATTTTTACTTTAGAAGACAATATGAAAAATAATTGACAGTTACAATATTAGTTTGTATTTAAAATAATAAAAGACAGTTTGATATTACAAAAAGAATCCTGTCCTAGAAATAGATACAAATGACTACTATTTAGAGAGGGCCTAATCTTTGTTACTTACAAACCAATTAACAAAGCAGGCCCGGGATCAAATCATGCCTTCCTCTTTTCCTAGTTGTGGAATTCTTGCCTAGTGTCTTATCTCTAGGCCTCAATTCCCCCATATATTATTGAGGAGAATAAAGTATATGTCTCAAAGGGATATTTGAGTGTAATTAAATGAGGTAATCCATTTTAAAAGCACTTAGAACAGTA
This sequence comes from Balaenoptera musculus, assembly GCF_009873245.2. Taxonomy (NCBI): domain Eukaryota; kingdom Metazoa; phylum Chordata; class Mammalia; order Artiodactyla; family Balaenopteridae; genus Balaenoptera; species Balaenoptera musculus. The sequence continues at coordinate 59,980,779 of NC_045793.1, read as the reverse complement.
CCAGGCACACAGCCAGCACTCAGTGTAATTATCTCCTTTTGCAAATAAGGATACTGACTTAGAGAGGGTAGGTAAACCAAAGGAGCAGATTTTCAGAGAACAGAGCCAGGTTATGCACTGAGGCAGATATGCACCAGACCTTCACCCTAACCCACTGACTGTACAACTTTTTGTATGTTGATTTAAGAAATATATGTACTATGCACCCATTAAACAATTGCAATCTGAAACATATTCAATCCATAGTATTTACTGCTGCTTTCAAGACTTCTATTCACCTGTGAATGAATACAGGAGGAAAAAAAATATGAAGCATTTCTGTAAAAGTCATTTCTAAATGCTTTTGCTATAAAAATAAAGACATTTGACAAACAAAACAGAAAACTGAATAGTGATCTAGGATAGTTAAACATAAATTTTTAGTTAAAAAGTTGAGGGTTAAATTTGTAGCTTTCTTTTTTCTAAGACATATGTTTTCCAAATGTCTTGGAGGAAAGTTTTAATTTTAAACATAATACGTTCTCTCTTCAAGTCATTTGGAAAAAAGCAATCTGTTTTCAACCACTTGAAAATGACTATTCAATTTTAAAACTTAAAGCACACCTGTCGCTTTACAGGTATATCCAGAGCCTGATGGAGTTGGTGGAATTCCACGAGAAAAGCCCAAAGGACCAGAAAACATTATCAGAGTATGTTTTATGCATTAGAATAAGTGTCTAAAACTTTGACTATTTCTAAACATTAAATTTTTTTAAGACCTCACTTAAAGGATAACTTATAATAGTATCCTGAATAATAAATAACTACCCCCTTACAAATGACAAGTTTTGGCTTGTTGGTTTTTTAAAAGCAATAGAGAATTATGGCATTGGAAATGATGCTGAGGATGAAAAGTGTAGAGGACTTTTTAAAAAAAGGAAATCTATTTTTACTCTAAATTTAGTATGATGATTAGATTTATAGAAGGACTTACTGTTACATAATATCAATGCACGTTGGTGTCATTGTAGAGTACACATTTTTTTTCAGAGTAATTGACAGTTTCTAGCTCTAAGAATGAGAAATAAGAATCTTTTCTAAATCTTACAAGAAATTTGAAGTTTTTTTCACAATGGCATTCTAGAGCCATCTTTAATATTTACTTATTTTTTAAATTATTTTTTTAAAGAGAAAGCTTAGTGAACAACTGGAATGAACATACCAGTCACAGAGCTGATATTTTACATGTAAGCTAAAAGCAAAATAAATCTGTTTATGAAGCTATCTCCTCTACTGTAGTCAAAGAATCTGTAGTGAGAGTCTTAATAAAGCTTCATCCAAACATTGTATGATTTGATTTGTTTGGATGGGTACTTGAGAAAGGCTTTACCTTCTTTGAAGTAATCTAAGAAATATAAATCAATGAAACTTATTTGAAGTTCTACTAACCATAAATGTGTTTTGGCTTAGTTTTGTAGATACTCTCATCAAAGTTCGAAATAGACACCATAATGTAGTTCCTACAATGGCACAAGGAATCCTAGAGTATAAAGATGCCTGTACAGTTGACCCAACCACCAATCAAAATCTTCAGTATTTCTTGGATCGATTTTACATGAACCGTATTTCTACCCGGATGCTGATGAACCAGCACAGTAAGTTAGTTCATCATGGTCATGACATATAGAGATGGGTGTAGAATATAAGCCATACTCTAAGTAGATATTTCACTACTTGGTGGATCACATTCTTTCTCAGAGGTAGTTCTAATCATTATTATCCTGATTTTTATAACAATATTCTTTGTTTTTATTTTTCAACAGTCCTTATATTTAGTGACTTACAGACAGGAAACCCAAGCCACATTGGAAGCATTGATCCAAACTGTGATGTGGCAGCAGTGGTCCAAGGTAATTTCTAGGTTCTTGCATTTCCCTTATTGAAAATGTACATTATCTGATTGACACAGTTGAGGTGACTCTGAATTACTATTCAGAGTGCTCCATTTATGTTTTTATAAATACTGTAATGAAGGTCCTTTGTTTTTGAGAGTCAAGTGTTTAAATATTCACTTATAATATTATAAAAAAGCCAAACATCAATAGCTAATGTGCCATATTCTCATATATTTGATATCTGAAGTGCACATATTCCTATAGCAACAGCTATAACTTAAACACTGTGTTCATTTTTTTCTTCAATAAAATATTAAAAATTTATTTTTCCATACACATAAACCTGTACTCTAATGAATATTTTGGATTAAGGGTAGTGTATACACTGAAGATCACTTGAAAATTTTACTTGGCATAAATTCACTTAATCATTATGGAAAAAAACCCTTCCATTCCAGATGCCTTTGAGTGTTCCAAGATGCTTTGTAATCAGTATTATTTAACATCTCCAGAATTAAAGCTCACACAAGTGAATGGTAAGTTATAAATTAAATATATTTTTATCTATGGAAAATTCAGTGTTCTCCCAGTATGATTACTTCTTGTAAATACAAAGCAATGTCTGTGTTCATTTTTTGCCTTCTGAACTTGCCTAGAATTTGTACACATTTTTTTTTGAAGCCAAGGTTCTCTTTATCTCAACTGGAAAGTTGCAATTGAGTATATTCAGTTGCTAATGAAAATTCATAAGAAGAATGGTTTGAACAAATAATTTAGGATTTAGAGTAGCAGCTAAGTTCCAATATCTTTGATCAAAGAAAGATTGCTTACTACAGAATACAGGAATAAGGAGGTCAGATTAGGAGGAACCACTTGGTAGTGGAGATATGCTCCTAAAGAGGTTACTTATCAGATCTGAAAACAAAAACACTTTAAACTGCACTATAAGAAAGAAGCCAGTCATAGAAGGACAAATACTATGTGATTGCACTTATATGAGGTATCAAAAATAGTCAAGCTCATAGAAGCGGAGAGTAGAATGGTGGTTGCCAGAGGCTGAAGGAAGCAGGGAGATGGGGAGTTGCTATTCAGTGGGTATAAAATTTCAGTTATGCAAGATGAATAAGTTCTAGAGATCTGCTGTACAACACCATTCCTACAGTTAACAATACTATATTGTACACTTAAATATTTAAGAAGGTAGATGTTAAATGTTCTTACCAAATTTTTTTTTTTAATTTTCACTATAAGTATATATCACTGTTTTGGAAGCAGAGCATACTTCAATAGCTTCAACTCTAGGGTACCTAAAAGGATAAGGTCTTCCCACACTGAATGAAGTAATTACAGGATGAATGCAAGGCACTATTTTTATCTTATCCCATAGTTGCTTCTCAAAGCAAGACAGTACACTTAAATTGGAATAACCTCCTTTCAACTCAAAGTAAACATCTTTTTCAAGTAACAGTTATACAGGAACAATGTTTGTTGGCGGTGAGAATTAAAATCAAGTTGCTCAAATTAAGAGTAGCTTAACTCTTGGATTAGGGATAGGGAAATGTAATGGATTGCTAAACTAAAAGTAAGAGTACAAATGAAGATTGAAAAATATTTTTAAGCATTAACAGCATTGTTGCATAATACTTGTAGATAAACTGCTTGAACTGTTTGATGAAATAAGGAGGGAATTGTGCCAGACCTTGTTTTCTGATTCAAACTTTGCCAAGGCCTGGAACATGAAAGAATAATACTTTTATTTTTCTTTTCAGAGTATTACGAGGTTTTTGTTTCTGTTTTCTTTAGCCTCTTGGTGAAATTTAAGCATCTTTAGCCTATGGGATTTTATGTTTAGTTGCTAAAAATCAAGAATAATCAGATGGGGCTTCCCTGGTGGCACAGTGGTTAAGAATCCACCTGCCAATGCAGGGGACATGGGTTCGAGCCCTGGTCCAGGAAGATCCCACATGCCATGGAGCAACTAAGCCCGTGTGCCACAACTACTGAGCCTGCGCTCTAGAGCCCGTGAACCACAACTACTGAAGCCCGTGTGCCTAGAGCCCGTGCTCCACAACAAGAGAAGCCACCTCAATGAGAAGCCCGCGCACCACAACGAAGAGTAGCCCCCACTCTCCACAGCTAGAGAAAAGCCTGCGCACAGCAACAAAGACCCAATGCAGCCAAAAAATTAAATAAATTAATTTAAAAAAAAGAATAATCAGATGTGTTATTTTCCCATGCATTAAAATTATGAAAATTATAGCTAGCTAGCATCAATTTTGATGTTATACTGTAGACTTACATTCTTCTTCTTTTTTAAGATGCATATAATTTTAACTCTGCAATTGTCCAGTACAAAAGTTTTGAAAGTAGAAATAACTAATCCATGTCATCTAATTTAGAGCACCCTTGTTTTATATTTATCTGACTTTATGCATTTGTAGAGAACTGCAAAAATTAATCATAGAGCACAAGGTAGCAACTGTAATAGCATTTTGAACATAAGCCAGTTGTGTTTACTGTTTAAAGGGAGGCTTCTAAGGTAGGATTTTAGAGTGAGGAGGATGGGGAGTATTCCAATTCTGTTTAAATCTAAAATATTAATCAAATAGATATGAAAGTTTATTTTAATGAAATATTTGTTTAGCGATTCTAAATTAGCTTAATTTTTTCTAGGAAAATTTCCAGGCCAACCAATTCATATTGTGTATGTTTCGTCTCACCTTCATCATATGCTCTTTGAACTATTCAAGGTAAGACACTTCACAATAATTGCAATTTTGTTTTTTTTAAATGTTAACTGGTTACATTTTTATTTCCTTTATCGTTCCCTACTAAACAGGAGCCTCACTATCTTCTCCCAGGCATGCTTCTGTGTCCTAACAGAAAGAAGCTACAGTTAATGTTTGAAAGGGTACATGCAGTTCCTTGTAGCATCAACATGTATGTGAGAATGCACAATATGATTCACTATATCTCAGTGCTCCCTGTTCCCATTATTTTTTCAAGTGTCCAACAAAGCACTAGTCATTCATGCATTCATGAAGGAAGGTCGTGGGGTGAATGCTTCAGTGACTGAGGCCTTGTTATCTCCATCCCCATAGGCCGGTCCAGCTCTAAATCCAGAGGTTCAGGTCCAGAATTACTGGAGGTGGCAGGGTCCCAACCTATGACTAGAATATACTCAAAGGACAGTCAGTTCCTTCAGTGATCTACTTTAATGTGCATATGAATCACCTGGGGGTTTTGTTAAAAGTCAGATTCTGCTTCAGTAGGTCTGGGATTGGGCCTGAGGTTACGAACGTCTAATAAGCTAACAGGTGATGCCGCTGACCCATGGTCCACGCTTTCATAGCAGAACAGTAGGGTAGGGCTTCTCAGACGTTCGTGTGCATTAGCATCGCCTAGAGAGCTTTCAAAACACAGATGCTTAAGCCTGTCCCAGAGATTCTGACACTCTTGACCTGAGACTCTGCATTTCTAACAAGCTCTTAGAGACTGTGGATGTTACTGGTCTGGGACAGCCAGGTACTAAGAATCAAATCCTGTCCCGGGTTCTAAGCCCAAACTGAAACTCTATACTTGCACCAAAAGACAGAAAAACACTTGAAGCTTTGTGATGGTTCCTAAGAGTCCCCTGGACTGGAGAGGAGGAAGTCTTCAAAACAAAGTGAAATCCGCTTCTAATTCTGATGTAACTCTTCCCGGAACCTACTGTTTCCTAACTTATTCTAATGTTAATGCAATGAGGTATTGATTGTACTACAAACATCTGATCTATTTTATTTCTCTTCAGCTAATGCTTAGAGCTTAACATTATTATATAGAAACCAGAAAGCAGATAACCTATCAGAAGAAGGGTAGAGAGGAAAATGGGTAAAATAAACCAAAACTTTATCTGTATGAGATTCATCTACTTATCTGAAAACTTGTTTGAGCTTCTTCTCTGTTAAGGGACGAAAGATGCTTTTTTGTATGATTTGATTTACTTTTAAATTGAATGGTCCAACTCATACAGTTATTTTGCCATCATTGGTAAAAGTTAAGATGATAATCAAATGCAAATTGAAATTTAATTTAGAATTATTTACTATCCTTTTAAATAGTAACAACCTTTTCCCAGCAAATTTTATAAAAACCAATAAATTGGTTCAATGATTCACTGTTTATTTGTTATGTAATAGTCTTTGGTGCTTAGATGTAAAATGTAATGGGAAGTCAGAAAAGAGAAAGCCAGGAAATGGACTATAAAAACCAATTTCTACATTTAAATTAAGCTTACAAATAAGAACTTGACAGGTAGCAGAATTGTTTTTCCATTAGACATTACTCCCAGTAGCTATATTACATGGTAAATGAATATTTTTCATTATACCTCCTGCATGACACAATCATAAATGGCTATTTACAGAGCTATTTTACTACTAAAAAAATAAAATAAGAACTTTGAATTACCCTCTGTGCTGCTTTTATTTTAAACATAAACAGTTATTTATTGTCCCTCATCCTCCTGCCATTGAATTCCTTACGGTTTTGTTTTCTTTAGAATGCAATGAGGGCCACAGTTGAACACCAGGAAAATTGGCCTTCCCTGACACCAATTGAGGTGATTGTTGTCTTGGGAAAAGAAGATCTTACAATTAAGGTAACCATTCTCTGTTTTTCTTTTGAGTCTTTCTTAAGAGAATTTTTAAAAGAGTCAATAATAATAAAGCTCTCTGCTTTGAACAATAGATCAAAGTCATGTACACCAGGTGACTTTTAAATGAAGGAAAGACATTTTAATGTAAACAAATGCATGTTGTTTTTAATGTGTAGCTCTGATGACTGGTTTGTTTGTTTAAGATTTCAGATAGAGGAGGTGGTGTTCCCCTGAGGATCATTGACCGGCTCTTTAGTTACACGTACTCTACTGCACCCACGCCTGTGATGGATAATTCCCGGAATGCTCCTTTGGTAAGACCAATTATATGGCTAAGTTCATCCCAGCCGCCTACTTCTAAATGTAGAGCAAGGATTACAAGGAAGTATTTAGGCAAGTTAATCAATTTAGTTAAATTGGGCATGGGGGTTATGAGAAAGCATTTTGTATTCCTATGATCATGTTCACCACCTTGTCAATAACTGATCTTTCCCTTCTAGGCTGGTTTTGGTTATGGCTTGCCAATTTCTCGTCTCTATGCCAAGTACTTTCAAGGAGATCTAAATCTCTACTCTTTGCCAGGATATGGAACAGATGCTGTCATCTACTTAAAGGTATCCTTTAAATCCAATAAAAAAAATCATATTTCTGAAAAGACTCTTCTTTTACAGCCCTGAGTTCTACGGTCCACAGTGAACACCCAAACTGAGTTACTGCAAATAATGACCACAAGTCATTATATTTTCTATTTGGTATGTGTAGATATATTATTTAATATTTAATGTGGTAACGTATCAAAAAGGAAGTGGGCCAGGCTACTTGCCTCAATGAAGCAAAATTGTTTCCCAAGAAGTGCATTAGTTTCTGAGTGAGGAGATGCTCATTTGAATTTTTTAAGGCAAATCCTATCGGCATCTGTAAGAATAGCTATACTTTTGTTTTACTTAGACTTGTGGGAAATACATATATGCTAATAATATTTCAGCCTAGAAAACAACTGATATCAAGATACTCAAGACCTTAAGCTGACCTTGTTAGAAACCCAGGGAGAGGAAAGCTGACTGCTCAGAAGCTGTCAGTGGGGTGCCTGGCATTTCCTGTTTAAACTTTAAAATTTGGTACATGTTTTTTCCATTTCTGATAAAGCCGCAATTTATTTGTTAAGGTCACTGTCCTGATGCTGTTAATCATTTGCCAACTATTTCAAATGAAAATATATTCACAGTTATTAACAACTAAAACATTAAGCTTCTAGGCTCCCATTTTGTGCAAGGGAAAATGGGACCATTTGCCCCATGGTCTTAGAACACCTGAAATAGCTATTCATTTCTTAAATAGTAAAAATGTCTTCAAAGTATTGGAAAAGGTTAACATATTATAGATTTATAGTATCAGATTTTAATAGATCAATAGTATCAGCTTAGGACTCTCACTTTATCACACATACAAAGGTTTTGCCTGGAAAACCTATTTGCCTACTGCTATCCAACTCTATGGCATCAGCAATATCCAAACAAGGGACATGTGTAACTATTGAACACAAATACTGTTACCTAATTTATAACTGTATATATATTATTTCAGCCCCTATGGGGTGCAGATAATATTTATTTTTCAGTTTTATTTTATACAGTGCCTAGCATACCATGGACTCTGGTGTGCTCTTATTACTAAATCAATTAAAAGAATGTATTTGAATGTTTGAATACTTACCTCTGAATTTATTTTGAATAATCACTTCAGGTACAAATTATGCGATGAATAATTTCTTTGATTTTTTCTCCCCCTTCTTTGAGGCTTTATCTTCTGAGTCTGTAGAAACACTCCCAGTCTTTAACAAATCAGCCTTCAAACATTATCAGACGAGCAGTGAGGCTGGTGACTGGTGTATCCCAAGCAAGGAACCAAAGAACCTGGCAAAGGAAAAAGTGGCTGTGTGAGAAGGACCCTCAGGACGCTTTAAGGGATCAAAGTGGGTCTATGCCAGTGCTGCTTCCTGAATGTTTGCGTGTGAACTCTTGTTTTCTCAAAAACAAACAACAGCAACAAAAACTCCTTGATCAGAACTCTGATGTGAAGAGGAAGAAAGCTCCTTTCTGTGACCCAGGTGAGCACAGTGCGGGACTACAGGAGTTCATGGCTGGCCAGCTCTTTATTCTCTGAACTTAGAATAACGTATGAGTTTATATCAAATCCTGAAGAAGAAATAAGCCTCAGTTTTACATCTCTTTATCAACAAGAATGGGAAAGAGTGAGAAGTGAAGATGTAGGCTAGCAGTTTCAACGACTGATATTTTAGGCCACTGGTTGATGTTATAAGATATTGGTATTTATGGATTATCAAGTGTCAATGTACCAGTACTTTCCTGTCATTCAAAGGACTAGGGCTTATTTTATACTATATGATTAGAAATGTATGTAAACATACATTTCATATATATCTATGCACTCTAGAGATGAAAAGCCAGTGACTGAAATAACATTTACTTTGAATGAGGAGGAATGAGCCAACACATTTTATTCAAAGTTGCAGCCAAGGCATGGGCCTATGTAAAAACTCAGAAGAAAGCCCCTTCTGATAAATACAGTGCCTTTATTATGCTGCTTTTCCTGTTCACACCTCAAATAAGAAGTGAACACTTATTGCCAGGTGTCTTGTCTTGGTTGAATTTTAAAATATGCACTGAATTCAGGATGTTGGCGGTTGGAGGGAGAGAAGAATTACCAAAGTGATAGCAAAATCTCACCTTGCTTTGTTTATAAATGAAACAGAAGTAGATTGGAAAAACCAGTGTTAGGGAAAGAAATCATGCATTCAGAACCTAACTCAGTAGGAAGGGCTGTTCTCTACACTGCAGTGGTGGTAATCCAAAGGCATCTATTTTCTAGGCTTAAAGAGATGTATTTTTTATATATTGTATTCTCTACACTTCACCATTAACATGTCTGGTAAAAAATTTGTAATTAACAAATAGCTCAAGAACATTAGAATTTAAATACTTCTTAGAGTATTTTTAACAAATAGCCTGCAAGTAAGAGGTTTTCATGCTATCGATGCTGATGCTTTCATTTGTGAATCATTGTGAATGAGAGCTAATGCATGAAAGCTGTAATGCATATGGAACTTTGGGGGAGTTCAAGTATAATATGCAGGTTGACAGGGCAGTCTAGCACATTCCTCTTAGAGAAGAAATGAAAAAACAAAGGAAAGTAGGAAGGAAGGAAGGGAGGGAAGAAAGATGGGAAGGAAGGAGGGAGGGAAGCTGAAGGCAAGCATCTTGCTTTATTCCCCACAAATTATTTCAAGAAATGACCCATATTATCATGGATAAATTATTTGCAAGAGAATGAACTGGTGTCTTTCAAAACGGTATGACTTCTTTAAATGGTTCTCTCACTCTTGCAAGATAACAGGCTTTTATGAGATAATAAACTCTTCTGTGTCAAATTGCTGTTTTAAACCGGGATATCGAAAAAAACTAGCATTTCCAGTTTTGTAAAATAATCAGCACTGTCTATATGTTGAATTTAACATTTGTGTTTAATTTTCTTATGGCCTAGTGTTGTGGTGCTTCTGGTAGTGGCCATAGAAGCCTCAAACTATTTGTTGTGGATTTCAGATTTTATCATCAGAAGTCCTGGAAGTGACTTTTCTTGATGGTGAGACTCTGGCTCATGCATTTATTGATTACACAGAACTATTTGCAATAGGTTATTTGACTTTTCAAAAATTTAAACATTTTTGCATGTAAATTCTTGTATTTACCAAAGATTTAAAGCAGTTGATTAATAGTTAACTCAAACACATGAACTATATTTAAAACACAAGAGAAAAAGAAATGTTGGTATCTCAATAACATCAACTGTGTAAATGGAGTTCTATAAAATAGAAATAGTCCACATTGGTATTTGTGAAATCTATGGAAAAGCTTTAGGATTCCAGTGGATGGAAACTGAATGTTCAGGCCCACTTAAATTATTAATGTATAAACTGTGTTTTTGTGTCTAGGTTATGTACAGAGAAATGTGACAATTTTTATAATAAATATTTTTTATTATAATGGTAGATGTAATCTTTTAAAGTTCTTTTCTCAAATTAATGGAAAGTACTAAGTAGAATTTGAGGTAAAGTTTTTCCTCACTTTACACCAAGTCTAATTTAGCTACATATGGGGTATAGCCTTTAAAAAAAAAAAAACCTTAAAATCTTAATTTTTAAACAAAAGATACTTTATAGCATTCCAGAAATTTCTGGTTCTCCTTTGCTTTCTTGGTTATGCTCCAATAACACATAGTACAATGTGTGTTTATCTACATGAATAAATTCAATAATTGTTTTTCCAATGCATGTACTCTCTACATTTTTTTTTTTGTAAATTTACTTAAGAGTCTCACTTAGTGACTGTATTTACACAGCAAATACATTGGAGTATCAAAATAATTACCTAGATAATTTAGTTTCCCAAACAATTTCTAGATTAAATATCTGAATAATAGTAGGGTAGAAATAGGATAGGAAGTACTAAATTAAGTGGTGACATGTTTTATCTTTGCTATCACAACATTCTCTGCCTACCTCCGTAATGCCCTTATTGCAAAGTTTTGCAAAAAAACAAATAAAAAAGGAATGGAGGGAGGAAGGAAGAAAGGAAGGGAAGGAGGGAAGAAAGAAAAGCAATTAGAATAAAATAAAATTAGTGGAATAAGTTTGTCATAACTAAATTCCAAAATCTTGTCAGAATAATCATATGTAAATAAAAAAATGCCATCAACTACGGCATTAGACCCTAAAGAACCTACACTGAAGCCCTTCAGCAATGACATGCTTCTTCACTTTGACTACCTTCATTTCTTCTTCTGTCAAGGAAGTACTGCACTGTGTCTAAAGGAAGCCCAAGAGGACACACTCGTACATACCTACACACACGGGATTAGCTGTACAGTTCCCTTCAATTAAGCAACTTGGGAGGTAGGGGGTTAGCATGTGCCCTGGGCTCAGAACCTTCATCCCCATTTCCACAAAAACTGCAAGACTTCAAGTCCCACAATTCTCCATTTATGGACATGTACATCTTTTTGACTCAATGTGTGTACCCCCAAAGGATACTAATTTTCAAGTTCAACAAAGTGGGCTGAATTTTCATTAAAACTATCTTTACACCATTTCTCCCAAATTTCAAATTTGGCTCGAAATGGTAAGAGCATTTGATCTTAACTACAATAACATGTGCAAAGAGAGATTTTTGTGACCTAGTAGCTTAAGCATTGGCCTTATAATTTCTTTATTCTCCTACTATGCTTTCAGGTACCGTACTTACACTTAGATGTGTAACAACACTGCAAATATGCATGAAATCTCCAGGTCACTTCGGTCTGTCTTGATGAAACTATTGAGGAATTTTCATAATTTCACAGGAGCTTATGTAAGAGGTCCCCAACCCTCCACCATGAACACTTAGAGCAGTAGGCTTCTATCTGCATTAGCATTCTATCCATACATCTTTTAGGGGATTTTTTTTACTTTTTACCTTGTATCACAGTTACTTAGGCTCTCAATAAACATTTCCTGGATGGATACATGAATAAATACATAAATAAACCTCTGCCTTTAGAACAGCATCGCAGCGTTTAAAAGCAGATTGGAACTCTGTGTTAAACAAACATACATCGAATTTTATAAGATTTTATGCTTTAAATGGTATTCAGAAAGTTTTACAACATTGCAGAAACTCTGGAATATTTTTCCAAGCCAGAAAAATCACGACTGATCTTGTTTAAAGTAGCTCTACATTGGTGGCCTTTGGCCATTAAAAATTATCACATATTTCAAAAGAAATTAAATAATGGATAAAAGTTATAACTAACTAACAAAATTTCTTGAGCAAATGGGTTGGTATTTCAGATTTTATTAGTATTCTTCCTTCTTGTTCACCTTGGACTCAGATGAAAAAAAATCACCATTCATATTTCATGGCATCTTAATGGAAATGAGCAACTGTCTTTTAATGAGATTTTTCAGTTCCTACTGAAGTGCAAATAAACATAAAAAGCCACTCAGAATCAACAGAAATGTCAGTAGCCTTGAAAACATGTTGAATCTATTAAATGATGTGAAAATGATGTGAACTGTCTTAATGATAAATCCAGCAATGAAATAATAAAGTTTATCAGCAAATTATGACATCATTCTCATATTTACTGCTATTATTCAATGTAATGAAAATAACACAGAACTGGTTATCAAATAATGCAATATAGCTAGGAATTATTTATGAGCATATTATTTTCCATAAATGTAAAAGGATGCTTTAACATATCAGACATATAGCCTATTAAATGGCGAAGTCTTGAGTTTATCAATTCCATTAAAACTCTGCCCTTTAATGTGTTTCTAGCCCCCAAAATACACTTCGGTATTTGGTAGGATTGCCCTTAACTCAGTCTTTTTCTTTTAAATTCACTTTTAAGAATAACAAAATATGTTTGAAATTATAGCTTTGTGACCTGAAAATGAAATAAAAATTTGAAAACAAAAATGAAAAACTTATACCATATTCTTAGGCAATTCTCTTTACCTATTTGAGTCCCAGTTTTCTCTTCTACCTATATGAAATAACTAAATGAATTCTAGTTGCTTAAGGAAGACACTTTTAACTCTAAATTCTTTGAATCTATTCTCATAACAAGCAAAAAGATTATTTCTTTAATTTTACATTTATATGAAATGAGGGATGTTTACTAAACTTATTGTGGTAATTATTTCATGATGTATATAGGTCAAATCATTATGTTGTACACCTTAAACTTATGCAGTACTGTATGTCAATTATATCTTAATAAAACTGTAAGGGAAAAAATGAACTCTCACATAACTGAATGAATGAATGAATGAATGAATAAATAAAGTTTTTAAAATACATTAACAGTGATGAACATTATTTTTTAAATTTTAATTTTACATTGGAGTATAATTGATTTGCAATGTTGTGTTAGTTTCAGGTGTACAGCAAAGTGATTCAGTTATACACATACCTACATCTATTCTTTTTCAGGTTCTTTTCCCATATAGGTTATTACAGAGTATTAAGTAGAGTTCCCTGTGCTATACAGTAAGCCCTTGTTGATTATCTATTTTATATATAGTAGTATGTATATGTTAATCCCAACCTCCTAATTTATCCCTACCCCCTTCCCCTTTGGTAACAATAAGTTTGTTTTCTAAGTCTGTGAGTCTGTTTCTGTTTTGTAAATAAGTTCATTTGTATCATTTTTTAAATTCCACATATAAGTGATACCATATGATATTTGTCTTTGATTTACTTCACTTAGTATGATAATCTCTAGGTCCATCTATGAATGAATGAATGAATGAATGAATAAAGTTTTTAAATCTATATTTTCTAATAATTCTTTACTGAATACCCTGCCTCCAATTTCTCTTCAGTCCAAACTAGGCTTTGCATAATATCACTGTCAAGCTCAGAATCTTTTGCTGCCTTCCCAGTGCCTAAGAATCTGATGTTTATAGTTTTCTACAATCCAACCTACACGATCAACCTTACAACCTATACCTTCTGTTACTGAACTGTTTAGTATATTGTCTTCTAAATATGCAACAAACATTTTCCTTTTTATCATTGTAAATATGCCTGCCTGAAATGCCCTTCTCTTCTCTGCCTTTTTCCTAAAAGCTGCTCAACCTTCTAAACCCAACTCAAATTCCCCCTCCATGGACTGACCATCCCAGTCCAAAGTGCCTTCTCTCCCAACTTCTTCCTCTAAGCTCTCACGTGGTCAGGACCATTTTAGTATTTAGCATGTAATTCCTAAGGTTGCTAGTTAAATGTTATAGAGAGGTATAAAATCCAGAAACCCAATTAGATTGTGTTTTCCCTGCAATCCAGGACCATGAATTACACATACCTATATGAAAACCATGATGTTAAGCCTGTCTCATGTATAGTAGACATCAAAAATATTTCTTGAGTAATATATTTTTGATGAGTTGGGAAAACAGAGAAAAGCAATGAAATAATTCCTGATTGAGAAGATTATTCTACTGATCTAAAACCAAAACCACCCATCATAACATCAAGGGCCCTCAGCATTTCTTCTCAGTCTGGGAAGGATCCATGTTTATTTCCAGATGGATCATGCCTATAATATATACATACAAACTAACTTAAACCTTTTATTTCAGGCTTAAAACTAGGTCTGTGTCCCCAAGGAGCTTAGAGTCCTGTTGAAGAGTTAAAGAGACACAAACGTGTGAGAAGTTAAATCATGACCAAAGATTTTACTAACAGTTCCAAGTCAACAGTAGAGGAGATGCCCTAATTCCTAATATACATAGCCAGGCATATTCACTAACATTAACTGCTATAGAAATTTAAAGAAGGAAAGGTGGTTTCAAGCTAAAGTGACCAGGTGGAAAGAGGACAATTTAGGGGAAGTGGGGAAAAGACCATGAAGAAACTATCCAGGGAGAAGGTGGGAAAGGTATATTGGAGCTCAACTGAATATAGTCTGAATGTCTAGATGTGGTATCTGGGGCATCAAAGAGCCATTTACTAGGATAGTAAAAGGATCAAAACAGTTCTGTGGACTAAAATCTTAAGATCATATGTCTCACTGTCAGTTTATTTACAAAGTACAGTGCAGCAATCAGCACAATCTTCTTAAATGAGAAATTAATTTAGTATTTGAATAATTAAAGAGAGAATCTGTGGTATGTTGACTGATGAGTGAAAACAGCGGGTTTTCACACAAGTGTCATACTGGTCAGACATGTAGAACTCTGGAGCCAGGATGCCTATGTTTCCATGCCAGCTCTGCCACTTAATAGCCATGGGAAGTTACATAACTTTTCTCTGCCTAAGTTTTCTGATCTGTGAAATGGGGATAATACTATAGCACCTTCCTTATAGGAATGTGAAAATTCAAATGAGTTAATATATGTAAAGCATTTATAACATTCTTTGGCACATAATAAAATTTATATAGATATTTGCTATTTTATCCATAATGTTATTTAAGTATCAGATACTGGATCCTTCCTTCTATTAAGTTCCGATACAAATAAGTGGATAGCAATAAAAATAAAGTACTGTTCTTCAGACATGAAGTCATACAGTGTGAGCATGCAATATCAATGATAGTAACAAATTTGCTCCAATATGCCCTATTGCCCGAGTATGACGCTGGGATTAGATTTTTAGGTCAAAGTATGGTCTGTTGACCTGAAACTGCTGAGTAAGGCTAAAACCTGTTCAGGAAGGGATCAAACGCAGGCCTTGACCTCTTTGGTAATGCTGTCCAACCAAAAATTGGGTGGATGGTGACGCCATGTGTTAGCTAATGAGATCCATTAACTCTTTTAGGTCCCTTTGAGAGCACTGCACAAGGCTGCACCTCCAGAATACCGAGAAGAAGCTAGCTCACTGCACATTATAAACAAACACATAGCACTTTGCCCAAAGCACACTCTCAATAATTGTTTGTCAAATGGATGAAAAGAGACTTAAACTATAAAAATAACAATTAGGCTTCAGTTGTTCCCCAGGCAGCCTCTTTCGCCTTCTAAATATCATATTTCATCTTGTGAAAGCAGAGCTCCAAATGATAATAAAAGCAAGCACAAAACACGATTTTTAAAAAGCCTTTGCGAACAGTTCCCTGGCATACTGGAAAGTAGAATATGTTTTCTTTTTTTTTTTTTTTTTCTTAGAATGTCTGACAATGGTTCTTTGTTTGTAACTGAAAATATATCCTGCATTCTGTTCAGAGTCATATGTGATTCTTATTTTTACCTAGTCCAGGTAGTTCCAGGCAGGATTTTACTTACCATGCACTAATTTGGGGGAAATTATTTTAGGGATAAAACTTGCCACTGAGCTTGAAGACACAATTTTTTAACCACAGATAATCTATTGGTTATAATATTGACTTGATCTTTTTAAGCTATTATTTCCATTGGCAGAAAATATTTATTTCATGTATTAGAATAGAAATTGGTTTCACTATACTTTTCTTCTCTCTCTGACCCCTTTTAAATTGAACATTAAGTAGGCAAAAAAGAAAATTCTACAGAATTTTTTATGTAACAGGTATTTTTCTAAGGATTTTACATTAATTAATTCATTTTTCCCTCACAACAACCCTTATATTATTAACTCTTTTGCATAAATGGACTTCTTTTATCCTCACAGCATCTGTAGTGTTACTACCCTACCCATTTTACAGATAGAAAACTGAGCCACAAAGCAGTCCAGTAAGTTGCCCCTATCAAGGGACAGAGCTGGGATTTGATTCCAGGCACCCTATACTCCAGAGCCTTTGCTCTGAAGAAACAGTCCTTCTTTGAGAAATTCGGGGAGGACAGCAACAAGTCAGAGGGATGCCTGAGGTCATGGAAATGTGTAACCTATAGCTAGTCCACAAGGCAGAGGGCCACTGTCACTGACCTCATCACAAGAGCCTAACCAACCAGCTGCAGGCCCCTGTATTACTTCAGACAGTATTTTCAGAAGTCCCTACCTACTTGCAGAGCCATCAGAAGCTTGGGTTGTTAGACCAGCTCATGCTTTCAACTGAATGACACTTAACCATTCTTCAGGCATTGAGGCAATTCACTTACTTATTCAACAAGTAATCAACGAAGATTTCTTAAGCACCACATGCTGCCACGTGCTAGGAATACCATAATGAATCACAACGATTCCTGTGCTCAAGGACATTATAGTCTATTTGTGAACACAGAAATTAGGTTTCTAAATATTGATATG
Organism: Balaenoptera musculus; assembly: GCF_009873245.2. Lineage (NCBI taxonomy): Eukaryota > Metazoa > Chordata > Mammalia > Artiodactyla > Balaenopteridae > Balaenoptera > Balaenoptera musculus. The sequence continues at coordinate 59,963,482 of NC_045793.1, read as the reverse complement.
TTTTAATATCTTTATTTATTCATATTATCCTGAGAGTTAGATACAAGATTTCTGGGGCAGGGACAAACTATTTATACTTACTTACAGTAAAAACTGCATTAGCTCCCCTGGCCCCAATCTTTCCCCCTCCTAAGGTGATTCAGTGAGAGCCAGACGTCACATTACACTTACTGGGATCTGTACTATAGGTGAAGAACCCCCCCAAAACCTGAGAGTTTATCTGGAAGAGGAACAGCTGTCTCCCACTCCCTCCCTTTGTGAGACAGTGAGAAAAAACTTTGTTCCCTAATGTACACAAACTCTCCTTCATGAAAGAAAAGGAAGGATCCTGTGCGATTACCCTCTGGAATGTAAATAAATATTTCCGGGGGCCATATGACAAGTTTCGTCCTGGCAAAGCCCACTAACAATTCCTGGGAAATAAAAATAGAATCTGGATAATAAAAAATTCTGACCTTTTTTTCTTTTCCTTTGTGCTTCATCCAGTTTCACTTGTTCACATGGGGCCGTGTGCAGAGGCCTTGCACCTGAGGTTGCACACGACACTGCAGTTCAAGACGGCAGCCGAGGGCTGTGCGCAAAGACACTGCACCCGGCACTGCAATGTGGAGCCACGCCCAACCTGCCAGAATTCCACCCCTCCCCCTGCTGTGAAGAACCCTATTAAGCAGCTCCTCCTACAACCTGTCCCGGAAAGTGTCTGCTCTAGAGTGGGAGCTTGCACCTCTCTTTTCTTTGATCAAACAATAAAGCTTTCCTCTGCTTACAAGCAGAATTCAGTCTTGTTCTATTGGTTCGAATGACACCAGGCAGCAGGACCGTCACTGGGGAAGTTTCTCTGGAATGAACTCCACGTAAGGGTCTTATTCCAAGACAACATTTGGAATGTCTCCAGGCCCAGCTTTGGTCAGGTGCCTTTTTCAGAATCAACCCATGTAAACATGGGGGTGAAATGTTCTAAGTGTCCAAGGCTTAATCATGTGCCTACCCACGGGGCTAGAGGAACAGGGGTGTGGTGATAATTGGTCCAATTTAAACCATATAGACTGAGAAGGATAACACAAAATGAGTAGAGATGTTTCCCCGAAGGAAAGGATGGTGGCAAACCAAAAGCATATGTCCACTACAGCAGGAAAGTATGAGTCAGAGCACAGGTGGGGAGATTTTTACTAGGTAGGGGGAAAAACGTGTCCTCCATTATAATAAGAGGAAATCATGTGAGTTAGATCACGTTGTGGTTGTTAAAGCTTATCTGTAGAGAAGGGAAAGATGAAGTGATCAGAGGTTTGAGGACAGAAAATAGCTTTAAAATAATTGCAGAGAGTAGGAGGATAAGCTATGAGAGACATATAGTTAGGTACAGTGGGGAGAGGAGAGAGGTTGTTGACTAACCTGCTTAGTTGTATGATTTCTCCCGTAACCTACTCAAGAGTCTGGATTAGGGGTCAGCAAACTGTTTGTTTGTTTTTCCTGTCAAGGGTCAGATAGCAAATATTTTAGGCTTTGTGCACCACATATGGTCTCTTTCACATATTTTTCTTGGCCTTTTAACAAATCTTTAGAAATGAAAAAACTTTTCTTAACTCCTTGACTGGGCTGTAGCTTTCTGGTTTCCATGCAGACAGGGAAAACATGGAGGGTTACATACATCTATGGTTGTGAATTTGTCCAACAGGTAAAACGAAAATAAAGAGACAATAAAGTTTAGAGTATTTGTGAACAAGTGAATGAAACCGAGTCCACTAGGCATTGAAGTCACCAATCACTCATTATTTATAGATAAATTCAATTAACATTGCTTAGGTGTTTGTCGTGTGCCAGACACAAAGCTATGTTCTGGGGATACAATGGTAATCAAAACAGGCATGATCTCTACCTTCATGGGGTTTAGAGCCTAGTGGGCAAAGACAGATTAATTTTAAAATAACAAATAAAAATGTATAATTATACCTGGATCAGTGTATAGTATATACAAATTTTGCAGCATAAAAAATTCAAGAAATATAACATTCTTCTATTCTTCCAAGTCAAATTTAACTTGCTTTGAGTCCCTATACTATGTCATACCCCCATCCCAAATCATTATGTGTTTCTCTCCCTTCAGGGTTGTACAATGATTCAGGAGTCTTTCACAGTCCAAAACAGTCAACTATGGCCCTTTGGCCTTTGGATTATGCAGATAACTGCTGTTTTATCTGCTTTCCAAACCTGACTGATTACTGTAAAGGGAAGAGAGGAGATGGAAGAGATCTGTGCCTGCAGTGCAAAGCTTGAACCTGGAGATCTTTACTAGCGATCTCACGGCAATTTCCTGTGTACAAACCCCTAGGTCACTCAATTGCCACCTGTACTGTATCTGTCCAAGGAGTCAGCTATTTCTACCTCACAAAATTTAGTTTCTTGTTTCCAGCCTCCCCAACTCTGGTACAGTGCCACATAAGTCCAATGAATAGTCAAATATTTCTTAAATTAAAAAAAAAAAGAGGTGGGACAACACATGCCCACAAATTTTATTAACTTAGATGAAACTGACCAATTCCTTGAAAGACAGAAATTACCAAAACTCAGACAAGGAGGAATAGATATCCATCCGTACATCCATTAAAGAAATCGAATTGCTAATTAATAACCTACCAAAAAAAGAATGCACCAAGTGTATATGATTTTACTAGTGCATTCCACCAAATGTTTAAGGAGGAAATAACATCAACTGTCAAACAACCTCTTCCAGCAGATAGAAGCAGAGGGAATACGATCTAATTCATTCTATGAGAGCAATATTGCCCTATAACCAAAACCAGATAAAGACATTGTAAGAAAAGAAAACAGATCAATATCTCTCATGAACATAAGTGCAAAACTTATCCATAAAATATTACCAAATGAATTCTATCACAAATAAAAAGAATTATATACCACAGCCAAGTGAGACACACTCCAGGTATGCAAAGCTGGTATAACATTTGAAAAATCAATCAATATAATCTACCATACCGACAGGCTAAAGAAGAAAAATCATATCATCATATTAATTGATTAAAGAAGAACAAAGTTGAAGGACTTATATTACTGGATTTCAAGACTTTAAGGACTCTAAACCTACAATATAAACAATATAGTGTGGTACTGGCGAAAGCACAGACACATATATCAATGGATCAGACAAGAGAGCCCCCAAAATAGTCCCAAACAAATACAGTTAACTGATTTTTGCAAATGTGCAAAAGCAATTCCATGGAGAAAGGATAGTCTTTTCAACAATTAATGCTGGAACAATTAGAATTCATTCTAATGAAAAAAAAAAATTAAGACATATCTTACATCTTGTACAAAAATTAATTCAAAGTGGATCACAGAACTAAATGTAAAACACAAAACTGTAAACCTTCTAAAAGAAAACATAAAAGAAAATCTAGGTGGCCTTGGGTTTGGTAGAGTTTTAAAATATACCAAAGCATAATCCATGAAGGAAAAAAAAATCGAAAAATGGAACTCTTAAAATTAAAACCTCAGCTCTGTACAAGATATTGTTAAAAGAATAAAAAGACAAGCCACAGACTGGGAGAATATGTTTGCAAAACACATATTTGATAAAGGACTTTTATTCAAAATATACAAGAAACCCTTAAAACTCAATAATTAGAAAATAAACACATTTTAAAATGGGGAAAAAATCTGAATAGACACGTCACCAAAGACAAATGGCAAACAAGCATATGAAAAGACACTCAACATTATTTGTCTTTAGGAGAATGCAATTTAAAACAAGATACCACCGTACACCTATTAGAATGGCTAAAATCCAGAATACTGACAATACTGTATGCTGGCAAAGATGTAGAGTAATAGGAACACTCATGGAATTTGGAAGACAGATGGCAATTTCTTACAATGATAAACATAGACTTACCACGTGTCCAGCAGTCGTGCTCCTAGGTAATAAACCAATTGATTTGAAAGCTATGTTTACACACAAACCTGCTTGCAAATGTTTATAGCAGCGTTACTGATGACTGCCAAAAACTGGAAGCAGACAAAATGTCCTTCAACAGGTGAATAGATAAACAAACTCTGGTGCATTCATAAGATGAAATACTATTCAGCAATAAAAAGGAATGAGCTCTTAAGACATGAATGAAAACACATGGATGACTCAAATGTATATCGCTAAGTGAAAGAAGTCAGTTTGAAAAGTCAGCGTACTATCTGATACTATTTATATGACATCTGGAAAAGGCAAAACCTTAGAAACAGTAAACAGATCAGTGATTGCCAGGGATTTGGGGGTTGGGGCTGGGAGACTTGAAAAAGTAAAGCACAGGATTTTTTAGAGCAGTGAAACTTCTTTGTATGAAACTACTTTGTATGTAATGGTACATACATGACAGAATGCTTTTGTCAAAGACCACAGAACTTTACAGCACACAGGATGAATCTTAATGTATGCAAATTTTAAAAAAACATTTAGAAGGTCAGAGGAATCCCAGGATGGAGTGCAGAATATCATGTAGAAATCTAACTGTATTACTAATATTAGTAATGAAACAACCTCACTGAAGAGGGTAGAGGCTAAGGTCTGCTCTAAGTGACTTTGGAAATAGAGTCTGTAAGACTAAAGGCAAAAGGAATAGTACATAAGAACTCCACTCTAGTTGATAAAGGTTTAAATTCTGAAACCACTGCACACGTATAAACAACTGAGTAAATGGATGACAGATGGTGGGAGGCAGATTTCTCACTGTTGGAGTGAGAAGTTACAGATAAGCAAGGGAAGAAAATTAGGATTAGAGTTAGAGATATAAACATAAACTCATGATTAGTGTAATACAGATACAGAGGGATACATATTGGAAATATTCATATATATATGTAGATATACATGTGAGTATACACACATATATTTCTTTTCTCTGTCTGCTATGAGAGCCTAGAAGTAATGACACCCCAATAGCAATGAACACACCTAGTGCCCAGATCTTAGTTTCTTTTTTTTTTTTTTTTTTTCCGGCCATACCACTGGCATGCGGGATCTTAGTTCCCTGACCAGGGATCGAAACTGTGCACCCTGCAGTGGAAGCACAGAATCTTAACCACTGGACCACCAGGGAAGTCCCGAGATCTTAGTTTCTAATTGGACTTCAGTTAATAATAATGTACCAATATAACAATAATGTATCAATATTGGTTCAGTGGTGACAAATGTGCCATAAAAATGTAGCATATTAATAACTGGGAAACTGAGTGTGGGGTATATGGAGACTATGTACTGCCTTCAGAACTCTTCTATAGACTTAAAACATTCTAAAATAAAAAGGTTATTTAAAAAATAAAATATGGGAAATCTCTGTACTTTCCTCTTGATTTTGCTGTAAACATAAAACTGCTCTAAAAAAAATAAAGCCTATTTTTTTAACTTTTTTATATTGGAGTATAGTTGATTAACAATGTTGTGTTAGTTTCGGGTGTACAGCAAAGAGATTCAATTACATATATATACATGTATCTATTCTTTTTAAAATTCTTTTCCTATTTAGGTTGTTACATAATCCTGAGCGGAGTTCCCTGTGCTATGCAGTAGGTCCTTGCTGGTTATCCATTTTAAATATAGCAGTGTGTACATGTAATCCCAAACTCCCTAACTATCCCTTCCCGCCACCCTTCCCCCCCCCCCGTAACCATAAATTCCTTCTCTAAGTCTGTGAGTCCATTTCTGTTTTGTAAATAAGTTCATTTGTATCATTTTTATATCATTCTTCTTTTATAGATTCTTCATACTGCGTGAAGTAAGTCAGAGAAAGTGAAATATCAGATGATATAGCTTATATGTGGAATCTAAAAACTTAAAAAAGTAAAAATAAAGCCTATTTTAAAAAATAAAATAAGACAAGAAGAAGCTTAAGTTCTCTAGCCTAGTAGCACTTCTTTTAATTCAGCAACATAAAAGTCCTTGAGCAAAAAAAATCCTAAAGCTTGACCATATGTTTGGCTGGGACAGGGTGAGAATTCCCTATAGACATAAGAGCACACAAAAATTACTATTTCGGTATTTTTTTCTGCAAAAAAGGCTATAAAACAAAAAATACACTTTAATCTTACATTAAAGAGTTCCTAATCTGGTCATTGTCAGCTAGGAAAGCCTTCCCTAAGAAAGGATGAATACAAGTTAACTAAGTAAAGTAGAGACTGGGGAAAGTGTTCCTGATTAAAGGAACAACATACACCTGAGGTAGAATTAAGACGAATCATGGTCAGTCAATGATGACCAGTGTGGCCAAAATGCAGAGTGGGACAAGATGGAAGCCTGAGAAATTTTAAGCATAAGCCCATCACATGTGGACCTGTTGACCAAATTAACAGCAATGGTCTTTATCAGAGATGCAGGAGGACTCTACAGATGGGTTTTTAGGAGGGAGAAGGACATGATCAAATTTAAGCTTTGAAGATAGCTCTCTGGCTGCACCACAAAGAAGGAATCGGAGCTGGGCCAGAGTTGAGGCAGGATAAGCATTAAGAGGTTAGTTTATACTGTTCCTGAGGATGGAATATAGTGACTCGAAATAGGGTAGTAGTAATAAATATGGAGGAAAATGAAAGATTTAATGGCTATTGAGGAGTTAAAATTGAAAGGACTTAGGTCAGGAGGAAGGCTAGGATTTCTACTCTTACAACTACTACTTAATATTGTGCTATAAGTTCCTAGCCAGTGCAACGAATCACAAAAAGATAAAAAGGACATACAAATTGGAAAGGAGGAAATCAAACTGTCTTTATTCACAGATGATACAATCATCAATATAGAAAACCCTATGGAATCTGCAAAAAAAAAAATTCTACTAGAACTAATAAGTGAATTTAACAATGTTGCAGGGTATAAAATCAACATATAAAAATCAGTAGTATTTCTATAGTCTAGAAATGAACAATCAGAAATTAAAATTTTTAAAAATACCATTTCAACAGCATCAAGAAAACACAAACTACTTCAGAATAAATTTGATAAAAGATGTACAGGATCTGCACACTGAAAAACTACAAAACATTGCTGAGATAAAATAAAGATGACCCAAATAAATGGAAATATATACCATGTTTATAGATCAAAAGATTCAGTATTTTAAAAAATTTAATTCTCCCCAAATTGATATATATATGTAGATTCAATGCAATCATAACCAAAATCCCAGTAGGCTTTTCAATGAAAATTGACAAGTATAAGTCATACAGAAATGCAAGGGTCCTAGCATAGCCAAAACAAATTTGAAAAAGGAGAACACAGTTGAAGGACTAACCAGTATCTGACTTTAAGACTTATTATAAAGCTATAGTAATCAAGACCGTGCGGTTTTGGCATAAAAATAGACAATTCAGCTGATGAGACAGGGAGTTTAGAAATAAACCCACACATATCTAGACAACTGATTTTTGACAAAAGTGCAAAGGCAATTTAATGGAGGGAGGATAGTCTTTTAACAAATGAGCTGGTGCAACTGAATATCCATATGCAAAAAGTTAAATTTCAATCACAACATCCAAAGTTAACTCCAAATCGATACTGACTTAAATGTAAACCTAAAACTATAAAATATCTAGGAGAAAAATCCTTGTGTCTTTAGGTTAGAACAGATTTCTTAGAGATGCCACAGAAGCATGACCCATTTTAAAAATGAAAGATTGGACATGATCAAAGTGACAAACTTCTGCTCTTTGAAAGACACTATTAAAAGAATAAAGACCCTGAGAACCATAGTTCAAAAAGAGTCATGTACCAAAATGTTCATTGCAGCTCTATTTACAATAGCCAGGACATGGAAGCAACCTAAATGTCCATCGACAGATGAATGGATAAAGAAGATGTGGCACATATATACAATGGAATATTACTCAGCCATAAAAAGAAATGAAATGGAGGTATTTGTAATGAGGTGGATGGAGTTAGAGTCTGTCATACAGAGTGAAGTAAGTCAGAAAGAGAAAAACAAATACAGTATGCTAACACATATATACGGAATCTAAGGAGAAAAAAAAAAAAAAAGGCCATGAAGAACCTAGTGGCAAGACAGGAATAAAGACACAGACCTACTAGAGAATGGACTTGAGGATATGGGGAGGGGGTGGGGTGAGATGTGACAGGGTGAGAGAGTGTCATGGACATATATACACTACCAAATGTAAAATAGATAGCTAGTGGGAAGCAGCCGCATAGCACAGGGAGATCAGCTCGGTGCTTTGTGACCACCTAGAGGGGTGGGATGGGGAGGGTGGGAGGGAGGGAGATGCAAGAGGGAAGAGATATGGGAACATATTGTATATGTATAACTGATTAACTTTGTTATAAAGCAGAAGCTAACACACCATTGTAAGGCAATTATACTTTAATAAAGATGTTTAAAATAAATAAATAAATAAATAAATAATGTCCTTAAAAAAAATAAAAAATAAAAAAAAATAAAAGAATAGATAAGCCACAAACTGGAAGAAAATATTTGTATATTATATATCTGATGAAGGACTTATATTCAAAATGTATTAAAAGCTTTCAAAGCCCAATAATAACAAAATCTATAATCCAGTAAAAAAAAGGGGGCGATTTTGATCAGACACGTCATCAAACAACATTTGTGGTGGCAAATATTCTCAGGAAAAGATGCTCAACATCATTAGTCATTAGGAAGCGCAAATTACCAGCATAAGACACAGCTATATACATATCAGAATGACTAAAATTGCAGAGTCTAACTATACTACTTGTTGGCAAGAATGGAAAACAACTGGAACTCTGGTGGAAATGCATAAGCATTTAGGAAAATGTTAAACATACATCTACCACATGTTCCAGCCTTCCCACTCCTATCTATCCAAGAGAAAAAAAGCAATGAATTTATGTAAAGATTGTATGTGAATATTTACAGCAAGTTTTTCTCCCATCATCTCCCCAAACAGCAGTCCTATCCAAACAGAAATGCCAGTCAACTAGTGGATGGAACAAATTTTGGTACATCCATACAATGGAATGCTTACTCAACAACAAAGAGAAATGAAGAAATGATACACACGAGAATAAATCACAAAATAATTATTCTGAGTGAAGAAGATAGTTCACTTCTTCTGAGTGAAGAAGATAGTTCCCCCCCCCCAAAAAAGAGAAAGTATATATTTTATGATGCCATTAATATAAAACTCTAGAAAATGCAAACTAATCTTTAGTGAGAGAAAGCAGATCAGTGGTTGATGGGATGATGTGGAAGAAGGGGCAGAAGGGAGATGACAGAAGAGTATGAGGGATAGTTGAGGATGATGGTAATATTCAATATCTTGATTGTAGTGACAGTATATATGTATATTTTACAGATCAAATTGTACACTCTAAATATGTACAACTTATTATATCTCAATTTTTTAAAAGTATATGTTCTCCTCCAAAATTTTTTTAAGACAATATTAACGGAAAGGCCCGAACGAACTTTTTGGCCTGGCCAATAGATTGAATATGCTTGGAGAAGAGAAAGTATCAAGAATGATTCCCAGTCTTCTGACTTATACACCCAACTGAATGATGGCGCTATTTCTGAGATAAGAAGGAACAGAATAGAACCACTGGAAGTTCTAGGAATGGGAATGAAGATTATGAGTCTTGTTTTGGATAGCATGATGTTAGATTTATGGTGGAGAGGAATATAAGGAGCATGTTCCAGTATGACAGGGACAGAGGGAGGTTTCCCAGAGACTGATGGAAGAGAGGAAAATAGGGGGACAGTGGTATATAAGCTGCAAAGTTTTAGGGCTTTTTCATGGAAGCTTGGGGGAGCTGTGCCAAGGGGACATAAGAAAGGCATGAACCATGTATCCCTGCATTCTATCCCCCTCATATCTGTGTTAGGAGACCTTCAGGAGAAGTGATTTGGAAGAAGTCAAGTTTGTATGAACGTAACAAAGTAAAGAAATGTTCAGTTAGCCAGTGTGTAGGGCTGAGTTCCAGAAGACACAACAAAAGTCTGGAAAAGAAATGATATTGTCAAAGGAGGTGAATACTATAAAGGTCAGAACACAGAAGATGATAAATGGAGGGTCTTGCCTCAAAGGATGACAAAGAACAATAGGGATTTGAAGAACTGCTATTTTAGTTTTGATCACTGCATGAGAAAGAGTCTCACAGAATTCAGACTTGGAGATAGCGGAAGTAGATACAAAGCTGGGGAGGGCCATTTCTTCTCTTCTTGATCCACAGGGATGGTGATGGCTACAGTGGCTGCCAGTGGGCCGGATTGCCTTCGTCTACCCAGGAGATGGGAGTTGGTGGGCATTTTGCCAGGTAAGATTCCTCATATATGGGTGATTTGCATTGAGTCACTGCTGCAGCTCTCTACAGAGAGATGGAAAGGGAGCTGTTGAAATTGATGTTTGTTTATTATGCTCCATCATGTGTCCAGGACTGTGAGAGATGCAAAGGAAGCTTAAAAAATTATAGTAGCCTGTATGTTCATAACAAAAATTAGAAAGCACTATGAAGTGGTATTTAACCAAGCACCAGAGAGCATAAATTTAAATAAGCAGCAGGAATAAGAAAATGGATGGACAATGTAGGTAGAGTTCATCAGAGGAACTTCCTAGAAGGAAATGGAGCTTTTCAAGAAGTTTAGGATCTAGCTAGGAGGAAAAGATATAAGCAGACAGCAGAAAAGAGGAAAAGTGTAAGTAAAAGTCCCAGGCCAGAATATATACGGAGTGTGTGTGTGTGTGTGTGTGTGTGTGTGTGTGTGTGTGTGTGTATTTTGTGCGTAAACCCATATGTGTTACAGTTGACAGAGGGAGAGAAAGGCAATAAAACAAGGGAAATAAATTTTATGATGGGGTAATGTGAAATAAAATTTGGGATAGATAAGTTGGGTACAGATTATCAAGGATCTTGAAAAGTGTACACATGATCTGAAAAACAGTAGGAAGCCATAATCAATTTGACCAAGGAGCTGTATGATCAAAGTAACACTTTATAAAAATTAGCACTGCATTTGTGTACAGGATAGTCTGGAGAGGAGACAGGCAGTCTTATAGTTCTGAAAAAGTGCCTTTGAAAGTCAAAACATTTTTAAGTCTTTGTAGAGCTAAATTGAAGAACTCCCCAAAACATAATATTTTCTTTATTTCTTCTCAAAGGAATGCTGACGTAGCAAGCTAAATAGTTTCACCGTGTCTTTGTACTTTCTTTCTAAAAGGAATATTAAAGAATTGCTATGGGCTTCCCTGGTGGCGCAGTGGTTGAGAATCTGCCTGCCAATGCAGGGGACACGGGTTCGAGCCCTGGTCTGGGAAGATCCCACATGCCACGGAGCAACTAAGCCCGTGAGCCACAATTGCTGAGCCTGCGCGTCTGGAGCCTGTGCTCCGCAACGGGAGAGGCCACGATAGTGAGAGGCCCGCGCACCGCGATGAAGAGTGGTCCCCACTTGCCGCAACTAGAGAAAGCCCTCGCACAGAAACAAAGACCCAACACAGCCATAAATAAATAAATAAATAAATAAATAAATAAATAAATAAAAATAAATTAAAAAAAAAAACACACACAAAAAAACCTGCACTCTGGAGCCAGAGTCACGGGATCCAGACCCCAAAAAAAAAAAAAAAAAAAAAAAGAATTGCTATACTCTTTTAATCTGAGGAGCTCCATATGCAGGGACTTTAACTTCTATCTAGAAATTTTACTGTGGGAAGCTTTCCTCTCAACATGCACACTACTTATTTTTACTTGATGCCTTAATAATTCATTTCCAGTTTGGTGATTTTTATGTTAACATGGAGAAATTGATGAGGGCTCCCTGCCTAAAAATTCAAATGACTAAAGGTTGAAAGCTAAAACCTTTAGGGTTAGAGGAACTATGGTTATTTAGTGAAGACTAGGAAATAACTTAAAACTTTTCCCCCCAGTGGACATAGATTATTTTATTACATAGTTTTTAATCTCTTACTAAAGATAATGCAAGAACAAACACATTTGTTTTGAAATATGTTTTCAAGGAGAGCCCAGAAAGAATTTTCTTACAGTAAGTTATACACTGGAGCAGATAGTAAGGAATGTTATAGATTTTCCTAGAAGAGTTTTGCTAAGGTTGTGGAGGTCCAATTTGATTTTAGGCAAGACTCAAACGTGTTAAAGGCAGAAGTGGCAGAGGTCTAGGGAAATTAGGGTTAAAGAAATATTAAAATAAATACCCTTTGACTTTTACCTTTAAAAGAGACTCAAATTTCAGGGAATGACTGGTGGTCTAATGAGGTGGATATCAATAAAAACATATTCTACAGGGTGATATGGTAATAAACCAGTTAAGGAGTAAGGAAACTCAGTAAAAGAAAGATACAATTTTGAAATTTTGAGTATAGGATGTTTTCCGTCACTCATATTTGTTTTCTAGCTCAGTTCCCACCAAATATATTTTTAAAAGATAAATGTTAAAAAATACTACAAATGCTTTGACTTTAACTTTTTTAAGCATTGGGTTCCACGCTGCACTGCTCTGGAACTCCTCTATCAGAATGGTGAAGGTCCTCCCCCACTGTATGAGTTTCCAGGGACGGCTATAAGAAAGTACAACAATCTGGGTGGCTTAAGCAATAAAAAGTGATTGTCTCACAGACCTGAAAGCTAGAAGTCAAAAATCAAGGTGTCAGAAAAGTTGGTTCTTTCTGAGGGATGCGAGGGGAAATCTGTTCCATGCCTCAATCCTAGCTTCTGGTAGCCTTGGGAGTTCCTTGGCTTGTAGATGGCATGATCTCTGTATCTTCACATTATCTTCCCTTTGTCTCTATGTTCATCTTTCCCCTTTGTATAAGGACACAATTATATTGGATCAAGACCCACCCTAATTACCTTATATTAAATTGATCATTGACAAAGACCTTATTTCCAAATAAGGGGGCGTTCACAGATCATGGGGGTTAGGACATCAATGTCTTTTGTGGAGACACAATTCAATCCATAACACCCACCATCATTGACCTCACCACTCACCCTAATGCAGCTTTGGCACCAAGAGAGTGCTAGTACTTCTGAGGGGGAGCAAATGCAAGTGTGGGAGAAGTGTAAGGTAGAACAGAAACAGAGGAATTGCTAGCAACAGATACAAATTTTTTAAAACATTAAGTGGATTAAAACCATTTGGTGGATATCTAGGGACTATCAAAGCCTATCAGTTTGAAAAGTCAGCAGCAAATTTTACCTAAAATCTACCAGACATAAAATACTTGGAACGCTAATTCAATACTTTTCTTTTAATGTTCCTGTTTTCCTTGCAAGACCTAGATGTGACTTTTTAAAATCCTTTATTTAAAATATGATATGAGGAAATTGGTCATGATTCACCATAAAATTTTGTTTACCTTGGAAAAGAAGGCTGTTACTTTAAAAGAAAATCTTTTTAAAGCTCTAATTTTCTCTTTCATCCCCCAAAGAGAAAGAAAATCACTATATTCATCAAAAATATGCTACTGGGAAGATCCTGTGATTAAGCCTAATTTATAGGCAACAACCAACAACAAGGAAAACATCTGACTCTCTGGAAAGTTTTATGAAAACTCATATACTTACATAAAGAAAAATCTACAGAACCCAACCCATTTTCTTTTTCTTTCCTTTTATTTTCTCTTTTTTTCTTTTTTGCCAGAAAAGGAAAGCGCTGGGAGTTGACACTGACCTTGTAAACAGCAGAGCCAAAGTTTCTGTAAGGCAAGGTTGCAGTTTCTCACAGCTAAGAGGTGTAGAGGCCAATATCAGAATCCAGCTCTTCTAATCCTCTGTGTTGCCTCACTACATAGTGCCATGAGCCATATATTCCAAAACCTTTTGCACTTACAGAGTAATTCCCTGACTATAGTAAGCCCTCATTTGTACCAGTTAGGAATACTTTCAGTAGCAAATAGCAACACAGTAGACTAACAAAATCTTAAGTAGATAGGGTTTGGAGGCAGGAGTGGTTTTTGTTTTGCTTTTTGCTTTGTTTTGTTTCTCCATAACCCACACTCTGAAATAGAGTCCAGGACATGAGTGTTGATCCAATCTTGTCCTTAGGAATTGGGCTCTTTCTACTCTTCCTTTCTACCATCCTCAGCAAATTGACTGTTTGTCCTTATTTTTATCACTTCATGGTTTCAAATGACTCTCACAGCACCAGGCATCCTGTCTTTTAGGTTAAAAGAAGCAACACCAGGGACCAGTGAGCTACATTTTCATTTCTGTTGTTTTTTTAGGGAATAAAGACTTTCCCATAAACCTCCAACTCATCCCTTTTTGGTCAGATCTCAGTCACCCTTAGTTAAAATGAGGATGGGAAATTCAGTACATGGTAAAGGGACATAAGATCATCATGATTTGCTTAGACTAAGGCTAAAAACATCATGACACTGAACCAAATCATGGTTCTGTAAGCAAGGAAGAACAGAGAAAATGCCTCTGGGTATGCCAAAACAACTTTGGGGGTATTTCAGAAGGCTTTTGAGAATCTTTAAATGATAACCCATCACTGGAGCCTGAAGGAACAACAAAAAAGATGATTAAAACAATTAGCTACAAGAACAAATAAGAAAAAATAGGGACTATTTCTCACTTTGGGAAGCTCAAGAAACACCATTGGATAAAAGCAGAGTTCCTTATGATAACAACAAAAATTGACTAACTTAATAATCCACATAACAACAGCATTGATAGGGACACAAGTAAGTATTTGCTGATCCTTAATGGACATCTGCCATAACATATTTAAATGCTAAATGGAATCATTTCAACAAGTGGCCTTATGAAAAATTTTACAATATCCAGAATAGGGCTTTGAAAACTCTAACATGCTTACAAATCACATGGGAATCTTGTTAAAATGCAGATTCTAATTCAGTAGGTCTGGGTAGGGCCAGAGACTGAATTTCTAACAATTTCCCAGATGGTGCTAATGGTTCTGGTCCATGGGCGATACTTTGATTAGCAAGGATCTAGAAAACAATTCGTATCTTTTAAATTGTTTCAGCATGATATGAAGTTTACCTTTGGTTGAGATTTTTGCAAAAAATCATTCTTGCTTTGGGTGAGAATGTTTTTGTGAGGAAAACATTCCCTGGAATGTTAATAAAAACCATTTTGAATAATTAGTTACTACAAACATCACTTTTGCTTCTTTCACATAGCTTCACTCTCAATCAAGTACTAGTCACAAGTGATTTTTCCTCTTAATATTATTGGGAAAAAAAAATTTTTTTTTTGGTCGCGCCACATGGCACATGGGATCTTAGTTCCCCAACCAGGGATCGAACCTGTGCCCCCTGCAGTAGACGCGCAGAGTTTTAACCACTGGACTGCCAGGGAAGTCCCCCAACCATTTTTATTATAAACCCAAATGCCTTCTAAGGCTAGAGAATCCTTAGAAACGGACTCAGAGACCCCCTTTGTTCTGTAAGCATTTTGATAGGTCTGGCTTTGAGGTTTTAGCCAGAAGCCCTTTAAATGTAGACCAATTATTTAATGCTTCTGGGCTTATTACCTTCAGCACACCTTCTAGATAAAGTATGAAATTAGGGGCAAGTTTTTTACTCATTTGTGTGCAGTTGCTTGAAAATGACCTTTCAGTCCCCGGCTAGGCAGGACCAGGGTTGGGGAGAGGAGGTCACAATAAGACACAGTAAGGGGGCTTCCCTGGTGGTGCAGTGGTTAAGAATCTGCCTGCCAATGCAGGGGACACGGGTTCGAGCCCTGGTCTGGGAAGATCCCACATGCCGCAGAGCAACTAAGCCCGTGAGCCACAACTACTGAGCCTGCAACTGGAGAAAGCCCTCGCACAGAAACGAAGACCCAACACAGCCAAAAATAAATAAATTAAAAAAAAAAAAAAAAAAGACACAGTAAGGGATCGAGGTCTACTAGAAGGATATCAGAGGCTATGCAGAGCACACAGGCTGAGGCAGTGACCTAACGTTTACCCCTCCCGAGTGTGCAGGGAAGACAGGAATTCCTCCTTGCATTACAACTCTACAGACACTGCATCTTTCCTTATCTTTGAACAATAAATTCCTTAACATGGTACACATTTTGTTAAGGTTCTCTTAATGTTTGATGATGCCCAAGAAATCAAATTCATTTAGGTACATTCAGGGTTCTGTCTTTCTTCATGGGCATTAGCTATAAGAATATGTGCTAAAAGTGACTATCAGATTTAATGACTGCGGACCCTGAACAGCATTGTATCTAAGAGCCAGAATTGATCTCCCTCATTTTCTGTCTGTGTGTAATGGATGGAATATTTGTGTCCCCGCTCCCAAATACCTATGGTGAAGCTCTAACCATCAATGTGATGGTATTTGGAGATGGGGCCTTTGAGAGGTAATTAGAGTTAGATGAGGTCATGAGGGTAGAGTCTTCACGATGGGCCTTATAAAGAGAGGAAAGACTTCTCTGGCAAAGCTTTAAAAAAATATTATGAGTGTGGCAATGGTCGTTCCCTCAGAATAGTATCCCCTCTAGCTGGTTTAAGCAAAAGAGGTTTTTGTTTTGTTTTGTTTTAATAGAGCAGTAAAAGGCTTACAGATTAATTGAGAAACAGTCTTGAGGTTGAGAAATTTCCAAAGCCACACCACACAACTGGGCCACCTGGGAGCAGGGCCATGACAGGAAGTCCGATTATGGCTGCTGACTACATACCCAGCCCCTGCTACAACTGCGTCTTATGCCTCTCGCCCCATTTCCTTCAGTCCTGAATTCAAGTTTTTCACGAGTGCATCTTTTTGGCACAACCTGAATCATAGCCAGAACTCTAGCTGCTTTGGAGTCTGAAAAGTGTTACTTTTAGCTTTCCAGCCTCTGCAGTTTAGGAAGGAGGTTGAAAAGGTTATTAAATAGTTAAAACCATAGTATCAGCCATAATAAGCAAAACAAAATGGGCAAAAGTTTCAAACTCAGTTAAATCAACTTATGAAATTCCAGCTTTTGGCCCTTCAGGGAATGTCACCCTAATGACACACTAAATTACCCATTTGCCTAGGACCCATTCCCTCTAAACAGGCTTGGTTTTTCACCATCCGTTTTCATCCCTGTACCAGACCTACCTCCTAAGTCTCCTCACATCCTCGTGGCCTCATCTGTTCCCTACCTGAGGCCTGCGTGCCCTGATTCCTGATTAAGAGCAGGCCAGCAATGGTTGACTGGCTCAACCCATTCCAGTGGTTATAAAACCTTGAAGACTCACCATTTAACACTGGTTATCTCAGCCTCCACTGCAAATTCTGGGGAGAAAAGGCCAGGCTCTGATATGGCCTCCATCACTTTCATCATGGCAGAAACCACAGCCGCTCCAGTAGCTGGTGGTCCAATCCCACCAGCTGTCCGGAGGGAAGATGGGAGTTAACACTGGCAAACCAGAGGTGAGAAACAGGATACAGAAAGAAGTCCGTAGATAGTCTGTTCACCCTTCTTTCCATGGAGGCCTGTTCTGAGATGCTGGGAATTCATGAGGTCTCTCTGGAGGTGTTCTGCATAACTGAGCAACCATTTGAATGTCCTATAACTAGATCTCCCTAACATGATTTTTAAAATTTATTTCTAGCCTCCCTTTTTGCCTCATTCTTGCTCCCCCAGGATTGCACTCCACAAGAAAACATGTGCTCATGAGATTAATCTCAGACTCTTTTCTCAGGAACCCAGGCTAAGATAACACCTTTGCATATAGCAGTCTCTCAGTAGAGAAAGACATTTTCTTTTTGCTAACCACATCCGACTTCTTAAAATCTGGCTCAAAATATTCCCCTCTAGAGAAACCCATATTTCACTAATCATTTCATTACTTCTTATCCAACCTCATTTACTCTTAATTTTTTCCTGAATGTTTCCTATGATTACATTAATTTGTGCATTTCTTCACTTCTTTTGTGCATACTGTCACCGGCAAAGCCCACTGGGGTCCCAGGAAAAAAATAAGACGGAATCTCAGTGGTAAGGTCTAACCTCCTCTTTCGCGCTTCGTCTAGTTTCACGCACAGAGGCCTCAAACTCGGCGCTTCATACCTGAGTTTCTCACGAGAAATAGCCAGCGGACACCTCAGCTCCTGGGTCATGTGCGGAAGCGCTGTGCAGCAAACTGCAATTCAAGATGTCGGCGACACGCCCCGTGCAGAGAAGCTGCGCCCCGCACTTGTGATCTCGAGCAGCGAGCACAGCTGCGCCCACCTCTGAGAACTCCGCCCCCTGCCCCGCCGACAAGATCCCTGTAAAGCAGACCCACCCACCGTGGCCTGTCCCGGGGGGCATGCGTTCTAGAGGCAAGCTGGCACCTCTTCTTTCTTTGATCAAAGAGTAAAAAGCTTTTCTTTGCTCCTGATCCAAATCGGGTCTCGTTCTGTTGGCCCCAATGACACAGAGCAGGAGGACGCCTGTTGGAGGCGGACTTGGGAGGGTCAATAACAATATTAGGTCTGATTTTCTCCTTTCCTCAAGCTGTTAAGAGCATGGACTGTCACTTTTTTAAGATACATTTTCTCAGTAATGCTTAATACAAGGGCTCTGCCACAAAGTGTGCCCAGTGTAAACGTGGTTTGAGGTTTAGAGAGAACTCCACCCTCTGGTGCTTCCCTGCCTGCATCAGCATTTCTTCTAAGCCCACTTTGTCTTCCTGAGGCAGCCCCAGGCTTTCCAGGGCCAATCTGCTGCACCTCCCCCCGGGTCCGACCCTCCAATAGGAATTATCTTCCTCCTGCATGCAGTTCTCTGCCCACTGCTCAGCCTTGAAAAACAACAGACTTGGTCTGGGTCCCGTTCTTGACTACTCGGCTGATAAACAATTTATGCCAAGTCATTAATGACTAAAGGGAGGACACCTGAGGTGAATTCATGTCTTTAAGGATATCCTGTAAACAGCTGCCTTAAATCGATGTGGACTTACTCTAAAAATGAAATTTAGACACTAAAGTAGCTTAATGAAGGAAAATTTTCTGAGCAAGATGATTTAAATTAGTGATTGCAGTGTTGAATTGCAATATTCTAGAACTCCAGTATATCATGCTATTGATTGTTAAGAACCACTCTTTTTGTTGGTGTGATACCATTATTTTAGTATTTAAAAAATCTGGGGCTTCCCTGGTGGCGCAGTGGTTGGGAGTCTGCCTGCCAATGCGGGGGACACGGGTTCGGGCCCTGGTCTGGGAGGATCCCACATGCCGCGGAGCGGCTGGGCCCGTGAGCCACAACTGCTGGGCCTGCGTGTCTGGAGCCTGTGCTCCGCAGCAAGAGGGGCCGCGATGGTGAGAGACCCGCGCACCGCGATGAAAGAGTGGCCCCCGCTTGCCGCAACTAGAGAAAGCCCTAGCATAGAAACGAAGACCCAACACAGCCAAAAATAAATAATAAATAAATAATAAATTAATTTAAAAAAAAATCTGAAATCTGAATTATTTATGTCTTGAGAAGTACCTAAGAGAGTTAAACCCAGCATTGAAAGGGAGGCTTTACGATTTCTCAAGGTGTCTTGGGCTAGTGAGTGAAAAAGATTGGAAGTCTTAACACAGATTTTCCCAGATCAAATTCTTTCTAGTTCTACTTCTTGAAAGAAGTATTTTTAAAAATTATTTTTAGCATTAACCTGAGTATATAATGAAGGAGAGTCTCCCTAAAAGAGAATTATAAAGAACAAAGACTCAGTCCTACCCTCAAAATATCTGCACTTCGAATGGGGTCAGGTTGATAGCAAAAACAATCAGTGTTCAGTGGTGGAAACTCCTTATCTGTTTGATTGATTTGTTTTGTTTGTTTGAACAAAGGCTGTTTCATAGCAGAAATTAAGAACCAGGCATCTTGCAAATCGACCGCTGGGCCTTAGTAACAAAAACTACAGCTCACTGTCAATAAAAATATTGACGTCTTTAATAAAAAATAAAAATTTCTAAAATATTATATTAGCACATAAAGATAAGATTACTTGTAGGTAAAAGATGAGAGAAAGAAATTTGGATTTAGTTTATATTTAATCTCTTAACTATTCCTCCAGCTAGTATAAAATATGAAAAATCATTCCTAGTGGCTAGAAAAATTTGCCCCCAAACTAGGCTCACCATCAAAGATGTCACCATTGATACACATGGTTCTTAAGATCAGACCTGTAAAAAAAATCAAATAATTTAATTCGTTTTCAGGATTTATTTTTTTCACTTTTTGTAATGTTAGTTTATTTGGTATAAGTATTTTTTATTGCATTTCCCCTGCTATTAATTCAAATTAGAATGGTAATGTATGTTTAATATTTATATTTTTGAAATTTAAGTTTCATTTAATGTTATATGTTTATACATTTTATAGGTGACATCTGCCAAATATTTCGTTTTAATGATTTAAAAAAATTTTTCTGAATTCTGAACAGTTTTTAAATAAACAACAGGTATTAATACCAGGTTATCAATACATTATGAAAGAGACTTCCTTGGTGGTACAGTGGTTAAGACTTTGCCTGCCAATGCAGGGGCTGCGGATTTGATCCCTGGTCAGGGAGCTAAGATCCCACATGCCTTGCAGCCAAAAAAAAAAAAAAAAACACCACCAAAACATAAAACAGAAGCAATATTGTAACAAATTCAATAAAAACTTTAAAAATTGTCCACATCAAAAAAAATCTTTAAAAAAATACATTATGAAATAAATATGAAAATATCACTATGTCATTCTGCTCCAATAGTGTCATCATGATTTTCTGTGGCTCTTCTTAATAATGCCACTTAAATGCCAGTTCTAGTCGGCTGAATGTGCAAGTGAATGTTCAATGTATTTTTCCTGATACTCCCCTCCTCAGTGCCTCTCTCTCCTCTGAACAACTCATTATTTCTTCTTCCCAGGGGTGTCTTCTGACCCTGCAAACTCAGAAAGGGGAAAACAGCTATTTCTTGAGCATCAACTCTGTGCCTAGCACTGTGTTCCATGCCTTCCATAATCATCTCATTTAATCATCACAATTATTCAGTGTGGTCCTTGTCAAAATCTCCATTTTATAGCTGAGGAAATGGACGCTGAGTGGTGTTGAATAGCACAAGAGCTGTCACATTTCTGAGAAATTGTCTGGCTCCTCTGGGCTGAGCCCAGTGTCCTCTTCCTTCTGCTTCACTGCATCAGGACTCTCGGTCTCCTCTTTGTGTACTAAGTCTGCAGAAATTGCTTTATTGCACACCTACACAAGATACTTTGTTTTTAAAAACTTGAAGTATTTTTTCAATAATTAAATAGTATTTTATCTTCAACTAAGTTGGAGGTGGGAATACATGACCTTTATGATCTTCTCATTCCCTGAGGGGGTCTACCAAATGACAAAGAAGGCAAATGCCTAAAATAGCAAAAGGAATGTGGTGAAACAACCCAGAAAACATCCTGAGAAGCCCTTCATGAGGAAAACAGAAACTTGAAGACATAATGAACATATTATGCTTTCTCCTAAAGCAAAAATACAAATTGAGCATCTTACTTGCTCTTCGATATTGAAACATGTAGAGATTTTCTGAATATTTATTCTCTTTAGGTGATTAGGATTAATGATGTCTTCCATTTGTGAAGCACTGACTGTTTGCTAAGCACTTCAAATTTGTCGGCAGTTTATTGAACATTGCGAACTCAGCAGGGTTCAAACTCCAAAGGGTTTTATTTTTTCTTCAATCACTGCTTTAAAACATGCTCCGTTGAATCTCCCCTTCCCAAGACTTTATGGCGTCTCCAGCAGATGCCAGTTTTCTGAACTTTTCAGGTTGTAAAAATATACTCCAGTGCCATCCACTTCCAAGGAGAGGGGGCATCTCTTGATGATTTCCCCCCTTCCCCACCCCACACATCTTCTGAGCTCTTTGCTGTGTTGAAGACAGGGAGACAGAATTCTCAAAGGGAGCGGAAATGTTTTTACTTACCGGTTGCCACCATGATCTCTGCCCTCTCCCAGGGCAACCATCCAAATCTGGACCTCTTGGGAGACACCTGATGATTCTCTGGAAGGCTCTTCTGCAGCCTCTTCACTGAGTTGCCACCTCTCATGGGAAATTAGCTCCAGTGGACCTTTTCCAATCTCCCCCAGCTCCCATCCCTATATAATCCATTCTACAAGCTTTTGCTGCTGGGGTCTCTTCTTAGTCACACGTTACGGTGGGGTTCCAATAATTCAAGATTTCCATGGTATCCACTTGACTTAGAGAAGTCTCATGCATCTTTTTCCTGCCAGATGTGCCCTATTCCCCTACTGCTCATTTTCTCTACCCTGAGTTTTTTCCCTAATTCTCTTTCCCATTGCTTACGTAGGCACAAAGTGCAGTTTAGCAAATCCATTCATTGCTTAAGTAGGTATCCAACTGAAAAATGAGATTCCAGGCTCAACTTCTTGCCAGCACCCCTGTCCCCAATCTCTACAAATCATTCTCTTGGGGAACCCCATTGGTTTATTTTATAAGGAGCACCCTCCAAGGGTGGAAGGAAAAGACATGGAACTCTTTCTGAAGCTGAAGATTACAATTCAGTAGTTCCCTCAAGATTAGATTAGTGAGTAGAGAGTGATAACTGAGGCAGCAGAATGAATTTGCCTCTTAATAAATCTCAATCATCTCTTTGTCCTCAATTATCATCTATTTTCCCCAAGTTTGGAGCCAAGTTGCCAGTTCTGAGACAATAAGAAAAGTCCCACCCAGTATCTTATCACAAATGCAATGTATATGAACTCCACACAATTCTGAATGATAGGTATTATTATGACTTAGAGTGAAGCTCAAAAAATAATCAGTGTTATGCTGTGAGAGGAAGAGAATTTCCATCATCTCATACCATGCTTGGCACTAGGGCTCAATAAATACTTATTGAATAAATAAATAATGTGACTGAATAGCCAAGGTCATGCTTAGGAAGTGGAGAAATGACATTCAAACTCAGTTCTTTTTGACTATCAACATCTCCCTAAATAAAGTGTCATCCTCACACCAACACTGATTATAACCACAGCCCAGTGTTATAACATCTCCTGTCTGACTCAGATGTATCTTTCAGAGAAATTATCTCATTTCTCTCCCCATATTGGAATCTAGCCCCAGAAGGGTTCCATCTACATACACGTGAAACCAATTAGCAGGTCCTAAGAACAGAATGAGCTTATCCTGCCTGAGCTTGGCTTTCTATATTTTGCAGTTGCATATGGTTGGTGAAATCACTCCATGGCAGAATCTTTAACTTTCACACAGATCATTCTCCCCTGAGCTTTTCTGTTTTCAGTTGTTTAATAAGCAATAAGGATCTGTGTGACATTTATCATCTCTTAATTACTGTAGGTTCTCAACTTCAGTGTCTTTATAAGGCTGGTGAGTTACTTATAGGGACTTTAAACTCAAAGAAGTATTGGGTGGGTGAATGAGTGAACGGATGGATGGATGGATGCATTGGGTGAATGCCTACATTTCAGGTAGTTGACACCATGTAAATGTATCTTGATTAATCAGCATTCCGTAAATCAAAAAGCAGCTGAATCTTAGAAACTTAGAGAACTATGCAAACAGTGCTCCAACAAGAAGCTATGCCCTATACAAATATAGGAAATATATGAAAAACTCACTTTAAAATACTTACTTAAAAATTGACACTTGCCAATTATAGTGGAAAAAATATTTTAAAATATTTGGTTATGGAGCTGAGCCAAATGGAGACACTGAGGATTCAGGAAGAGTACCTCTGAGAGAAGATAAAGGTTTTCTTATCACTTTACCAGCACTGGTTGAATTTCAAGCAACCTTTGTGTTCCTTGCCAAAGCTACAGCAGAGGGCTAGCTTGGGAGGGCAGCAACTCAAACCCTGCCTGCACCTGTATGAAATGGGACAGGTTGGTGGTTATTCTCCTCAGGTACTGCTTCTAAGGTCCAGGGCCCGAGGCTATGAGATGCAAAATGAATGAAAGTACAAGGAACGTATTTGCATTTGGCTTTGAATAGCATGATTACCACGGCCCAAAGATATGTAGTGGTCTCTAACAATCATTTTAAAAACAGCAGAAACTAACACAACATTGTAAAGAAATTATACGCCAAAAAAGATGTTAAAAAAAATTTAAAAAACTAACCAAGGTGTTAAGAAGTGCAGGGAAACAGTTTGTAGGCTTGGTTTGGAAGGTTAGAGGATCAGGGCCAGGTGGTGGCCACCCAGCACCACACAGGGTCCCCTTCTGAGACAAGAGAGAAGCCTTGGTGTCTATTCTTGGCATTGATCTGACTCTCTCATAAGTTTCTGGCAACCTCCCAGAGAGAACAGCGTGTTCCCTGCTGAGTGTATACAGGGCTTCAAAAACATGTTTGTGTGTGCAGCCCAGTAGGCAGGGCCTGGCTTAGTCACTCCTTGCCAACTGCTGCCTCTCTGGACTGTCAGGAGGAAGACTTGGGCTCAGACCTGCTGTGCAAGTCCTGGTGTTTCTGAGATGCCCAAATAATCGGTGCAGAGATCAATTTTTAGGGAACCTGAATGTTCCTGTAGACCATGGTCCAATAAATATTCTTTTGCAAGGAGTAAATATAGACTGAGTTTCAGCTGACCTCCTATTATGGTCACAAAGGCCTCCTTTGGATACTTGCACCTGTTTTCCAGGGTTAGATCTTCCAGCTCGGCATGATTACTCACCCTGTGGGAGCTAAGATAATGCAGATTAGCTCCAGCCCTGGGTACTGCCAGCCTGAAGGGACTGACTCACTCCCTGCTCCTCACACGGCCTTTTCAGGAGAGTGAAATCTGAGCAGAAGAAGGGATTAGTCAGCCTGACCTAAGGGACTCCTGAGGGGGTGTTTGGGGTTTCCAGTAAACAGAAAAGGGGTTATCAGAATGACTTTGGGCTCTTGGGCCCTGTGGGCAGGCAACACTGGTCCACTTGTCTTGGACTCGAACAGCAAACAGCAGCCAAAATATTGTGGAATATCTTAGGGACAAACTATTGCAGATCAAAAGACATCGTCATTATAGACCTATTCTCGTAGGCAAGGTAGATCTATAAAAAAATAGGGGCCACCATAGAACTTTCTGAAATCAACTGTTGGAATTTCTTCATCTTTGAATATAGCCAGCACTTTCTTTAACTACTCCTAACACATCTTTCCTAGTATGGTCTTGCACTGTAGTTTACTGAACGCCCAGTCTTACCACACTCCCCTCTCCCCCTTCCCCTGCCCCCCCACCTCCACCAGGTACTCTCTCCTAAGTGTCATGACTCTACTGGACTTCTCCATCCCGCTGTTTCATTAGCCTCTCAAATTCAACTTGTCCAAAATTATTCTTGTCATAAGAAACAGTATAATATAGTGGTTAGGAAGCAAAACAAATCACATAGGTATTGGTATGGGACCAGCTGAGCTCGAACCCTGCCTATACCTCTTAATTAGCTATGTGATCTTAGGTAATTGCATAACCTCTCTGTGCTGCAGTTTAGTTGTCTAAAACATAGCAGTACTTTCGTCACAGGGTTGTAGTGAGAATTAAATGAGTTAAAACATGTAAAATGATTAGCACCACTATCTTTGCCATATTAGATTTGCCATAAGTAATAGTTAAAAGAATCAATGAAGTAACACATTCAATGGTGAATCCAATATTTAAATGCTCAAGCTATTAATAACAAAAAAAAGTCAAAAAGTGAAATTACAGAATTTGAGAAGCCCAGAGTGGAGCAGCGATTTTGACAGTTAGTAACCAGGTAACCTTGGTTAAGTCACATAACTTTTCTGATCCCCAATTCCACACATATAAAATAGGGATGGTACTAGCAGCTGACAAATGCTGGCTGCTGAGCATGTGTCAGGCATTACTGAAGCACTTTAGAAGCATTATAAATAACCAGACAAAGATTTAATAATCATTTCAGAATAATCACTGATGATAGAGAATGTAACATTCTTCTCTTCATTCATTCAATAGTTATGTTAACTCCTACTAAATGCTAGGAGTTGAGATGCAAAAGGAACAAATTGCAAAATATTTGAACAGGCAGTCCACCAAAGAAGATAAACAAACAGCCAGTAAGCACGTGAGAAGCTGTTTAACATGATTAGCTCTCAGAGAAATGCAAATTAAAACTGCAAATACATATCACTGCACACCCATTGAAATAGCTAAAATTAAAAAGGCTGACACCACTAAACGTTGATAAGAATGTGCAGCAACTAGAACTCTCATATATTGCTGATGGGAGTGAAAAAATGTCCATCACTTTGGAAAACTGTGTGGCACTTTTTTATAAAGTTAAATATATGCCCACTGACTGACCTTTCGATTCCACTCCTAGATATTTACCCAAGGGAAATGGAAACATGTCCACAAAAAGACTTGAGCAAGAATGTTTATAGTAAGTTTGTCCATTGCCTTAGTCAAGGTTCCCCAGAGACACAGAACCACTAGGCTGTGTGTATATATACAGAGAGAGAAAGATTTATTTTAAGGAATTGGCTCATGTGATTATAGGGACTCTCGAGTCTGAAATCTGCAGGGCAGGCTGGAGACCCAGAGAAGAGTTAATGTTTCAGTGCTGAATCTGAAGGCAGTCTGGAGGCAGGATTCCTTCTTCCTCTGAGGACCTCAGTCTTTTTCTTGTAGGCCTTCAACTGACTGGATGAGGCCCACACATGTTATGGAGGGTAATCTGCCTCCATAATATGGAGTGAAATGAGTTTGCGTACACTCAAAATCTGATTTAAATGTTAATCACTTCTAAAAAACACCTTCACAGCACCATCTAGATTGGTGTTTGACCAAATATCTGGGTACCATAGTCTAACCAAGTTGATGCATATAATTAACCATCATCCATCATTACCCCAAACTGGAAATAACCCAAATGTCTGTCAACAGGAGAATGGATAAACATATTGTGGTACGTTCATACAATGGAATTATTACTAAGCAGTAAAGTACTTTTGTACTAATAAAGAGGTACAAACTACTGATACATGGAAAAACATGGATGAATCTCCAGAATATTACGTTGAGAGAAAGAAGCCAGACAACAAAGAGCGTATACTATATAATTCTATTTCTATGAAGTTCAAGAGCACGTAAATCTAACCTCTGGCGGTAGAAATAGCACAGTGTTGCTTTTGGGAGGTGAGGATTTACTGAAAAGAAGCAGAAAGGAACATTCTGGGGTAATACATGTGCTCTTTATCTTGATTAGAGTATTGATTACACAGGTAGATATGTTTATAAAAATTCATCCAATTATATATTTGAAGACTGTGCATTTTGCTATATGTAAATTTTACCTTAATCTTTTGAAAAACTGAAGAGATTACAGTTCTTTCCTTTAAGAAGGTTATAGCCTAGTTGGGGAGACAGTAGGCAGACTGATGATACAACATGGTATGATGAATGAGGCACTTAACCTAATTAGCTTACTAAGGTTTTCAAAAGAGTCAGTGGGGAGTGAGCACAAGTATTTCTTAAAGTGCCCCATGAGGGCTTCCCTGGTGGCGCAGTGGTTGAGAATCCGCCTGCCGATGCAGGGGGACACGGGTTTGAGCCCTGGTGCGGGAAGATCCCACATGCCACGGAGCAACAACTACTGAGGCTGCATGCTGCAACTACTGAAACTCACGTGCCTAGAGCCCGTGCTCCGCAACAAGAGAAGCCACTGCAATGAGAAGCCTGCGCACTGCAACGAAGAGTAGCCCCCACTCACTGCAACTAGAGAAAGCCTGCGCGCAGCAATGAACACAGCCAAAAATAAAAATAAATAAAATAAATAAATTTTTAAAAAAAGTTAACCATGTGCCTGGCATTGTATTAAACATGCTCATTTTATTTACTTTCCCATCAACTCTACAATGAGGTAATTACTGCCCCTAGTTGCAAAGAGAGAAATTGTCTCAGAGGGAGTGGGTGGCAGAGAGGAATTCTAATCCAGTGTGGATGACTTGGTTTGTTAGTCTGTGTGGCCAGCAATTCGGCTACATGATCTCCAGAAGCAACTCTTGTGCTTTTCCAAAAGAGAGTACCTTGAGACCTCACTGGTACAGTTGTCTGATAGCGCAGCAATACGTGGGATGCTAGGAACCCAGATTGGGTGATCAGGCCCCCTCTCTGGCATTGCCAGGGCAGACGGACCAGAATTGTGCAGGTCTCGTTTTAGAAATTTTCTCCTTACCTCTCTGGTAGTTTTTGCTTCTAGCTTGACCCTGATCTCTAACCTGTAATCTATTGTTAAAAAGAAAACAAATTCTTCCATAATTGTGGCTTTCAGACTGGGCACAAAAAATCAAAGAATTAGAGCATGAGAAAGAAGTACAAATTGTCCGTTTCTGGATGACTTATGTGTCACTTTCATGCATCCAAAGCAAAGTTACAGAAGACACTGGTCTCATCAGTGGTTGACAGTCCCTAGGAATACACCAGCATGGCCTCTGCATGGCTCACACTGACATCCTGGCCAAGCAGAGGCAAAAAATACACTCAAAAATGAGGAAGAGAGATAAGAAGGAAAGGGAGAAGAAGAGAGGAAGGGAGAAAGAGAGAAAGGGAAGTAGGACAGAAAGAAACGAAATCAAATGAATGGAATTACTAATGAAACTGTCCGTTTCCTTGCTACACAGAGAGAAACTAACTGCAATTTTATTTTTCTTCCAGATTATGTAAACACAGGATAGAAACTGTGGTTCTAAGACCTCTTCCTGATTCCCAGATCTCTCTCCTATGAAGGGCAGAGCAGGTTTGTTTGAAACTATAACCAGGAGATTAATGAAAGTTGCCACAGACCTTTTTGTCTTCCTTGAGCTTTCCAGTTTAGTTTTCTTCAGAGCTGCATTTTTTTAAATTTTACTTTTTTTAAATTGAAGTACAGTTGATTTATAATGTTGTGTTAGTTTCTGGTATAGAGGAAAGTGATTCAGTTATTCATATAAGTATATTCTTTTTCAGATTCTTTTACATTATAGTTTATTGCAAGATATTGAATATAGTTCCCTGTGCTATACAGTAGGACCTTATTGTTTATATATTTTATATATAGTAGTGTGTATCTGCTAATTCCAAACTCCTAATTTATCCCTCCTTACTTTTCCACTTTGGTAACCATAAGTTCATTTTCTATGTCTGTGAGTCTATTTCTGTTTTGTAAATATGTTCATTTGTAGCATTTTTTAAGATTCCACATATAAGTGATATCATGTGGTATTTGTCTTTTTCTGTCTTATTTACTTCACTTAGTATGGTAATCTCTAGGTCCATCCATGTTGCTGCAAATGGCATTATTTCATTCTTTTTCATGGCTGAGTAGTATTCCATTGTGTGTGTGTGTGTGTGTGTGTGTGTGTGTGTGTGTGTGTGTGTGTGTATACCACATCTTCTTTATCCATTCGTCTGTCGACGGACACCTAGGTTGCTTCCATATCTTGGCTATTGTAAATAGTGCTGCTCTGAACATTGGTGTGCATGTATCTTTTCAAAATAGAGTTTTCTCTGGATATATGCCCAGGAGTGGGATTGCTGGATAGTATGGTAACTCTATTTTTAGTTTTTAAAGGAACCTCCACACTGTTCTCCATAGTGGCTGCACCAATTTACATTCCCACCAACAGTGTAGGAGGGTTCCCTTTTCTCCACACCCTCTCCAGCATTTATTATTTGTAGTCTTTTTGATGATGGCCATTCTGACTGGTGTGAAGTGATACCTCATCATAGTTTTGATTTGCATTTCTCTAATAATTAGCGACGTTGAGCATCTTTTCATGTGCCTGCTGGCCATCTGTATGTCTTCTTTGGAGAAATGTCTATTTAGGTCTTCTGTCCATTTTTTGATCGGTTTTTTTTTTTTTGATATCGAGCTGTCTGTATATTTTGGAAACGAATCCCTTGTTGGTTGCATCATTTATGAATATTTTCTCCCAGTCTGTAGGTTGTCTTTTTGTTTTGTTTATGGTTTCCTTTGCTGTACAAAAGTTTATAAGTTTGATTAGGTCCCATTTGTTTATTTTTGCTTTTATTTCTTTCGTTTTGTGAGACTGACCTAAGAATACATTGCTACAATTTACGTCAGAGAATATTTTGCATATGTTCTCTCCTAGGAGTTTTATGGTGTCATGTCTTGTATTTAAGTCTTCAAGTCATTTTGAATTTATTTTTAGAATTGAGAGCTGCTGGTAGTTCCACTGCTCTGATTCATGGCAGGGAGAAAATTCTCCTACACTGCCTCCTTCAGGCCAAACTGCCAAGAGCAGAGAACCATTAACGAAGTCAGCCTGGAACAGTTTGCCTCAGAGAGTTTGTACCACAGGAAAAAATCATTGCAGTTAAAATGCAATAAAAAGCCCGTGGTCCATGCCATGCATGTCTTAGAAACTCTGTATGTCCTCAGACGTATTCCACACAATGTCTCCCACCCAGCAGACGCATGTACCATCTGAGCATTTATTAAGGTTCAACTATACACAAGACACTTTAGATGCTTTACTTGCATCATTTCATTTAGTTCCCAAATCAGGTAGTTAATCACTACTATCCAAATAAAGAAACTGACACATGGGTTAAGAAACTGGCCCAAGTTCACACAGTTATTAAGTGGCACAATCAAGATTAAAACCCAACTACTGAATTCCAAAATTCAGATTTTTTTCCCCCTGTGTCACAGTGTATTGCTAATGCACGGGAGCAAAGCTTTGCAGTTTCTTTGTATGTATCTTTATCGTAGAACCAGCCAAAGTTACTTAGAAACAACGCTGTTGCCTAAGCTTTTCTCTGATGGATCATCCTAAGAAGAGGCCTTTCATTGTCCCTCTGACTTCAGCAATACTGGGAGTTCTGGGGCTCCTGAAGGACTGTCATTATGTCAATGCTTCTGTAAACAATTTATCACTTGAACACTGCTGTGGCGAGAATTATAAACAGCGCTCGAACTCCAAACGTTGCCTCTGTCCCTTCATCCTCTTTTGCCCTGGAAGAAAGGTTTCCTTTTTTTTTCTTTCACGCAATTAAAAAAATTCTTTAGCTTTTTGATATTAAAAAATGCAAGGCTATCACTCCTTTTTGCTCAAGTAAATTATTCCATCTGATTGGAGTGTTTTACATGGGAAGAAAAGGGATTCTTAATCTTTTGTTTAGATTTTTTTCACATCTAAATCTTCAGAATTGTATATATATTTTTTTGGCATGGAAGGAGAGTTGAGGTTAATGGTAAAGGCAGTTATCTGCATTAAGCCTCATAAGATGTTCTGAAAATCATATCATATAAATGTTATGTAGTTGTATCATAATTATTATTACTATAAAAGTTATAGGGTTGCAAAAGAATAATTATGGTAATAATAATATTCCATTGGTTTCCCATGCTGCTTCCCCATGGTTCAAGATGTTTCATAATTTGATCCCACCCAGCCCTGCCAACATTATTCTCTACTCTCTACAACAAATGTTCATCTTCTACTTGTGTCAAACTTGTCTAATTGGTGATGGTGAATGCTCATTGTATGTTATAGCGTTAACCCTTCACTGAGGCTACGCACCTTAAACTCCACCCCTTCTGCTGTCCTACTTTTACTCAAATTATTACCCAACCCCACCCTTCTTCAGTTCACAGCTCAAGTCCACCTGCCTGATCACTGGTCCACAGTGACCCCTCTCTTCCCTCAACACTGACAGCACTTACTATGACCACCAACTGAGCTCTCACTGACTTATCACAGTCTTATGTGTGTTTGTGCATTTGTCAAGATCCCTATAGGAAATAAACTGCGTACTCAATAGGGGTGATTGAAGAGAATTTCATCAAGGAATATTTATAGAAATGTAGATAGCAAGGAATGATGAAGCATCTGGGATAGAGGCAACAAGAGGAAGCCTTGACTACCCTAGGTCTGAAGGAAAAAAGTGGAGAACAGTAGCTTAGGAGAAGGGCTCATAACGGGAGCTGTGGCCTTGAGGAAGGAATTCAGCCACCATTGGAGAAGAGCCACCAATTCTCTTCTCACCAAGAGAAGGCTCAGCAGGGAAGGAGCCTGGAAGCGTCCCCATCTCTGTCTCCTCCTGCTCTTCCGTCTCCTGCTGGTCTTCCCACTGAACCCACCAAGAAGCCAGGGGAAAGGAGTTCGGCTGATGCAGCCCATGAAAGTCATCCTGCCAGGACCCTGAACAGGGGAGAGAGAGAGTTTGTGTTTTGAAAGGCAGCTATGTTTTTTTGTCTTTCTTCCTGAATTAAATTGATTATAATCTCCATTGGTTCCCACCTCTTCTCAATTAAACAGGTTCAGGTTCCCTGAAATCTGATATGGGGCAGTGAATAAACGTCTTCCCTTGCTGACTCTGGGCAATGTCTGGGCTCCTGGACCTTAGGAAGACCCCTGGTACCTAACTTCTACTTCAAAATCACCTTAAACGCCCCATGATGATAGTTCTGTTTTGTCAATTCTAATGTGCTTGATTAAGCACTAAGAATGAATCCACTGGTGTCTTTAATTTAAAAAGTACAAGGTGGCATCATTATTATATTTCCTTGGCTGGATTAGCATATATTTGCATAGTTGTTATACAATATCATTGAGGCATACCTCTATCTGAGAAAACCAATTACTAAAGAAGAAATTTCAGCACACCTAATCTACTTAGTGTCACTACAATTTAAAAAAAAGAAAGAAAAAGGAAAAAATAAGAAAAGAAAGAAAATAATCAACTGCCTCTTGAAGGATGTTTTTGCATATTTCATGCATTGATTCTCATCAGTGACAACTGTGACCAAACATAGGAAGAAGGCAATTTATCACTGAAATATAAAATTTGAAAATCATTTCTAATCAACCATTTTATGGCAGGCTGACAGAAAAATAGCTCAGTTAGATAGCATCTAATTTTAAAAACCCACTGTACACCTTTTATTTTTAAACATCTTTATTGAAGTATGATTGCTTTACAATGTTGTGTTAGTTTCTGCTGTATAACAAAATGAATCAGCTATACGTATACATATATCCCCATATCCCCTCCCTCTTGTGTCTCCCTCCCACCCTCCCTATCCCACCCCTCTAGGTGGTCACAAAGCACCGAGCTGATCTCCCTGTGCTATGCGGCTGCTTCCCACTAGCTATCTATTTTACATTTCGTAGTGTATATATGTCAGTGCTACTCTCTCACTTCATCCCAGCTTACCCTTCCTCCTCCCTGTGTCCTCAAGTCCATTCTCTACATCTGCATCTTTATTCTTGTCTACCCCTAGGTTCATCAGAACCTTTTTTTTTTTTTTTTTTAGATTCCATATATATGTTAGCATACGGTATTTGTTTTTCTCTTTCTGACTTACTTCACTCTGTATGACAGACTCTAGGTCCATCCACCTCACTACAAATAACTCAATTTCGTTTCTTTTTATGGCTGAGTAATATTCCATTGTATATATGTGCCACATCTTCTTTATCCATTCATCTGTTGATGGACACTTAGGTTGCTTCCATGTCCTGGCTATTGTAAATATAGCTGCAATGAACATTGTGGAACATGACTCTTTTTGAATTATGGTTTTCTCAGGGTATATGCCCAGTATTGGGATTGCTGGGTCATATGGTAGTTCCATTTTTAGTTTTTTAAGGAACCTCCATACTGTTCTCCATGGTGGCTGTATCAATTTACATTCCCACCAACAGTGCAGGAGGGTTCCCTTCTCTCCACACCCTCTCCAGCATTTATTGTTTGTAGATTTTTTGATGATGCCCATTCTGACCAGTGTGAGGTGATACCTCATTGTAGTTCTGATTTGCATTTCTCTAATGATTAGTGATGTTGAACATCCTTTCATGTGTTTGTTGGCAGTATGTATATCTTCTTTGGAGAAATGTCTATTTAGCTCTTCTGCCCATTTTTGGGTTGGGTTGTTTGTGTTTTTGATATTGAGCTGCATGAGCTGCTTGTAAATTTTGGAGATTAATCCTTTGTCAGTTGCTTCATTTGCAAATATTTTCTCCCATTCTGAAGGTTGTCTTTTCGTCTTGTTTATGGTTTCCTTTGCTGTGCAAAAGCTTTTAAGCTTCATTAGGTCCCATTTGTTTATTTTTGTTTTTATTTCCATTTCTCTAGGAGGTGGGTCAAAAAGGATCTTGCTGTGATTTATGTCAAAGAGGCTTCTTCCTGTGTTTTCCACTGTATACCTTTTATTCTTACTACATAGTAAAAAGCAAACAAACAAAAACTTTGAGCTACTGAAAGTGAATCTTGCAGTGAATTGGTACCAACACTCCCCTCTTCCTTCCACATTTTGCACAGAACCACACACATATTAGTACTGAATAAATTCTTGAAAGTGAAAGAATAATTAAATGAAATCCTCCAATCCTCCCTGTTCATTCATTTTGATATGCAGTAACCCTCACTGCTGGGAATCTCATTGCCAATCCATACTCCTCCTGCTACAAAGTTAACCTTCACCTACTCTTCCCTCCAAGAAGATGGAAACAGCTGATCAACCCTCTTTATCCACAGGATACATTTTCAAGTGACTCCACAGCCTTCATTAAATAGTAAAAGGAGTGATTGCATCCTTGATAAACCCATTTACAAAAGGGCAAAGTTTCACAAATTAATCAGTTTGCCTCTTTGCTAATCCTCCACATCAATGTTATTTCCGTCTCCATCCTCCACCTCAAAAAAGCCCAGGAAGGTCAGGGACCTGGTTTGCCTTGTTCCCCCTTTGATTCCCAGCAGCCAGCAAAGTGCCTGGCACATAGAAAAAGCTCAAAAAGTATTTCCCAAAGGGAACAGAAATCTACCACACATCACCTTCAGCTATAGCTTCACTCTAAGAAAATATTACTCACTGATAGAAAGCTCTCCCTAAATAATAATGATTATGACAATAACAAAGGCAATAATAATATTAAAACGCTTACTGGGGGGGCTTCCCTGGTGGCGCAGTGGTTGAGAATCTGCCTGCCAATGCAGGGGACACGGGTTCGAGCCCTGGTCTGGGAAGATCCCACATGCCGCGGAGCAACTAGGCCCGTGAGCCACAACTACTGAGCCTGCGCGTCTGGAGCCTGTGCCCCGCAACAAGAGGGGCCGCGACAGTGAAAGGCTCACGCAACGCGATGAAGAGTGGCCCCCGCTTGCCACAACTAGAGAAAGCCCTCGCATAGAAACGAAGACCCAACACAGACAAAAAAAAAAAAAAACACGCTTACTGAATGTCATGCTCTGTCCTGTGTGCTTTAATGTACTAACAATTTAACCCTCTGATGGGGCTCCAGACACACTATTCCCATAGATAGCACCTTGGCATAGTGACTAATTTAAGCTGAAGGAGTTTAAGAAAACAGCAGAAGCAGGAAGATCACTCTGACCATCCCTGCCCCTTCTTCCCTGAAACAAATCATAAAACCCTCCTGTGGGAGGTGCCCTCCCTAAATCTGGAGGAAAGGAGCATTCTTATCTTCTAAGACAAAGGGACACCAAGAAGAATCCTAACAAATAGGTCCCAGTTTCCCCGTTTACTACACTGACCTCATACTCCTTAACCTATCATATTGCTACACAACTGTCCACTCATCATCAAACCTAGCATAAACATACTCAAGTCTGTTTCTTCAGGGTCTTCATTTCCTTATGACGGCTCCCATGTCATGTGAAACTTATATTAAGTGAA
Organism: Balaenoptera musculus; assembly: GCF_009873245.2. NCBI lineage: Eukaryota > Metazoa > Chordata > Mammalia > Artiodactyla > Balaenopteridae > Balaenoptera > Balaenoptera musculus. Next base: position 59,927,885 of record NC_045793.1, on the reverse strand, counting down.
TTTGTATGCTTTCCTCCTGTTAATGTCTTCGACCCAGCCAAGGACCCTAAAAGAGTCAAGTAAAACTTTTTCCTCCCCTGCACCTCAAAACAATCATATAAAAGTTTTATGAAGTAGGTACCATTATCATTCCCAAAATGAGGAAATTGAGGCATGGAGCAAGCATGTCATTTTCTCTAGATAATGGGTCAAATAAGGATGAGAGTCAGGATATAAACCCGGATAGACAGGCACCAGAGCCAAAATTCTTAACATCTAGTGGTAAAGAATCTGTTTATACTCCAAAGGAAATGACAATGAATTCCTTCCATATATTAGCTATGGTGTCTGTGTTTAAAAGAAAATAAGTGAGTAATTGGATTTTTCAAAAAAGTTTTGAAAGTGTGCCGTTTAAAACTTCAAGAGTTCTTCATAAACAATCAGATGAGTAACAAAAATATAAGGCTCAGCTGTTTTTTCCAACATTGATAAGCCACTGCAAATGGTTTGTTACTTTTCTCATCCTTACAATCAGCTTTTTACTGCTGTGTTTTTTATTAGAAGCCGCTGGGTTCAGGATGGAAGGACAAAGTGACAATGTAACACTAGGTGATTAAAAAATAGAACTCAAGTGTGTCTAGCTCCTGAGAAAGGAGAAAAGTGGATGGGTGGTCTTTCTCTCATATCAAAGATTCTTCTTCCCATGGAACCTACAGTCATTAAGTGACTATTTACAAAAAGTAACAATGGTATCATGAGGATATAATTTCCTCTGTTTCTCCTGCCCATGGTTGCTCGAATGGTGAGAATGAAAAGAAATTAGAAACCCAGGAGGACAGAGATGGTGACAGATGGAAGAGTATGATTCAGTACAATTTATTATTATTAAAACTCTCTTGTTCCTATAGCAATAGCCTGTGTTTTATTTGTGTTTACCCTTTACTTTCTTTTGAAAGTATTATTTATTTACAGGCACATTTCCTCATTCTCTTTTTCTTTCCCAATGTTGAATAAAGCAATGAATCATGTAGAGTTCTTCAGTCTAACTGCTGAAAAGTCAGCTAGGAAAAAGTCTTATCGGCAAATAACTCACAAAGATGAAAGGAAAGAGAAGAGCTTTATTTAAGTCCTCTAAATGAAAGTTCAAAGATGAGGAGAAATAACTTTAAATCCACAAATAAACCGTTCAAAGCAAGTAGTCCTGTATCATATGCTAGATTAACACAGAATGTTTAAGCACAGCAGGCCAACTGAGATACGTTACTTCCCCATGCAAGGAACATCCTCTCCCTTTGTCCTCAGCATCAACTTTATTGCCTAAGTCACAGCATCACAAATATTTCTGCCAGAATATTCCTGAAGCTGGAGGGCAGCACCTCTGCCTGGCATTCTAGAATGTGTTCTAACACCACTTGCTGCAAGCAAACTGTTTTTTGAAGGATCATATTTTCTATGAATAGTTCATACAAATACAGTATTCTATTCCATAATACAGATCTTATTTTAGTACAAAATATTTCTCCCAAAATATCTGAGTAGAACTGATACTTCAGAAAGATTAGTGTATCCACTTATGATTTTTCCTACACGGCACCAGGAATATGCAAATCCCAGTATGCGAAGCAGAGTCTAGGTGTCAAGCTAGTGGAATATTTGACATCATCTCTACTCCAAACTCAAGCATCTAAGGTTAAACAAGATGGAGAACCACACACACACCACAAACAACAACAACAACAACAACAAAAAAACCCTGCTCATAACTGGCAAATAGATTTGTTTGTGCTTAATTACTTCTGCTGTAACCGCTAAAAGGCAATGCTAAGAGTCAATGAGCTTATCTAAAAGTGATTAGCAAGAACAAAAAGTGAAGCGAAGTTGGCCTCATAGACCATGAGGTCCAGAGGTTAATCATCTACGTTTCTCTTTCTGCAAACTGCTAACAAACCTGATTAACACACTAGTCTTTCCAAGTTTCTCAAACTTTTACCATTTTCAAAAAGTCTTTCCATGTGCTTTCCGCAGCTGGCCATCGCCAGCAAAGTGCTCCTTATCTTCTAGCTAAAATGCTCTGAAATGTCAGTCTGTTACATAAAAAGACCAAAGTAATCAACCTAAGTCTTTCCCTTCGCGCGTTTCCTTGCACACATTTTCCTAAACTTGTCACACACACATGGGAGCCACCGAGTGTGCAATATTTTCCCCAGGGAGTCTGGGAAAGCACTACGCACGAAATCATTCTAAAATAAAAATAAGTACATGTGCCTGGAAACTTAAAGTGAATCCATTTACATTTACACTCATAGCAGCCGGAGATCTCTCTACTACACACAATCCCTTCACTCTTTATCATCATGCTTCAAAGAAAACCACACTTCATGTCAGAAACATGACTTTGAAAGGCAAGCACTAAGAATGAATCTGCACCTCTACTCTTGCCCCTGACATTTGACACTGCAGTTCCCTGCTTATATGTCCGGATCCTCTGCTAAATGGTGAGATCCTGGAGGGCAGGAGTCCTCCCTTCGGACTCATCTTTGCATCTCCAGTCTTTGGTTCAATGAGAGTGTGTTAAAATGTCCATTTTGACTTTCAAGTGGACTGATCTTTGTTTTTCATTTCTAATTTGACTCAAAGATTTCTTTGTTTTGACTATGCTCGTGCTTTCTTCACTAAAAGTAAGTTGAGGAGCTTAGTATATGGAAAGGAGTTTGCAGAACTAGCCATAGTAATTTCTGCTAAGTGGGAGTGGGTGGAGGACACCAAGATTAAGAGGTCCATCCTAAAGCCTGGCATTTTGCCAACTGAACGGTAACGTAAACTTATTACTGATAAGGGAGAGAATGAAATTGGTTGTAAGAAAACCTGGGTCCCATTTCAAATGAGATAACATATGAAAAATCTTACAAAATTATAGCAGGCACCAAGTAAGAGCACTATACATACTAATTATTACTGTTATGTCAGGACCTTCTGGATACGCTCTTGTTTTTGAGACTACCTTAACTTTACCTCTTGTTTATGTCCCTTAACCGTGATACTCTAGGATTAATGACATAGTGTTTGTAAAGTGTTTTTAAATCCCTGAAGTGTTATAATCAACCCAAGTACCATTTTATTTATGCAAACTGTGTCTACTCAGCGAGTCCACTTAAACATCTAGGATTGGGATCTTCTGTCTCATAAGGCTTAATAAATGATTCCCTCTGGCTCTAAAAGCAAGTACTTTTTCAATGACAATGGGAGGGAAAGCAAAGGAATTACTCTGTGACATCTGCTGTGTAACGTTCTTCGAATGGCACATCTTGATAAATGCATGAGAGTCCTTGGAGAGTTACTGCACACAGTGAAGAGAGAGTGGTAAAAATCCCAGTATCTCTGAAAAGGAAGGCAAGACATGTTAAAGTCAGAAAAGCCTCAAAGTTTACATCAATAGAAATCAATAGTGATGTGTTTAATCCCTACTTTATACATGATGGCAGCTTTCCACGGTCTCTGATGGGGAGGCAAAATTAAACATGAATAATGAAGCTAAGGCAGGCTAAGTAACTTTTTAAAGCTAAGATAGCTAATAAGTAGCAGAATACGATTGCACCTAAGCCATTAGCCTCTAGGCCGTGAGCTCTGTACTCTGTGCCCAACATCTCTCCCGTGCTGGGGACAGCCTGTGACAGCTAAAACCAAGGATATGAGGCTAGGTGGAAGCGCTGGTTCACAAAGGCAGCAAAGTCCATAGGTAGCCTGAGGACTCAGCTTTGCCAGTGGCTTTCTGCATGACTCATCACAAAGCTGTTAATACTCTGTTACCTGCCTATTACAGACTTCAGGTTATTTAAAAGTGAATGAAATAATCTATATAATTAATTAATCTATATAATTATTAATATTAATTAATCTATAATAATAAGGCAATTTTTTAAAGTGAGTGACATAATCTACACAAAACAATTTAATCTTCTGATAAAAATGCTATAGGAGCAATCCCAAATATTCTTCTTCTTATTATTATTAAATTCATCTAAATTGATGGGAAGAAAGTAAAACTGTCACCTTTATATAACTGTTCAACTTGCCCTTAGATGGAGAAACTCCCAAGATGTTCCTAAGCACTACTTATTTATTTATTTATTTATTTATTTATTCTCACACCTGCATTTTATAACCCTTTGTCTTGTTGTATTTGAGTGGCATCCTCAAATTCTTAAAAGCATTCTCAAAACCCATTTTTTGAATTAGAATTTCCTGCACTTCCATTGCAGTATGGAAGTACTTTAGAGCAAAACCCACAGGAAGTGAATTGATGCTTTACCTCCAAGTCATCATCAGGGATAGCTCTTTTCCACTTTACGTTCCACCTGATATGTTCATAGGCATTGACAACAACTTCGATTGCTTTGGGATAAGAATGGCAAGCCTGTATCACCTGCAGAGAGACACCATAGAGTTTCATTTGTTCACTGCACATATATGATTCATCTTTTCCACTCACAGAGACGTCAAGACTTCATGGACCGATAAGCCTCTTTGGAGCCCTGAAATGCTTTTGAGAAGTCTCATGCCTTTGAGTATTCAAACACACTGTCAGCCCCCATGGTGGATGGGAGGATTAATAACATAAGACTAATTTCCTTCATCATCCAGGAGCAAGTGAAAAAGAGGTGCTAACAAAGAGGGTGGGGGCCTGATGAAATGCATCCCCTGCTCGTAAAAGCAATTTTGAGAGAGGCTGGTCTCAAAATACACTTCCAGCTGTCTGGGAAATTCTCCTAGTTCTACAGAAAATTTTATTAGCAAAAAGCTGAATGTTAGTAATCCAAGAACTCAAGCCTACTGGTGACTATGAGGTAAAACAAACTATAGAGTAACATGAAAGTTAACCAAAGCTGTCTTCCCAGTGCAGTGCCTGAAGAGGACTAATGTCACGTACCAAATCACCCTCACTGGCATTTTAACCTTCATCAGCAATAAAAGATCACATGAAGATTAGTTATTTCATTAGCACACTCTGTTCAACAGTTCATTGACCAGCCAAAAAAAACTGGAAAGCCGAGTCGAGGTGGCCAGCATTTCCATCAGGAGGCGGAAAGATTTAGCTTTAGGTTTTAGACTAAACTGGATATTTAGCCAACCTTTGATGTTACCATGAAATTTGGACGTATCTGATTAATCAATCATGCAGCCTTTATTAAGTGACAATGGAGGAATATATGAGACATACCCCAAAGTAAAACACACTGGTTTCTGGTGAGAGGCTTACTATAAGAATGAGAAGCAAAAACACGTAAATGAAATAAGAAAAGATCAATGGAGATGTACGGTTGATTCACATACGTAAGTGTTAGATTATAGGGTTTGAAAAAGAGGAATTATAGAAAATTGCAAGAGGGAGAGCTCTGTGAGTGGCGCTAACCAGGAATGATTTCTTGGAGGAGATGAGTTCAACTGTAGATCCTAAATGGTAGAAAGGTGCATGTGTGTGTGTGTGTGTGTGTGTTGTGTGCCTGCCTGCATCCACTTATAGGCCTGTCTACATGTGCAGCATCAGCAAATGTAACAGTTGTGTTGAAAGAGAGGTACTTCAAAGGGTAAAACAAAAACACAGCTTCATTATCGCTTTCTCCTGCTCACACAAACCCACTGCCTGGAACCCTTCTCCACTCCTGGCATGATACCTCAGGCAGGACTCACACCTGTTTCTACTTAATTTTTAATAATAAAAAGTACTCTGGTCACTCTAGATAGGAGAAAAATGTCATTTCAGTAATAAAAATGTCCATTTTAGTTGAATAATTGAAACTCCAAATTTTATTTAAAAGTTTCTCCTCTCCCATAGCCTAGGCTTGTTTCAAGCTGCAGTTGGAAAGGAGGTATTTGTGGGTGTGGTATAATAGGAAATACATGTTTGGTCTTTGCCTCTGGTTCTGGACAAAGAGCTCCTTTCCACCATTTCAATTATGCTAATGAAGTGAGTCTTAGTGGGGTTCCTAGAGAGCTTCAAGAGGTGGACTGGTTACTGGAAAGACCAATCCTTCATTAGAGGATTGGAACTTTTACACACCTTGCCTCCTACCTCCAGAGAAAGAGTTTGATTGAACTCAAACTCCAACATCCAGGGTTGGAGTTTGAGTTCAAACACCAATGGCCAATGATTTCATTAGTCATATCTACATAATGAAAGTCCCTAAAAGATGGGGTTTGGGCAGCTTCTAGGTGGGTGAGCTCATTAAAGTACTAGGAGGGTGACATGCTCTGAAAGGGCATGGAAGCTCTGTGCACCCCCCCATGCCTCGCCCTATGCATCTCTTTTAATTGTCTATTCCTGAGTTTTATCCATTATAATAAACCAGTATGCCTACCACTAGAAAGGAGGCATGCCTCCACACTTACACAACTTTTTCCAAAGAAATTTTCTTCCTAATTTCCTGGTCCTTCTCAACCTCCAACCTCCACCTGTTGGTATTGGGCAAAAAGTCACAAAACTGGTTTTCCTCACCTCCTTTACAAGTCCTTCATAGGTGGTCTAGCATTGCATTTTTCAATGTGCGGTGGTAAGTACCCAATGTCTTGGGACTTCAGGAAAAACTGAGACAGAAGGATGAGTATTTTAATGCCCAGTTGTGTGTGTGTGTGTGTGTGTGTGTGTGTGTGTGTGTGTGTGTGTATACCAAGGTCACCTGAAAGAAGGGCCCATGTCAGGAAAGAACTAAAGTTAAGAGCAGGTAAGATGGAGTCAGCTGACAGTACACCTGGAAGGCCAGTCTGAAGAGCTTGGGATTGACTTAATAGGCAATAGAAAGCTATTATGTATTCTTAATAAGAAAGGGTTATATTCAATCAATTCATTCCATTGGGAAACCTTTATTGAGCACTGTGTTTAGCACTGTGACAGTAATTCTGAGTTTATGCCCTGCTTTTTTCTTCAAGGAATTTACAACCTAGTTGAAGAAAAAAGACAGAGGTATTTCAGAGTTCAAGAGCAATATAATTCAGTAAATAATAAGAGGCTGACTTAAAAGATCATCAGTGTCCCTTGAGCACCATGAGCAAAAGCACAAAGGGAAAAACAAGGATATCAAGGGCAGAGAGGCCTGAGGAGGCTGAATGGGAGTGCACCAAATGGCTTCTCAGCTAGCTTCACCATTAGTCACGAGAACTGAAGCTGCGAGAAAGAATAAGTAGGGTTTAATGACTAATCAGATATAGGGAGTGAAGACTGCAACTTTGAAGCCTAAGATCAAGTACAAATAGGGGTACCACCGATGGAAATGAGGAAATAGGAAGGGCATACTAATTTGAGGATGGTCAGATAATGAGCAGGAGGATATTTCCTATGTTATGTCCTAATGTCAGTTAAAAATGTGCATGATAGGTGCTCTAATGATAAGGTCAAGATGGAGAGGGAGATTTGTGCATCATCAAGGAATGTGCTGGTTAGGGTCAATCATACTCTAAATGGATATAAACGGAAAAGGTAGAGAACCATGGTCTGAAGCTTGATGCATCCTAATAGGCAGGAGAGAGGATGAAGGAAAAAAATTACAGCTACCATTTTTTGAGGACTTACCATGTGCCAGGGCCTATGTTAAATCTTTGCATGTTTAGCTTGCTAAGTCTTCAGACAACCTATGAGGTTAGTCCTATAATTATCTCCACTTTACAGATTTAAAATCAAAGGGTGAGAGAATTTAAACTCAAGGGTATTTAGCTAGTAAATGACAGAGATAGGATTCAAACTCAGGTCTGTGTGACTCCAAAAGTCAAAAATATGTTGAATAAAAATGGTGAAGGGCTTCCCTGGTGGCGCAGTGGTTAAGAAGCCACTTGCCAATGCAGGGGACACGGGTTCGAGCCCTGGTCTGGGAAGAGCCCACATGCCGCGGAGCAACTAAGCCCATGCGCTACAACTATGAGCCTGCGCTCTAGAGCCCACCAGCCACAACTACTGAAGCCTGTGTGCCTAGAGCCCATGCTCCGCAGCAAGAAAAGCCACCACAATGAGAAGCCCGCGCACCGCAACAAAGAGTAGCCCCCGCTCGCCACAGCTAGAGAAAGCCTGCTCACAGCAACGAAGACCCAACACAGCCAAAAATAAATAAATTAATTAATTTTTTTAAAACATGGTGAGAGTGGGCATCCTTCTCTTGCTCCTGATCTTACAGGAAATGCTTTCAGCTTTTCACTGTTGAGTATGATGTTAGCTGTGGGTTTGCCGTACATGGCCTTTATTATGTTGTGGTATGTTCCCACTATGCCCTATTTCTGGAGAGTTTTTACCATAAATGGATGTTGAATTTTATCAAAAGCTTTTCCTGCATCTATTGAGATGATCATATGGCCTGGCCTCAGGAGGCATGGCCTCACCTGAGGACTGTGTCAGCCCCAACAAATAGAGCAACCAGAAGGGGCTCTACTGAATAGAGGTTTGAGTCAATGGTGTACTAGAAAATGTTCAACAATAGGCATTTTGTAAAAAAAAAAAAAAAAAAAAAAAAGACTGTATGTATATATGTTTTTAAGTTTATTATAAGTTTTGCTAATATAAAGAATGTGAAGCCCACAATTTACAAATAATAAAATACCCAATATAATTTATTTCCTATTCTGTATAGCCAGTTGGTACTCTCAGAATGCTATCACTGATTTTTATATCAATTTTGTATAGATATGAGTTGTATTCATAGCCAACCTGTGTCTGCAATTGAAGAGTGCATGTAGTTCCTATGTTTACGTTGGTTGATATTTTTATTACATTAAGGAGTAATTGTTTCACAAATGTGAAACAATGAAGACATATATTGGAAATTCACTCACTCATCAATGACATAAGTGACTTTTATGTGGAAGTGCTTAATAGTTTTTTGAATACTGGAAGCATATTTCTCAATGTTTTGCACTATTCACAATGTAAGAGCTACAGACACCACACACTACAAATTTTTAAGTTTAATCTACGTTAGTAACATTCTCTCCATCAATTTCTGAAGTCTAGACATCAACAAAGCAATAAGTTAAGGTCTGATTGGTAGCATTTGCTGATTTCTGTGGTGTAAACACTTGCATCATGGCCTATTTGAGGTCCCTGAACGTATGGTGGGGAAGAGATGTATAGTAACATCATTATATAGTGTTTCCACCATATAGATCCAATATATGCAAATAATATCAGGAGCATAGATACGTAGAGTAAAATAATTGGGAGGTAGTGTGTTTTGAATATTTATTACCTTTGTTTTTAGTATACTTTATTAGTTGTAGGTTTATATGACTTAATTTTTAAAAATTGTTGCATTTAACAATCAGCTCACAAAATTCCTGATAATTTAACAATCAGCTCTCGTGAGCTACTGTGAGCCAAATTCTAGCACACAACTCCTTTTAAGTGTCCCCGAATTTAAAAAGTGCAGTCATAAGCCATTGCAGACTAAATGTGTATATTGAAGCTCCAAACCAGTGAAGGCATCAGAACCATCCTGCCCAGTGGCTAGGTCCAAATGGGCACAACATAAATACTTGTTTAATGAGACGATCCATTCACATACATAGTCTGGGTACAGTGCACAAGCCTGACCTGCTGACAATGGCTTTTTCAGCCAGGTCTACTTAAATAAAGAGCAATCCCTAAGGGGATAAGCAGGTGGGCTGGAGTTAGACATCCATTGCTGTGGGACCTCTGAAGAGTCAGCATTTCTGAGTATATGGAAAGTATAACTAGAAGGATTTCCCCATGGGTACAAGATTGTCAAGGTGGGCAGGTAATTTTTCCAGGACCTTGGTCTTGGGAAATTGAGGCAAATGGGGCTGCTCTTTTCTCTGCAGTTGGGATGAGGATGGCAGATATGTAGCTCTATGCAAAAGAGACAGACAAAACCTGAGGCTGACTAACTGCTTTGAACGCTAGTTTATAAACTACCATAATAGCATCATAGACTGTTAGGGTTGCAAAGGACCCTAGGGATTATCTAATCCCCCTAACTTGGAGATGAGGAAATTGAAACCCAGAGAGGCACACAGTAAGAGAAAGCATTGTTTTAGGTCTTCATCTGAGTTTAGTGCTCTTTCAAATATATTCTGATGATCTTATTTTAATCCTTAAGTAAGGACCAGTGAAGTGAATGGTTTAAAGACACAGATCCTATTGTACAGATACTTAGAACAAGAAACACTCTTTACTATAATCGTTATAGTAATTATAGGCTGGATTTTGTTGAAAGTTCGAAATAATTCCCTTTTTAATGCAAAAATGTTGTTAATAATATGAAAATAGCATCCGTCAGACCTCTATACACATCCTTCTCTAAAGACCTCCAGATACATTCTTTCTAGAAGGATGAGCCATGTTGAAAAGTATGCTGGTAATCAGATGAGTAATCCAAAATGAAGATTTAAATTTAAGAGTTACCAGGACAGAGATGACAGCTGAAATTAATCCAAGGCCTGAATCAAGAATATACTTGTACTGGAATTTTGAAAACAGAGAGCATGGGGAAGTCAGAAGCTTGTAATGAGGCTCTGCACATGGTTTAAGTGTCCACTCAGAAAACTGACCTCTGCTCTGCATTAATTCCCGGGCTACACTCACTCTTCATGCAAACCACACTGGTTATGTTTAAAGACACATTGCCCACCTACCCAATACAGGTAATCTGTCCCTAGGTATTCCTTACCTCCCCCTTCCTGCCAAAACCTTGTACACAGAGGTGATGTTGCTAAAAGTTACTCTCCTCCTGTAACACATTACTTACTCCTCAACTAGGGTTTCCAGGTTTAGCAAGTAATAATAATGTAGGTTACCAGGTAAATTCGAATTTCAGACAGACAACAAATAATTTTTAGTATAAGTATGGCCCCAATATTGCATGGAACATATTTATACTAAAAATTACTTATTAGTGATGAATTTCAAATTTAATAGAGCATCCTGTATTTTGTTTGGCAACCCTATTCCCAGCCCCTATTCAGAAACAGTTCAAACTAAGTTATGTATACAGGAATATAATTCATTCATAGTTCAGGAGCCCAACTTCACACATTTGGTGCTTCAATTTGCACCTGGCACACTCCCATATATCACCTGGAGATAACCTTTCATTAGGATAAAAAAAATTGAGTAGTTCTTAACCTTCAGTCTTTAGATGCACAAAGTCCAAAGCTCCCACTGCCACATTAGGTTTTGCTGACACTGACTAGCAAATTTTCTGCTGACAGAAGACGGTTCTCACAGCAAGGAAAGGCTCCTTTTAGCCTGACACTCCCAGCTCTCTTAACTGACAAGCCTAGCTTCCAGAACGAAGACAGCTGATCACGCCTTCTTCAGGCCTCAGTAATTATTTCACCAGGCGACAACAAAAAGAGACCCTTAAGAGAGAGCAAACTCTAAATAATCACTCTATGATGACTCCCAGGAACCTTGACCATCAAATGAGGAAGGACTGGTGGACCCAGAAGGCAGAAGCTTCTGCTTCTTTGTAAACCTGGGAAACAGAAAATGCTCAATGACCTTCACCTTCTGTGCGTCTCTGGGGTCTCTATTCTCCCTTCTTAGAAGAACAATTGGACAAAAGGTAGTGGTGGCAACTGGAGAGACCTTAAGACCCTTCACCTCATCATCTGACCCCTAAAAGCATAAATTAGAAAACAGATTCAAGATAAGTCTCCCTGCCACCCTTCCAGTACAAGCGCCACCTGTAAGCCACTTCACCAGAGAAAATCTAAAGCTACCTCTGCCCTTTTATATTGATATATTTGTGTGCAGAAAGGTACTTAATGATCAAAGAGACTGCTTATACCCTGGGCTTCATATACAGAACTGTTCAACGGCAGAAATCATCTTTACCTCCCCCAAACTTTCACATACCTTTCCCTCCCCTAGAAAAATGTCTTTCTTGCTCTACAAGAAAACCCAATCTTGGCTCCCTGGGGTGTCACTTCCTTCTGAATTATGCTGAGAGAAAAAAAATCAAATGTCCTTTTGTACCTTGGAAAGCAATTGCAGACCCTATAATTCTTTTTTTTCCCTTATGTAATTTATACATCAGCTTTCAGTGAAATACACCCTCTACAAATTTGCTTTGTATTTGGAAGACAGCATCTTCAGCTTTGACCTTGTTCCTTGTAAATAAGGGAACTGAATTCCCCATCCACAAGAGAACAAATCACTTTATCTTCTGGATAAATGAGTCAGTCATTTACTTGCGTAAAGATGACTTTCTCTTTGGAAAGTCGGGTTGTGAAGTAGTTGTTCTAAATCACTTTATAGCATCTGCATAGTAAATTGAATAGTTTTTCTTTAGTTTTCCTTTGGAAGGGGGCCAGTTCTGTTATATAGTTGGGTAGCAACAAAAATGTTTAAAGTACCAACCATCCACCAGTAGCCAACTGAATCCTAAATCTCTTTAGCATACAGCCAACCTAGAGGAACTCAGAAGAGCAAAACAGAACTGAATAAGAAGATGGTAACCGTGGAGAGAGAGTTCCCTGGAACACATAATTGTATACTATTCTACAGGCGAGTAGAGCCACCAAAGTAAGGCTGGTAGGAAAGACTCCTACAATGGACCAAGAGTACATTTTGGGAGGAGGAGGAAAGGAAATGATTTTGTGAGCACCTGCTAGTCTCAATGATTTACATGTCTTACTCACTCCTCAGACAATCCTGAAAAGTTGATATTTTTCTCTTCATTTCCTCTTGGATCTGAGAGATTAAGGGACTTCAAAATCACACAGCAAGTAAATGGCCAAGCTAGAATTCATATCCATGGTTACTAAGCCCCTGTTCCTACCCCTCCTCACTGTTATCTCTCAGAGAACTGCCTTTGTGAACAGGACCTGTGACCTTCCTCACATTTGCAAGACTTCTTGCAGGAGAACAGAAAATCCATTTAAAGGCCTATTGCCCCTAGTCTGGCACTTCTTTAAAAAGCACTAACTTCAGTTTCAATGCAGTTTTTCATCATAATTGTCCTACAAACCTCTAGAAGTTGCGTCTCCAGGGGAGGGATGTTCTGCTGCCCAGAGCCACAGGGAGGCCAGAATAGCTACCAATCCTTTCTGCACAATAAGCTGCAGGGGTTCCAGAAGGCAATGTCTCTAGTTCAGTGCTTTTAGTGTAGTTACATTCCCCAGCTCCACAGATAACATTTTGATAGGATATCTTTCTAAAAGTAAAGTGTTCAAATGCTTGTGCTCTCCAATCCCAGAAGGAAGTGCTTTCATTCTATTATACCACAGGTCTAGCCAAGTAAGTTTGGCAGTAAGTGAAAGAAATCTTTAGGAATCAGGCAGAGGGCATGTCTTTGAAGAAGCAATTGTTTGAGGTTGGGAACTTTAAAGATCCTTCCTGACTGGTGAAGGCCACTTTGACTCTCAAATTGATGAGGAAGAAACGATGAACACCCTTGGGAACGTCTTCGGAAGGGGAGGCAGGTGTGCTCCTAGCTTGACCACTGCTGCTCTCCAGATCAGCAGCACCATGCGGAACCTTGTAGGAGCCACTTCCCTTCACCTGTGAGCCAGGAGGAAGCAATCCTCGGGGACCAGGCTCACCCTCCACAGTCCGGAGTCACCTGTGGCTCCACCCCGCCAGCACCACGCTCCTGGGGAGGGCAGCAGCAGCCCAAACCCTAAAGTGGCTCTTACAGGGGAATGGGGAGAGGGTCTTTTACTTACTTTTGCAGAGACCTGTTTCATCCACAGTCAACCACCAGGGGGTTTCAGAGTAAAACTCAACATTTTTTAATCTCTGGGCATTCTCACACATTGTCTCTCCTGGTTGGAAAGGCCCCTGTGGGTAAACCAGGCCCAGGAGCACGGATTCTACTGCTCAACAGATATGTAATGATAACAGTTATAGTCATCTTTTGTTTAAAGGTTGCCATGACCAGAAACGATAAACACGTCCTTTTTTTTTTAAGATTTTTTTGATGTGGACCATTTTTAAAATCTTTATTGAATTTGTTACAATATTGCTTCTGTTTTATGTTTTGGTTTTTTGGCCGTGAGGCATGTGGGATCTTAGCTCTCCGACAAGGGACTGAATCCGCACCCCCTGCATTGGAAAGTGAAGTCTTAACCACTGGACAGCCAGGGAAGTCATGGTAAACACTTCTTTTTTTTTAATATATTTATTTTATTTTTGGCTGCTTTGGGTCCTCGCCGCTGCGCACAGGCCCTCTCCAGTTGTGGCGAGCGGGGGCTACTCTCCGTTGTGGTGCCTGGGTTTCTCATTGCGGTGGCCTCTCTCATTGCGGAGCACGGGCTCCAGGTGCACAGGCCTCAGTAGCTGTGGCTCGCGAGCTCCAGACGCGCAGGCTCAGCAGTTGTGGCGCACAGGCCTAGCCGCTCCGCAGCATGTGGGATCTTCCCAGACCAGGGCTCGAACCCGTGTCCCCTGCATTGGCAGGCGGATTCTCAACCACTGCGCCACCAGGGAAGCCCCAACACTTCTTAAATATTATCTTGTTTCATTCTCAAAACAATCTTAGGAGAAGGATATTATTATCCATGCCCTCTGTCCCTCTCTATCCTCTTCCCTGGAAGGAAGGTAGCCTTACAGCATAAATATACACAAAATTATGCATTATAAAGTGAGCTGTATTAGAAAGAGATCGATTGTTTGTCTTCTAGAAGTCCCACTATGAAGAATGACCACTCTAGTGAGATGTGGGTAGAGCAAAAAGGGGGAGGTAGTCCAAGGAAGAGATATTTATAGATGCAGGATGAAGACTGGGGTGAGGAATTGGGGGAGAGACTTTGTGAGGACTGACAATGACTCCAGAAAGAGTAAGAAAATATTTGGCACCATCCTCTGGGCTCTGAGTATATTTGTGGTGTGCTATGAGTAAGATTAATTTCTTTCTAGTGAAGGACTTGGTCTGCATATTATTGCCAAGGCATAAGAGTATATCTATTTCACAGGGAAGGAAATTTAGGCTCAAGAAGCAAGCAATTTATTCAAAATCACACTCTTAGGTGAGTGGCAGGAACCAAACTTGTTTGACACCCCCCCTCCAAATTCCATGCTTCTTTACTCTTGACATGCATAGCATGGCAAGTCTAGAATGAATGAGTTATGAGTGATAAAGCAGAGATAAAATTTTTAAATAGGAACCATTTCATATGTAATTTAAAATGCTGAGTTGTATACTCACTCTAGAGATTGTTAATATCTATTGTTTTAGCCAAATCTAGATACCAGTGTGTATGATCCAGAAAATGGATGCAAACTAAGCAGTAGATATTCATAGCTAAAAGCTATGGATCACTGTACTTTAAATAAAAGTTGCTGGATTTTTCATAGAATATAACCGTTTGATTTTATTTCTAAGGCTGAAATATGTATAACAGTTCAAGTAAGAAAATATTCCTTGGATCCAACCTTAGCATGAAAAAGTATTTTAAAATTCCAAAGCCTACTGATCAATGAGAAAATTGCAAGGAAGGTGAGCATTAACAACTGAGGTCAAACAACTACCTTCAACAGTAGATTTCATGAATATTTTTTCAGGCCATTTAGGTAGCAGTCTTTCCTCAAAATTTATAGAGAAAATATAAGGGTTAAGCGTTGTCCTAATTCTCGACCTTTTCAGACATACCTTGACCAAGATCCAGAGGCAAAAACAAGTAACAGCTAAAAACTTGGGAGAAATATAAAATTTGGTTTGGGAAAAAAGAGAAGCCTTAGGTACAAACTGATACAAAGATGTAAGGATTTAATAGGATGCATATGAGTTATTCCAGGTCAGGAATAAGAAGTAGAGGATTAGTTTTGAATATTTACCAAACAGAAAAAAAAGTGGGAGGGACTCAGGAGGGACTCAGGGGTGGGAGGGGGCGGTGTTCCAAAATCAAAGAGACACCCAAGGAAGGGAGTGCTGTAGAATCTGCCTTCATAGAGATTTGCAAATACAACAAGAGCACTATTTCTGCCTAGAGCCTTGAGAATTAAACAAAATGACCTCTTTAGGTCTTTTCTTGTGTTGTGATCCTTTAGGTTTAAATACATTTCCTGGGCAATATCATAAAACACAGCAGAAACTGCTAAATCTAAGGGCTTAGGTTCAGGAGTCTGACAGACCACATTCTGAATCAAACATATGACTATTAACTTTTAATGGGCTTGAGCCACCCAGCAATCCTATTACATTTCCCAAGTCCATTTGCTCCCCAAGGTAAACATCTCACACCTTCACCTTTGCCCTTAAGTCTTCAAACCTCTTCTCCAACCACTTCTCATTCTTTACTGAGAAAATAGAAGCAATCGTAAGAGTACTTATATAAACTCTTATTAACATATCTACCAACATCCCTGCATCTGGGCACACAGGCGCTGCCTTCCCTCCTGCTATGATGAATGAATTGTCTGTGTTACTAAGACCAACACCTCCATTTGTGCACTAGATCCCATCTTCAAGATGGCGCTCCAATAATTACCTGCAGCAAATTTTCTCCCCTTCCTAGAACACTCCCATCAGCCAACAAACATATCAGCCATCATTCCCTTCTAGCTACTTTTGCATTACAAGAAAATGTCTCAAACCCCTCACTGTTTTCACTTCCTTTTATCCCTTTTTCCTTTGAATCCACTTTAATTAACCTTTTCTCACCAGTGATCCACCAAAATAACTCTTATTGAGGTCCCCAATAAAATCCATGTTGTCTAGTCCAATGGCAACTTCTTACCCCTCATCTTATTTGAAATGCCACCTATATTCAACCCAGCTGATTCCATATCTTCCTTTCTCATGTTCTATCTTGGATTCCAGGAAAACAGTCCATCTTGATTCTCCTCCTAGCTCAAGGACTTTCTACAGTTTCCTTCACTGATTCCTTTTCATCTACCCAAACTCTAGTTGGAGTGCCCCATAGCCCAGTCCTCTGGCCACTTCTCCTCTCTCTCTCTACCCCCATGCTCTGGTTGACCTCATCTGTCCTCATGGGTTTATACATCATATTCACGATGAAGACTCCTAAATTTGTATCTCTGGCCAGGACCTCTCCCTGAACACCAGGGTTATATATCAAACTGCCTACTTGACATCTCCACCTGGATGACTCATAGGCATCTGAAGCACAGCAGAACCCCTGATCTTCTCTTCAAAAGCAGCTCCACCTGCACAGTTACTTTCTCAAGAAATGGCTCCTTTATTCTTTCTATCCCCTGGGCAGAAATCCTCGAAGTTATCCTTGATTCCTCTCTTCTTCTCACAGGTCACAAATAATCCATCAGGAAACCTATGGACTCCCTTTTCAGAGCTTGCCCCAAATCTCACCACTTCTCACTACTTTCCCCACTTCCACTGTGGGTCTAAGCCACCCTTATCTCTTATCTAGATAACTGTACTACCTTTGCCCCTCTCCCCCCTAGAGTTATTCTCCAAAAGGCGGTCAAAAGGAACTTCCTGGAACATAAATCAGACTTTTTTTCCCTCACTCAAAATCCTTCAGTGACTTACTCTCTCATTCACAATAAAAAACCAAGAGGGCTTCCCTGGTGGCGCAGTGGTTGGGAGTCTGCCTGCCAATGCAGGGGACACGAGTTCGAGCCCTGGTCTGGGAAGATCCCACATGCCACGGAGCAGCTGGGCCCGTGAGCCGCAATTACTGAGCCTGCGCGTCTGGAGCCTGTGCTCCACAACAAGAGAGGCCGCGATAGTGAGAGGCCCGCGCACCGCGATGAAGAGTGGCCCCCGCTTGCCACAACTAGAGAAAGCTCTCGCACAGAAATGAAGACCTAACACAGCCATAAATAAATAAATTAAAAAAAAAAAAAAAAAAAACAAGAATATCAGCACAGTCTACAGGGTCATTTATATGGTCTGCAAATCACCCTTTTATGCTTCTCTGACTTCTCCTCCTCCTTTCTCACCCCACTTCAGGCACTCTGGCTTCCTCAGACATGTTTAGTCCTCTCCTACCTCAGGATCTTTGTACCTGGTTTTTCTTATATCTAGAATGCTCCCCCCACCACCACCCCTGCCCACCCCCAGCTATTCACATGACTTGCTCCTTCACATCCTCATTTTCTCTAATCAGCCTTCGTAAAACAGCACAGACATAAACACCAAAGAAAGCCCACATTCTATTATTATCTTTACCTTTGCTTTACTTGTCTCCATAGCGCCTAACATATCAGAGTATATTTATTAGTTTGTTGTTTTGTTTTTTTTCCTGTCTCCCACTAGAAAGTATCTTCCATGAAGGCCTTTGTTTGCTTCATTGCTCTATCTCCAACTCCTAGAAGAGTTCCTGGCACAAAGTCGTGCTCAGTGAATACTTGTTAAATAAATGAATGAATGAACTTGACCACTTACTCTGTGTGACTTTAGGAAAATATCTGAATTCTATCACCTTTTAAATGAGGATAATGCCAGCGCCTACCTCAGAGGTTATTATAAAATTAAATTAAATAATATGTATAAAGCCTATTTAGAGCTCAACAAAGGACATTATTGTAACATTATTATTTATTATCCTATTCCTAATCAATATAATCTTTTGAAATTTTCTATAAAATTAAAGTTCCAGGACATTATGAGTATTACATAAAATTTTAAGGAAAAAAATTACTTAATCTTCCATTAAAACACTGACAACCAAGAGAAAATTCCTTACTGAGATCACATAAATCATTGAACTCATCATGTCTACATTGGAACTTTCTGTGGGTTGTCTATCTGGAATTTTCTGAGTGCATTCCCCTTAAATTCTTTAGTGGAACTTTTCTTTCAACTAAACTTCACACTGCAGGACTTCAGACAAGTCTCTGACATTTTACCAAGGTAGGAGGTAGAACTTGGCTGTGAATTTAGTAAAACTTCTATCAACTAGTTTTCTGTGACCCTACATTAGTTAGCTGGTTTATATATAAAACTCCTCTACTGTGTGTTAATTAATTTTTTTAAATGAGTGAGATCCTAGGTAAATTATCATTTGATTTCTTTATTTAAGGTGAAATGCATTTTGGTTCCAAATTAATGACTGTCATCAACCTAATGCAAAACTCTCTCCCTTCCATGTGCCTAGAGAACCCTTTATTCCTCTACCTTGTCATTTACCATGGAATATTAAAGTTATCTCTTTATGTGTTTGTCTCTCTCACTAGATCCTAAGCTAACTGAGGATAGTTACCATGTCTTAGTCATGCCAGTATTGGTAATATCTGGTCCCTGCTAGCCCATTAGAGATTATCATTCAATATTGTTTAAAATAAAGGCTGTGCAGTGTCATACTATAAAGCTAAACACTAGCACCAAATGAACCAAGGTTGAATACTGGCACTGCCTCTGTGTGAGATCAGACAAATTACTTAACTACTCTGTGCCTCAGTTTCCTCCTCTATAGAATAGGGATGATGATATTATTTACCTTATCAGATTGTTATAGAATTAAATAAATTAAATTAAGAAGTGTAAAATGCTTATAACAGTGTGCTTAATAAATAGAATTCATTATAATAATAAATATGATTATTAGTTCTTAATAAACATTAGCTTTCATTAAACTAGAAAACTGAGTGGCCCTTTCATGTCTACAAACTAATTCCAAAGCAGGCTCAATCATCTTTAGAGCAGACATTCTGCTTGAGAGACAGCAAGAGGGTGCCTGTGTCCACACCATTCACCTCTCCTGCAGACGTAAAGTGGCCTTCTGATCTTTTTCACTCAGTCCCCCAGGAAGCCACCACCAGTTCACTGGTGTTCACACAAGACATGGAAAATTATCTACTACTCTTGCTCTCCTTCTTTGCTCTCAGCCCCAGATTTCAAACAGACTTGGACTGGGACGAGATAGCTAGGGTTATACGTGTAAATGGAATGTCAGATTGAGGCTATCAGAGGCAGCCCAAAGACTCAAGCCTCAAACAAGCTTGAGTTACTTAGAGATTTCAGACCAAGCCACCCTTCGAGTCCCCATCACCCCGCTGATGACCCAGTTCTCCACTTGGCTCCCTGGGACACAGCCTCACCTTATGGAATTGTGGAGGGTATATTCGAGCCGCCCCATGGTTCAGCAGCAGCTGGTAGCAGATCTCAGGCTGGGCGGCAGGTCGCACGGAGGTGACCTTCAGCACATACTGGATGGCGGCACAGCCACCGATATCCATGAGATTGGCTTCTGCGCCAGCTTCCAGCATCATGTGCATGAGCACGTGGTCACAGTTCCAGGCTGCCTTGTGGAGCGGAGTTTTAAAGTCGTCATCGCGGGCATTGACCTCGGCCTCGTAGTCCAGCAGCATGCGGCAGATGAGGTGGTGCTCCCTGCTGTACTCCTGCTCTTTAAAGCGGAGGGCCCAGTAGGTTGCGACGGCCAGGGGGGTCTCCATGTGGGCGTTCACACTGTCCACTAGGGCCCCGTGCTCCACGTAGAAGGCCACCAGCTCCGGGAGGCCGAAGTGGGCAGCCGTGTGCAAGGGCGTCTCCTCATCCTGGTTGTTGGTCTTCATGTTCACGTTCGCCCCTAGAAAGGGAGAATGAGGAAGACAATTATTTAAACATATTTTGTCATTTTTCCACAAGGTTCATTAAACAGGCCTTTTCTCGCTGCTTCCCTTTCAACCCCTCCCGCTGTATACCACCCATTTTTCCAAGTTCCATTTCTAGACCCCATGGAAGCCACTGCTTTGAAACAACAGTGCCACCTCCTGGACAACCAGCAAATGTACTGAGGTGATGGGAGAGTGGGCCTGAGAGCAAAGGATTTCGGCTGGGAGGCTGGAGCGCTGTCAGCTGAGTGATATAGTTCCTACCCCTAGGTGGATTTGGAAATACAAAGTGATTCCGATAACCAAATAGCTTTTATCAATAGAATAGCAAATATCCTTAAAAATGAAGGTTATATCACAATCTTTGAGGCTCATACATGTGGCTTTAAAAGTCTTCAGTTTCTTGATGAGATTTCTTCAAAATCATCTTTTTCTTTTCTTTCAAGGGAACTAAACCTAAACGTTTGGTCCAAGGGAACTTCAGTGGTATGGAAATTGCTCAGCCCTCTGACTGAACACTGACAATATTAAGCCGCCGAAGTCTGTGAGGTTCCCTTGGAATACAACTGGGGCAAAAACAAAAAACACAAAACACTTTGACCACCAAACTAGACTAAGGGTTATATTTTGAAAGGAAAGGGATAGAAGCTAGTAAAATAAAATACTCATTAAAAGAAAGACAATTAAAGACTGTATGTAACATGTCCGATTTATGGTTGACAAATGCTGTTTAGAAATAAAGATTATTAGTGCTTGGAAATCTCCTTAGAAACTATTTAATCCAACCCACTTATCTAACAGACCAGGAAACTGAGTGAATTTTATTTTTTGATAGGGAAGTTAAGTACTAGAATGGTCAACTTGAGAAGCTGAAATTTTCCTTCTCAGCCTAGTTTAATTGGGGTGAGCTAAGTGACCCCAGGGGGCCTATTCTGTAATCAATTTTACTGGAAATTTTTATAGTTACTTCAAGTATAAATCTGGAAATACTTTTATTATTATCATTATTATTATTACGCCAGCAACTAATATTTATTAAGCACTTGCCATGTACAACATTCTGAGCTAAATGCTTTTCACATATTGTCTCATGGAATCTTCCTAGCAACCCTTTGCAGGAGGTGCATTTTTATCCTAATTTTACAGATGAAGAAATTTGTTTTTAGACTAATAACTATACCAAGCTAAGAAGCAATAGAACAGAGGTTTGAAAGCAGACAGCCTGGCTTCAAAATCTCTCACCACTGTGCTATTCTACGTCATGATTTTTCTAAAAAATTTTTTTCTGTACTTCGCTCCCTTTGGTTATTTGAAAACTTGAAAGTAACAGAGAAATCATGTTGCATTTTGTTAATTTTAAAAATCTGTTCTCTGTGTGTTGCTCCTTTATGCCCTTTTTTATGGCATCCTCTGATCATATGGAACACATTTAAGAAAGGCAATACTCCTACAAGCTTACTTGGTGTCATAAAAAAGCCACCCCTCAGTGACGCTTCTGAAAGCACATTGCTCTGTAAACTCAGAGACTATCTCTGCTCCTAACTTTCAGGAAGCAGAATTATAAGTAAAAATCGTCCCTCACAACAATCTGCCATCTGTGTTCATCAGTATTCCGCCCTGGAGAAGTTCTGGGTCAGATCTCCCTTCAGGTCAGCCCTTCTTTGCTCTGGAGTGAAATGGAATGAATAAGAATGTCTTCCCAGAAGCTAATGCAGGGTCACTTCAGATGCTGGAGAATTTCCAGTAAGAAAGGGAATCAAAGGGTCAGGATGAAAATTTTATAGGCCAACTTGGAAGTAAGCACGTCCTTTATTTTTTAATGTACTTGGACATTTACAATGGATCCCTGACCTCTTGCTACAACTAGATATACTGCGCAGTTTCCTTTTCTGAATAGGAGAGCCTTATTTTTATATTTGAATTGTGTCTTTGAGTGTAACTTTTCCAGGGACTACATAAAGTAGGATGATTTGACTACTTTTCTATTTTAGATTTTGTGATTCATTCAAGAAATTAGAGACCATAAACATAAGTTCTTGGGAACTTAAAAAAATATTTTTTTTAATGTGAAAATGCAATGTATTAGTTTCCTAGAGCTGCCGTAACAAAGTACTGCAAAGTAGTACCGCAAACAACAGAAATTTGTTCACGGTTCTAGAGATTGGAAGTGAAATTACAGTGTTGATGAGAGTGGCTACTTCTGAGGGTTTTAAAGGAGAATCTGTCTCATGCCTGCCTCCTAGCTTCTGGTGATGTCTATCAATCCTTGGTGTTCCTTGGCTTGTAGATGTATCACTCCAAGGACTGCCTCTGTCTTCACATGGTTCTCTCTGTGTCTCTGTGTCTTCACATGGCTGCCTTCTTATGACACCAATCATACTGCATTAGGGGCCCATCCTGCTCTACTTATCTTAACTAATTACATCTGCAACAACCCTATATCCAAACAAGGTCACATGCTGAGTTGCAGGGGATTAGGACTTCAACATATCTTCTTTTGGGGGGAAGGGAGGGGATACAATTCAACCCATAATATATAACATGCATTACATATTATATAAAAATATATATGTGCAGTTTAAAAAATATTGTAAAGCCATCAGCGATGTAATCACATCCCAGGTCAAGAAATCAAACACTCCCTGACCCGGAAAAGCCCTCTACTGTCCTATGTATCCTTCCACCTCACAACTCCACCATCCTGCTGGAGGTAATATTATTCTGACTTTTATGATAATCATGTCCTTGAATTTCTTTATAGTTTTACCACCCTCGTATATACCTCTAAACAAGATAGTTTAGTTTCACTTATTTTCGAACTTTATATAAATGGAATAATCAACACATATTCTTTCATGACTTGCTTCTTTCACTCAACACTATGTATGTGAAAATGATCTATGTTGTGATGTTTAGCTCTTGTTTGTTCATTTTATTGTGTTCTATCTCACAGTACAAGTAATCCTACTAGTGAGAGACATTTACAGTTTCAGGCTATTCCAAACACTGCTGCCATGAGTATTCTTGTACATTCTTGTACCCTGGTGCTCATGGGCAGGGTTCATGGGGTTCTATACCTATGAGTGGAATTGCTGGGTCATTGGGTGTGCTTATCTTCAGCGTCATTAGGTGGTATCAAATAGGTGTTGTACCAATCTACACTCCCATAGGCCATGTGTGAGGGTTCTTATCAACATTTGGTATTTTCATTCTATTTAATTTTAGTCAGTCAGATGGGTGCATAGTGATATCTCATTGTTTGAATATTTATTTCCCTAATTAACAATTAGGTTAGACATATTTTAATATTTTTATTAAACAAATATTGCTTTTTATTTACTATTATAAAGCGTTTCCATATTGTTATATTATCATTTTAAATATCATTTAAAAATAACGACATAATATTCCATAGAGTGAGTTTACCCTCCTGGTGGATGTGAAGATTTTTTCCCAAAGTTTTGATCTTATGACTAATGCTACAATTGATACATTTGTGTGTAAATCTTTGGATTATTTCCTTAGCATAAATTCCCCCAAAATAGAGTCATTAAGCTGAAATATCTGAGCTCTTTTAAGGGTCTTTATGAATAATTGAGGAAAGTTATATTTATCTATATCTCTCTATATTTATATACATCTCTCATTGATGCATGAGTACTATTTTACTCACCAGTATGTAGTTACACAATTTAAAAAATATTTTTGCTATTTGGAAGTAAAAAATGGTCTCTCTTTTTCTTTTTATTTGAATTGATTTGTTTATTAGAATTTGAACACTTTGTCTGTAATTATTAACTAGTGGCATTTCTTCTTTAGTTATTGTCCAAATTTTTGTCCTTTTATACTTTGAAGCCTTTCTGCTTTGTTTACATTTATATGAGTCATTCATTAAAATAATATTTAAGCCTATGCTCTCATAATTGGTATACATTTTTTAACCAGTTTATTTTGATTTTTCTTTAATACAATAATGTTAACTTTATATGGTCAAATTCTCCCTTTGTTTTTTTGTTTTTGCTTTTGTTTTTGGTATTAGAATGTCCTACTCCTCTCAGAGGTTTCATAACTATCCAGATTAATTATAATTGGATTTTTAATAGATTTTTAAAAATGTTTAACATTTAATTCATGTGGAACTTATTGTGGTGTACTTACCGATTTAGGAAGAATTGATATTCCTATAGCATAGAGTCTTTTCATGTAGGAACATGGTCTGTTTCTCTAAAAAGTTTTCTTTACATTTCTGTAAACTATGCCCCCACAAAATTTGTAGCAATTTTCATTTTAGGGAAGACGGGTAAATTATTTCTGGGGTAAAGTAAATTTTAGTGAGAGAAGGCCCTTCACGAACCTTCTAATTTATGCAAGATGGACTCCAGAACTAGTCTGAAATGGTTGCAAATGAGATGGAGAAAAATTTTCATTTTCATTGCCTGATAAAGAACAAGAACTTTTCAGATTTAATCTGTGGGCAAAGGAGACAGAGATTTGGTTGCACTGAGAATATGATGAAAAGGGGACATAGGATAAGAATTGCACAGAAAGAGTGGATGCTGGCCACAGAAATGGTACTGTGATACTCCTGAAGCCAGGAATATAGGGACACAGTGCCACAGGAGGGACACAGTGCCACAGATGGGACACAGTGCCAGTCAACATTAAATTTTTTCTGTTCTTCCATACTGTATGATAGTATCCATTCATCACCCTCCAACAGATAGAATCAATTTCATGAATCCTAGTTATGAGACCTCACATTTCCTTACTTTTTTTCCCAAATAAAATTAAACTGCTTCCCAGTGCCCATTTGTTGGCTTGGCTGATCATCCGAGATCAGGCATCATGTGGCTCCCCCTGCTGGGCTTTGCTACTCCCTACATTCTAAGAGTTGGCCCTCAGAGGCGTCCTCTCCAAAGTATACACATTCCCTCACAGTTCTGTCACCTCAAAAGCTACGTGAGGGTGGGGGCAGGTCTCTGTAGAAACTGTCACCTCTCCATCTTCCCAGGCTCAAGGAATCCACATCTTTACTTCATCCCTAAGCCCGCCCTGCCTCCCTCCCTGTCCTATGAACTTGATTTCTCACAGAGCCTGTGTGTAAGTGGGGAGATCAGTGGGGAGATGGAGGACGAGGCCAGACCAGTGCTCTCAACCCTTCCAGGCATGCCTTTCCTATTCCGCGATGAAGTCGAGAAATAATATCATCTACCTTCATACATAATCTTTTAAAAATAAACCCAATGCCTAGCTAACACGTAAACGCAGAATGAAAGTAGTTTCCAATAATTTTAACTACATAGTTATGATTGCCACAAATAATATAAATAAATTGCAATGATATAGTGTAAATTTTAATGTGTTATTGACTATACTAGATGACACAATGAAATGCTTATTTGCTTGAACCCATATGTAGACTCCTAGCAGCTCCGTCACTGAACTGACACAGGTGTTTTGTACTGTAATTCAAATACCACAGATGTCATTGCCGTAATGAATGGTATTCCAAAATGAGGAAATAAATCTTGGTCTGGTATTGCCTTGATTTGTAGCATAGTTGCATTTCTGGAAATTTCCATATTTATTTACAATTCAAAAGTATGTTGCGTTTATATGTAAAATGCAGTTAGGTTAGAAATCTACTGTGTTACTACATCTAAATATCTGTTATTATATCAGCACTAAATCTAAGATTTTTTACAAATTATGAAAGAATTTAAAAATATAGAAAATCTCAGAAAATATAACAGACATCTATATATGAGTACCCATATTTGACAGATATTAATCTTTGACATATTCTCTTTGGTTTTCTTTTTTCCAAGATAAAATTTTACAGAAAAAAACCAGCCCATTTCTCTTTTCTTCCCTCCCTTTCTTTCTCCTCAGAGATAATTATTATTCTAAAGTTGACTTTGTCATTCCCTTTAAATTTTTGTTCTTTTATTACTCACATATGTATCCATAAGCAACGTATATATCATTATTTTGTGTTCTTAAAAACCATGTAAGTTGTACTCACTTTTGCAACCTGTTTTTACCAGCCACATTATGTTTTTGAGCAGAGAGCTGATTTTTTCATTTCAACTGCTGAACAGAATTACATTGCATAATTAAACTACAGTTTAGCCATTCCTCTCCTAAAGACAGTTAAGTTGTTTTAGCTTTTTCATAATAACAAATACCTTTCAAATAATGCAGGAGTTTCTTTAGAGAGAGAAACCGAATTAGTGGGTAGTAGTATACAAACATTTTCAATTATATTAAATTATACTCATCAGTGGTTGTGTTAATTCAAATGTCCATCGGTATAGTTTAAAGGTTCAGCATCATTTCCAACACTTTGTATTGTCGCACTGTTTAATGTTTGCCAATTAGATGGTATGAAATGGTATTTTGATTTAATCTGCATTCCCCTGGTTATCAGTAGTGTTTTCTCATATGTCTATAGGGGCAACAAGATTTCCACTTGTATGAATTGCCTATTCATAGCCTCTGCCCATTTTTCATTGAATTGTTTGTGTTTTCCTTATTTATTTTTTAGGATATAAACAAGATCTTTGTGCAGAAAATGATAAAAACTTTACTGAAGGCAAAGGACTTAAATGGAAAGTTCTGCTATGTTTGTGGATAGAAAGATTCAATAGTATAAGGATGGCAATTCTTCCTGAATTAACCTATAAATTCAAACATTTTTTACATCATTTTCAAAGAGTAAAGAACAAATCAAGTTTGTAAAAAAAAAAAGTAAAAGAATGAGAAGGAAAGAAGAATGATGAAGAAGGTGTACTTATCTTACCTGATATCCAAGGAAACTATAATTAACACCATTGGTGGGAATGTAAATTGGTTCAGACTTTATGGAAAACAGTATGGAGGTTCCTCAAAAAAGTAAAAATAGAACTACCATATGATCCAGTAATTCCACTCCTGGGTATATATCCAAAGAAAATGAAAACACTAATTTGAAAAGATACATGTGCTCCAATATTCATAGCAGCACTATTTACAATAGCCAGGACATGGAAACAACCTAAATGTCCAATGACAGATGAATGGATAAAGACGACACGGTACATATATACAATGGAATATTACTCAGCCAAAAAAAGGAACGAAATTGGGTCATTTGTAGAGATGTGGATAGACCTACATCTGTCATACAGAGTGAAGTAAGCCAGAAAGAGAAAAACAAATATCGTATATTAATGCATATATGTGGAATCTAGAAAAATGGTACAGATGAACCTATTTGCAGGGCAGGAATAGAGACATAGACGTAGAGAATGGACATATGGACACAGGGAGGGGGAAAGTGAGGGTGGGATGAGTTGGGAGATTAGGACTGACATATATACACTACCATGTGTAAAATAGATAGCTAGTGGGAACCTGCTATAAAGCACAGGAAGCTTAGGTTGGTGCTCTGTGATGACCTAGATGGGTGGAATGGGGCAGGGGAGGGAGGTCCAAGAGGGAGGGGATACAGGTATACAGGCAGCTGATTGACTTCACTGTACAGCAGAAACTAACACAACATTTTAAAGCAATTATACTCCAAAAAAAAAAAAAAGTTTGAATTATTAGCCCTGAATGTTCAACTTTTGAATTGAGACTGACTTGTGAGACTTAAAGTGACTATGTAACTTTTTTGTACCTAAGGGTTACCAGAGAAGACACAGACCCGCCTGAGTTTTCCTCCCACAGTAGGGGAGAAACTAGACCCTCGGAATAATTTAAAAAGACACTGGAAAACAAAAATAACATTGTTTTATGAATACATCCCATGATCCAGTTAATAGTCATGTGTCTAGTAAATTTTTTAGACAGGGCACCTTTTAGCATATTTTCTAAGAACTCAAATATTGGATACTATTTTTAATTGTCATCACACATTAAAAATAATATTCTTGGGTAATTTTCTCCAAAATATTCCTATAAGTTCATTCTACCCTTTTTCTAATACTGAACATCATGGAGAAATGGGAGCCCACCAAGTTTTTTGTTCCTTTATAAGCAATCTACTTTTTGTTTGTTTTGTTAGTTATAGTGTTAAGTTTCCTTCCTTCCTTCCTTCCTTTATTTATTGAGGTATAATTGACTTACTATATTATATTAGTTTCAGGTGTACAACAGTGATTCGATATTTCCATAGATTACACACCATACAAAGTTATTATAAAATATTGACTATATTCCCTTTGGTAAACATTACATCTCTGTGACTTATTTATTTTATAACTGCTAGCTTGCACCTCTTAATCCCCTTCACCTATTTCACCCCTTCTCCCCTCCCTCCCCTGTGGTAACCACAAGCTTGTTCTCTGTATCTGTGAGTCTGTTTCTATTTTGTTATATTTGTTTGTTTTGTTTTTTAGATTCCACATGTAAGTGAAAGCATACAGTATTTGTCTTTCTCTGTCTGACTTATTTCACTAAGCATCTCTCTCCCTCTCTCTCTTTCTCTCTCTCTCACACACACACACACAGACACGCAATAGAATACTAGTCTGCCATAAAAAATAATGAAATCTTGCCATTTGTGAAAACACGAATGGACCTGGAGGGTATTATGCTTAGTAAAACAAGAAACCTACTTTTTATTTATTCACCTATTTGTATACTTTCACTATTTTTATTGTTGAAAGTTGATGTCTTATTAAAGATATATCTAGGCTCAGTTTTTTTTTATTGATTTTACTAGGAACCAAACCTACCCATTTCATCTCCACATAATTATCTGTTTTTTATACAGGAAATTTTTTCTTTATCCTGTTTTTAAGTTTTGGTCATATTCAAAAAGGAAACATTTCTTTATATATTGAAAGCTATAAAATATTTTTTTGCTTAAAATTTTCATCACCCACTAACTATCAAGTTACAGTCATTGATAAGAAAGCCCCCCTCACAATTTTTTAAACCCCAATCCTCAAATGCATGAGTGAAAAAGTGGTAAATTACTCATGGCATTCTTTTTAACATTGCCTTTAAAAATTACACTTTTCTTAGAAAAAGTGCTAAAACAGGGTGAACAGTAGTTAGTCTCACTGATTATAGTGGCCTGCAATATGCATGAGAACAGAAGGAAACATGGAGAAAACACTATCATGGGTTATAATAGTAAGGATTTGAGAAGGAATTTTCTTCAGTTTATTAACTTTAGGTAGAAATTTAGAATCCTCAGTAGCTACTTGTTTTGTCTGAAATTCCGTCATCTCCATCAGCTTGAACTTCACCTGCCTCAGTTCAAAATCATGCTAAGGTTTGCACAGGCTTTTGTGCAGTAAAATCACAGTTGTTCAGTGTTCTTTTATGAAAATATGAATAATGCCTGCTATTTTTCAAGCACTCACTAGGAGTTTTACATATATTGTCTCACTTATGATTAACAGTAAGCATTCTTTAGAAACATCTGTTATTCAAAGATTAGACTTCTTTTTTCATATTCAGGACTTTTTTTTCCTGCAAGTTCTGCGATTGTTTCTCAAGTCTGCTTCTTTGTCAAGGATGCAATTTTGTGCAGTGTCAAGTTTGTTATTAACTGTCACCAAAGTAGCCTGCTTTGTTCTAGTTTCAATTTTGCCCTTTCAATCTACTGTCTTTGGCAAATATATTTTCCTGTATCTTTCATAGTCTTATCTTAAATGAAATCTTAAATGAAACACCATTTCCCCTAAGGCCCCATTCCTATATACCCACATTCTCCAAGGTCTGGAGTTGAGGACTACTTTCTTCTAGATCAACAGTGGTGCTTCTGAACCATTACTCTCTCAGTCTTGTGTACAACTCCTCATCGGTTAAGGTTTATGTCACCCAATGAAGTTACTCTTTATCCCTTTTCACCTGCAATCTCACAAATTCCCAGTCACTCTTCCATTTTCACCAAAGACATAGGTATCTGGCTCAGTCTTTATTTTATCTCTGTCCTGACATCACCCTGCAATACCTTTGCAGATGATGCATCCAACACATTTGCATTCACAATTCCTAAATCTTCTGGGGCAGATTGCATTACCGTTACCAAATATCTTATTGGTCCTTCTTGCAGTGGCTTCCCTGTTGAAGGTTCATACACCTCTACCCTGTTGACCTCAGTTTGAAATACTGGTTCTTGTTGCCCAGTTGCATCTCTATCCTTCCCTTAGTGAAGTTTTTCAACTCTTTCTTGATTGCCAATATATTCTAAATTTTCCTTAGGCTAGGATTTAATCAGGATAGACTAAATTATGGTGTTGTAACAACACTCAAATCTCAGTGGCTGAATGCAATAAAAGTTTATTTCTCACTCTCACACCGTCTACCGTTGTTCCAGAACCAATGTCCTCTATTTGACCTCTCAGAATCCAAGCTACCTTGATCTTCTGGCTTCACCAGCTCTACCTGAGGTTTCCTCCAGTATCACAACATCATGGGGAGAAACAGATTTTAAATATCCTATGTGGGCTTTACATTGCCTAAACCTGGAAGTGGCTCATTTCTTCTGTTCACACTACATTAGGCAGAAAGGATATATGATCCTGCTGAACTGCAAGCGGACTAGACTAGAAAGTCTTCCATGAGCCCGGAGGGGAAGAAAACTAGATATTGATGAGCACTAGTTATTTCTACCGTTGCTGACTTGAGTTTCCGTGAGTAACAGTAAGACAAACAAACAACAGTTCTGACTGATTCAACAGCTACGTTTACCTTCTCCCTTTCACGTTAGGGAAGAGGGGTCTCTCCTCCAATTCAAGACAAATAACTCCATCTTTGCGACTGATCATCTTCCCAACAGTCAAATGTTGCTCCACAAATAGTATCTCTTTACTCTATATCAAACAGCTCCCTCTCCATCAACTTTTTGTCCTCCTCTTATAAGCATACTTAAGTTTCTCCCAATCCTTTTCTCCTTTTTAACTACCCTCCAATTTCTGTTCATCTCTTTTTAGCCAGACTTCTTGAAAGTGTGGTCTCTGCTTCCTGCACCCACTTCCTTACTACCTATGATCCCCTTGGTCCATCACAACCTGCCTTCTGTCCCCACCACTACACTGGAACTGCTCTGACAAAGGTCACCAGTGGCTTCCAACTGATCATTCCTATCTACAGTTTTCAATCTTCATCTTACTACACTCCTTTGCTGCATCCAATGGTGTTGACAACTCACTTCTTAAATTCTATTTTTTCAACTTCCCTGGGATGCTTTCTCCTCCCTCTCTGGCTATTCCTTCATTATATTTCTATGATTTCTCTTCTTCTCAGTTCCTAAATTGTGTTGTTTCACCTGGGTATCATTCAGTTTCTGCACTTCTTACTGTATGTAACTTCCTTGAGCAGTCACAACTACTCTTTTCACTTTATTTATGAACAGATGACTCTCAAAATTATATGAACAATCATATATCAACAATCATATATATAATGGACTTACATCTCAATAATAAAAAGAGAAATAACCCAATTTAAAAATGGGCAAAGTATATAAATAGTCATCTCTACAAAGAAGATATATAAATGGTCAATAACCACATGAAAAGATGTTCAGTGTCATTAGCCATCAGGGAAATGCAAATCAAAACCATAGTTTGATACCACCTTATGCCCACCAGGAAGGCTATGATCAAAAAAACAGATAGTATAAGGGGGAGGGGCAATATAAGAGTAGGGGAGTAAGAGGTACAAACTATTAGGTGTAAAATAAGCTACAAGGATATATTGTACAGTATAGGGAATATAGCCAATATTTTATAATAACTATAAAAGAAGTATAACTTTAATAAACTGTGACTCACTATATTATACACCTGTAACATATAATATTGTATATCAACTATACGTCAATGAAACAAGCAAAAAAGATAGTACCAAGTGTTCGTCAGGATGTGGAGAAATGGGAATTCTCATACACTGATGGTAGGAATGTAAAATGGTACAGCCACTTTGGAAAACAGTATGGCAGTTCCTCAAAAAGTTAAACACAGAGTTACCACATGACACTGCAATTGCATTCCTGGGTATTTACTCAAAGGAAATGAAAACATATGTCCACACAAACATTTGTATGTAACTGTTCATAGCAGCATTATTCATAAAAACAAAAACATGGAAACAATCCACACGTCCAGCAACTGGTAAATGGATGAACAAAATGTGGTATATAAATACAATGTAATGTCATTCAGCAATAAAAAGAAACAAAGTACTAATACATTGTTTCATTTCATCACTTCAAAAATCATTGAAAACACTATGCTAAGTGAAAGAAGCCAGATATAGAAGACCACATATTGCAGGATTCCATTTATATGAAAAGTCTAGAATAGGCAAGTTCATAGAAACAGAAAGTAAATTAGTGGTTGCCTAGGACTGAGGTGGTGGGGAATGGGAGTTAAAGGAAAATGGAGGGTGATTGCTAAGGTACAGTTTTCTTGTTGGGTGATGAAATGTTCTAAAATTGTGGTGGTGGTTGCATAATTCTGTGAAAATACTAAAAGCCACTGAATTGCACACTTTAAAATGGATAAATTTTACGTAAGCAAATTATACCACAATAAAGCTGCTAAAAAATATATGACCAGTCTTGGGCTGACCCCTGAGTTTCAGATCTATATCTACAACTGCATTCTGAACAAATTCAGTTGGAGGTCCATTGAGCGCTAAAACTTACCATGTCTTAAACTAAACTCTTTTCCTTCTTATTCCTGTTACTCATATAAGCTATATTTCAATAAATAGCAATGCTATGGCTCCAGCAAATCAAACTGAAAGTCAGAAATTCACCTTCCATTCCTCCTCCTTTCTCATTCCCCTGCCCCTTTTCATCAGTCACCAAGTGTTGACACTATAAATTCCTATCCTATTACTACTGCCTAGTTTGTACATTTGCATTTCCCCCGTAGGCTACCACGTGCTCAGATTCATCTTCCATAATTCTGACAGTAATGTATTTAAAATGCATACCTGACCATATTGCTCTATCTCTTAAAATCCTGTAATGGCTTTCTATTTTCTATATGATACAGTCTAAGCTTTTCGCCATAAGAGATATAGCCATTCAAAATCCAGCTCCTACCTCTCCAGGCTTCTATCCTGCTGTCCTTTGTCTCACACTTTGCTTTAATTACTGAGCATCCTGTAGTTCTGTGCAAACACCTACGTGCCTTTGCTTATGTTGTTTCCTTGACCTGAAATGACTTGAATTTCTTCTTTGACTAATTAACTTTACTCCTCCTTCAAGGTCCTGTGCCATGTCTTCTAGAAAACCTTCCCTTACCCCCGGGTTGTGCTACTTGTCCCTCCTCTGTAAAAAATTTTATCTAGAGTGCTAAGGAACAACAAGTTTGGGTGTCTTGTTACTCGATTTAAGATCCTTGAGAACTGATGCAATTTTTATTTGTCTTTGTGTTCCTAGAGCTTGGTACATTCATTCATTCAGCAAATATTTGTTGAGACACTACTATGTACCAGCTTCTGTTAGAGGCTCTGGGAAGACCATAGTAAATAAGACAGTGTCCCTAACTTCATGTACTTTACATGCTAGTGAAGAAGACAGACAAAAAAGTTAACTCATATATGTATGTATATATATATATATGATAAAATTATAGGTAGTGATATGTTGTGAAGAAAAATAAAGCTGGGTAAAGTGATGGAGAATGATGAGGGAAGAAGGTGAAGCTTTTCACGTAAAGGCTCTGACTTTTGTGCAGCAAAGAAGTAAGCCACCTGAAGATCATGAAGAAAAGCTTTCCTGGCAAAGGGAAAAGTCTCTGAGGTAGGTAAGAACAACCTTGATTTGTTCAGAAAATGCAAAGACAAGCATCAAAAGAGGTAACAGAGGGAGCAGTAGGAACTAGCATTGGTGAGGCAAGCAGGCACAGAAGGTCACAGGAAAGACTTTAACTTACATTCTAAATGTGGGAGGAAGCACTGGGGAGTGAAATGATCTGATTCACCTTTTGTAAAGATTACTCAAGCAGGCTGTGCGGGGGGTAGACTATAAACAAGGAAAATGTAAAAGCAGGAAAATTATAGGAAGTCTGCTATTGTAGCCAAGAAGAAATAATGTGGCTTGGGTTAAGGTGGTCCCATCTTGGGTGGTTTGAAGCGGAGATACCACTTCAGTGGTTAGACCAGAGATATATTTTGATGGTACCAACAGGTCTTCTGGGGTGTGAGGTGTGAGGGAAAGTGAGGCAACACAGATCCCTTCTAGGCTATTGGCTTGAGCAACTGATAGAACAGAGTTGCCATTTATTAAGACAGAGAGCATTAAGGTGCACTGGAAACACAGTTACAGTCTGGACATGGTCAGCTTGAGATGCTTATTCAATATCCAGCGGAGATGGATTATATATAGTCACATAGGTGAGCTGACGTTCAGAGGAGCGGGTCAGGCTGGGAGATACAAACCTGGGAGTGAGCACCATTTGATGATATTTGAAGTTGTGAGACTAGATAAGATCACCAAGGTGAGTTTAGATGGGAAAAGTGTGTCTGACTGAGCCCTGGTGCCCCCCAGCTTTTTCAACGTGGAAAGGAGAAACAAATCCAGGAAACAAGACTGAAGAAAGGGCAATGAAGGAGTAGAAAAACAGCCTGACTTTATAAATGGTCATTAAACCAAGCTATTTATCACACAGTCTGTTCTCATAACCAGTTTCTTCTTCTTTAACAGCTACCTGTATTTTTTTAAAAACATACTGAAAACAGGAAGCAAATATCACAAACTATTTCCTTCTGTCTCCTGAAGCGAATCTTTTTCATATCAAAGCTTATCAGCCACCTCCTCCGATTATTGCTTCTCATCCCTTGGGATGCAGACTTCTTTTCATAGAGCCCATGTTTATTTATTCTTCTGTTTATTTTTAATTTACTCAGCCTTAAGGAAAAGATACCTTTCTAGACGTGAACAATCCACATGCAGGCACTGAGCTCAGTCACCTTATTTTTATTTTGCTTTTTATCTTTTTGATTCCAAGAAAAACATTGATTAAAATTTAGCAAAGTAACCATAGATAAGACTGAATAACTCAGACTTTGGAAAACATACTATTATCATATTATTTTGCTCTAATCTTGTTGTGCTCATGAAATCAGACCATATCTTATGATTGGGATAGTGTTTTCACCGAAGGAAATGAATGCTGCTATTGTCATTCAACTGACAAAGAGGTTAATCTTGGGGAAGACTATTGAGGTTTTGCGGTTTTTTTTTTTTTTTAAAGGAGAAAGTGAACAATGACTTCTTCCTCTGTCCAAGGACAAAATTCTGTTTGCTCTGGCCTCAGAACAAGGGGAGGCCTGGATCAGCCTCAGGGGTGGAGGTGAATGGCCCTGGCTACATGGAGGCAGGACTGGAATGAGAAAGGGAGATGGTGATGTATTGGTGGGAGCGGTACCCCCACTCCCGAGGCAGAATAAGGTTGGGGGGCAGCAAGTGGTGGGTTTGGTTAGCAGAAACCAACTGCATGAGAGAGAATTAGTCAAGAACAATGGGCCTTCCCTTTTCAGTGGCTGCAGGGCAACAAAGCAATGGTGATGAAGCCCTCTCTGGAGCAGCCAGCATACTGGACCATGAGTGAGGATTCCTTTAGTCCAGAGGGAACACCTTTCTACATCCAGTGGCTTACAGAAAGAACAATTGCTTGAACAGAGAGGTAAGTCACTGCTGGGGAGTCGTATCAGGAGAGGTTATTCAAGGGAGAGACTTCCTGCTAATACAGTCTGTAATGGATTAGAGTTGTTTTACCCTGGAGTACATATGTGTGATATTGTCTGTATCCAAGCTGGTGAAACTGGAGGTATGACTACATAAAGGTTTGGAACAGCCCCTGGGGTTGATGGATGGGGGAAATTATTGCCCCCAGCTCCCTTTGCATTTCTGCCTTTATCTCTGCTTAGGTTTCTTAGAGGCCATGTCCCCTTCAGACTTCGGATGGAATTAAGCAGAGGGCTTCAATCTTTCTGTTTCTTGCAGGAAAGCAGTTGCAGAATTATCTTTTCCTGAGTTGTCAGGGTAACGTTCCTTCCCTGTGGGGCAGTGTATTTTTCGTAGACCCCCAGTTGGACTTCTTGTTACCATCTTCACACTTGAGAGCTCTGTAAGACAGGTTGTGACTAATCATCTGAGAATACAAGATCTTCTCTAATTCCTGACATGTTACATGCTGTGAGTTGTATTCTCAATGGATATAGACTGATGAAGAAGTTAAGGGGGGAGGAGTTTGTGAAGCCAGATACTGAACATTAGAGTCAACTTCTTTCCCTAACTCTTGGGGGGCCACCTATCCTATTTTGTTTAAGAACGTATAGTATGTAGCACCTCCACAAAAATGTATATCCCAATCCAGTCCCTCTGATGATGTAATTAGTAGAAATTTCATTCATTCTTTGGTTTATAGTTTGCTGATATATTTAATTTACATAGCTGTGGCTAAATGGTTTTTTGTTTGTTTGTTTGTTTTTCTGATAAAAATCACGATTTATTTTACAATCATAGCCCATGAAAGGAAGACAATAGATGTATTTTTCCTAACTCCAAGAGAATCTGGAGAGTCCTTTATACTTGTTGAATTAATTACAATAAGATCAGTTACAGTTTGATGAGTTAATTCAAATTGAACTTCCTGTAACAAACAATGAGGAAATAAAATTTCTCAAAGCAAACAAGTAAAGCAAGCAGCATTGTCTCAAAATTAAGGATAATATAACAGTAAACTATTGTAGTTAAAAATCAAGATGTAACTGGTGGGGACTTCTCTGGTGGTCCAGTGGTTAAGACTTCACCTTCCAATGCAGGGGGTATGGTTGGATCCCTGGTCGGGGAGCTAAGATTCCCACATGCATCGTGGCCAAAAAATCAAGACGTTAAAAAAAAAAAAAAGAAGCAATATTGTAACAAATTCAGTAGAGACTTTAAAAATGGTCCACATCAAAAAGAAATCTTTAAAAAAAAATGATGTAACTGGTGAACTTTTTTTTTTTAACATCTTTATTGGAGTACAATTGCTTTACAATGGTGTGTTAGTTTCTGCTTTATAACAAA
This sequence comes from Balaenoptera musculus, assembly GCF_009873245.2. Lineage (NCBI taxonomy): Eukaryota > Metazoa > Chordata > Mammalia > Artiodactyla > Balaenopteridae > Balaenoptera > Balaenoptera musculus. The sequence continues at coordinate 59,890,398 of NC_045793.1, read as the reverse complement.
GTGAATCAGCTATACATATACATATATCCCCATATCTCCTCCCTCTTGTGTCTCCCTCCCACTCTCCCTATCCCACCCCTCTAGGTGGTCACAAAGCACCGAGCTGATCTCCCTGTGCTATGCGGCTGCTTCCCACTAGCTATCTATTTTACATTTGGTAGTGTATATATGTCCATGCCACTCTCTGTTTTTTTTTAAGTTTATATTTTTGTAGATAGTTACCAGTAAGCAGGGATTAGGTGTATTAGCTCAGGTCTGTGTTAGCTCAGAAGAACCCTGCTGTGTCAAAGAAGCAATAACGTTGGTGATACAGTAGTACCAGTCATCAATCAGGACGCCCAGGGTGAGGAGGGAAAAAAATGAAGTGAGGAGGGGTTGGGACATCTGGTTTGAGAGAGGTGCAAGGACCTGGAGTCACTATGTCACTGAAGATCTGGTAAGGTGTAACTGAGCGGGTGATGGCTGAAAAGATAGAAAGTGAAAATAATGGAGCAATGTCAAGAGCCAGGATGCGATAATGTGAGTGGATGGCTGAACCGGAATGAGATGAAGGTTGTTAGCGTTGAGGAGGTCCAGGAGCTGCGGCTGAGTTTGGATTGGTAATCTATGTCAGAATTGGAATCCATCCCTGATGATGGAACTAGGGAAATGCACCAAAACTGCGGGACAGATGACCAAGTCCTCAAAAGGAAATGACTAGCATTACAGTTGATGGCAATCCTTATAATGGGTAGAAGGTGAATGTATTAGTTCCTGATTGCTACAGTAACAAATTACCACAAATTTTAGTGGCCTAAAACAACACAAATTTATTATCTATGGCTCTGTAGGTCAGAAATCTAACATAGGTCTTTGTGGGTTTGATGGTTAATTTTATGTGACAACTTGGTTGGGCCACAGTGCTCAGATATTTGATCAAACATTATTCTGGATGTTTCCGTGAAGGTGTTTTTTGGGTGAGATTAACATGTAAATCAGTAGACTTTGAGTAAAGCAGGTTACTCTCCACAATGTGGGTGGGCCTCATCCAATCAGCAGAAGGCTTAAGAGAAAGGACTGCAATCCCTAAAGAAGAAGGATTTCTGCTCCAGACTGCCTTTGTCTCAAACTGCAACTTTCCTGTACCTCTGCAATCTCATGAGCCAATTCCTTAAAACAAATCTCTCCTCTCCCTCTCTCTCTCTGTTGGTTCAGTTTTTTTGAAAACTAATGCAAGTGTGCAAAGATCAGGAGTCATTGCGATTCTCTTTAGGAGAATCTGTTTTCTTGGGTTTTCCAGCTTCTAGAGCCCACCCACATTCCTTGGCTCATGCCTCTTCCTCCATCTTCAAAGCCAGCAATGGTAGGTGTAATCTTTTTCACATGAAATCTTTCTGACTTTCCTACCATAGTCACATTTCCTCGGACCACAGCCAAAAAAGATTCTCCAGTTTTAAGGAGTTGGGCCGACGCAGACAGTCCAATACCATCTCCCCATCTCAAGGTTTTTAATTTAATCACATCTTCAAAATCCCTTTTGAAGGTAACATATTTTTTGAAGGTAACAAAATCCCATATAAGGTAACATATTCATAGATTCCAGGGATTAGCATGTGGACCTCTTTGGAGGGTCATTATTCTGCCTACTGTAGTGAAATAGAATTTGCCCTCAGATGGGAAACTAGAGGGAAGCCTGAGGTACACAAGGTTAAGTGCAATGTCTGATGAACCAAATGCGAGTTCCCCTTCTAGCTATAAACCCCAATCTCATTCTTCTAAGCCATTATTTCCCAAAGCCTGTGCTGTGGCATATTAGTACTGTAATATTCATTTTAAAAAAAAGCTCTGTAGTTAAATAAATTTGTAAAATTTGTGTCCCTTGGTGTAGTCACAATTCACATTAGCATATGAAGGATCTGAAAAGTCCTATGGTGAGGAAATCTGTCTAATTTAACATGCATTTTCCCAAACTTATTTGACCTAGAATCAGCTTGGATTATTATCAATATCCCCATTTGGTAAATGAGGGCTGAGATTCAAAGAGGTTAAATCTTGCCCTCCCTCACGTAGGTAGTGAATGGGGAAGGGGGTCAGAATTTGAACCCAGGCGATCTTACGCAAGAACCTACACTCTTAAGACTATACTTGAGTTCATATTTTCATATCAAGTCATATTTGAGCTCCTTGGCTTGAATACCACCTCTGGTCTAATGGGCTGTGGTGGGGAAGGATCCAGTGCTACAGAACTTAACAACTTAAGCCTTCCCTTCATCAGGGGCTGTGAACAAGGCAGTTCTAGAAGGAGCTGAGGAAGCAGCTGGTTTATTGACTGACATGTCCAGCCTACAGTGGAGACAGATTCACAGAACAGGGCAACTGGGCAGTCTCAAATTAAGTTACATTATTGGCAGGATTCTGAGTAGCAAAGGAGAGGCAGCCCCACCTAGTGGAAAAAGCAGGTGCTCTGCATTGAGGTCAACCTGCGTTCAAAACCTGGTCTTACCATTAAGCAACTCGCCTAAAGCTCAGTGCTTTAACCTGCAAATGGAAATAATAGTATTGCTCTCATAGGGTAGTTGTGAGGATTAAATAAGAATATGATAAAATGCCAGGCATGCAACAGAAATGCCATATCCAGTTGTTGTTACTATTATTATTAAGCTTAAGTGGACCTTTCCCCAGGGCTCATATTCAGTCTTTTCCTCCTGCCCCAACCCAGGTTAATTCAACTTTGCTTGCAAGAAGTGGGTTTACTTCCTGCCTTTACCACTTGGTTCTTTGCTTGGCATGGCCCTCTTAACTGAAGAGAGTTTCAGAGGGCTGCTGGTACTTCTAAGGCACGAGGAACCAAGGCAAAGGATGCTCTAGGGGCCTCCCCACAAGTATTCAGCCCTCAGTGGCTCTCAGTGGGGATTGGCTAATACCTCTTCTGACTGCCAGGGATATGTTTTATCTCAGAAAAGAGGGGGTCCACTTTATTCTCTTCCCATTAGCTTTCCAATTAGTAGAAACTTTTTCAGGAAGCTGGCGTATGCTAGAATCTTAGCCTCCAGTTCTTATGCTTTTGCCACTTCCTCTATTTGGGTGTTTTCTTCGTTAATTTAATAGAAAACTGAGATGGAAGCCCCAGGCTCTTGTTTGATTTAACCATTTTACCTCCAAATCGGCCCTGGGAATCTCCTATTAAAATTGTTTAGATTATCTTCCATAAATTATTACTTATGGAGATTACAAAGAAAACACTTACATTTCTGTTTACAAAGCTGATATCTTTTGCTAAATGGTGTTTAAACTATTCAGAAGATAATAAGATCCAGCCTCCTCTAACTAAGAACAAATTAGAGAAGTGATGATAGAAAAAAAATAAAGCAGTGCAAGCCCAAGGAAATTTCATCCTTCAATTTCTGGTTTCAGATGCTGCTAGTTATAAAACAAAGATAAAATATCCAGACTGAAAACTTACAACTCAGGTCACATATGGCCTTTGATAGGAGAATTTAAAGTAGAGAGAGCCAGTCGGAGAAGGAAACCTATAATACTAATGGGAGAGAGGGCTGGAATTAACACTTTCCTGCTGAAGAAACACTTGGGAATTGTCTGGGGCAGTAGTAAGCAACCCAAATTTAAGAAAATAGACTTAGGATAGTCATATAGTTGAGACCAAAACAATTAGTATTTGAATTAAAAGAAATTGCTAACAGCTAAGTTTAGTGACAGGGATGTTTAACTTGTACCCAGTTGTTTCCATATATTTTAAACCTTGCTATATTAGAAGCAGGAATTAGAAATTGATCAAATTAGAAATTGATCAAATTGCTGTATTAGAAGCAGGAATTAGAAATTTATCTTTTTAATTAAAGAGTTTAATTTTAAGGAAAATGAATTAATGGATTTTTAATATATCTTTTTCTATCACTTATCTACACCTTTGTTGGAGCAAAGCCAGAAAACCCAAATAAAGGCATTATACTTAGAAAAAAATATCAGCTTCTGTGTTAAGGATCTGCTTTGCAACTCTAAACCTTCTTTTGTTAATTTATTTTTTAGCATATATGTAAACATGTATAGGTACATGTACCTTGTATATACTGGCAAATAGCGAGTTTTCTTCTTCACATCTTTTAATTAAACACACGTTTAATATACCCAGCTATCTTCTCAGGTTTTTTTTCCAAGAAGAGCCTTTAAAATCATCTTATGATGGTGAAAGTTTTTTAAGCTAATGGAATTCTAATACAGCATTTAAACTGCTCTTTTATATAGGTTGTATCACCTTAGCACAAATTTTTCTCCTAATTTTTCAATTAGCCAAAAGTCCCAGAAGAATAAGCAGTATGCAATTTTCAGCAAGGCATTGTAGGACCACCCTGGAGTCAAATCGGTTACAACGGGGCCTGGTTAAATTCTACCAATTGTGTTAGCTGGGGCCTTATTTAACTACTCTGAGTTTCCAATTCCTCATCTATAAAATGAAGAGAATAATATGAGAACAATCTCACATGGTGCTTGTGAGGATTAAATGAGACATTTTATTTTAAAGTACCTGACACTCCACATCACAAACACTTATATGTTTCTTTCCTTTCCATTTTCCCCTTCATATGCATATATACCAGCAACATCAATTTCCTTTATATGTAAAGCCAATGCTGTTAACTTTATTAGGCTAGATTTTCCATTAAGCATTTATCCTTATTCATTAGCTAGGAGGACTGATGCACAAAGATATTAAATTATTTACTCAAGTTTAATGAATGAAATTTAAAACCTTTTTCCCCTGCTTAACATGAATGTGCCCTTTTCAGTATGCAGAGCTTTGTTGCTTTTATTCAGAAGCTATTGCTAAGTGCTTAGTTTGGAACACAGGATTAATGAGCCCAGAGACATGGCGTTGGTCACCATGGCAACCAAACTAGCTTTGCCCTATTCCAAGCCGAAAGAAGTGATGCGGGATGCTTAACTCTGGCCTGCAGTATATAGCTGGGTGTTCTTTTTTATACCTCTGACTTCCCATTGATGCTTCCAATTTTTCCCTAATTCTCTTGAAAAAAAGAAAAAAGAAAAAGAATATCACTGCTTCTTTGGGGCTCTGCTTTTTCATCGATACCACCTACCTTCCTTCCTGAATACATTTATCTCCCCATCAGTTTCTGAAGACTTTGGCACCTGACTCACATGATCCCTCTCCACACAAATTCTGGGTGGCTTTAATAATCACTCGGATGACCACTTAATGCCCTGTCTCTCAGTTTCTCGATCTCATTCTCTCCTGTGACTTTCTCCTCCTTTCTGATCTTGTGACTCCCACATATAGACATACCTGGACTGAGTCATTACCTTGAAACTGATCAGTCTCCAGAAATCACAAATTCCCAAATCCAATTCTCTGACCAAAACTGCCTATCTTTGTACCTTGGTTTCATTAGAACCCCTCTCCGTGACCTCTCTGTCCATTAGACGGTCCTTAAACTCCTCCCCTCCCCTTCCTATCCAGCTGAGTTCCATTCTCCATCATTTCAATCACTCTTTTGCCAAAACTTTAAACTACCTCCAACTCTTCATAGCTCCTGCCTAGTGCTATGAATGAACTTAATCCTGAGTGAATCCAATTATCTACTGTCTCAGCACCTGCACCCAAGCAGCTGAGAGCTATATGGCAAAAATCACACTACAGATGCAGTCCCACCTGTACAAGACCGGTACCACCATAAAGTCAAACATAAAAACTCCACTGGGTCCTTGAGACTGCTCAGCAAGCCAATGTTTCTCTACTCAACTTATTTCCCCACTCTCCATAATAATTACTTAAAACCTTTTTAACTTCCTCAATCTTTTAACCCTTTTCCCTCTCGTTTCACTCTCAGATCTCCTCACCTCTACTTTACATAGAAAATACCTTTCAGAGGGAAACTTCCTTAAAGTCTGACTACCCAGTGTCAACTCCCATCCTCTCTCTTTTTTTGCCTCCAGCTACAATAGAACAGGTGTTCTTCTCTCTAGAGTCAATCCCTCTGCCTCGTTCTAGATCTCATTTCCCAAACTTCTCAGAATCCTCATACCATAAACTATCTCTCCTCTACACTCTGTCCTCAGTGTCCGCCTCACTAGTGAATTCTGTCATCAGTTTCTTAAATGCTCAGGTTTCTGTTATCTAGAAGAAAAAATTTCTCAGCACCATTTCCCTCTTCATCTGCCTTCTTGCCTCCTCTTCACAAACTCTTTAAAAGTCTTGTTCACACTCAGACTATCTCTTTTTCATTACCAATCCCCTCTGTTCTGATTTCTGCATCTTCACTCAGTTGATTGCTACAGTCTCCTTCCACGTCACCGAATCCAATGGAAAATTTTTAACTCTCAATGTACTAGATTTCTCAGTAGTATCTGACACTTCTGACTTCTCCCTCCATCCCAGCTTGCTCTCTTCATATGGGAAAAGAATAACCTAGAGTTATTTTGACAGTAACAGTCATGGAATTGCTCTGGTTCAAGCACACTTGTCCTCCCTAGTTCTAGTACTTGTTCTTTATTGAACATTCAATAAACATTCAACAATCAACAACCAATATGTATTATGCATGGGCTATGCTGAGCAAAACTGTTCTTACGAAACAGAGTTTAGTGAGGGGTGTAACACTAATAAAAGGATTAAGCAAATAAAATATAGGTGCCACAAAGGAAAATTACAATGTGCTATGAGAATACAGAATAACATAGGGACCTAACTTAGTTTAAGGGAATTCAGGAAGAATGATCTTTGGAACTGATGTCTGAACTAATGCCTTAAGTAGGAGTAGAAGTTAGCTCAGCCAGGCAGAGCATTCTAGAATGCATGTATACCACATTTGCATTCCAAGTTCTCTTCCCCACCTGGGAGCCTAGAATACTGGCAATCAGGCCTTGGCCCTCCAGAAAGAAGCCAGGTAGAGATTTCTTTGGAGAATCTGACCAGCCTAAGAAAAAAGATCTAAAGATACTATGTCACAAGTCCTCAAATTACAGGTCCCATTAGATCCCCTAGAGTGAAGTCAACAGTGAACTAACCCCACTCATACATGTAGATTCCAAATCAATGTTTAGTCACTCAATTTTAAATATCAGCAGACAGCCAAAGATTATAAAACATCTAAGGAAAGCCTTTAAGATGGTAGAGACAATAAGAAACTAAGAAAAATAATCGGGAGTAAATCTCCTAGAAAGTAGAGCATTAAGATAAAGCAATGTAAAACAGGAGAGACAATATAAGACAATTAGAAGAACAGTCCAGAAGGTACAATATCCAAATAATAGCAATTCAAGGAAGAGAGCATACAGGAGACAGAAGAAAAGGATTCAGGTAAGAAATAATTATGGAAGATTTCTCAAAACTGAGAGACATGCACATTTGGGGGTTGAAAGAACCCAGTACAACAAGTGAAAATCAACCCATCAAGGCACATCATCATGGAATTTCAGAACATCAAAAAACAAAAAGAAAATCCTAAACCTCTCAGAGAGGAAGATAATAAGTCACAAAGAAACCATGAGGAAATAAAATGGCCATAGAGAAATGCCTTCATCATTCTAAAGGAAAATGATTATCAATCTAGAATTCTGTGCCAAGTCAGGGTAAAATAAATGCATGAGCAGTTTCTTGCGCCCTTTCTCAGAAATCAACTAACGGAGGCCCAAACAGGCAACAAACCAAGATCTAGAAAGACCCAGAATCCAGGAACAGGAAATCTAACATAGGGAGAGGCAAAGGGACTCTCCAGGATGATGAGAGAATGGAGATTTCAGGATGATAGTGGTTGGAATAGATCTGAAGTCTCCAGAAGGGACTTTTTTCAAGAAAATAAAACTGATTAGATACCTGTTGAATTGAATTATTTTCAGAAAAGATTAAAACTATTGGCAAAAGTTTTGGGGTTAAAATAGTGGTGATTCATTAAAAAAATAAGTAAATGAATAAAATAAGACAATTAGCTCCAGGGAAAACAAAATGTTGTACAAAGAAGGAATGGTTATCCTAGTTTAGTACAAGCCTCATAGTTATAATGTCATTATATTGTGAGGATGGAGGATAGGAAAGATACTTGCATGGGGAGGGCAGGGAGGAAAAGGAGCCAGATCCTCATCTTCCATTATGATAAATCAATAGATTATCAGAAAACTGTTTATGTTGCTACTTATTCTTTTCAAGTTTATGCATAAATAAATGGTATTTATTTAGCAATATGGAGATAAATATCAAACTAATCAGCTAAAAGAAATGAAAGTGGTTGCCTCTGAAGAGCAAGTAATCAAGAAATACATTTTTTGTAATAAACCTTGAATGTGGTATCTTCTTAATGTCTTTTAATCAATTTTTATATTTCTTCCACCTTTTGTTGAATATATTTTCTAAGTCCCTTAAATTTCTTGTGGTTTTGTAAATACATCTTTTCTTTTTTTTTTAACATCTTTATTGGAGTATAATTGCTTTACAATGGTGTGTTAGTTTCTGCTTTATAACAAAGAATACATCTTTTCTTATTATAATTTCTCACTACTTGTTTCTGGTATATAGAAATACAATTGATTTTTGTATATTGATCTCAAATGCAGTACCTCTTCTGAATTCAGTTATGAATTCTAACCATTTGACCTTAGATTTTCTTGTTTTTTTTTTAATCTAGACAAACATACAGTGTGAAATAATGGATGTTTTGCTTCCTGCTTTCTAATCTTCTTACATCTTATTTATTTTTCTTTTCTCTTTGTGTCAGCTAGGACCTCCAGGACAAAGGTGTGAGATGTGAGAGCAGCAAACTTATTCCACTCCTGATTCTCAAGGGGAGGCTTCTAAAAGTCACTACTAAATAGACCATCAACTTTACAAAGCCCTGCTTAAGGCAATGCCTTCCCAAGTGTGCTATGATTTTACATGGGACGTTCTTTACTGGGCTGGAGCACCTGCTGCTTGACTGGATGTGAGAGATGACCTGCAAACAAATTTCAAGTTCATTCATTCAGAGCAGAGGAATTGAAGATAATGCTTCTAGAAAAAATAGCAACCAAAAGATGAGGATTTTTAAAGTCATTCTCTGCCATTTGAGAAAAGAAGGTCTCTGGGTTGACAGAGGTCAAGAATTTGATTGCCCATTATTTACTGTTACTATTACCTTCTATGTACAGCAAGGGATTTTGGCATACTTTTTATAGTGATGAATCAATTTTTATAGTGATATAAAAGTTCCTTTAAAATTAAATTTAATAAGTAATGTCAATTTAAAGAAAATATTAAATTCTTATTGTACAGGTGTATGTCCCATACAGCATATGGGACAAAAATCCCCAAGGTTATTTGCAAGTGACTAGGAGGGTCAGATTTGTGCTATTACAATATATAACCTAAGAGATGGAACGACAGAAGGTGATGGACTGGTGAGAGAGGTGTCTGTCAAGCAGGCATAGCTACTTCTTGGCTAAAGTGAAGTCCAATGACATCTTGCCTTACTGTGTTCACATAATTGAATAGGGAATTTCCTAATGTGCAGGTAACTCATGCCACTGTCACACCAAGTAGCAGGGGACAGTCTTTTAAAAGGCACGGTCTCCTTTACATTGCCCTCATGCTACATTCTGCTAGGAAACATTTGAATTTTTATGGCTTTCCTGCAGTAACAAATTTTCCTCCAACTGTCAGGATTTGCTTCATGCAGAGAAAAGCAAGCAGCTTTCATTTTCTTCTTACGAAAGGGAATAGGTAGAAATAATATGCTGCTTTTCAGCCAGCTAAACCTGACATGACTCTCTTTATTTGTAGGGAAATGCAGGATTCACAGAAAGGACATTTTCACTGAGGTAAATAAGCCTTCTCAACTGATGAACACTATTATACTAATACCAAAGGAAACAAAGGCCAGAAGATGGGGGGCATTAAGTAGAAAGGCAAACAAAAAAATAGCAGACAAAATCCAGCCTGAGGACAAAGCAGGCTCTGCAACATTGAAAAAATAGGGGAAGATCCTTTAAGAGAAAATTGCATGCAATTTTTTGGCCTCAATTAGCCTTTTCCACAAAGAGCACTTTTCCACAAAGAGCCCATTAAATAGCAAATGAAATTACATCGGTTTTCAGTTGCCATGGCATTGGTTTTCCTCTAATGGACTTCTCTGGTCCTGAGTTTAATGTTAGCCTTACTTATTTTCCTTGTCTGTGTGCTGTCTCAATTCCCTCTGTCCAGCTACAAAGTGATGTATGTGACTTCTCAAAGTGCCTACCACATAATCCTGGAGAGAGAAAATTCATCCTTCAGCTATCTCCCTAGAGACTGAGAGAGTAAAACTGACCAACAGCAGCATTTAATTAACTGTGAACATAACAGTTTCCATTTACTAGACGGCAGTAGTCCCCTTCCATGCACTCAGTGCTCCTGGAGCCATTCCCAGATCAGTCAGAGACCATTTATTGAGTACTTCCTATGTGCCAAGCACTGTCCAAGAAACTGAAGACATAAAAATGCAAAAGAAAGGCTGCAAGATGCTGACAGTCTTCTAGAATTTCCAGACTAGAAGATTACCTCCAAGCACTTCTCTTCTCCTTTTCTCTTTTTCTCCATTCATAAAATGGGTGAAATTTTACCCAATTACCTGATTTACAGTTTTATTTTGTTTTGAAATATTTTCCAGGCACCACACTTAAAAAAAACACTTATTCTAAGAGTAAGGATCTGACATAACAAATTTTCTTTTTTGAAGTTACTTAGCTACAGCTAAATATTACTTATGCTATCAAGTTTGACTCATAATTCAGATATTATTTTCTGATATGCATAATCATATATAATTTTTAGAAAATTAAGTTTATGCAGTTAATACACTCCTATGAACTTATTTTTTAAAAATCTTTCTATGTCAATAAACATTCTTTTACAATATCATTTTTAACGTCTGTATGGTACGGAGATAACAGCTTAAATTTTTCTATTATATATAAAAATATTTTTAAGTATTTCAGTAATATAAATGACTCTCTGAGGGCAAAAGGAAATCAGGCAACTTTTTTGAGACTCTAAGTACATTAAAAATTAAAAATGCCAATATATATCTTTTAAAATTGTGGTATATTTTAAATGTATTCCTTAACCAATCAAAGCTTTTATTGCAAAAATATAAAATACAACACACTATAACTACACTATTTTGAAGATTCTCATAGAATTAGGAGAAGTCTCAATTTCTAGTGTACTACAGATCACGTGACCAAGCACAATTCTGTTACATGATAAATGTCTTTCTTTCTCATCAGTTATCTCTGACTCAGTGTATAACCTTGTTTAGAGATATATCCAAAGTCTGAATCTGAGGCCCTACATCAATGAGAACCCTGAGTCAAAAGGTGCTGAATTAGTCCCTAACCCTAGAGGCAGAATTTCTGAGTTTAAAAAGGTTTTAAGCTTTTGATATTCCCCTCAATCGTATGCATTTTCACTCCATTAAGCCTGTGTGAGAGCACTGCCCCACGTGTTTGTCAACATATGTATTATCATCTTTGATATCTTTGTTAATGTAATAAACACAACAAAACATCTATTTCGTATTTTTAATTGACATTTTACTGATTACAAGTGATCATTATGTTACCTTAATTTGTCGTTTATATGCTCGCCTGTTTTTTTCCTGAAATACCTATTCCTGTTCTTGGTCCCTTTGTGCTTTTTTTTTTTTTTTTCCTCTTAGTTGTTACCCTCTTAACTTTAATTTTTAAAGTTTCTTTACATAGTAAGGATATGAGCCCTTTGTCATATAGTCCCAAATATTTTTCCCAGTTTTATGACTGCTTTTTAATTGTATAATCTGTTTGCCACACAGATGTTGAAACAAACATTTTTGTGTTCTCTAATTTATCTTTCTTGTTATGGCTTCAGCTTTTGATGACGTGGTGCTAAAGGGTCAGTTATCTTTAACAGACTTCCTTCTACTCTTCCTCTCGTCTCGGGTTATCAGTCCAATTCCTTGTGTCAGCCTACAGGGGGCGTTGCTCAGTCTCCTCCTACCTCTTTACTCCTCCCTCTCTAGGTAGGTCTCCCTCTGTCGACAGGGATAAAGCACATGGGGAATAACTGTGTCCTCTGGGAAAGCTGTGTGGTAACATCTCTGAGGAAAGACGAGGTCAGGAGCTCACTGTTAGTCCGTGGTTGATGAAAAGGCAGCGATATAAAAGATCAATAACTAAACAAATATATAATTTCTTAACTTTCCAAAAATTTTGAAGATAAACAGCTTAAAAGTTTAAATTAATTAGTTAAAATGTAGATTAAAGAAACTAAATCTAAAAATAAATGTATAAGTAAATGTGAAAGGTGGTGATGGCCCCATGCGGGAAGGGAAAGTGGATAAGCTCCAATGGATGCCTGCCCTTCTCCAAGCATCTCTGCCCTAGGCCCTTCCTCCCAGGGCAGGCAAGAAGCAGAATAAGCCGGGTTGATTTTTTTTTCCCTTTAGTTCTCACAGGTTGAGAAGACCATAGCATCTTCAAGCATGTCCTCCCATTCTTTCCCCATGACCTTTCCATATCTTCCCCTCTCTCATCCAATTTCCAGTCTTCCTGCTCTCATTTTGGCTGATGACTTTGTACCAGATAGGGACTCCCTCATCTTACCACAACCAAATCTACAAGTGCTTTGGCATTAAAACCATCTTTTACTTTGGCTCACCTGCTGAAAAGGAGGATGTGTCTCAAGGTCTCTGGATTTCATCCCATCTCAACTTCTCTAAGATTTGGACCTTTCAGTTATCCTGTCTCATGCACCTTCAACTGTTTGCTTTCTATAAATCATTTCCTTCAGCGTACAAACATTTCCTTTTATCTTCAACTGTAGATAGTAGTCTCCTGTGACAAACGCCCCCCCCCAACCCCCTTCAGCAATCATGCTACTCGTATGCTCACGTTTGCAGCCAAATTTCTTTTAACAGTTGCCAGCATATGCCACCTCTAGTTTCTAACCTCCCATTCACATCTTCTGATCTGGCTTCTGCACCTACCATTTCACCAAAACTATTTTTGTCAGCGGTAACTCTGTCACTTAATCTCATGAACATCTGATTAAACCTCTCAGTAGCTATCAATACAGCTGACCACTCCCCCATTCTTGAACCTGCCTTTTTCTTAGTTTCTCTGATGTCAAAAATGCTCTTGGATTTTCTCCAACTCCATTTATCAATCCATTTCACTCTTCTTTTTTTTTTAGTGTGGAATATATTTTAACACACTCTTAGAAATAAAGAATTATAGAGGAAAGTGGTTATCACAAGGAAATCAAAACCCTAGAATAATTTCACTCTCTTTTATTGCCTCCTCTCCATCCTGCTAACATCTAAACATAAGAATTTGTCAGAGAGAGGCCGCGACAGTGAGAGGCCCGTGCACCGCGATGAAGAGTGGCCCCCGCTCGCCGCAAATAGAGAAAGCCCTCGCACAGAAACGAAGACCCAACACAGCTAAAAATAAATTTTTAAAAAAAAGTGTTACTCTTTAAAAAAAAAAAAAAAAAAGAATTTGTCAGAGCTTGGTCCTAAGTTCTCTTTTATCTCTCTACACTGTTTATCCAGGTGAGTTCATTGATTTCCTTGGCTTCAAATACAATCTATAGGCCAATGGCTCCTAAACTTACTGCTTTAGTTCAGAGCTCTTTTCTGAAATATATACTTTTATATCAAGTGTATCCTTGACTTATTCACTTTGATGTCTCAAAGAGGTCTGAAACCTCTCATGTTTAAAACTAACCTAGAAGGACTCACTCTATGTGCTTTTGAGACTTGATATAAAGCAACCAAGTCAGTGGAGGATTAGCAAAAAATAGATATATAGATCAACGGACCCATACATATTTGGCCAATTGACTTTTTTTATAAGATTTTTATGTGGACCATTTTTAAAGTATTTATTGAATTTGTTACAATATTGCTTCTGTTTTATGTTTTGGTTATTTGGCTGTGAGGCATGTGGGATCTTAGTTCCCCGACCAGGGATCGAACCTGCACCCCTAGAAGGCGAAGTCTCAACCATTGGACCACCAGGGAAGTCCCGGCCAATTGACTTCTGAGAAAAATATCAAAACAATTCAATGGTGAAAGAATAATCTTTTCAACAAATGATGTTGAAACAATTGGCCATCCATACACGAAAAAAGATGAACTTCAACCCATACCTCACACCATATGCAAAAAATAACTCAAAATGAATCAAAGACATAAAAGTAAAACCTGAAATTATAAAACTTCTAGAAGAAAAATAAAGGAGAAAACCTTTGTTACTTGGGTTAATCCAACATTTCTTAGCTAGAACACAAAGCACAAACCATAAGAGGTAAAAATTGATAAACTGATTTTATCAAAATTAAATACTTCTGCTCTTTTAAAAACACCATTAGAAAAATGAAAATCCAAAGAATGAATTAAAATATTTGCAAAACACATATTTGACAAAGGGCTAGTATCCAAAATATATTAAGAACTCTCACAGATCAATAACAAGAAAACAAACAGCCATTTAAAAAAAAAAAAAAAGAAGCAAAAGAAGTGAACAGATATTTCACCAAAGTGAACACACAGCTGGCAGATAAATACATGAAAACATACTCAATGTCTTTGGTCATTAGAGGAATTCAAATTAAAATCATAATGAGATGCTATTAATACTTATTAGGATGGCTAAAACAGTTTTTAAAAATCTGACATTACGAAGTTCTGACAAGGATGGAGGATAACAGGAGCTCTTATACACTGCTGGCGGAAATGCAAAAGGGTACAAGCACTTTGGAAGACAGTGTGGCAGTTTCTTATAAACTTACCATACAACCCATCTTCCCACTCCTAGGCACTTACCCAAGTGAAATGAAACATGTCCATACAAGAACATGTATGCAAATGTTTATAGCAGCTTTTTTCAAAATTGTCAAAAACTAGAAGCAATCTAAATGCCCCTCTACTAGGGAGTGAATAAACTGTGTTACATCTATACACGGAATACTATTCAGCAATAAAAAGGTATGATTTACTGGTGAGTGCAGTCACATTGATGAATCTCAAATGCATTATGCTAAACTGGAGAAACCAGCCTCAAAAGGTTATATATTGTATAATTTAATTAATATGACATTCTGAAAAGATGAAACTAAAGGGACAGAAAACAGATCAATAGTTGCCAGGGGTGGGGGGAGAGTGAGGAAATTAACTACCAAGGGCATCGGGGGATTTTTTGAGATAATTGTGGTGAATGGTTTCACGACTATCTATTACTCAAAAACAGTGAATTTACGGTATATAAATTATACCTCTGTAAACCCAACTTTAAAAAAATGGTATAACGATCTCCCCACATACATGCTTCTTCCCCAAGTTTTCCCATCTTAAAAAACGGCATCACTCTCCAGCCCTTTTCTAAAGCCAGAAACCTGGCAATGATTCTTTCCCCCCCCCCCCCCACACCTGGCAATGATTCTTGAAACTTCCTTTTCTGTCACCCAGCCCCACCCCCACCTATATCAAATCCATCTCCAAGTCCCACCAATTCTGCTTCTAAAACATATTGCAAACCCATTTTCTAATTTTCCTATCCAAGCTTTCCCCTTAGTGCAAATCATCATCCCCCTCACCTACACTATTGCAAGAGTTTCCCTGCTCGTCTCCCTGCTTCCATTCTTGGCCTTCTCCAACCCAGCTTATGAATGACGCCATACTGATGATTT
Source organism: Balaenoptera musculus (assembly GCF_009873245.2). Taxonomy (NCBI): domain Eukaryota; kingdom Metazoa; phylum Chordata; class Mammalia; order Artiodactyla; family Balaenopteridae; genus Balaenoptera; species Balaenoptera musculus. Next base: position 59,874,710 of record NC_045793.1, on the reverse strand, counting down.
TAAGTGAAAGTTAAACCGTGTCATTGCCTTGCTTTAAACTTTTCAGTGGCTCCATTTCTAAACCCCATACTCGGCCCCCATCAGGCCCTATATGATCTGACACATCCAATGTCATTTGGCGGCACTCCCCTCTACCCTCTTGTCCCTCCCACCCACCCCCCAATGATACTCTGGCCATACTGGCCTTCTTCCATGTGTTGGATATTCCAAGTTTTTGGCTCCCCTAGCAACTTTGCACATGCTATTCCCTAGCCCTAGACTTTTCTTCTTTGCTCTTGTTTTTAATGGCCAGCTCCTTCTCATTATAAAGTTTCAGCTTAAATATCGTATCTTTAGAGAAGTTTTATACATTTTATAATAGTTTACTCCTGACATTCTCTTTCATAGCACCTTATTTTGCTCCTTTCCCAATTTATAGTTATGTATTTATAATTTATTTCATCAATATTCATCTCCCTTACTAGAATATAAGCTCCTAGAGGGCAGAAACTATTTTCTCTTTTTACTTTCTTAGTACATTACCTGACATCATAGAAGCTAATAACTATTTGTTAAATAAATGTGTAAATTAACGAGACTCCTACAATTAAAACAGTAATAAGAATTCAATGTGATCATCACTGAATGACCGGGGCCAACATAACTATCTCTCTACATATTTTTAGGGCCCCCTGAATTAGGCTTAATGAATAGAGACACGTACTACATTGCCGGAGGTAAGTAAGGGTCACCAATTTTCAAAACCATGACTGGGCAAGTAGATGACAATTTCAGCCACCCAGAAAGGCTTACCTCTCCAAACCAATTGCTTGGCACACAGGATGGAGCTTGGAGTTGTACAGAAGTGTAAAGCCGTGTGTCCACTTAAGGAGTAGCAATTGAGCTTTGCTCCACGGTCACAGAGAATCTTAACACAATCCAAGTTGGCCATTTCACAAGCCACATGAAGAGGGGTTTTCCCATTAGGTCTACAGTTGATTGTAGCATTGTGGTCCAGTAGCACCAGAAGACATTCCACGTGACCAAACAAGACAGAAAGATGCAGGCCCGTGGCCCAGGAAGACTTTAATTTGTAACTAGGCAACCAATAACCTGAAAAAAGAAAGGGAGAGAAAGTTTAACTTCTTGGCCTAGAATTTCTCCCTGTGAGAATTAGTGAGGATTTTTACAAAGTGTTTTACTTTCGTCACATTTATAAAATTGGGGGGATGATTTGGAAGTTGTAAACTAGTGGCTGATGGATCTGCAAATGTTTAGCTTAGTAGTGTATTTGGATTACTTAAATGGGACAGGGGCTCTCTACTATTCCCTATTATCTTGGTCCTTCATTTACTTTACCTTCCTGGCTGTCCAAGGCATTTGTGTTTGAGACCTTCATTTATGCGATTGCATTTTATTTTACGTGATGATTTACATGACATTCTTATTAAAGAATTTTTTTTAACTCCCAGTCATTGCCTTGAATGATTCCAAAGCTGTTACTTACAAGCTTATAATTTTCATTCCATCACAGTTCTTTTTCCCTCTAGTTGTAGCTATTGTCAAGCTAAGGTGTGAATGTATTTGATGTCTTTAGAAAATTTGTCACACCAAGATTTTATTTGCCTGTCTATCAGTTTATACAACACCTCTTTCCGAAGAAGAATTAAGAAGAATTTATAGCAGCTTACAAATTTTACACAAGATTTTTTTAATGATCTAGAAAATAAGGGCAAAGGAAAAAATAAGGAAGGAAAATAAAAAGAGGTCCAGGGTCAGATAGTTACCCAAAATATAAACTGTGTTCTATATATGCTAGAACCACACTGTAAATTTGCCTTTGAACTTCCCAGCAGCCAAAATAAACAGGAAAACATGATGTGTTGCACAATTAACTATGCCCACAAGCTATACACAAATTATTTGGTCAGGAGAAGCAGAGTTGTTCCTAGAACTGAGATCTTAAATAAAATTTTCCCATTAGTTGTTGGAAATCTCTCTCTCTCTCTCTCTCCCCTACCCTCCCTCCCTCTCACCCTCTCTCTTTCTCTTTCCTTTTTCCCTCCTACCTCTGACTTCTAAACACTGAACTAGTCCTTTTTTCCCAAGTGTCCAATGATTGCCATTTTGACAAGCTATAACAAAGATAACTTTATAAATCTTTTTTTCAATGTCAATACCCAGAGCCACGGCATTAAGCTCACTATGAGTGGAGAACGGAAAATAGGTACAGAAAGATGAAATATTTAATGGCAAGATGAAGATGTAGACATAGCTCAACAGCTTAGAAGAGACTCTAGGGTGGAAACAACAAAATAAATTTTAACATGGATAAATCAGAAGTTTGTTTTTACAATAGGTTGTAAAACTTCCACTATGCGAGTACAAGGTAAGCAGATTATGAGTTTTTTTTTGGAAAGATCGTCTTTATTTATTTATTTATTTATTTATTTATTTATTTAATATTTTGGCCGCACCACGTGGGATATGGGATCTTCGTTCCCCAGCCAGGGATCGAACACACGTCCCCTGCATTGGAAGTGCGGAGTCTTAAACACTGAACCACCGGGGAAGTCCCAGCAGATTATGATTTAATGGTAATTTATTTGAGGAAAAACCTAAGTATCTGAGTTGACAATAATCTAGAAATGAGCCAACAGTAAGATGAAGCTGCCTAAATGCTGATACAATCTTTAGCTACATTAATAGGGTATAGCGCCCAGAACAAGAGAAGTAAAAGTTGTATTCTTCACTGATTAGATTAGGTCAGAAAAATCTAAAATATTGTGAATACTTCTGGCAACAAAAATGAGCATCTGGAGGGCACTCAGAGGATGATGACCACGTTAAAGGTGGGCCTGGTGATCAGGTATTAAAAGTCTCTCATTTGAGTGAAAAGAACTACCTATGCACCACTCCCGGGTATTTATGCTACAAGTACATTCACTCATGTGTGAAATGCCATATAAGGGCCACTGTATTACACAACTCCCAGGAACACTACTTGCATTGAACTCTTTATGAAGAGTATGAAGTTCCCGGGAGTTATAAATCCTGGTAACCTGGCCCAGGACAACAACATGCACTGCACTACAGCATTGTTCTTAATGGTTAGTGATTGGAAACAACCTCAATCTTCATCAATAGGAGACTGTTTAAATAAAGTATGTACATCCATACAGTGGAACACTATACAGTCATTACAAAGAAGGGGGCGGTTCTGTGTATACTGGTATGGAAAAAATCTCAAGATATATTATTGAGTGAGAGAAGCAGGGAGCCGAAGAGTGTGCATAAAGGCTAACATGTAAGAAAATATTTATAAACACCTAACACAAGAAACTGGTTGCACTGGTGGGGACTGGGGGACAAGAACATAGATTTACTTATCCTTCAATGCTCCCCTTGAGCTTTTAAATTTAGTACGTTGTGCATGTATTACTATTTATAAAAATAAATAAAATTAAAATAAACTGTTGTGCTCCTGTCCAGGGGGAAAAATAATTTAGTTTAAAGAGGTCATTTAGGGCTTCCCTGGTGGTGCAGTGGTTGAGAATCTGTCTGCCAGAGCAGGGGACACGGGTTCGAGCCCTGGTCTGGGAAGATGCCACATGCTGCGGAGCAACTAAGCCCGTGCGTCACAACTACTGAGCCTGCACTCTAGAGCCCACAAGCCACAACTACTGAAGCCCGCGCATCTAGAGCTGTGCTCCGCAACAAGAGAAGCCACTACAATGAGAAACCCGTGCACTGCCAACGAAAAGTAGCCCCCACTCACCACAGTTAGAGAAAGCCCACGCACAGCAACGAAGACCCAACGCAGCCAAAAATAAATAAATTTATATTTTTAAAAAAAGAGGTTATTTATAGGGTTATGCACAATGCTGATTAATCCTGAGGGAATGAATGCTCCCAACCAGAAGTTTGTTTTTCTATGGCCCACCCTCCAACCTAGACAGACAGAAAGACAGACAGACAGACACACACACACACTCACACACACTTTAATCTCTTTTCATCTCACTCAGAATTCTAGGGCCATTTTGCTTTCTCGTCCTCCCAACTCTCCCCTTATCCAAAGTTGTTCTTTAAAAAGAAATCCAAAGTTAATTTACACTAAGGTCTAATAGACTGAGGATTGTTTAAAGTGTGACCCTCTTAGGATTATCTGAATTTATGTAGGAATCTGTATTCATACAATAGAATTAAGTTCTAAGATACTAATTCCAGATTTCAGACACTGAAAAGGGAAGGTATTTGGTGATATGGATTTTCCCTGGTAGAGACAAATAGTTTCACAGACAGTCTGGACTGGGGAGGATCAACCCTGTGCCTGTGTGTGTGTGCGTGTGTGTGTGTGAGTGTGTGTGTAAATAGATATGCACACACATTTGTATATATCCATATATACATTTCCATTTAGCTGTGCACATTGAATCTGTGTTCCAAGCATAGTTTTTAAACTATATGGTATGCAACCTGCTTTTGATAAGGAATGAATCACTTAATACCAATACTTAGTCATCTTAATACTCAAATTTCCTCTACAAGCAATTTGCAAAGACAGCCTCTTCTAACTCTCTTGCAAAGAAGCTGGTTCCAGATCTGAAAACTGGAGTGTGTTTTGCTTGCCAATTAACAGCAAAGATTAGGCAGCTCTATGCAGCAACTGATTGGAAACTCAAGTCTGCTTCTGCAGTGGTAAGAAAAATGATCTCAGAAAGGAAGCAGCAGAGAGCTGATTAAGAAAACACCATTTTGATGTAAAATCAAAGAAACACAGAATGTTAGCGCTGGAGGGAAGATTATCCAGTCCAAGCCTTTCATTTTCCAGATGAGAAAACTGCCACTTTTTCAGCCTGCTAGAGCCATAAGTCGTCTGCCTCAGTCCAAGCTAATGGACTCAGAATATCTGCAATGCAGGGTTTCCATCTGTCTTTGTCTTTGTGGAAGTAGAATAGGTTTAGCGCCAAGCCTGCTTCACAAATCATAAGGAAAGAAAGAAGACCCCGAATTCATCTATATGTCACATCTCTGATATGGAGATACATTTGCTGGTTGATTTTATTTTCTTCCTCCTAAATTCCCAGTAGCACCTAGAGAATCTATCTTGCCTGTTTATTACATGAATCAGTCATCCTTGACCTCTCAATCAGTTTCATCTGTGTGTCCTATAATCATAATCATTAACCAGTAAATTGGGCTCAGAGATGGCCAGGTGTTGGAATTCAGCCAACCTCATAAATGGAACTGTGCCTACAACTCACCTCTCCTAGAAAGGAATGTGGGTGGTAGGAATGTAGATGGGTGGGTGGCAACAAGACCCCTTAGCTGGTGCCCCTAGGGAGCTGAGTGGAGAGATAGGAAGAGAAGAGATAGTCGGATACAGATCAGGGTCTGTCGCAATGTATCTTGAAGCTGCATTGCAGAACTTTGGTGGGGGGTAGTGGGGAGGAGTTTCTGGATAATTCAAGCCCTTGCAAAGCAGGAAAGCCCACTGCAGAGACAGAAGCAGTCCACAGCAAACAGGCCACACACATACAATCACCACCTTTAAATGACGATACGGCCACAGGTCACTGTGTACCAAGTGTGGAAACAAGCAGGAGTGTCCTTTCCACCACACCTACCCTCACTGATGACCAAACCTGAGGTAATGCCATCGCCAGAAACCACAGTGATGCAGCACCCATTAACACACTTGTGTCGATGCTAGTATGTCAAGAGATCAAAATGTGTCCTGCAAAATGTAACCCCCAATGGTCACAGCATGACAGAAATACAGTTAACTAATCAGGCAGATTCATTTTGTACGCTCTCCCTTCTTTCCACAGCAATATTGTCCCAGGGCTTCAGAACTCAAAATGTGATTTATTCTTAGCATTTGTCTTTCAAAGGGCCCCCCTCTGCTCACTTCTGCAGAGTCCAGGATGCCCTTTGACTGTGTGCTCAGATTGCACAAAGGACTGTGGGGAGGGAGTAAAACCCAGGAACAAAGCCCTTGATGGGGCCAGAGGTGAGGAAGGCACTGCTTCCCCTAATGTAAACTACTTGGTTCTCACCCCAGGTCTGCAGTCTGTGGGCAGTGATGCCTTCTGCTTGAGCTCTGCTTGAGCAATGAGCTTAACTGAGAAGAAAATACAGATTCTTTCTCCTAGGAAAAACTCCCAGAGAGAACTCTCAAATATAGGCCACACCCATGTGGATTTATAGCATCTACCATTACTTTTTACCTTCCCCAGACCATGACACTTAATCTGTTTATATAATTTCCCCTTCAAAACATTGAAGATTATCAGCATGCAGGAGATCTAGAGGGGGTCTTGACAAAGCCTCCACTTTACAAATGAGGATAAATATCTTGTAGAGATTAAGTAGCAGGAAGTGCCCATGTTTGTATACCTAGTCTCCCCCAGATCTCTAAATAGCCATCAATGATCTGAAAGCTACATGCAGTCCACCTCCAAACCAATATCAATTCTCAGCAAAGTTCTAAAGGAATTTAGGAGTTATGCCCCTACACAAAAACACAGACCAATCCTTTGTGCGTGTGTGTGTGTGTGTGTGTGTGTGTGTGTGTGTGTGTTTAATTTAAATCTGAATCCAGAGATATGCCTGAGTCACTGAGTAGAAAACCCCCGGCTCAGGAAATATAGTAGGGAGCGAAGTGTTTGGGCCATCTTTTGGAAGAAGGGTTGATTCTGCTCCAGTGTTTGGGGGGATATACACATCTCTGGTAAACCTTCAGCTAAACTAGGCTCTGCCACAGTTATCAGCTGTAATGTTATCTGAGTCCAAAGAACCCCACACACAAGAAGCCTCTGTTATTACAGACAAAGGTTACACACACTGCTCATGGCTGGATAAGCAGACATTTGCTCTGCTGTGTCCACGTATTTACACAGTCCTGAAGGATTACAGGCTGGAGCACAATTCTTGCCTATTTTTTAATAGTTAATATTTTCAGGATAAATCTCAGAGTTTCCCCAGGAGAGAAAAAGAAATAAGCTTGAAATGTAAAATTTAAAAGAAAAAAATTTGAACACCTAGGAAAGGAAAAGAACCCTGGGATGGCAATAGGAAAGTAGGAGAGTGAATTTCTGGCAAAGAGGAAAATTAGGTGATAAGAAGATGACTCATTAAGAGAGTGAAAATAAGAGCTTTCAACATATTTGGAAGGCAGTTGCTACTTAGTAAAGTAGATAGAGTACCTGCCAGAAAGTTTTCCAGTGAAATCATTCATTGGTTATTTTAATTAAAAATATGACTATCAACCAAAGAACCTGCGGCTGTGGGCCATAAACGAAGTACTTACAGTGCATTACACTGATTAATAAAAGGACTCTGATTAACCTTGCTGACTAGGGAATTCCATACCAAAGAGATAAGTATGATATTCTGCCTGTAACATTAATGAGCCAAGGCTCATGCATCTGAAGGAGAATCAAATGTGTGGTTGAAAAACCTTTGGAAACAGCTTTATGGATATTCACGTTTCCCGTATGGAGATCGCCTAGTGAGAACCAATATGAATAGCTTCGCGTTTTCTTAGAGACCCACTTTCACTATAAATACTGTGCGCTTGGCTCATAACAAACTTTATATCATTGACATCCCTTGACTATTCAACTGCTAATTGCATTTGGCAGTTAAAAGTTGTTCGTGTATTTAACTTTTCTTCACTTCATTCCCATTTTAAAGTGGTCAGCTGGTAGATGTAATTTTGCTTACTTGTTTTTACTTTTCAGACCCATGTATCTGCCATTCTCTAGGAGATAATGCAAATGCCAACCGGAATGTTTCTTTTTTTTAAAGAATGGCTTTCTTTTTTTTTAAATTTTATTTTATTATTATTTGGCTGCGTCAGGTCTTAGTTGCAGCACGTGGGCTTCTCTCTAGTTGTGGCTCGAGGGCTCTATAGTGCGCGGGTTTCATTCCCCACGGCATGTGGGATCTTAGTTCCCCCACCAGGGATCATACCTGCGTCCCCTGCATTGGAAGGTGGATTCTTAACCACTGGACCACCAGGGAAGTCCCAACCAGAATGTTTTTAATGTTTGCTTTACAAAGTGTGAGAGAAATATTTTTAATTGATAAAACATAATTTTATCTGAAGATTTGATTATGAAGTTTAAAATAACTTGAAAAAATAGAATGAGATGTCTCAAACTTTAAGAATCATTATTAGGTGCTGGGGCTAGGCAGGGCCTGCCATCTGAACCTGGATGCTGGCTTCTAAATCTGTTCTTTTTCTCACAGGTGAGAGAAGTTACTCAATGAGATGGGGAAGCAGAAGTGAATTTCCAGACACTTTGTTCTACCTTCCTCACAAAGTCCATATTTTATATTTGCTTTGGAGGTCAACTTTTGATTATTAGTGTACCATTTAGATTGTGGATTGGGGGTTGCAATGTTTAGATTCCACGTTGATTTCTTCACCAACAGACTTCTGAGTTGCCTTTACAAAAAGTATAAACTTGCATTCATACTGGCTTAAACATACCATAATTAGGGGAGAAAATGTGGTCACTTTTAAAAATCCTATGTAAAATCCTATGTCCTAAAAGAAACAAAAATTATTTGGGATTAAACGTACCACTGTTGATCTTCCACAGGACAATCAAATGTTGAATACAGATTACATTACTAATTATACACGCAAATTTAAAGGTAGCATAGTATGTTCTAGATTTTGCACAATGTCTTGCTTAGTAAGCCAAAAATTACTAAAACCTGAAGATTCCCACACTTTAAAAGTAAATAGGTAATGTTCTATTTCTTCTTCTGGATGCTGGTTGCATATGTTTGTTTATTTTGTGAAAATTAATCAAGCTTCACACTTATGATTTGTGCACTTTTCTGTTGTAGAGCTTTTTAAAAGTGCTTAAAAAAATCAAAAACTAATGCATAGCAATTCAACAGCATTCAACATCCAAAAAGTCTGCTGTGATTTAATAAAGTCTCACGAAGTTTAATCTAGTCACATACCCTTCAAGGCCACAAAGAGTCTCATTCCTTAGAATTATTCAGAAAGGAACTAACTAATTCTGACTAACTAACGAACAAATGACCAGTGGAGCCTGCTCAGCTCTACACTAGTCCCCGGGAATTCCTCTGTGACTTAGAAATTGACATAACCACTTAGGTCTACTTTGCTTGGCTAGCAACTAGGATTCTATGTATCACTTCCATTCCTGACTAAAATAAAAAGTTTGATAATTAGGCTAGAAGCCATGTGAAAATATCTGAAGAAACTGAAGAAAATGAGGCTTCAATGTGGGATTAAGATTAAAGAGACAGATTCTTATACCCATATTCATATTAAACAGAGAGTAAGTGTATTTCTTTCTATACACACACGTGTACGTGCACACACACACATGCACACACACACACACACACACACACACACGATTTCCTGCATAAACCCTGAAGATATGGCCACAAATCCTATCATTTCTTGCATTCATCCACCTGGCATGCATAAGAATGTTACTGTTCTCTTTTTTTTTTCCCCCAAATCCAGAGAGTGTAATTTGCTTTCTCCCTAATTGAAAGTCCCATCCCACAGTCCTATGAAAACACTCATTTGCATGAATGAAAATTTAGCTCTATGAAGACCATAGGGAGTCAGCTCATATTGACAGAAAGATTTTAAAATGCATTTTTTTCTCGTTCAGGGATGATAACACCATTGGAAGCAAAGAAACGGCACCCTTCTTCTCCAGAAACTGCCACTAAAACTTCCTTTCTCACAACCTCCGAACCTTCGCATGATCTATGCAATTTGGCATGCTCAGATGAGAAAAGGCAGTCTTCACAACTCAGGGTCAAATAAATTACCTGCTGACTTGGACATAAGTTATTTTAAGCTAGGCACGAATATAAGTTTTAAAAAATACCTTAAAAATGTATTTAGCATTCAGGCAGTCTTTCACTGAACAAATCCATAAGATGAAAGTAATCTGATCATATAGTATACATTCTTTCTTAACAGAATCTCCATCAACCACTTTTTAAAAAACAGACCTCTTCTTTGTTTTCCAATCAAGATAGCAATGCCAATTTATAATAAAACCCTCAAGTAAAAATCATAAACACAGTAACTGGCCTCAACTATTCCATCCTTCCTTCAGAACTGATAGTAAATTAATGTAGAAATATATACCATTAGTATTCATTTCTGAAAATTGATGGTGCTGATGATTTATATACAAATGGAAAGTATTTTAAACATAAAAAAAAATGATCTCTCTTTCTCAGTGCTGTACACAAGACCTTATCATCTATTTTGTTTAAACAGAAGTGATGTTGAACATGGTGTTTGTTTGCAGTCCGCTTACCAGATGGCCTCGCTACTCAAATTTCCCATTAACTAGCTGATTTGGGAAATCAGAATCTGCGCACTTCTAATTTATTTCTGACTTATTAAGCATGGGTTCCAGAAAATCCCATGATAAAAAAAAAATTCAGTTCTAATTTTTGCTATCCTTAGTTCTTCATAAGGCAGATACTTCGTGTTAGGTAGATCTACAATTTTGATCTATCACTGTAGTCACGGAAAAAAGTTAACTTTTTGTCTTTTCTGGTTTCAGCTTTTCTGCCTGAACTGAAAACTCATTAAAATGACAAGGATCATAAAGGTGTATCACGGTACAGCCTTACCCATTTATTAACCCTTCAAATAGGGGCAAAAATCCTCTTTTTCCTCCAGGTGGATGTAGAGATGATATATCTTTAAGTAGCCCTGTTAACAGAGGGCTGGCAGTCTGTTCCCAAGCCAGTCATACTGTCTGGATTAGATCTCAGCAACCTGTTTAGCCATAATCTAGAGATGGTTTCTTTATTCTATGTACTTATAAGAAGAAATAAAGTTAGAAATAGAAGAAAATTGCATTACTGAATATGATTATCCAGGATTTCAAATTCTAGGCACAGGGATACAGAAAGAAAAGAGAAGGAAAGTAAAGAGAAGAAAAAATATATTTATATATACATATACCAGCTCATGATTTTGTCTAGTTTAAAAAGAAGGAAAAGATTACATTAGAAATATTTTTTAGGTATATATTTAAAGAAATAATAAGAGCTACCAGTTTAGATTGGGTGACTAATGCTGTGCATTAAAAAAACAAATCCATTTTCTATCGATTTTACAATTACACCTATAATTTTTACCTTGTTTATAAGATGCCAAAACCAAATTCTCATCTTCGACTTCAAAAACTGTGTCCACATCTATTTCCCTTTGGATTAAAATGGACTTCAATTTTCCGAAGTCATTTGACTTGAGAGCCTCAAGGAAATTTCTCTTAACTAACTTGGCAGCTGCAGATTTAGTGATAGGGGCAGCTGTGCCGTCCATCCTTCCTCTCCCTCTGGAAGCTTTGTTGTGATTTATCAGGAGAGCGGCACCAAGCTAACAGGCACACGCTAGAGAGCCCACAAACTGTCAGCTAATTTTATCCCAAAGTTATGCTGAGCCGTTCTATTTATATAGGGATCATTTCAAACTTCAAAACATCCTTCTTGGCTGTCACTGCACTCTCAGGTCTTTTAAACTGGTTCTATACTAACTAATTCATTGAATAACATAGTGTATCAATATGAAGGAAAACCCTCACAATACATTTCAGAGAATGAAATGTCACTATTATTTCTTATACAATCAAAGTAATAATGTAAGATTTAAAAGCTCTTAACTTTTTTTTTTTTCCTCAGTAAAAACATCTGGTGATCTGGTGCCCAACTGGAGATCCAATGTCTTGCTCTGATTAACCAATAGCCACAAATGAAAATTTGCTACAGTTGCTAATATACATGTGCTTCTGAAAACCTATAAAATAATTCTGTAATAAGAGCCTGCAAAATCAAGCATGGTCATACACATTTGAAAACAAACAGAAGGTTATCAAGTGACTTAGACTTGAAAAACGTCAACATCATGAAAGAAAGCAGGGTAGGGTGATGGTGGTAGGGGACTATTTTAGGTAAAAAGAGACTAAAGAGACAAAACAGCTAAATGCAATGACTGAGTAAACTTTATTTAATCTTGTATTTTAAAAAATCAGTTAGAAAAGACTATATTGGTACAGTTGTGGAAATATGAATATGGACTAGATATTACTTGATGATATAGAGTTATTGTTAATTTTTTAAGGTGTGGTAAAAGTATTGTGGTTATGTAGAATAATATTCTTATTCTTAAGGGGTAAATTGTCATGATGCCTAAAGCTTCTTTTCAAATAATTCAGAAATACAAAAATAAATGTGTATATATATGTATATATATATACGTGTATAGATATGTGAGTGAGTGTGTGTGTGTGTAAACAGAGACAGAGAGAGAAAGCAAATGAGGCAAAAAATTAAAAGTTGGCAAATCTAATGAGGGATTTACAGATGACCATGATATTATTTTTTCATCTTTTCTGTAAGTTTGTAATTTTCCAAGAGAGGAAAATACTCAATTTTTATATGTACAAATCATTACAAATTAGAAAAATTGTGATAGTAAATGTTAATTTGAACATAAAGAAATTACACTTTATATATTGTCTGTGGGAGTCAGAACTGGTGCAAACTTTCTGCAGAATAATTAGCAACATGAATTTTAAAAAACTAAAAATGATAATAGTATTCAATTCTTAGAATTTACATAAGCATATAGACGTGGATGCAAATCGTAACATAGTATTTTAACTTATTTCATTGATGTGTAACACAAATACAAGAAAGTAGAAAGTGACAAGTCATAAGTATACGGCTTGTCCAATTTTTACAAAGTGAACACACCCCTGTAACCAACCCCCAGGTCGAACCACAGAGTAGTTCAGGTACACTTGAAACCCCCTTTATGTCACTTTCCAATCCAAACACTCACCTGACCCCCAATGACAACGATTATCTTGACTTCTAATACTGTAGATTAACTTTGTTTTTTAATGTTTAAGATTTTTGTTAATATTCTTAATTTTAAATCTTCAAGAAGATAAAATTTCAAGCTTAACGTAGTGTAACGTATTTGTCCTGAAATAACAGATGGATAAATGAATACAAATGTACATATGGATGATTATATTGTTAACAATAGTAAAAAACATGGAAGCAATCTAAGTGACTGACAGTAAAAAATTTGATAAACAAATGATGTCATATCCATCTAATGAAACACCCTTCAGTCACTATGACTAGGTAGATATATACTGATTGTAAAATATCTATGAGATAAGTAATTTATAAAATAGTATATGTAGTATAAATATTCTTTAAAAATATCTATACTTATATAATGTACAAATATATATGTATATATTTACATAATTTGTATCTATCTATATAATGTATAAATATGTGTACTAAATGCACACGTAGGAAGAAAATTCTGTACGCATGCATCAATTCCCAAATATCATCAGCTTTTATCTCCGAGTGCTAAGATTACATCTGATTTCTTCTTTATCTCTTTCTTATTTTCTGAAGTCATCTACAATGAGCACAACTTACATTTGTGATAAAAATGTATTTCTGCACTGAACGTATTAATAACGATAACTTGGTAACGCAGCATAAGCACAGAATTGTAGATTCCATAAAGTAAGGAACTAAATCATTCTCCTGCCCTCAGTGCCCAGTATGAACGAATAAATGAATAATGAATGAATAAAGAATTATTCATTGATTATTTACGTCCTTAGCACTATGCTTGGTTGAGAATAAGATACTGTTCCTTTTATGTCCACATGTGTGACTCAAATATAGCAATTATTGATTAATACGTTTTGTCCATTTTTGACAAACCTAAGACAAAGAAAAGCATTCCCGGTAGAGGAAACAGAGACAAAGAGGAGTTTTACTTCATTGGAGGATAATTAGTCCTGGAAAAGATAACCAAAATTCACACTACCTAAAATTAAGACTGAATTTCACAGTTGGGGGGTGGGGGTGGGCTTCTCTTAATTCATCTTGAAAAAGAAAAGCAAAAATTATAGGGAACATATTTTCATCTAATATTTAACTTGTAGGTTGACAGTTACTTGTATAATTCATAGAACCACAAAATACAATGTTTACTATTTTTGGAGAAAGATATTTAATTCTTCTGATTCAATTTCATAATAACATGAAGCAATGTACTTTACCTTTTGAATGGTTTCTGTCAAACTAATATATAAAAAGAATCATATTTACAAACGTACTCAAGAGCTTCAACAGATTTGCCAAGGGCCTTTCTTCATCCTTTGATATTCCAATAACATACAAACTCAATGGCTGGAGTTCCCTCTAAAACACCAATCAAATCCTCATGCTCTCAAACTTTTCTTATTCAATTATTAACAGAAATAACACTGACAAATTGCCATTAGTAAATGGTTTTGTATGTGATTTGGGCAGTTCTCCAACGTTTTCATCAATCTCATGAAATCTTAGCTGATTTACAAAATTTGCAATTTCACTTTGTGATGGACATCAGAAAACCCAAGTGAGATATAGACCCAACAGTCAAGGGTATGTTCTCATATTTGAGTTTGCCACCTTGTGACCTGAGGGACTAAGATAATGGGTGATCAGTTAATAGGCTCCATAATTCTTAACAGTAATAAAGTTTTTAATCTAACCTTACCATTCCAAATTTTACATTTTCTGCTTTCAAGGATAAACAATAAGTTGAGAGGGAGGGAGGCAAATACCAATGAATATTGAAAAGAAAATATCAGATAATACATAATTAAATCTCACATTGTGGTTCACAAAGCAATTCATTCCATTATTGGAAAGTTAAAGTCAGAGCTTCTTTGTTATACTGAGTCAAAATCTGCCTATTCATAATTTCTTCCCGTTAAGTCTAATTATGAACATGCAATTATACATTTATAATTATACTCTTTCTAACATTTGAAAATAGCATTCTCTCTCATTAATCACTTTTTTTCCTCAGGTAGTGTCAACTGTTCCTCATTTGGGGTGATTTTCAGAATTCTCTTGTCCTGCCTGTTCTCTTCCGGATCCTCTTTAGTTGATTGATAAATGCCCCTCTTAAATTTTGGTGCCTAACATGGAACATAATATTCCTAGAGGGAGCTGAAAACAAAGGATTCTGATGGATGACACCAGGGACACTCCATTTTTGTTGAAATTGTATTGGGATTCTTAGAGGGCACTTTGCAAGCTTGCCTCGTGTTACAGTTGTAATTCCTTCAACAAATACCTACTCAGAACCTTCAATATGCCAGACACTTATTCAGAGCACTGCAGTGGACAACAACAAAAATCCCTGCCCATGTGGAATTAAGCTAATGGATTTAAGTAGTAATGAAGTCCCCAGATCTTTCCAATCTCCTGTACACTAGAAACTGTCACAAAGTTGTAATTCACTGAATTTCATACAGAAATAATACAGTTTGTTTATATGCAATTAATTGATCTGGTCCCCCTTATGGGTTTTCTACATAACTTAGTGGCAAAGGGAAGGACAACTTAATTTTAGTCCAACCGGATATGCTTAGTCTGATCCAAATATTTAGCAGTCTCTTTAGGTAAATCCTCAGTCTCTTTGGATAAAAGTCTCTATCTTTGAGAATTTTGAATTTCCCTCTAATATGGGCATTTCTAATATGGATTTCCCTCTGAAAATATGGGATATGTATAGGGGCAATACTAATTCAAAATACTAGTTCAATATACTAATACTTAGCATCCAGAATCAATTAGAAGAGAATTTAGCCATAAATAACCAGTATGGCTAGACCAGTGTACACCAGGTGAAGATCAGTCAGGGGTAGGAATGCAGCTTATATGACCTCATGAGAGGAGAGGCAGTCCTAAGATGAACTCATTGTCCTCTAGACCCTCCCTGATCTTCATAGCAGAGTGGCTCCTCTAAATTGGTCTTGTCTGGGTGTATTCAGGTTTCTGGCGTCCACCACTGGAGAACGTGATCCTGGTCATTTGCCTCCAATCTTGATGTCCTCAAATACCACAGCCTCTGGCTATGTTAGTCCAATGTATGCTCTGAAACTCTGTGTCCTCTCTCCAGGCACACTGCCACTCTCTCACACTTCATACAGAGACCATGAAGAACCAGCAGCTTTCTATAGCCACCTTCTTGCCATCTTTCTGGGGCCAGAATGGACATGGACCTAAGCTGAGGGCTGGGGTTCTCCAGGGGGTCTACATTCTCCCTGATGCTGAGCCACTGATCTCAGCATCTTCAGACCTCCTCAGGCATATCTTGTTACCAAGTCCCCTCCCCTCTCCATGGCTCCACCAACGTTCAACTCTGAAACAAGTGTGTGACTAGGGATGAGAATGTGGCATCTAACCCCTCAATCAACCTATATCTCTTCTCATAATCCCTCAAGACTTCCAGCCTTCCTGACTAACAGGGTCCAGTTTTAGACTTCTTACTTCCCTTTAACTTTTTCTTTGTCTCCCTAGGTCGGCAAGCTTGTTGACCTCCCTCCATAGGTGGAAGACCTGTTATCTTTACATTGTGGAAGAAACTCTGGATCCTGAATCCTTTGAGCATGGTTCTTGATATATTAAAGAAGGAGATACAATAATTTAGAAAAAAATCCTCATTTTCTTAAAGCCTGATTTTCACAACTATTGCATTTCTAAAAGTCAGCACTGAGATTTAAACCTTATCAAAGGCCAATATATCCTAGGGTGTTCTCATACTTTCTTTCCTTGGGTTGATAAACATCAAGACTTGGCCCTGAAGGCTGAAGGCTACAAAGTACACGATTTAAGAATGAAAATTAAAAGCACTGATTTAATGTTTGGAAACAAATTTCTAATTTTGACCTAAAGAAAGGACTTTAAGTTTTCCCACAGAAGCTATTTCGGTCCCATCTCATAACTATAAAAATAAATAAATGTAAATTCTGCAGAACATTTTGAGAAAACAAAGCAAATTTCCATGAAGAAATGTAGAAAATTGAGAAAGTCATCTGGATTATTGTGCTAAAAAATCAATTATTGACCAATTTATCTGAGCGGCAGAGGATAAAACTAAGAGATTATTATTTGCACTTACAAAACAAATAGCAGCTGAATTAAAATGCCCCTCAAGGTCATTCTAATATATAGGAAGTAACGTGACCAATGCTAATAAAACACATTTGAGAGCTTTCCGCACTATCCAGACCACTGCTTCGAGCCACCATCTCTCTAGGCCTCAGGAGGCAAAATTACACAGAGACTATATTTCACTCCGTCTATTCAGGCCCGTCAGAAATTCCTGTCTCCTCTGATCCTAAAAATAAAAACTCCCCATCCCGTAAGAAGAGTTTTTTTATTAGTGCTTCACAACATGCTCAGGACAGTGTCCTCTCCGCTCGGAGCAAAGTGAAGAACCTGCTAACAAGGTGATGATATTGTGCAAGGGGCCTGGAAGACCCTCTTGTACTCTCTGAGGACCTATAGGGGAGGCAGCAGGCACAGACGCCCGGCTGCTTGTTTTCTTGATGTCTGTGTACAACACAATCTGACCACTTGGAGTATCTTCTCTGAAACACAAAGAGCTCCTTGGTCACTGAAGGCATTTAAACATGAATTTGATGCTACTAAGCCAGCAACTACCTATCAAAGGCAACGACAGAGAAGAAGTCAGAAGCCAAGGCTTCTAAGATATACCTACAGAAACCAAAACTTCTGTGAAAACAGAACCCCTTGGGCCTCCCTGACTTTCGTAGGCAGATGAATTAGGATGTCCTTGCCATCAGCCCACAGAAATCGTTGCTAAGGTGGTCTGAAATCTTTTTCTTCTTAGCTGCTATACTTAAGTCTACCATGTAGCATCTTACTGATTACATGTCATCTTGTTTTGTTTGTTATTGTGTCATATATGTTAGTGTTAATGTTTTATATAAAGATTGCTTTTGGTTATAGGTAACACCAACAACTGAAACTGACAAATAATAAAAAAGATTTATCAGTTTACAGAATGGACAATTCCAGTTAAAGCATGGGTTTCAGGAGAGCTCTGATCCAGGGATTTATAAAGTCATCAGGGCACTTTCAGGTTGCTGGTACTGTTAGTGGTATAATTACAATTGTCATCATTATTTCTAGTTTACAGATTAGGAAAACTAAGAACGCAAAGACTGTAAGTGAATTATACAAGGTTAAATGACAAATAAGTGACAGATCCAAGATTCAAGCCTACTCCTTGAGACTCCAAGCCAATGTTGCTATTGGAGCAAAGGCTTTTTATAGAGTTTTGTGAGGCATTGTATTATGATCACTGAGTAACCTAGGAAAAAATCTGCTTAATTTACCTCTTCATTCAATAAACATCGATTAGGAACTTACTATGGGCCAGGCACTATATTAGTCATCTTTTGCTACATAACAAGTAACCCCAAAATGCATGACCTTAAAGCAATAATAATCACTTATTATCTCTCACGGTTTCTGTGGGCCAGGAATTCACACAGGACACTATGGGAAAGGGAAAGGCTTGTCTCTGCTACATGATATTTGAGTCCTCTGCTGAAAGACTCAAAGGCTAGGTGTTAAAAGATCCCCTTTCAAAACGGTTTGGTCACTTAGCTAACAAGTTGGTGCAGGCAGTTTGGTTCCTGTCCGTGTACTCCACGGGGCTGCTTGAACGTCCTCATGACATGGCAGCTGGCTTCCCCCAGAATGAAGAACCCGTGAGAGGAAGTTGGAAGCTGCAATGCCTTTTATTACCTGACTTAGGAAGTCATACACCACCACTTCCACCATATTCTTTTGGCCACACTGCCCTGATTTGATGTGAGAGGAAGATTAAAGAAAGGCATGGGGGACTTCCCTGGTGGCCTAGTGGTTAGGATTCGGGCTTTCACTTCAGGGGCCCGGGTTATATCCCTGCGGGGAAGATCCCACAAGCCACACAGTGTGGCCTAAAAAAAGGAAAAGAAAAAGAAAAAGAAAGGCATCAATACCAGGAAATGAGAGTCATTGGAGGTTCATCTTAGCCACTGCTGGGGCTCTTCTTAAGCACCGTAAACACATGAAGAAAATCCCTACCTTTATGGAGCTTGTGTACTAGTGAAGGGATCATAGGGGAATCAGACAATTAAAAAAACATAGTTTGTCAGGTGATAATACATGCCATAGAGAAAAATAAACTAGGGAAAGTCTAGGATCCCAGCCAGCCCATAAGTCACCCATGTACAGATCAGAAAAATGTATGTTCCTTTGGGCCAATAAGTGAAAAAAAGCATCCTCCACTTCCAGGCTAGTCCTGGGAAGGTGTTATGGCCTTGGAAAGCACGGCAATTTCAAATATATGATCAGAGAAGTCCTCACTTTCCCTGAGTAAAAACTTGAAAGAAGTGTGAGAGCAAGGCATGCTGATATCTAGGGGAAGAGCTTTCTAGGTCACGGGAGCAGGAGATGCTAGTGCCCTGAGATAAGGTAAAGGAGGTGACCCTAAAAGGCCATCCTCATTCAGATACCTCTACCTCTTTTCAGGTATTTTTGAAGCTCAATAAAGCTTAACAGTGGAACTGATGTATGTCATTTATTTCATTTATTATACTTCTTGAACCCAAGTCCAATTCTCTAAGTTAAGCCTATAACAGCATTTTTGTATTTGCTGTGTGTCTGGCCCGGTAGTAAGTTCTCAAAAATGGTTTATCATTGATGATGGTTTTATATTTTCCATAAATAAGCAGAAAAGTACACACTTCATTTTATTTGTGGATATTCAGTATTGAAGTGGAGCAAACCCCAAAATTTTTCAAACTATATTAGGGTTTCAATTCTCTGTTCTCCAAGGTCCCCATATCACCTTTCATGTTGGGGCATGGCAGACGATTTATAACAGAGACCTCGCAAACTAGTACCATTACAGCTATACTTCTGTAACAATGCAGATCAAGTCTGTGTGCTAAGCATACTATTTCAGAAGAACAATTTCCGTGGTTGAAAGAATCAAACCAAACAATGTATATAAATGTGATTTGTACATTGTAAAGCATTCCAGAAGCATTCCAGGATTACCATTGCTGCCGTTCATATCAGTGAGACTAAACAGAACATCACAACTCTCCTGAGAAAGAAAACCCTCCTGAGTAGCTCCTGGGGTTACTGTAAAAGAGCACTGGACTGGGAAACCCGGTTGTGCTCCCAGCTCTGGTGATAATTAGCTGTGTGTTTCAAATAATTCAAAATACCTCTCAACGACTCAGTTTCCTCTAAATCAAAATGAGACCTACTAGACCCACTCCTCAGCCTTTCGTTTTTTTTTTTTCTCATTGAATTCGGGGTCTCCTGGATATTGGCAAAGCTTGACAGTGTTTTACAAGGGCAGAAGTCCGTGACCCATTCTCTGAATGGACTGCCCATTGCCCTTGCCCGCAGAGAGGGTCAGTTTCTGTCTTCAACCAGTTGGGGGCGCTGGAAGAACTCTTAAAACCGTCTCAATTCTAAAGTTCTTGGTGGAATTACAAACTGGAAGTGTGTGTTTAGCATAAAATCTGTTTTTAAAAATCCCACAAATGACTGAAATGATTGCTTTGTAAGCAATAGGGCTCAAAATCCTTCTCAAGCACATCTTCGCTTAGAACTCTATTTGTGGCCTGGCATCCTTCTCTTTGGAATGCTGAAGCCATTCTTTAGCCACTACTACACACTTGGAATTAATATCAGCGAACAAACCTGCTGTCTTCCATGGGGGAGTATTTAGACTGAATTTGTAGTGCATCACTCTGAGCTTTTCTAGAGCTTCCTGGTCGCTGGCACCATGTTACATTGTTCTCTTTCATTTGCTCCCTTAATGAGTGGTGGGTGACAGAATGGCTGGATTGACACAGGCAATAACCAAGCTCTGGTCCACCTGAATTTTGACAGACTACTTTTAATGTCATCGTTGACTGTGAAAGACAAGGTTTCTTGAGATAAAACATCCCTGCGCACACAGGGGGGCACTGACTCTGTGCTCCAGGTCTCCTAGCAACTGGCCTGCATTTACATGCCCTTCCAGCATGGTTCAAACGCCCAGCGCAGCTTGTATTTCCATCCCTCACCCTGTTACACACTTCACAAAATCAGCTCGAGGGAATCATTTACCACAATTTTGTCTCATCAGAACATATGCAGCATTTGCATCCTCTTTTTAATTTTGACAAATTTACAAAGGAAGAGGGAAGAAAACTGCCCTTCCCTTTCAGGTGTTAAAGACATCAGACTGTTCTGACTTGTCTTGTCTAACGTTCTGGAACGTCCGTGAAGACCTACAGCTCTCAGAAGCCAGTAAGCTGTTTACCAATTGCAAAGATTCCTCAACTTTATTTTATGTTTGTGGAGATACTAAGCTGTGAATGCCCACAAAATGCATGAAAGCTGTTGGTGCTGGAGCGCTGCTGAACATAACACATAATCTCTGGGTTCTTACAGAGAGAATTTTGCATGATGAGCCATGCAGACAAAGCTTCAGTTACAGGAAAACCATAGGAACATAATCTACCTAAAGAAAAACAGCATTCTTGCTTTTTTCAAGAACTTATTTACTTGTCAAGTAGAATCACAGAACTTTAAACTAGAAAACAGTTTTGACTTAAGTGTATCAAACCTACTTACTTAAGGAAAAAAAGTACTGAGACCAGATAGCTTGTGTGACTTACTCAAGATTCCACAGTTAATCTTCAGTGGCAAAGTGGAGACTCAGGGTCAAGCTTCATACTTTAGCTTTTGATGCTGCCTCCCTACAAGCTCTCGTTTTATACCTCCTCTCCCCGAATGGACTTAGCAGTGTGAAGAAAAACTAGGCAGCCACTTTAGTGCACACAAGAAAGTTATCCTACTCTCTTTAAAGTGGATAAATTTATGAAAACTTTACAAATTTGTAAAACAAGCAGTGTTCAATTATTATTCTATATAGGTGATATTCTGTTGTGGTCGCTATGTATTCAGGGGATTCAAAAGCTGACACACAGTTCATCCTTTGGCAGATATTTAAGAATGCTCTCTTAGAAAGAAATCCACAAATATAGCTTCTAACAACAAAGCACGTTTAAAAGCTGCAAACATTTTTCTGGAGAGAGAATTAAAGGCATGCTGTGAGTTGTCATTTATGTACTGTCTTTAACACACCAGGCCACATGATGGCAGTGTTACTCGGTAAATGAACCTGGAAAAACAACTGCAGTATCCCCTGGGGAAAAAAAAAATATACGCCAGTGCAGATAAAACTTGATCCAGATTAAATCACAAATATGGGTTAAAAATTTGGGGGGTTTATCCACTTAAACCATATCTTTTATGATCATATTTTCCTACAATGAATTTCTCTGTTCAGAATTTGCCATGGGTCTATGATGTTATAGAATGAATTTCAAGATGTGAGTGGCTAGCAAATACATAAATATAAGTTAAATGTTGTTTGGAGGGGGAGGGCGGTTGTCAGTCTACTGTTTGTTTTCACTGCGATGGTATTAAGAAGAGCACTTAAAATAATAAACTAAATATGTTTTGTACCGTGTGTCTTTAGATTCTTTCCAGACGGTTATTGTCTTATGAGTCTCTGTCTTTGGGTGTGGGAAAGCAAGGCAAGCTTGCTTCTCATGCTCAGAATTTTCCTCTTAGGCTGAAAATATTCCCTCTAAGACGAGAAGGAGATTTCCTGAGTCTCTTCTAAAAAGGCGTGAAGCCACAGATGGAGGTGAAAGCAGCAGCTACTGTCAGTCAAGGCCCCAGGCAAGACTGTGAAATCAAAGATTTGTTCCCGTTTCCCAGCCCCGGTCCTTTCTAGTGTCTCTTAGGCTGCCCCTTGATAGCGCCAGGGGGTAAAAGAGCTAGGCTTGTCCTCTAGATCTTTCTTCTATTTCTTGATCCTTCCTAGGTGGACTTTGTATTTGAAACACGGGTTGTGAACTTTCTGTAAATCTTACAAGAATGAACGTCAGTTACCTGCAAGGGAATATCTGGGGACAGGCATGCAATATACACCTAACTCACACAGCTAACAGACTTGGCCGGAAGCTGTCAGATGACTCTCTGGGCTTGCCTGGCAGTCCTGCCACCGCATACCACAATTCAACAACTATTGACAGAGTTATTATTTATGTGTCTGACGCTCTGGTAGGAGTGGCAGCAGGATGAGTAGGAGGATGCAGCCCCCGATCTCAAGAACTTATAGCAGAATCAAAGAAATGAGAAATACAGACTACACAACAGGGCAGAATAGAATATACTGTGAGAGTATTATGGAAAGAAGAGCTCACACCTTCTGATTCAAGGCTCAAGAAAGATTTCATAGAGGAAGAAGTGATATTTGACATAGGATTTTGATAGAAACCGAAAAACATCAGGTGTTTGGTTACACTGTGGCACCACCTAGGAATGCGCTCTCCCCTAAAATCTCCACTCACTGAAGGCCCTTCCCAGTCTTAACCTATGTCAACTATCCCTCATGGCAGGGAGTGAGGGCATAGGGAGAGAATGGTAATCCAATTTTACTAAAATAAAAAGAATCTCAACCGGAGAAATAGAAGATAACACTGGACAGCTGATTTGGGTCTATAACTATAGGAGGCCTTGAATGCAAATAGAGCAGTTCATGTTAAACCCCACCAATAATGGGAATCACTGAGGAATGCCAATACTCTGGGTTGTAATTTTACGTCCAGATTCTGTATCCAGCTGGGCATAGGGAGAACTATGTAAGAAAAGATAGTCATTAAATATAACTGATGACTTATTCTATTCTATTGGCAGCCTGAATTACGATAAGGGTTCTCAAACTTTAAGGTACTTCAGAATCATCTGGAAAGCTTGTTACATTGCAGACTGCCGGGCCCCAACTCTCAAAGTTCTGATTAAGTTTAGGTGAGACCTGAGAATTTGTTCAGTGCCAATGCTGCTGGTCTGGGGACCACACTTAAAGAACAATTAGTTTATGGGCTCTATAGAATATTTGCCAGGTTAGAAAAAGCTACCTCGTCCTAAGGATCATACCACAAAAATACCTCCTAAGCCCTTCCCTGATTATGGTTTCTATATTTCAGTGATTGGGAACATCAGATAATTTTTATCTTAACCACATGCCTGTTCTGAATTAAAAAAAAAAATTGCTGTTGAAAACATGGTATGCATATAAAAATGAGTTTTTAGAATTTGTTTTATTTCCATCACAGACCTCATTGACTTGAAACTGTATGTTAAGTGATCACAACCAGCTATTGGGGGCTACAGTAACTTAGAATGTTGAAAGAAATACACAAAAACAAAGACCCAAGAAAAGAAATTTAAATGATAATGAGTGAGATGACTATCCCATTTGATAAATTTTATTTCTTTAAAATATCAAAACATTACCTCTTAAACGATTATTATTGTTTCCAGTTTTTTTCTAGTTTTTCACTAGCATAAATAATGCTATAATAAATATCTTGTAAAAAAAAATATCAAAACATAGAAGATATTATTAAGTGCTATGGTCTGTGTATATCCTATTTTTATATTTTGGCCAAAAAAACAGAGAAAAATACAAATGGCCGTTTATATATATAAACGGCTGGGGTAATCATTCAATTGAATAGCCAAGAAAAGCTAATGGGCTATACAGTTCAGGACACGTATGCTTTTGGGGGCTAACGTGAGGTCAGGAAACTCTATCAACCTGATCATGTGATGTACAGTCTGGGTCCTATCTGTTATAGGTGTGCCTCTGCTTTTAGCAAATACCACACGTAAAAATCCAGCTTTACAGAAAAGGTCAGGATTCATTGAAAAATCCTGGAAGGAGTCTTTGAGATAATTTATGGCTTTATTTTACAGTTGCTGAAGGTGAAGTATAAAGCGGAAATGTGTCCAAAGCCACCCAGTTTCTTCTTTCTATCCCCCATCCCATCTAACCTGATAGCCAGTGAGTAAACACCTTCCCTTCTCTGATTTCCCACACCCTTCGCTTCCACCAGCCCTTGAGTCTCTCACTATTGTTCCCCATCTGTTGGCTCTGTCTCTCCAACAATGATTGCAAATGCCTCAAAAACAGGAGCCGCTTCTTCATCCCTCTCCTGAATTCCCTATGGATACATTAAGGGGCTGATTATTCCATTTATTAAAAAAGAAGAAACCTCCAAATTACAAAAGCATTCACAATAGGATCTGTATTCTATAGGCTCTTTCAGGTTGCAAGAGCAATGGAGACCAATCGTGCTTCCCTCATTAATGGGGGTTTATTGTGAGGACAAACAGGACGCAGACTCAGCAGCTGCACACACAGCCGGCCCCACCAGGAACTCCTCACTGCCTGTTATTGTCCTGGATGAACCTGTAGCTCCTACGGCCGAGGCCGCGCAGCTGCTCTCCTGACTTAACTGCTTACCCTCTCTGTGCCTCGGGTCCTTCACCTTTAAAATGGAGATCATCATAATACCTACCTCGTTGGCTTGTTGGGAGGATGAACTGGGTTGACATATGTAAAGCTCTTACAAGGGTATCTGGGGCATAGTAAATGCTAGAAGATGTTGGCCATCACTATTAATTCAGCCCCTCCCCAATATCTCCTTGAATATGAGGGTTCTGGCTCCTTTGAAAGATACAGGCACAAAATTCCCTTTTTGTCTTCTCTGAGAAGTTGGCTTTTCCCCCCCACATAGTTTCTGCTCACTGGTATCATTACTGCCCTGGTGCAGAGAATCAGCTCACTGCCCTTCACTTCAGAAAAGGCCTCAGGAGCGACTGATTCCATGGAAACTCGCCACTGGTGAGCAATCATTTATTCTAGTGTCAGACTGCGGGAGGATTGAGAGAGGAAATGGAGGATTTATCAGATTAGCTTCCCTGTACTGAGGCAGTTTGAATTTTCTCTACAAGTTTTGGCAAATCTTGACTTAACTATAGCATGGCTAAATTCTACAAACACTGTGAGGTGGGAAATAGAGATTCCCAGAAGGACCTGAGCTGAAATTGTAGAGTTGGACCTGTGTGAGGCTGCAGGAGCACTGCTTGGGGCTGGCTGCAAATCTCGCTGAGGTGCTAACGTTTTATCATTCTGCAAAGAGGCTCTCTTGTAGTTAGCCCCGCTATTGAATCTGGAGTCTGTCCTGAGCCTTATTTGCTCAAGGCTATGCACATGGACCTAGGCAGAACATCCTTAAAGCCCCTATTAGTGAGAGCTGACTGCTTTCCCCTGTGAAGACAAGCACTACGTGGCAGTCAAATGCAAATCCACTAACAGGCAACTGCAGATTTATAGCACTGCAGTTCCAGAGGAATCACAGGAAATAGAAACTTGTCTCTCCTGGAAAATCGGAGCTACAGACTTCTCCAGATTGCTCAGGACTCCACACAGGAATGGCTACATAATTTGCAAGGCCCAGTGCAAAGTGAAAATATGGGATCTCCTGTTTAGAAATTACTACGACTTTCAAGATGGTGACAATAGAGGATTAATACAAGTGCTGGATCTTTCAGAGCACAGGGCCCTGGGCAACTGCCCAAGTCACATGCCTATGAAGCTAGATCTGATTCCAGGTGTCACTGAAAAATGGCACTTACGGTTTAAACACATCATATGGCCTATGGGGAGAGAATATGAGTGCAGGGGTCAACCTTGTTTCCCCATCTCCTGCAGCCCTGGGGACAACCACCCCATCAGATGGGGGTAAAATCAAAACGGACTGCATTGCTGAGCCCTGCCTAGTTTTACTAGTGATATTGTGTCATGCTCCCACCACCACACACCACACACCACCCTTTGCTGTGAGTCTGAGGACACTCACACTCCCCCTCTGGTCCTTGTGGTTTCTGCTTTGCATTCAGTAAGAGATCGAGTAGCACAGTGCTTGAAAGTACAGACTCCGTACCATTGCTAGTTGTGAAACCTTGGGCAAGTTATTTAATCTTTCTGTGCCTCAGTTTCTTCATGTATAAAAATGTGGATAACAGTAGTAGCTGTCTAAGAAAGCAAAATATGTTAGCACACATAAAATACTTAGAATTGTCCTGGGTACACAGTAAATGTTCTACGGTATTAGCTGTTACTAACCTGCCACCCTTGTCCCGACTGAAATCTTCTGTTGCTACCATCACTGTCCTCTGGACTCCTGAAGTTCATGTTGGGGGTTGGGGCATTCCTCCACTGAGGCAAGAGGGTACTGGGCCAGGACTTCAAATTCATTACAGGCCAAAAATTCAGACATTTGTTTATATTTCCAAATGAGGTTAGATACATATGTTCACAGAGATACACTAACAACATTGGAGGGCCTCTGTTCCTCCTACAAAAGTAATTGCTAAGTGTAAATATTTTAAGTTCAGTACAACCCTACTTTGGCATGTCTTCATTTTTAAGTATACCGGAGGCTGTGGAAATAGAGGGGGCCTCCTCAGCGTATCAAGGGTCCTTGACACGGCCACTCCTGACCTTCCTCCTCTTTCCAGTAGTTAGAAAGGCAGGAACTGGAATCCACATTGTTTTGCAAATGAGAAAGCCCACAGGAAAGAGAAGGGAAAATAACATGGTCCCTGAAGCAGGAGCTCTGGGGATCAAAACTGACTCAAGGGTTTCCCTGGTGGTGCAGTGGTTGAGAATCTGCCTGCCAGTGCAGGGGACACGGGTTTGAGCCCTGGTCTGGGAGGATCCCACATGCCGTGGAGCAACTAGGCCCGTGAGCCACAACTACTGAGCCTGCGCGTCTGGAGCCTGTGCTCCGCAACGGGAGAGGCCACGACAGTGAGAGGCCCGTGCACCGCGATGAAGAGTGGCCCCCGCTTGCAGCAACTAGAGAAAGCCCTCGCACAGAAACGAAGACCCAACACAGCCAAAAATAAATAAATAAATAAATAAATATTTTAAAAAAAAGACTCAAACTCCAGCCCTGTTTTCTGTGAGGCCAGTCATGTTCGTTGAAGGGAGCACCTGTTTTTCTGTAGAATGGATTAAATGTACCTTCTTCCCTAAGTCACAGGGCTGCTGGCATTCGGGCAGGATAGATACTTCAGAAAACACAGTAAGAATGGAGCCAAAGGGGAAAGGAAAAAAGGAGACATTTCAAAGAGGTCATCAAGAACCAAGTCACTCTGGTATCAATGATGGCTGAAAATGGAAATATGGCATAAAATAGGAGTTGACTTTAAAGCTCTAGAAGAAAACAAACAAAAGGTTGAGCTTACTTTGTAAACAGGGTCATATACTATGAGTTATGTGTGAATTTCTTTCTCTTGTTTGGTGATAGATTAGAAAGGAATTTTAAATAAAACATAAACATCTTTCCTAATTGGGGGGGTGGAGAGGGAAGAAACCCCTACCTTTAGTTTCAAATGAATTAATGGATGGGGAAGTGCGAAAATTATCATCAGCCTTTCTTCTTACCGTCAGTCACCACAGCTGCAATGCCTGTCCACACAGCAAACAAGAAATGAGAAAGCAGCTGCCGATGCAGCCTCTGCAAGGCTTTACTGTCCTCCTGGCGGCGCAGGGGTAGACAGGGAATCTTGAGCAAATCTGTGTACTCTCTGCTTGATAGATAAAAAGAGAATTTTATTGCACAAGGTTTATAAATGTGGCCCTTGCTACATGTGTTTGTTCATTTTTTAAAAATTTTAATGGAAAAACAGTATTTTATTTGCTTAGATCTATGCATTTTAAGAGTCTTAAAAATAAGCATAAAAGAGCTTTTACTGCAACATAAAGATCAAAGAGAGTCGATTTCCTCCCATAGCTATTTCTCCAGGTGTTTTTTATTCTGAAATGTTATCTTCTTCTTTTCAAAATGGTGCCCAGAATGAAAAAGCGATCTGTATTTAAATATTTGCATTATATTTCTTTTGCTTTTCAAGAAACTGTGTGCCCAGACATTTAATGGTCAGATTACACTTATAACGAAACTAGAACAAAAATTCAGAAATTGTATACCTGTAATTTGGGGGAATGTGTTTAAAATTAAAAACAAAAACCAAAAACTTTTTCCAAGAAGAAGCTCTGTGCACTGTATTAGGATGGGCTACTCTGATTCAGAATCTGTTGCCATGGTGACCAACCTGGGTGCCTTGTGGGCTCTGTAAGACAGGCTAGTGTGGTAATTATATAAGCTGAAGTGCTGCTGAATAGCCCCAGGAAGGCAGGACTGCCTCAGTGCAATTTCTAGGAAACAACTATTTTAAAATTCATACATCATAATGCCTTCTTCTTTTATATGGAAATCTACCATTCTGTATTTTTTGTATATAAATCTGATAAGACTGATAGAGTAGAAAATAAAATTTACTAACTTCTGAACATCAGAAATACACCAAATTAACTGTATTTTATACTAATGAATTTATTTCCAACAATTCTATTTTTTTATGACTGGACAATGAACCAGCAATTAAATGGCCTACTGTTTGTCATAATATGCCATGTGTGACTTAGTTTTTTAAAAAAATATGGAATATATAATAATTATAAAAGTATAAGTAGGTAATTGATTAGAACAATAAATCAATGCCATTTTTAACCTAAATAGACAAGTTAAATTAGTTAAGTGTGAAGTGCAATTAATACATAGATTTCAATAATTTCAATGAAAAATATATTTAAGAAGAAGATACATACAAATCTTATCAATCTTTTTCATATTTTACATTTCACATTGTCACACATGGTCATAGGCCATGCTTGTAAGAGATAGATCATTACTTGACAGACAGGAAATTGGTTTCTGATGATGATGTAATGTTATTCCTTCATTCAGCAAACAGTTACTTAATGAGAAAGCTAGATATTTCACCTTAAGCAAGTCTTTTCACCTCCGCGGGTCTTCAGTTTCCTCATCTGTAAAATAAAAGTTCGTATTCGGGGCCTTTCCAGATCAAAAATTCTACAGTTCTAGAACTCACAAGATAAAATAGTCTTCATTATCAGTTGTCTAGTACTTCTACTTTGAAGTAAGAAAGCTATTTATTCAATACTGACCATATCTTGACACTGTGTTTGACATTTTACTTATATTACCTGTGGTACTATAAGGTAGGTGCTGTAATCCCACTTAACAAATGAAGAAACAGGGTATATAATTTGAATCTAACTCAAATTTCATGTACTTTGTATTACACCATGCACATTAGTGAAGAATCTTCAGCTATCTGTATGGATGAATGATTTCTTTGTGATGATAAAAAAATGTAAAGTACGATTGTATGACATGTCAGAACTCGGAAAGCATTGATTTTTTTAATTATTAAAGAATTCTGAAATCAATGTGACAAAAGACTAAACTGAACTGTCATGAAATAGGGACTTGCAGATTCTTCCAAAGGCAATGGGATGTAAGAAGTGGACACTACTTAGTGCAAGAACAATGCTAAAAATGGGACTTAGACATTCTCTTACTGTTTATTAGTACCCATTTTTGTCTAGTTATACTTAGGTGATTAATCATGGATCTAGGTCTGATGAATTGAATTTTATAAAAATTAAATGCTAGTAAAAATAACCATTGTAATGAGCACTTAAAATGACAGATATGACTTTTAGTATAGGCTTTCTTCATTAACCTGAGTGTTTTTTCTACTACTCCTCAGAAAGCACTTTCTCTCCCCCTGTATTTGAAGATGAGGCTGATAATGAAGCGGCTATTCAGGTGTCCACATTTATTTGCAAAATCATTGTGTATTCCACAAGCTCCCTCCATTACGTACCAGGTCTTCTGTTCAGTAGTTTTACATACTTTTTACTGAATCAATACTGGCCCTTTCCTGTTCTGTCCAAAGAAGAGGCCTCCCCAAATGCTTTATAACTCAATGAATGCAGTTCTGGCTCTTTATCTTGGAGACTTTTTTGCCTCAAGTCCCAATGTTATACCCCATCTTGTTTTCTGTTGTGTGAAAGAGTGGTCTGATGACAGATTTCATTTCCCAGAATTTATTACCTATTGTGTATATTGCGGTTCAGTCACAATGACCCCATCTGCATTTAGGTTGAATGGGGGGCCCCCACCCTGACCCAATTTAATAAAAAAATAATGAGGCCACTCAAAGCTCATAGATGTGTCAGCACTATGAAAAGGGTCTATAATCAATGCAAATGTGATGTTTTCCTGCTTTGTGGAGCACAGAGGTTTGACACCCATCTCTTTTACTGGATCAAATCAGGCTCCCTCTTTGCTTTGAGAATCTAATGAAAGGTATGGACTTTCTTCTTCCCTCAAAAAAAAAAAAAAAAAAAGCATGTGGCTGGATAATTTATTGAAATGTTAATTGGTGGGTTGTTTCATGCTCTGTTTTTTCCTCCCTCCTGTTTCAGGAATGTGGTCAAGCCTCTTGAGATGTGAATTGTCCCCCTGAGGTTGTACAGAGCACAACCTGCCAATCCATTCATGGGAGGCCTCCCGGAAAGTTCGGGAAGCTTTGTATTGCCCAAGGATGGGGCTGGGAGAGTATCAGTAATGACCGAGCTTGGATTTCCTGCCATCCAAGGCAGAATGGGGGCCTGAGGTCAAGTTTAACTTGATTTAAAGTTTATTGCATAATGTGATGTTTTTGCACACTTGTGTGTAGATATAGGTTCCCATCCTCTCTATAATTCTATGTACCCACACATAATTTTACACAGTATTTCTGAGGGTTTGTGACCTCCATCCCCCAATTCATCCTACCCCACTCTCTGAGGTCAATAATAAGAATTTTAATGTTTATTAAGTGGTTACTATTGAGTTTTAACACAGAATAATTCATGTATTTTTAATGAAGAGGAGTAAGGGTTAAGAGGTTAAATAAATTTCTTAAGGTCACACAAGCCATACTGATGGAGGCAGGATTTGAATCCAGACACACAAGGGGTATCAGTAAGCTATACTGTTGCACAAAAGCCATTGCTCTATGATGCTATCCTCAGGACTGAACTTTATTTCTTTATTCTTCCTTAGTTTCCTAAAGACACCCTTTAGTAATCCACGCCCCTGAACCTGGTCATAATGTAACAAATCCCCATACAGAGATCAGTCACCATTCACACTCTGACATATTAAATGAGGCCCCTGCTATGTGCCATTACCTGTTGGACCCAGGTCCCCACCATGCCATCCCCACATCTTAGAAGAACTCTGTGGCCTTGACTGGCTATTTCACCTCTCCAAACTCCAGATTCCTTATCAATGAAATGGGGATGATAAAAATACCTATGACATGAGATTGTTGTGTGAATTATATCAAAAGCAGGGCATATTAATTACTTGGCATAGGATAGTGCCTAGTACATAAGAGTTCAATTAACAGCAGCTCATTGTTATAATTAAACTGCATTATTCTAATCATGAAGAATTGCCCTCAGTTGATACTTCTTTGAAGGCAGACAAGGCCGGGGATCTGGAAGGTCTTCTGTGACTCCTTCAGGCTTATAAATTCTTCCTTTGCACTACCACAGTATTTTGAACATACCTCATTGTTGCTTTTTGGATTCCATAAAAATTATGTTTTCACATATCTGTTTTCCATAACTGCACTGATAGCATCATATTGATTGTTGACATCTCAGTATCTAGCACAGGATCAAGCACTTAGGCCAGGGACTCCAGGAGTCCACCCCAGTTGTGCCTGGCTGTGACCTGGGTATGGCCAGAATAAAATATGTCTATAATAATAATGATTTTGTATGTAGGAATACTAGGTATGAAATAATATTTGAAATGGAACAGAAAAGAATGAAGTACTATAGTTTCACATATTTTACCATTAGCATTTTTCCCCAGCTTTATTGATATATAATTGACACATACATATTACTATTTTTCTTATTCTTCTCAGGAACTGTTTAATTTTTTTACTGTAACAGAAAACATAGAATATAGTAATATTTCAAAGGTAACACACATCCAGCCTTCAAGTGAACTAAAGATTTTGTTAGATGTTCTTTATAGGATTTAAGTTAGAATTTAATATTGGAAAAAATAACTTATCATTGACAATAAATATACGACTTCTTACCTTTCCCTAGTTTGTGTAAATTGAGATGATTTTAAGTCAAGATTGGTAGCATAAAATGTCTTCAAAGCTGGTGCACAGAACTCCTGTACCAGTCATTTAAATGAGTTCTCAAAGAGTTGAAAAGAATCCTGATTTCATTCAATTTACTACTGATGTGTCTCATGGAGAGAAAGGTTGACTATTAACAAAATAGTCAGACTTGAGGAAAGGTTTTGAAGAAAGAAAATGAAAAGCATTTAAAATTTAAAATGTAAATCAAGTTTTTAGCTTTAGAATAGAATATAATTCAGGCCAGACTAATTTCAAATTTATGATAATTTCATTAGCTGCATTGAAGCTTTCCTTGATCCAATCTGTAAAAGAGTAGTTTGCTAATTAATAATTACAAAATATGGGAGATATTTAAGGCATTGTTTTCAAGCACTATTTGCATTTGTTGTTTTCAAGCACCATTTGCTTACAAGCTACTAATTATAATTTTAATTCATTTATTAACTTAGATCCAACAGAATCTTTGGTAATGTTTTACTATTCATTACAAATGTTATTGTAATTATTTAAAAGTTATATACATGCATTTATGTTCCAATAATATAATTCAGAATTTTTAAAGTAATTAAACTTCATTTTCTGGTATAGGTTACGTGTTAGCTTTTAATTTACTAAAAAAGATTTAATAGACAACCTCTAAATTAATACTCTCAACTATATAGTGAAGGACTGAACTGCTATGGAGAAGTAAATAAATAAAACATTCTTACAAGTATGTTGAAACCTGTCAATGTTTTTTTTTTTAACTTAGCTACAAAATTTTTATCCATCTGTCTTAAACTCACACTAATCAGATAAAATAATTTGTATAAGCTCTTTAATGCAACAGGGCATCTTTCCACTTTAATTAATATCCTTACATGCCCACAACAGTCATAGTTTACCTTTGTTTCTCAAATAGTCCATGTTAATTTCTGTAGTAAAACTGTAAGTAATAGTAATTATTATAATGGATGATTAAGTTGAAGACAAATATCAATCCATGGTTCTTTTCAAAATGGTGCTATTTTTTTTTTTCTATCTCAGTAGTTATATAGAGCTCACCGATCCTCCAGTCTTCCTCTTAAACCTCTGACAAATCTTTTTAGAAGTCCCCCTGAGACCCTTCTTCTTTCCTTTTCTCTGGGTTTTACTTGGGATTCTCACCTAAGTTCTTTCTCTTGCCCCTTCGTATTCACCTTTCATCTCAACTGTTGCCATGGAGTCAACCATAGCAACGATTCCCCAATCAATAGCTGTCTGATTTCTCAAAAGCAGCTCAATCCAATAGCTCACTTTGTCTCTGTGGTATTTCTTTATATATATAAAGCTAGAAAAAAATCCCAGTTTTAATCATTCAAATGCTTTATTAATTGATGCATATATTTTTGCTGAAATTAGTATTTCTTTGCATGTAATTTTGTTATTCTCAATAAGCAGGATTTGTTAAGAGAGTTTTAAATAATTTAAATTTTATATTTTATAAGCCCTTTACATAAAATAAATTCACAGAAACAAATGTTCTTTATACTCTGGTTCTAGAGGACAAACTGATCCCATGTGGAAGCTCTCCCTTCCATAGTGATTAACTAGAAATAACAGAAAAGATGTGTGATTTTAAAATCCATTACCACAGAGGAAAACATAAATGGGTAACTTTGGGGGAATCCTAGAAAAATTTTAAAAATGGAATTAAATATGAGGAAAAAAACCAAAGGGTGCTGCTCTGGAGACTGCTGGTTCCAGACAAAATGGTGTAAACACATTCCATTTTATTTCTCCCACTAATCACAGCAACAACAACAACAAAAATCTTGGACACAAAAATGTAAGACACTTATAGAAGACTCTAAAGGGAGGAGAAAATAAAGTGGAATGGTTAGGGACCTTGGAACTTGAGGAACAACCTGGCAGTAAATTCCCTGAGTTTTTTCTTGCCTCATAAATACCTCAGCCTGAATGCTAGAGAACCTAGAAACATCAACAGTCACAAACAGAAAACAGCCCCAAGAACAGTCTGCTTTCTCTAGCCAGAGGACCAGGAAAAGGTGATCCAACAAGACACAAACTCCTTAACCATACCTGCCTGTTCTGGGGGGGTGAACATTAGGAAAAGCACCACTCCTCTCCCCTACCACACTGGGCACTGCAGTGGCAGACCAAGGGGGCAGAGCTCTGTTTTCCACTCTTCCCACTGTAGTAACAAGGAGATGACCCTCACCACATGAGTCAGAGGGTGAAACCTTGTCTTCCAAACTTTCCATGAAACAAAGAGGTGGTACCCTTCCATATACCAAGACAGTGCTGAGAGATTGTGGGATGCAGTACAGTCATCTGGGTAACCAAAGCAGAGCAGATCAGAATAGCATGGCAGCGTCTTGATAAACTAAACTGATATTTGAACTATAGTACACCAAAAGAGTAACAGGATATGCATTCTGAACCTAAACAGGTTGCTAAAGAAGATGACTTAATAGGAACCAAAGTCTCATAACACAATACTCAAAATGTCCAGGGTACAGTACACAATTGTCATACCAAGAACCAGGAAAGTCTAAACCAAATGAGAAAAGACAATCAATAGATGACAACATCTACATAACACAGATGTTGGAATTGTCTGAGCAGGATTTGCAAAAAGCTGTCTAAAGTGCTTTAACAAGCAATTGTGAACAATTTTGAAACAAATTTTAAAAAATAGAAAATATTGCAAAGAAATAGAAGATGTAAAGAAAAATTAAATGGAAATTCTAGAACTGAAAAATACAATAATCTAAATAAAAACCTCGCTGGACAGGCTCAATAACAGAATGGAGATACAAGGTAAGAATCAGTGAACTTTAAGATAGTTTAACAGAAATTAATTAATCAAAAATACATAGAGAAAATGTTTTTTGAATAAACTGAGCCCTAGGGACCTATAGGATAATAACAAGAGATCTTAGATTCATGTTATCAAAGTCCCAGAAAGAAAGAAAAAAAAAATGCAGTATTGAAAACAATTCAAAGAAATAATGGCTAAAAACTTCACAAATTTGATGAAAGATATAAACCTACAGATTCAGGAAGCTGAGCAAACCACAAACAGAATAAACTCTCCAAAATCTATACCTAAATACATCACAGTCACAGACAAGAGAAAAACTTTTGAAAGCAGTTAGGTAAAAATCAACACATTACCTACAGAGGAACAATGATTCAAATAACAGCTGGTTACTCATTAAAAATCATGAAGGTCAGAAGAAGTAATACAAAATTTTTCAAGTGCTGAAAGAAAAGAATTGTCAACCCAGAATTATTTATCCAGTAAAAAAATGCTTCAGGAATAAGAAGAATTTGAGGATAAAAAAAAAATTAAGAGAAATTATCCCCAGCAGAATGAAAGAATAGCTAAAGGAAATTCTTCATACTGAAAGAAAATGATAACAGAAGGAAACAAAGAACATCAAAAATGAAGAAAGAACAAATTAAAGGATAAAACATATGGGCAAATCCAATAGATTATTTTTCCTTGCAATTTAAAAAAATCATGTTTAACAGTTATAACAGTGTCTGATATGGTTCTCAGTGTATGTAGAAGTAATATTTTAAGACAACTATATTATAAAGAGGGAGAATAAAGTGACCTAAATGATGGTGATGCATCCACATTACACTTGAAGTGGTAAAATACTGATAATAAGACTACAATAAGCTGCACATACTTATTGTAATACCTAGAACAACAACTTAAAAAAACTGAATGAAGAGACAGACTCAAGAGATAATACTGTAGATAAATCAAAATGGAATATGAAAAAACAAATGCTCAAGCAACACAGAGAAAGACAAGAAAGGAAAAATCAGAAGAATGAAAAATAAAGAGAATAAACAAAGCACATAATAAATGGCAGACATGAATTCTGAAATATCACTAATTACCTTAAGTATAAATGGCCGAAAACACAGGAAAAAGGGAGCTGCAAAGTACATGAAGCAAAAACTTACAGAAATGAAAGGAGAAATAGAGAAATCCATAATCACAGTTGGGGACTTCAATACCCCTTTGTTAAAAGTTAGTAGAAATAGCAGAAAAAAATGTTAGGAAGGATTTAAGAGAATTAAACAATACCCAGCCAAAGAAATCTAATTGATAATTATAAGAACATTCTACCCAACAGCAGCAGAATACACATTCTTTCTAAGTGTGCTTGGGACATTCACAAAAGACTATTTCTTAGATCATAAAATGAACCTTAAGAAATTAAAAGAATTGAGATCATGTAAAGTATGTTCTCTGATCTTAATGGAGTCAAACTAGAATTCAATAACAGAAAGAAAAGAAAAAAATCACTAAACACTTAGAAATCAAACAATCTACTTCTAAATAATCCATGTGTCAAATAAATAGTCCCAAGGAAAAACTTTTTAAATCAACTGAATTAAAATGAAAATACAGCACATCAGAACTGTAGAAAACCACAATGAGATATCTATCACTACATATTTACCAGAATGGCTAAAATAAAAAAAATAATAATAATGACAACACCATATTCTGGTGAGGATCTGGAGAAACTGGATTTTTTCATACATTTCTGGTAGGGATGTAAAATAGTACAGCTACTTCAAGAAGCAGTTTGGCAGTTTCTCAAAAAACTAAACATGCAACTATCACATGACCCAGCAATTGCATTCCTGGGCATTTATCTTAGAGAAATGAAAACTTATGCTCACACAAAGACCTATAGATGAGTGTTCATGGAAGCTTTTTTGTTATAATCAAAAACTGGAATCAATCCAGTTGTTCTTCAACAGGTGAATGGTTTAACAAACTTTTACACTGTTACAGTTACATTGACCATGGAAAACTACTCAGCAATTAATTTAAAATGAACTATTGATATATACAACAATTTGGATGAATCTCCAGGGAATTATGCTAAAAAGCCAATCCCCCAAAATTGCATACTGTATGATTCCACTCATGTGACATTTTTGAAATTGCAAAATTTTAGAAAATGAAGACAGACTAGTGGTTGTGAGGAGGTGGGGAAAGGAAGGATGAGAAGGAGAGAGGTATGCCTGTAAAAGGGCAACATAAGGGACCCTTGTGGTGGTGGTAATGGAACTGCTCAGTGGTAGAGGATACATGAACCTACAAAGGTGATAAAATTGTATAGTACTTAATACACACACACATACAAATGAGTACAAGTAAAACTGGGGAAACCTGAATAAAATCAATGGGTTTCATCAATGTCAATATCCTGGTTGTGATATTATACTATAATTTTTCAAAATATTACCATTGAGGGAAACTGGGAAAAATGTATGAGGGATCTCTCTGTATTATCTCTTACCACTGCATGTGAGTCTACAATTATCTCAATAAAAATTTCAATTAAAAATATCTGTGATATGTAGCTCAAGCAGTGATACAGGGAAATTTATGGGAATAAAATGCTTAAACTTTAGCCTGTGTTGCTAGTAATTTTTGCTCAGAAAGTCCTGATAATGCAGAAAGATGAAAATATTAGCTGCTTCTGGACAAATATATCACAGATTTAAATGTAAAATGTAATACTATAAAACTTTTAGAAGAAAACATGAAGAAAATCTTTGTGACCTAGAGTTGGGTAAAGAGTTCTTAGATATGACTCCAAAGGCATGATTCATAAAAGAAATAATTGGACCTCATCAAAATTTGAAATGCTTGCTCTGCAAAATACCCTATTAAGAAGATAAAAACACAAAACAAAAACTGGGAGAAAATATTTGCAAATCATGTATTCAATGAAACATTCATATCCAGAACATGTAAAGAGTATTTTAACCTCAACAGTAAAGCAAACAATCTAATTAGAAATGGGTAAAAGATTTGAACATACACTTTACCAAAGGGAATAGAAAATATGTACACTTAAAAATTTTCAATACCATTAATGTAGTAGGCAGAATAATGGCCTCCAAATGGTGTCCACCTTCTAATTTCTGGAACCTGTGAATATATGATCTTACTTGGTGGAAGGGACTTTGCAGATGTGATTAAAGTTAAGGACCTTGGGACTGCCCTGGCAGTCCAGTGGTTAAGACTTTGCCCTCCAGTGAACGGGGTTCGGGTCCAATCCCTGGTCAGGGAGGTAAGATCCCACATGCCTCGGGGCCAAAAAAACCAAAGCATAAAACAGAAGCAACATTGTAACAAACTCAATAAAGACTTTAAAAATGGTCCATGTCAAAAAAAAAAAGAATCTAAAAAAAAAAAAGTTAAGGACCTTGAGATAGGGAGATTATCCTGGGTTATCCAGGTAGGCCCAGTTTTATCATATGAGTCCTTAAAAGGTGAAAATCTTTTCTGGCTATGGTCAGAGATACACAACAACAGAAGGGTCAAAGATATGTGATATTGCTGGCTTTGAAGATGGAAGGAGGGCCAGGAGCCTCTGGTGGCCTCTAGAAGCTAGAAAAGTCAAGGAAATAAATCTTCCGAAAAGGAATGAAGCCCTGCCTACACCACGATTTTAGCCTCATGGGACCTGTGTCAGGCTTCTGACCTACAGAACTATAAAACAATAAACTTGTGCTGTTTTAAGCTGCTAAAGTGGTGGTAAGTTGTTAGGGCAGCAATAGAAAACTAATACAATCAGTCATTACAGAAATGCAAATTAAAACCATGATGAGATATCAATACATGCCCATTAAAACAGCTAAAATAAAAATTACTGACAGTAGCAAACACTAGAGAGGATGTGGAGAAACTGAATCCTCATAAATTGTTAGTGGGAATGTAAAATGATACAGCTACTCTGGGAAGCAGTTTGGAATTTTCCTTAAAACCTAAACATGCAACTATCACATGAGCCAGAAACTGTACTCCTGGACATTTATCCTAGAGAAATGAAAACTAATGCTTACACAAAAACCTATAAAGTAATGTTCATAGAAGCTTTATTTGTAATAGCCCAAAACAGGAAACAATCCAAACGTCCTTCAATGGATGAATCAATAAACAAACAGTGATATACCCATACTATGAAATAATTCTCAGCAATAAATAGAAACAAACTACAGACACATGCAACAACTTGGATGGATCTCAAGAGCATTATCTGAGTGGAAAAAAAAAAGTCAGTCTCAAGGAGTTGAATACTGTATGATTCCATTTGCATAACATTCTCAAAGTGACAAACTACAGTGATGGAGAACAGGTGAGTGGTAGCCAGGGGTTAGGGATGGGAAAAGTGTGTGACTATTAAGAGATAAAATGAAGACTTTATCTGCAATGATGGAACATTGCTGTATCCTGGTTGTGATGATAGTTGTCTGAATCTATGCCATACAATTTTATAGAACTACCCCCCCCCAAAAAAACACAGTATACAACAGCATCATTCATAATAGCCAAGAAGCGGAAACAACCCAAATGTCCAACAACTGATGAATGGATGCACACAATGTGGTACATCAATATAATGAAATGGTTTTTGGCAATAAAAAAGAATAAAGTACTGATACATGCTACAAAATGGATGAAAACATTAGGCAAATATACAGAGACAGAAGGTAAATTAGTGATTGCCTAGGACTGGAGGATAGAGAATCAAGAGTGACTGCTAATGGGTATGGGTTTTCTTTTTGGATGTAATGAAAATGTTCTAAAATAGATTATGTTGATGGTTGTACAACTCTGAATTTACGACAAATCAGTGAATTGTACACTTTAAATGGGTGAATTTGTGGTATATGAATTGTATGGCATATGGTACATGAATCATAATTTCAGTAAAGCTGTTTTTTAAAAAAAAGGAGTGCATGTCAAAACTGATGAAATCTGAATGAGGCCTGCACCTGAGCTAATGGTATTGTGCCAAAATGAGTTTCTTGGCTTTGACAACGTATTACATACATTGTACTGAGTGAAGGCTACATGGGAATCCTCTGTACTATTTGGCAACTTCTTGTGAGTCATAAATTATTTCAAAATTAAAAAATTATTTTTAAGGAAAGTGTGCTGCTTCATGCACTTGGTTGAAAGACCGTTGAAGTAGGAGGGAGCCCTGGGGCAATGGACAGAAAGATGACAGGGTTACTACAGCGGGAGCAGTCAAGCATGTCAACCACCCCATGGTTCTCCATGTAAAGAAACAAGCAAGAGTGGTGCCCACCTTCAGGCAGCAACAACACATGTAGAGGCCTCCACTGGAAAGGAAGGACTAGGATCTTGGAATAATGGTCACAAACAGGAGGAATGAAGAGTGTCCATCCCTCCTGTAGCTATAGGTACACCCCAATCAATAGTCTCTTCTGCCTCTCCCACAAGTGACTGCAAGCAGTCTGCCAGTCCGCTCCCAGCATCATTTCATGAATCTCCCCCATATGCAGGCTGGAGTAAATTGATGGAGCTTTCCCAGGATGGCCAAACAGGGCAACACAAATACAAAGATACACACACAACCACTTAACAGTTGAGATTAGCTAGCATCATGAGAAAGAGGTACCATGCATGAAAGAATGCACACGTGAAGAAATAGTTAATAGAGCTGGCAGCACTGGACTTTAGACACCATCACTACTTTATTTAACACATATTTCCTGAGCTTGCCTGTTATGTACCAGGTACTTTAACTTCTGGAGATACCACAGTAAACACAACAGGCAAGGTTGCTACCATCATGGACATTTCAATTTTTACTGGTTGAGACAGACAACAAAAATATAAGCAAAGGAAAATATCAGAGCACAAAACGTGTTTTGGACAAAAATAAAGCAGAGTGGACCTTCCCTGGTGGCGCAGTTGTTAAGAATCTGCCTGCCAATGCAGGGGACACGGGTTCAAGCCCTGGTCCGGGAAGATCCCGCATGCCGCAGAGCAACTAAGCCCATGCACCACAACTACTGAGCCTGCGCTCTAGAGCCCGCGTACCACAACTACTGAGCCCGCGTACCACAACTACTGAGCCCGCGTGCCACAACTACTGAAGCCCGCATGCCTAGAGCCCGTGCTCTGCAACAAGAGAAGCCACCGCAATGAGAAGCCTGTGCACCACACGAAGAGTAGCCCCCACTCACTGCAAATAGAGAAAGCCTGCACGCATCAACGAAGACCCAATGCAGCCAAAAATAAATAAATAAATAAATTTAAAAAAAATAAAGCAGAGTAAGAAAGGAGTAGGGGGGAGAGAGAGAATATGTCTTTGAGGGTATTAAGTACTGCTTTGGATAAGGTAGTCAGGGATTATCTCTCTGATGGAGAGGTAACCTTTGAGTGGAGATCTGAATAGTGGTGGGAGCAAGTCTTATAACGTCCGGGGGGGTGGAAATAGGGCAAGCAGGGGAGGGGAACAGGTATCTGTGTGTGGAGGATTTGAAATTTTGACAATAGCAGGGAAAGCAAAGTGTTTGGAGCAGAATGCGCAAAAGGGGGGAAGTTCAGAGAATCCACAGGAGCCTGATCATCTAGGACAATCTAGGCCATTTTAAGGACTTGTAATTTTATTCTAAGCTTAATTGATACAGTATATTC
Source organism: Balaenoptera musculus (assembly GCF_009873245.2). Classification (NCBI taxonomy): domain Eukaryota; kingdom Metazoa; phylum Chordata; class Mammalia; order Artiodactyla; family Balaenopteridae; genus Balaenoptera; species Balaenoptera musculus. The sequence goes on along the minus strand of NC_045793.1, from coordinate 59,832,292 downwards.
CAAGAGTATTTTAACCAGCAATTCTTTAAAAAGAATCAGCCAGCAATCGTGTAAATTAAAGGCTTCATCTTTGAAATGAATCATTCAATAGATGAGTAGAAGAGCAGATGGGACACACAAAAAGAGCAAATTAGTGAGCTGGAGGAAAAACCCAAATATTTTTTTTCCAGAATACAGGACACACACACAATAAAAAGATGTAAAGTAAGAAGAGGAAGACAGAATCTCAAACAATCCATCCAGAAGATCCAAATTTTATCTAATAGAAGTTTTGGAAGATACTATTAGAAAAGTCCTTTTAGGAAAAATGGAGAAGAGACAACATTCAGAGCAATACAAATATAAATATATTTGTATACATTTTGCTCTGAACATAAATATAAATATATGCTTAAATAATACCATTAAGAAGTTTCAATTTATATGAAACAGAGCAAATTCTGCACCTAATAAAGACATAAATATTTATCAAAAATCCATGGATCATTACAAAATATGACCATATACTACACAACAAAAGAAGAAGATAGACAGTTATTTTATAAGACTATTACAATCTCTAAATGTAAACAACGCAACTCCTGCCCAAGAATAAAATTAGAGGTCAATTTCACTTAAGAACATAGAGTCCTAAATAAATATTAGCAAATCAAATCTGGCAGTGTATTTTAAAAAAATGATGAAGTAGAGTTCACTGTTTTTTAAAAAACTCTATATGTAATTTATTATGTTAACACATTAAAAGTTAAAGCAATATGATTATGTCAAATGACATAAGTAAAACTTTAGGTAGATTTCAACATTCATTTAAACTTTAATTTTTATTTTTTCAGCTACAAGAGATTTATTAAAGAAAGGCTTCCTAGAGACATTAAGCGAATGGGAGAAGGACAGGGAAAGGGAAGAAGCCAAAAAAGGATGCGATTTCATGTGAAGTCCCAGCCTGATTCCAAGGGGAGCTCCGGAGCATAAATTACTCCTTAGACCATGTCCTTCCTTGAAGCAGGGGAAGAGGGCTTGGTATTCTCTGCACTTCCTGCAACTGCGGTTTGGTGTCTGACATTAATCTGGGGTAAATCTTCAGTCATTATTGCTTCAAATATTGCTTTTGTTCCTTTCTCTCTTTCTTCTCCTTCTGGTATTCCCATTATGCATGTTAGATCTCTTGTAGATGTCTCACAGTTTCTGGTTATTCTGTTCTGTTTTCTTCAGTCTTTTTTTTTTTTGCTTTGCTTCTCAGTTTTGGAAGTTTCCATTAAGATATCAAGTTCAGAGAGTCTTCCCTCAGCTGTGTCTAGTCTACTAATGAGCCCATCAAAGCCATTCTTCATTTCTGTTATGGTGATTTTGATCACTAGCAATTCTTTTTGATTCTTTCTTAGGATTGCCATCCCTCTGCTTACATTATCTGTCTGTTCTTGCATGTTGTCTAGTTGTTCCATTAGATTCTTTAATATATTAGTCATAGTTGTTTTAAATTTCTGGTCTGATAATTCCAATATTCCTGCCATATCTGACTCTGGTTCTGATGCTTGTTCAGTCTCTTCAAACTGTGTTTTTGCCTTTTAGTATGCCTTGCAGCCTCTCTGGGAACCAGTGCCATGGTAGGAAAACTTGAACTGTAATCATTAAAGGCTTGCTAGAGGATTAGTATGGACAAGTACGAAAGTTAAAAACTCCAAGGGGACCCAGTCATGGGGGGCAGTCCCACACTTGTGAATTTTATCACTAGGAGCTCCAACAGGTCCTCACAGTGAATATCAGAGAAAAATCCCCTTGTGCTTCTAGCAGGGAGAGGGGAAAAGTAACCTTTTTGAAATGTGTCATTGCATTCTATTCTTCTTAACAAAGGCTGCCCTCGGGATAAACTATTTTACCAGAGATTAACCTGGTGGAATTTTATCAGAGCCCAACCTACCTGAGGGAAGGGAAACACTCAACTCCAGACTCCTGTAGCCGTCCTCTCCCAGCTAAGAGCGGGGGGAAAAACTTGCAAGTACTGGTGAGGTTCACAGTGCAGGGGCAGAGGCTCACCAAAAGACTGAGACCTAATCATAGGACTATAGAACACCTCCTTTCTTCCCACACCTCACCACCACACCACTAAAGGCCTACTTACAACTGTTCCTTTTACTCAGTATACCTAAATTAGTGGATAAATACCAAGTTCACGGATGGTAAGATTTGCCATTTTAAAGATGTCAATTCTCCAAAAATGAATCTATAAATTCAGTATATCCCATATCTAAGGTCAATAGGATTTTTCATAAACTTTTACATGCTAATTATAAAATTTATATGGAGGTGTAAGATTTTAAGAACAATCAAGATATTTTTGCTTTAAAAAGGTAACTGGGCTGGGGTAATAGAATTTGTTCAATCTAATATGCAATTGTATTATAAATCTATAGTGATTTATTAAATTTTTTTAAAATGAATTAATATATTTTTGGCTGCGTTGGGTCTTTGTTGCTGCACGCAGGCTTTCTCTAGTTGTGGTGAGCAGGGGCTACTCTTTGTTGTGGTTCGTGGGCTTCTCATTGTGGTGGCTTCTCCTGTTGCAGAGCACAGGCTCTAGGCACGCAGGCTTCAGTAGTTGTGGCACATGGGCTCAGTAGTTGTGGCTTGTGGGCTCTAGAGCGCAGGCTCAGTACTTGTGGTTCACGGGCTTAGTTGCTCCGCAGCATGTGGGATCTTCCCGGACCAGGGCTCGAACCTGTGCCCCCTGCATTGGCAGGCAGATTCTTAACCACTGCGCCACCAGGGAAGCCCCTATAGTGATTTAAATAGCATTATTGGCACAATAAGAAAAAGAGATCAATTTTTTAAAGAATAAAAATTCTAGAAACAGACCCATGAATACATAAGAAAGTCAAATTGCAGAAGAATTACAAAGATAAATGAATACCCAAAAAGATACTTGGTCTCACAAAGATTCAGAAGCATACAAATAAAAAGGAAAATGAAATACCTTTTTTTATGCAACAGTCAGGCAAAAAATAAAATGTCCAATAACATCAATTGATTGGTAAGGATTAGAGGGAAAGGTATTTTCATATTCCTGTTGTGTTAACTTAGTATAGCCACTCTGGAGGACAATTAGGCAGTGTAGTAATTGATTAAAACTGAATATATGCATACTCTAAGACTCAGCAAATCTATTTCTAGGCATTTACCCTATATAAACATTTATACTTATGCACAAGAAATCACATGCAAGATTATTTATTGCATAATTATTTGTGATAGCAAAAAATCTGAATATCAATTAGAATCAGTTAAATAAACTAAAGCACATTTGTGCAGAGGAATATTATGCATCAAAGAATAAAGTACTCCTGTGAGAACTAGTAACATGGAAAATATACCTAGGTGACCTCAAGTTCAGAGATATAATTTAAATATTTATAAGAGTTTTATGGGGCTTAATGATAAGCAATATTGATAGACAGCATATGAAAAGAATTCAGGTAGGATTCATGGAAGCTCAAAGATCTCTAGAGTTGAATGGAACTGCGTTTACTTATTTTAGCCTTAGGAATGCAAGCTTTAATCAAGTGATGTTGCCCCCTGTGTAGGATTTCACAGTCTAATCTGATTTAAATGATGAGTAATTAAAAGGTTAATTTTGTGTCAATTTGGCTGGCCCACAGTGCCCAGATATTTGGTCAAACATTATTCTGGATGTTTCTGTGAAGGTGCTTTTGTGGGTTTTTTTCTTTTTTTTAGTTAATTTTTATTGGAGTATAGTTGATTTACAATGGTTAGTTTCTGCTGTACAGCAAAGTGAATCAGTTAAACATATACATATATCCACTCTTTTTTAGATTCTGTTCCCATATAGGTCATTATGGAGTACTGAGTAGAGTTCCCTGTGCTATACAGTAGGTTCTTATTAGTTATCTATTTTATATATAGTAGTATGTATATGTCAATCCCAATTTCTCAATTTATCCCTCTCCACCTTTCTCCCTTGGTAACTGTAAGTTTGTTTTCTACATCTGTGACTCTATTTCTGTTTTGTAAATAGGTTCATTTGTACTAATTTTTTAGATTCCACATATAAGCGATATCATATATTTGTCTTTCTCTGTCTGACTTACTTCACTCAGTATGACAATCTCTAGGTCCAACCATGTCACTGCAAATGGCATTATTTCTGTGAAGGTGTTTTTGAAATGAAACTAACTTGGTGGACTTTGAGTAAAGAAGATTACTCTCCATAATGTAGGTGGGTCTCATCCTATTAGTTTGAGGCCTTAATAAAACAAAGACTGACATCCCCTGAGCAAGAAGGAATTCTGTCTGCAGACTGCCTTTGGACTCAAACTGCCCCCCTTTCCTGGGTCTCCAGCCTGCTGGCCCACTCTGCAGATTTTTGGACTTACCAAGCCTCCACAATCACATGGGCCATTTCCTTAAAATAAATCTCTCTCTATGTAACTATGCATAGCCTATTGGCTCTGTTTCTCTGGAGAACCCTGACTAATCCAGTAATGACAGGACTCAAATCCAGGCATGTAAGCTATGTCTGTGGCCAGCTTACTCTTGAAGTTTTGGAGTCACTGGCTTTGCAATTTTCCATATAAGTAAGGACCAGTGCATATCATCATTGCCACAGTGATCCAATTATGCAAGTCTATAACCTCTGTTTGTTGCAAAACTCTATCAAGCAAAGAAAACAACCCCAAAATTATATAATAAAGTAACCCCCAAAATCATGTGAAATAACATAATTTTTCTTTAGTAGGTAAGCATCTTTCAACCCTAAGAAAATTTGAAGGTAAATATATAAATGTCAAGATAAACAAACCTGTGTTTTCAATAATTTAGTGTTCAGAATTTTGCCTAATTTTATATTCCATATACCTGTAATATTCAAAATTTAGTCTGATAGAATAATAGCTTATTAGAACAGCAATCTTGTGATTCTAATTTAAAATGTACTATATAATTTATTTAGGTTTGTGATTTTAATTTAATGTCTGTGCTTCATAAATATTAATGGAACATTAAGAGAATTTAAGAATCATCTATTTATAAGTATAATTTATTTCATATATGAGCTATTTAACTACTCGGGAAAATTTTGTTTGTTAAATCAGACAATGTAGAACTTTAAAAGGAAACAGAATATTAGTTTCATGAATGCAGTTTGGATAAAGAAGTTTAAATACCTAACTCTATAAATTGGTCTTAATATTAATCAAAGACCTCTTAAAGGGATTGTTGAAATTTGCTATGAATAGAATAATAAGATTTGTAATCTCTTCTTCAAGCATAAGATATAGGTTTCATAATCTATAATTAATAAATTATCAATTTTTAAAAACAAAGATCACCTCTGAAGAGTGTTTTCTGTGCTAAAAAAGTCATCCTCAAGGCACCAGAAAAACTAGTTGACAATATTGCTTCATGAACACACACACAATAATACCATATGTTTCTATAGGTACATATATAAGAAAATAATAGACAAAGAAAAGAATACATATGAAACTAAGAAAAGTATTTTCCCATGGACAAAGGGTAGGGAGATTTTAATTTTATCAGTAACATTTGAATATTTTGCAGTGTGAAAGCATACATGTGCTGCTTGTGTAAGAAAAAATAAATTAAAGAAAATCCTTTGTTAGGTCATGTGTACCCATTCCGGGTTCAATAATCAGGGGTCGATATACTTCTGACTCTCTATGTTGTCTCAAAACAAGTCTGTGTCAGGAGTTAACCTTGCTCCTTTCATACTAACACAAAGCCATTCTCCGAACACTACCATTTCCAACCACCTTCCTATTTGAGGGGCTTTATATAACGGGTAAAACTAAAAAATACAAATGACTCCGAATGTAATTTTGGTACTAATGTTGAGAGTTTTGTTGGATTTGTCAGTATCACCATGGCAAGAGGTGAAACATAATAGTTTAGGGAATATCAACAAAAGTAGGAGGGCATGCTTGTAAAAAGGCTCTGGGGTGGGGACCTCCTGACATACAAGACCATATTTTCCAAGTGTAGCCTGGAGAAGAAACTTGTTATTTTCAAAGAACTAAAGGTAGAATTCCTCTTGAGGTGCTAAGACTCTTGTTTGTTTGCTAGAAAAGAACCTGCAGCCAGGCTGGATGTGAAATGACAGGCTTTGAGACATGGTCTGGAAGAGAAGGCAGAACAGAGGGAAAGTGAAAATCCTTGGCATAAAGATTTCATTCTAGAGCAAAACGGGGAGGGCCCTAATATTGAAGTAGAGGGTCCTTGGGTCAGTGTCCTTTTAAAATTACCATGTATGATCCTGTCTTGAAGAACAAATAGGCAAAATAAAGTGGCATTACTGGAGGTTGTATACAAAGGTTTTTGAAAGATGAGATATTTAATTAAAATTGCTGCTATCCATTAAAAACTTGTGCTTAGAAAAGTTTATTAGGTTACAAAATTATAGGGTTTTAAATTTTATTTATTATTATTTTTCTTAAGAAATAGGTCAGTAATGCATATTGTCTTTCCTGGCTAAAGCTCTAGTAATATCTGACATGACCATAAAACTCCTTGCTGAAATTATGTGTAAAAATTTGCTCAGCACAGGAGATAGTTCCACCCTGACCTAGAAACCAGAGCCAGGAGCTGAATGATCTGATCCAACCTTCCTTTGCTCCTACATGTTAAGCCTCAGAAGAGGGAAAGTCCCCAGCTATCCAGGTGAGCTGCACAACTCCTGGGCAGAACTGAACTCTGAACTCTGCAGGACCCCCAGGTAAGCAGTGGCTCTCCCCTGCCACCCTGCTGGAGGACAGTGTCTAGGAATGGTGGCAATAAAGATCATTTCTGTTCCCACGTAGTCAGGATGTTAATTATCAAAAGACTAGTTGGGATTATTACAAAGAAACATCCTTCGGTGCTCTCCTGGAACAATAAGAACAGAAGGAGAATTTTGGTTTTACCCTTGGAAACCTGAGAGGTAGAGAGATGCTGGAGAAATGGACTGATGGCCCAGCAAAATGGTGAGACAACTGGGTGGAAGGAAGAATAAGGACAAGAAAGAAATGTCCAGTGATGAAGGTGACTGGGAGTTAGAACAAGGAGAGGTAGAATAAGGCTACTTAATAATTACTTTTATACTGTTTATTTGGCTGTACTGTGAAGTGACTCTCCTCCACCCCCAGCTACCTGAATCTTCAGTGCCAAATGTATTAATTGTCTTAACGGTTCTTTGTAGATCATTAAAGGAAAGGGAAGGTAGTTGCATACTGCAGGGTGGAGGGAAGAGAAGAGACACAGGAAATAAGACACACAGCAAAGGTGGAGAATTTCAAGTAAGCAAGAAAGAAGGGTGATCCAAGCCCCTGAACTTCATGCCAAGGAATCCTTAGGGAGACTTAGAGCAACAGATTACATGAGATGGGGTTTGAGCAAGTTAAAAAACTTATTAAAGAGAAAGATAACTCCAAAGTTTGGAGGTGTGAGGACCACCCAGGAGGCTATCACATGTATTACACATCACTGACACCAGACAGGGAGAAATGAAGAGGTCAAAGACTGGTTCTATGTATTCCAGTGGACTCTGAGATTCATTATCTACTTCTTTGTCTGTGCATCTATCCACCCATCTATCTGTCACTGATTTTATCTATCCAGTTGTTCACGCCCAGTTTTCCTCAATATCACTCTCTATTTCCTTTAAGCTTTGAATGGTTTCTTCAGTATTGAAGGGAATTTCTTTTCTAGTTAATAACAGGGGTAGAATTAGCAAGCGCTAATGCAGTCTGTGGCCACAACCTAAAACCAACAAAACACAAAGAAAAACACAAAGAAAAAAGTGCTTTTTCTTGCTATTTCCCTCTTTGGTGGCAAGAGGTTGCTTACTAAAGCTTTAGGAGATGGCCTAAGTGAGTTTCTCTGTAGCCCCCTGGGGGTGGGGGTGATGGGGTCAACTTCCGGTCCCAGGTCAGCTCCACAGCCGCCCTTGGACTAGGAGGAGTTCAGCTGTCAGCACTCATGGATGATCACCAGTCTGGAGTCCAGCAGAGGCTGCTGACCCACAAGCCCACTCTCCTCTTTCATCCCTTCTTCCTGTGTGCTCTTCACTGTTCAATTCTGTCCAATTTCCTCCACCAGGAATTTTCCATTATTCCAGTGGCCTGGACAAATTCCTGTGATTTCTCATGACTTATGGGCCTCTATGCAGTGCCTCATGTTGCTAGAATTGGCTTCATTTTCCACTTTTAAGATATTCAAGTAACTTCAATTTCTTCTCACTTAGAATAGTCACACGACTTACTTTCTAAATTTTGGAATGTAGGAGAGGTTACTTGAAATGAAATATAAAGTTACAAAGAATACTGAGGACTTAATTTAGCATCCCCCCTCCATCTCTGCAATTTAATCATATTTCATGTAAACAGTCATTATGTTTTCAAGTCATAAAATATTAAGTAAACATGGATGATAACCACGATCTGTGCCTGAAATAAGAAAGAGCCCCGCCCCTAATTCCCACACCAAAAGTGAGCTCATCTTCCCCCAAGGCAGCCAGGCAAATTCAAGCTCCAGAGCTTCTGTGAAATATAAAATAATGAAAAGAAAATGCACAGGCTTAAAAAAAATAATGATAATAATAATAAAACACTGCTTGCAGGAAAAATAAATGAAAGGCAGAAAATGAAATAAGTGTCCAAAAGTAATTCCTTAAGACTCTTATGTCAATTCTCCTAAAATAAAACATATCAAATAAAATCTAAATTCCTCCTGCTTGCCTGTGCTGTACACACACAGTCCATTAGCAAAGGGGATGGGGTCCCTGGAAACGGAAGCATCAACCGAGTGAGCAGTGCCTTGGTCTTTATAACGTTGCCTCTAGGGAGAAAGTTCTTGACCTCCCCCACCACCCATCACTGTCCCTTCTCTGACCCTAGAAATGGGTGCTTTCAACTTCCACTTGTTAAAATGCTGGCCTGTCTTCCCAAGCTGTGGTTAGGTTCATGATGTCCCCTACAATGTCAAGGGCTGGCCCCAGAATCTGATTATCTGCTAATCTTTACTTCTGTTCCTCAGATGTCTCCTTGAATGGGCTTTGAGTCTCTCGCCTAAAACTGTGATACTCTTCCTGTTTCCTGTGGCAGGCCCAGTTCTATCACTTGCACCCCTTTTTGTCAGCCTGCATGGCAAAGCTGTTCACCAGAACAAAGAATAAATGGCAGGAAAAGGTACTCAAAGGAAGAAATCATGCATTTTTCAGAAAACTTACCAACTTGACGAAATTATCAAAATTGTTTTTCAGTAGTTCTTACTAGATACAAGTATATGGTAGCCCTCAGAACTTAGGAAAAACATATATACTTACAGTCTACTACACTGGATTTATATATAGCTATTTCAGTGAAAAAGCACACTATAAAGGATCAGCACTATGCAAAGTGGAGTGTTTGGGGTGAAAGGCAACCATTTTAAAAAATAGTCAGATATCAAACAAGGTCAAAGAATTTTTCAAAAAGTGGAGTACCAGAAGGAATGAGCTAAAAGATAAAAGATGGTAGCTGGAAAATGAGATCTTAAAAGTAAGATTTTAGAATTGTTGTGATTAGTGGTAATAGCAAAATCTTAAAGTACAACCATAGAAGTAGGCAGCGAAGTAGGGTAGAGACAAGGTCACTGGAGGAAAGGCAATTGTGGAACTGAAAATGTAAGTCTGGAAAGGTTACACAAAAGGATGTTAAAATCACCGAGCATTTTGGCAGGATAGTATAAAAGGGAGTGATTGTGGGTGGGAGCAGAACCATCTAGGACAGATGGGGAAGTATCCTAGGGTTGGGGGGTCAGTAGATAACACAGAAAGTTGAAAAGAGTATTTAGAGACGATGTTTCAGAACATAGGGGACTTTGTTAATGACTATGGGTTTCAGAGGACACAACAAAAGTGTTTTGGAAGTTGGGGGTGGGGGAGGATAGGGAGATGGGAGAAAGTACCCTGCCACATGGGAAGAGTCTGCAGGATGAAGGCTGACTAGGAAGCCTGGGCTTCTGCACGTGACCACATAACATAGGGATAAAGGGCCTAATGAGATGAAACAGATATTGGAGGTGAGGAGGTGAGTTATTCCAGGGCTCTCTTGTCACTCTTGTCCATGGAGGTACAGAGGCCAGGAGAGGGGCCGTATTAGGCCAAGCACAGATAACACTGGAGATTTCTTTCCAATCCTCTATCACCTCCACCGTCCACGTTGTTCCCAGTCCGTATAACGGGATAGATAGCAAATAGGTTGCATCCTCTATGGTCAAGGAATCACTGCCTGGAGCACTGCGGTATAAAGAACTTCAAGGCCACATTCAGATTCAGGAGAAAAGGAAAATGATCACCTCTATGCCAGTATCTGCTTTCCCTAGTTTAAGGTGATCCCTAAAGCTCAGTTCAATGTCTAAGTCTCCATCCTACTTCCTACTTTTCAACCTGCCTCCTAGCCACTTAGGACTTTAACATATGTCACTTTACTTCAGGCTACAACCTCAACCCTTCCTGAAGATCCTCTACACAACTTGCTGTGCTCTCTGCTAACGAACCCCACGTTTCCATGTCCAGACAAGACCTCATTCCTAAGCACTAAAAACTTGTCTGCAATCTTCTCCTGGGCTTGGAGCACATCAAAGATGCTCAACAATCTTCCCCTGTCCATGCCACCCCAATCTGTTCCTCTCCCATCCCAGTTAGTGTATCTCCATTTACACATTTGAACAACCCAAGTCATCTTCAATTCCTCCTTCTCCCCCACGTCTTATGTCACCTATTTCCATCCATTCAACCTCTGAAATTCCTTATATCTGCTCCTTGTCCTCCCTCCCCACTGCCTCAGCCTTGTTCACATCTTTTCTCAAGGAGATTTAGGAAGTAGACTCTACCCAACTCACCCTCCAACAGCCATCAGAGTGACCTTTGTGAAACACTGTTTCTCCCTTCCTTAAAAGGCTTTTGTAGTGTGCTCCAAAGACAAAGAAGAAGATAAACTCAAAGGGCCAATATTGCCAGAACAAAGAGTTACAGGACTCCTATCACTCTGTCACAGTGTGACCACTGCTGTGTCCCAGAGCCCTCGGAAGCAGCATGCCTGATCCCTTTCCCATCCCATATAAGGAAAGACATTTGCCCCGTTTTTCTCCCTCTCAGCACACTGAATGTATACATACTCTGCCCAGTCAGCAGATGACTTGCACATTCCCTGGCTATAAAAACAGACAAGCAACCCATGCTCATTGTCGACTTCCCCTGGCTACCAGGAAGTCAGCCCGCTGTTCTTGCAGCGACCCTTCTCTTTAATAAACTCTATCTTCCTTACATTCTGCCTTGTGTCTGGAAATTCTTTTCCAACCTGCGCTCCAACCACAACAGCTTTAGTGGCTTTGCAGCACATACAGGATAAAAATCAAAGTTCTTAGCCCTTGACAGATAACATTGAACATGTCTGTTCAGGTGCCTCCTCTCCCACCAGATTATGATCTCCACCAAGGCAGGAAGGTATGCCTCCTTTATTTTGAGTTCCCAGTAACTGCTTGGAGATGCAGAACATATTCAGTAAATGTGAAGTGAAGTAGTGCAAGCAGGCAGAGGAAAAGTATAAAAAGTAACCCAATTTTAAAGATGCTCTTTCATGAGAGTTGACACGAGCTTATTTTCTGTAACTCTCGCTATAGCTAATTCATCTCTGCTCTTACCATAAATAGCAAAGGAATAAAAATCTTTTAATTTGACAATTAACAAAAAATATATCAGGGTGGAAATGAGGGGGGATTTTTTGTTTTGTGTTTTAGAAATGAGGTGTTTTTTGTTCATTTGTTTTTGTTTGTTTAACTTTTTATTTTATATTGGAATATAGCCAATTAACAATGTTGTGACAGTTTCAGATGCACAGCAAAGCGACTCAGCCATACATATACACGTATCCATTTTCCCGCAGACTCCCCTCCCATCTAGCTGCCGCATAACATTGAGCAAAGTTCCCTGTGCTATACAGCAGGTCCTTGTTGGTTATACTTTTTATTTTTATTATTGTTTTAATTTTTTTTAACATCTTTATTGGAGTATAATTGCTTTACATTGTTGTGTTAGTTGCTGCTGTATAAAAAAGTGAATCAGTTATACGTATACATATATCCCCATACCCCCTTCCTCTTGCATCTCCCTCCCACCCTCCCTATCCCACCCCTCTAGGTGGTCACAAAGCACCGAGCTGATCTCCCTGTGCTATGCGGTTGCTTCCCACTAGCTATCTGTTTGACATTTGGTAGTGTTTATATGTCAATGCCACTCTCTCACTTCATCTCAGCTTATCATTCCACCCCCGGGTCCTCAAGTCCATTCTCTACGTCTATGTCTTTATTCCTGTCCTGCCCCTAGGTTCTTCAGACCTTTTTTTTTAGATTCCATATATATGTGTTAGCATATGGTATTTGTTTTTCTCTTTCTGACTTACTTCATTCTGTATGACAGACTCTAGGTCCATCCACCTCACTACAAATAACTCAATTTCGCTTCTTTTTATGGTTGAGTAATATTCCATTGTACATATGTGCCACATCTTCTTTATCCATTCATCTGTCGATGGACGTGTAGGTTGTTTCTGTGTCCTGGCTATTGTAAATAGAGCTGCAATGAACATTGTGGTACATGACTCTTTTTGAATTACGGTTTTCTCAGGGTATATGCCCAGTAGTGGGATTGCTGGGTCATATGGTAGTTCTATTTTTAGTTTTTTAAGGAACCGCCATACTGTTCTCCATAGTGTATCAATTTAATTTCCCACCAACAGTGCAAGAGGGTTCCCTTTTCTCCACACCCTCTGCAGCATTTATTGTTTGTAGATTTTTTGATGATGGCTATTCTGACTGGTATAAGGTGATATCTCATTGTAGTTTTGATTTGCATTTCTCTAATAATTAGTGATGTTGAACATCCTTTCATGTGTTTGTTGGCAATCTGTATATCTTCTTTGGAGAAACGTCTATTTAGGTCTTCTGCCCATTTTTGGATTGGGTTGTTTGTGTTTTTGATATTGAGCTGCATGAGCTGCTTGTATATTTTGGAGATTAATCCTTTGTCAGTAGCTTCATTTGCAAATATTTTCTCCCATTCTGAGGGTTGTCTTTTGGTCTTGTTTATGGCTTCCTTTGCTGTGCAAAGGCTTTTAAGTTTCATTAGGTCCCATTTGTTTACTTTTGTTTTTATTTCCATTTTTCTAGGAGGTGGGTGAAAAAGGATCTTGCTGTGATTTATGTCATAGAGTGTCTGCCTATGTTTTCCTCTAAGAGCTTTATAGTGTCTGGCCTTAGATTAAGGTCTTTAATCCATTTGGAGTTTATTTTATTTATTTATTTTTAATAAATTTATTTATTTATTTTTCGCTGTGTTGGGTCTTCGTTTCTGTGCGAGGGCTTTCTCCAGTTGCGGCGAGCGGGGGCCACTCTTCATCGCAGTGCACGGGCCTCTCACTGTCGTGGCCTCTCTCGTTGCAGAGCACAGGCTCCAGACGCGCAGGCTCAGTAGTTGTGGCTCACGGGCCTAGCCGCTCCGCGGTATGTGGGATCTTCCCGGACCGGGGCACGAACCCATGTCCCCTGCATTGGCAGGTGGATTCCTAACCTCTGCACCACCAGGGAAGCCCCTGGAGTTTATTTTTGTGTATGGTGTTAGGGAGTGTTCTAATTTCATTCATTTGCATGTAGCTTCCAGTTTTCCTAGCACCACTTATTGAAGAGGCTGTCTTTTCTCCATTGTATATTCTTGCCTCCTTTATCAAAGATAAGGCGACCATATGTGCATGGGTTTATCTCTGGGCTTTCTATCATGTTCCATTGATCTATATTTCTGTTTTTGTGCCAGTACTATACTGTCTTGATTATTGTAGCTTTGTAGTATAGTCTGAAGTCAGGGAGCCTGATTCCTCCAGCTCCATTTTTGTCTCTCAAGATTCCTTTGGCTATTCGGGGTCTTTTGTGTTTCCATACAAATTGTGAAATTTTTTGTTCTAGTTCCATGAAAAATGCCATTGGTAATTTGATAGGGAATGCATTGAATCTGTAGATTGCTTTAGGGAGTACAGTCATTTTCACAATGTTGATTCTTCCAATCCAAGAACATGGTATATCTGTCCATCTGTTTGTATCATCTTTAATTTCTTCCTCAGGGTCTTATAGTTTTCTGCATACAGATCTTTTGTCTCCTTAGGTAAGTTTATCCCTAGGTATTTTATTCTTTTTTGCAATGGTAAATGGGAGTGTTTCCTTAATTCCTCTTTCAGATTTTCCATCATTAGCGTATAGGAATGCAAGAGATTTTTGTGCATTAACTTTGTATCCTGCTACTTTACCAAATTCATTTATTAGCTCCAGTAGTTTTCTGGTAGCATCTTTAGGATTCTCTATGTATAGTATCATGTCATCTTCAAACAGTGACAATGACAGTTTTACTCCTTCTTTTCCGATTTGGATTCCTCTTATTTCTTTTTCTTCTCTGGCTGCTGTGGCTAAAACTTCCAAAACTATGTTGAATAACAGTGGTAAGAGTGGGCAACCTTGTCTTGTTCCTGATCTTAGAGGAAATGGTTTCAGTTTTTCACCATTGAGAATGATGTTGACTGTGGCTTTGTCATATACGGCCTTTATTATGTTGAGGTAGGTGCCCTCTATGCCCACTTTCTGGAGAGTTTTTATCATAAATGGGTGCTGAATTTTGTCAAAAGCTTTTTCTGCATCTATTGAGATTATCATGTGGTTTTTATCCTTCAGTTTGTTAATATGGTGTATCACATTGATTGATTTGCATATGTTGAAGAATCGTTGCATTCCTGGGATAAACCCCACTTGATCATGGTGTATGACCCTTTTAATGTGCTGCTGGATTCTGTTTGCTAGTATTTTGCTGAGGATTTTTGCATCTATGTTCATCAGTGATATTGGTCTGTAGTTTTCATTTTTTGTGACATCTTTGTCTGGTTTTGGTATCAGGGTGATGGTGGCCTTGTAGAATCAGTTTGGGAGTGTTCCTCCCTCTGCTATATTTTGGAAGAGTTTGAGAAGGATAGGTGTTAGCTCTTCTCTAAATGTTTGATAGAATTTGCCTGAGAATCCATCTGGTCCTGGGCTTTTGTTTGTTGGAAGATTTTTAATCACAGTTTCAATTTCAGTGCTGTGATTGGTCTGTTTATATTTTCTATTTCTTCCTGGTTCAGTCTTGGAAGGTTGTGCTTTTCTAAGAATTTGTCCATTTCTTCCAGGTTGTCCATTTTATTGATATATAGTTGCTTGTAGTAATCTCTCATGATCCTTTGTATTTCTGCAGTGTCAGTTGTGATTTCTCCTTTTTCATTTCTAATTCTATAGATTTGAGTCTTCTCCCTTTTTTTCTTAATGAGTCTGGCTACTGGTTTATCAATTTTGTTTATCTTCTCAAAGAACCAGCTTTTAGTTTTATTGATCTTTGCTACTGTTTCCTTCATTTCTTTTTCATTTATTTCTGATCTGATCTTTATGATTTCTTTCCTTCTGCTAACTTTGGGGGTTTTTTGTTCTTCTTTTTCTATTTGCTTTAGGTGTAAGGTTAGGTTGTTTATTTGAGATTTTTCTTGTTTCTTGAGGTAGGATTGTATTGCTACAAACTTCCCTCTTAGAACTGCTTTTGCTGCATCCCATAGGTTTTGGGTCGTCGTGTTTTCATTGCCATTTGTTTCTAGGTATTTTTCGATTTCCTCTTTGATTTCTTCAGTGATCTCTTGGTTATTAAGTAGTGTATTGTTTAGCCTCCATGTGTTTGTATTTTTTACAGATCTTTTCCTGTAATTGATATCTAGTCTCATAGCATTGTGGTTGGAAAAGATACTTGATACTATTTCAATTTTCTTAAATTTACCAGGGCTTGATTTGTGACCCAAGATATGATCTATCCTGGAGAATGTTCCATGAGCACTTGAGAAGAAAATGTATTCTGTTGTTTTTGGATGGAATGTCCTATAAATATCAATTAAGTCCATCTTGTTTAATGTATCATTTAAAGCTTGTGTTTCTTTATTTATTTTCATTTTGGATGATCTGTCCATTGGTGAAAGTGGGGTGTTAACGTCCCCTACTATGATTGTATTAGTGTTGATTTCCCCTTTTATGGCTGTTAGCATTTGCCTTATGTACTGAGGTGCTGCTATGTTGGGTGCATAAATATTTACAATTGTTGTATCTTCTTCTTGGATTGATCCCTCGATCATTATGTAGTGTCCTTCTTCATCTCTTGTAATAGTCTTTATTTTAAAGTCTATTTTTTCTGATATGAGAATTGCTACTCAAGCTTTCTTTTGATTTCCATTTGCATGGAATATCTTTTTCTATCCCCTCACTTTCAGTCTGTATGTGTCCCTAGGTCTGAAGTCGGTCTCTTGTAGACAGGATATATATGGGTCTTGTTTTTGTATCCATTCAGCCAGTCTATGTCTTTTGGTTGGAGCACTTAATCCATTTACATTTAAGGTAATTATCGATATGTATGTTCCTATTACCATTTTCTTAATTGTTTTGGGTTTGTTATTGTAGGTCTTTTCCTTCTCTTGTGTTTCCTGCCTAGAGAAGTTCCTTTAGAATTTGTTGTAAAGCTGGTTTGGTGGTGCTGAATTCTCTTAGCTTTTGCTTGTCTGTAAATGTTTTAATTTCTCCATCGAATCTGAATGAGATCCTTGCTTGGTTGTAGGTTTTTCCCTTTCATCACTTTAAATATGTCCTGCCACTCCCTTCTGGCTTGCAGAGTTTCTGCTGAAAGATCTGCTGTTATCCTTATGGGGATTCCCTTGTATGTTATTTGTTGCTTTTCCTTTGCTGCTTTTAATATTTTTTCTTTGTATTTAATTTTTGATAGTTTGATTAATATGTGTCTTGGCGTGTTTCTCCGTGGATTTATCCTGTATGAGACTCTGCACTCCCTGGACTTGACTGACTATTTCCTTTCCCATATTAGGGAAGTTTTCAACTATAATCTCTTCAAATAGTTTTTCAGTCCCTTTCTTTTTCTCTTCTTCTTCTGGGACCCCTATAGTTAGCATGTTGGTGCATTTAATGTTGTCCCAGAGGTCTCTGAGACTGTCCTCAATTCTTTTCATTCTTTTTTCTTTATTCTGCTCTGCAGTAGTTATTTCCACTATTTTATCTTCCAGGTCACTTATCTGTTCTTCTGCTTCAGTTATTCTGCTATTGATTCCTTCTAGAGAATTTTTAATTTCATTTATTGTGTTGTTCATCATTGTTTGCTTGCTCTTTAGTTCTTCTGGGTCCTTGTTAAACGTTTCTTGTATTTTCTCCATTCTATTTCCACGATTTGGGATCATCTTTACTATCATTACTCTGAATTGTTTTTCAGGTAGACTGCCTATTTCCTCTTCATCTGTTTGGTCTGGTGGGTTTTTACCTTGTTCCTTCATCTGCTGTGTATTTGTTTGTCTTCTCATTTTGCTTAAGTTATTGTGTTTGGGGTCTCCTTTTTGCAGGCTGCAGGTTCATAGTTCCTGTTGTTTTTGGTATCTGCCTCCAGTGGGTAAGGTTGTTTCTGTAGGTTGTGTAGGCTTCCTGGTGGAGGGGACTGGTGCCTGTGTTCTGGTGGATGCGGCTGGATCTTGTCTTTCTGGTGGGCAGGACCGCATCCAGTGGTGTGCTTTAGGGTGTCTGTGAACTTAGTATGATTTTAGGCAGCCTCTCTGCTAATGGGTGGGGTTGTGTTCCTGTCTTGCTAGTTGTTTGACATAGGATGTCCAGCCCTGGAGCTTGCTGGTCGTTGAGTGGAGCTGGGTCTTAGCATTGAGATGGAGATCTCTGGCAGAGCTCTCGCCAATTGATATTACGTGGGGCTGGGAAGTCTCTGGTGGACCAATGTCCTGAACTTGGCTCGCCCACCTACGAGGCTCAGGCCTGACACCCGGCTGGAGCACCAAGACCATTTCAGCCCCACGGCAGTGAATGTGGCAGTCTCCATTATGAAGTCAGATTATGAGGGTCTACAATAGCTGTTCAGCTAGAACAGGCTGACTTGGGAGCAATTTGTCTATGAGGCTGTCTCCAGCAGCTGGTGTCTGAAAGAGTAGGTCTCCGCATGTGCTGCCAGAATTTTAAACGTTTATATAGAGGTCTTAACTGGGTTCAGTCATGGATTCAGTACAGATGGTCTCTGAAGAAGACCTTACTCTCTCAAGGTTGTGTGCTTGAAACAGCTCCTAAGCCTGAGGGTCTACAAGCTGCAGGAAGACAAGACCGCCCGGGGCGGCCTGCAAGCCGTGATTCTTGCCACGAGCCCCGCTGCTGCTGTCGTGGAGTCCGGCTTCCCCCGCCACCCACCCTGTAGTGAGTTTTCAGTGAAGCTTTCTCTCTGTGCTGATGAGATTCATGCTACCTGAGTTGCACAAAGCCACAGAGCGTGTAAATGTTGGGGTGGGGGTACAAACCCAGCAAATCTGGCTCCAAGGTCTGTGTTACATCACCCAACGAGAGTGGGGAGGCCACGCACCTAAACGCCTCACCCCCGCGAGCCACCTCCTCAAACCCGCAACGCCACAGGTGGTTATCCTTTTTAAATATAGCAGCGTGTACATGTCAATACCAAGCTCCCTAAGTATCCCTTCCCTCCACCCTTCCCCCCCCGGTAACCATAAGTTCATTTTCTAAGTCTGTGAGTCCGTTTCTGTTTTGTAAGTATGTTCATTTGTATCATTTCTTTTTAGATTCCACATATAAGCAATATCAAACAATATTTCTCTTTCTCTGACTTACTTCATTCAGTATGACAATCTCTAGGTCCATCCATGTCACTGCAAATGGCATTATTTCTGTGAAGAAGATTACTCTCCATAATGTGGGTGGGCCTCATCCTATTAGTTGGAAGCCCTTAATAAAACAAAGACTGATGTCCCCTGAGAAAGAAGGAATTTTTAATATGTATTTTCTTATATTGGATTCTGGTTCCACCATTTTCTAGGTGTGTAACCCTGGGGAAGATACTTAACCCCTGGCCTCAGTTTCATAACTCACAACTTGGAGATAATAACAGTAACTAATCCAAATGGTTGTTATAGGAATTAAATGAGGTCCTGTATGAAAAGCCTGTTGGAATGGGAAATGTTCAATAAGTAACAGCTGTGGTAGTTACTCTGAACGAGGTTGCACATATGGTTTATTTATAGATAACTAGAAACATTATTGCTATTAGACAATGGGAAACATGCATGTATTTCCTAGAATGAACAGAACATATCTTAACTTTTTCCATAGAGTTCAGGCCATACTGAGTCAGCCTCTGAAGGAGATTGGGAGTTTTTGTTTCTGGTCTCCCCAACTTTTCTCTCTCCCAACATTTTCTACCCTCTGACCTCTCCATCTGGGGTCCAACTGCTCCTGGAAGAGAGGCAGCAAATCTGACAGCCCTCTGTAGAAAGAGGCTTGGGTCTAGTGGACCATCTGGTTAACTTTCAACTTTAACTCAAAATTGTTTATTCATCTGTTCTAGAGATACATTGACACAACTGAAAAAACTCATTCTTTTTTTTTTTTGCTTTTGAACTTACACATTGCTCTTTTCCTTTTAGCATCTTACCTTAAGAAAGTTTAAAGTTATCCAGTATCTCTGCTCTCTTCCCACACATACAAGAACATTAGGATGATTTAACACAGGTTCCACTTCCTCTTTCTTGTTCTTATCCAGAATTTTAAAAACTCATTCATTTTACCGGGCCACTCCTCCTGTAATAAACCAGGAATATTTTTTACAAAATGCATAATTATTTTGTGACTAGCACATAAAATTTTATTTTACGTTTGTGTGTTTTTGAGCTCTACAAACAGCAAGTTCATATTGTTCAACCTAGTATTTGAAGAATGTTAATTTGTTGACTATAAATATTTTAAAATATATACAACAATTTTCTGTTTCTGTTATGGCATTTCTTCACTTTTTAGTATATTGGAATTCTCAGAAGATGACTTGGTGGTGGGGAAGTCTCCTTTACCCTCCAAGAAGCCCTAGTGTGAAGCCTCTACAAAGTAAATCTTTCTTTTACTGATAATAATGATCTTTTATAACACCTTTTCCATGTATTTTTGTGTTAAAAGATCTAAAGATCTGACTCCTTTAAAAAAAAAAAAAAGAGGTAAGGAGAGGAAGGAAATAAAAAGGATGTGGAGGGACCAACGCCCCATCATATATTATATAAAATGACAATAATCACAAGAAACCTATTTCACAAATTACTGGGAATATTACACGTGATAATATACTGCAGAGAACTTTAAAGAGTTGAAAGTACAATCATGAAAGACAGTCCACTGATGCGTTCGAAGGACCATTTTTGGTCTGTGAATGCTTTGTTTCTGGTCCATGGTGACATAAGTATGAAAATTTGAGAGTAAGCATTTAGAAACTGTTATACAAATTTGACAAAGTAATTTTACATCTGTTGAATCAAATAATAAAAGATTTGGGCTTGTATTTTGTATGTCTGAATTTTTACTTCATTTTCTAGTAATTCACTTTCATTTTACTTTACAAAGGCAAAGAAACCCTGTCCTTCACCACACATAGTTTAAGAAGCATCGATAAAAGCTATTATTATTTCTGAAATTTTGCTTAACAACCATTAATTTCTAATTACAAACTAGTTATATGTCATTATTTGAGAAATACTCTTTCAAATCAAGTGTAAGGAGTTGCCAGCATACAAACAAGTTCCAAAACAAGTTTGTTTTGTATTGGGTAACATGGTTATTTGGGAGTCAGACACCATTTTTCCCATGAAATAACATTAGCCGAGGGTTAGGTTCTTGGTGTAGCCTATAAATCCCAGTTATCTCAAAAGATGGGTAAGCTATACAATAAAATGTAATCACCCGTATAGACTATAAAATTTAATGACCAGGCTTCTCCATCCTCTTACGATGAAGAAATTAGGCTGCTGATTTCCAAATCAGAAAACATCTCTCTTCCCCACCCATCCATGAGAAAAGGTGATTCTTAGCTCTGGCAGGGTGGTAGGGATAGGGATAAGGATGGGGTTGCTTTTGCAGAAGTTGCTTCAAGAGCAACTCAGAAAGAGGAAGAGTAATGGAGCTATATATAGTACTCTTCACATAGAGAATGGGGGAATTAGGAGATCAAGTTTGAGGGAACTCACTGCTTGAGTTAATAAAATTAAACTGAGGATTCTCCAAGATTCTCTGAGACTGAGGTTTGGTAGGTTTTGCTGGACTTGAAAGCCTGGTTCTTTACCACAAATGCCTCCATCCTAAACCCCAGGGCATTGTGGTGGCCCAAGATGGTGAGTAGCCTTCATCCTGAATTGAAATCTGTTAGCGGCTACCTCAGAGATTTTTATTTTTTTATTTTTCTTCTGTTGTTGTTTGAAAAGATGTGAGGACAAGTCTAGGCTTAGTGAGAAACATTGGTAGAATCAATTAGTGATGTCTGCCACGGGCAAGAAGGGGAAGTAAGCACAAAAGCTGTATT
Organism: Balaenoptera musculus; assembly: GCF_009873245.2. Lineage (NCBI taxonomy): Eukaryota > Metazoa > Chordata > Mammalia > Artiodactyla > Balaenopteridae > Balaenoptera > Balaenoptera musculus. The sequence goes on along the minus strand of NC_045793.1, from coordinate 59,810,799 downwards.
TCGCTACCCTGAGTATATCCTGAAAGAAACAGACCTTTGGCCCTTTAATTTCAGCTGAAACCAGGATGAATTATTAAGCACGTGACTTTTTTAAATGCCTGGGAATAGCAAAAGGGGAACAGCACACAACAAGGTGATCTTATTTACAATTTATGGTTTCCTCATTTTGTGATACATTTGAAAGACATAGAAGCCTAGCTCTTGACCTAGAGTCCAAGAGGAATAGTTTTATATACTAGTCACTATCCAGAAACCTTGGAACAAGACTCTCAGAACTAATACAGAAGCCCTGGCCACAGTCCCAGGCCTTCTTCTTTAGGTCCTCATTCTAAATTCTGATTTCATATATGAGATTCTTCTCTGTCCCCAAAGACTGACATTAAAAACGTCCCTAGAGGGCTTCCCTGGTGGCGCAGTGGTTGAGAATTTGCCTGCCAATGCAGGGGACACAGGTTCGAGCCCTGGTCTGGGAAGATCCCACATGCCGCGGAGCAACTGGGCCCGTGAGCCACAATTACTGAGCCTGCGCGTCTGGAGCCTGTGCTCCGCAACAAGAGAGGCCGCGATAATGAGAGGCCCACGCACCGCGATGAAGAGTGGCCCCCACTTGCCGCAACTGGAGAAAGCCCTCGCACAGAAACGAAGACCCAACACAACCATAAATAAATAAATAAATAAAAGTGCCCTACTCAAAGTTTAAAAAAAAAAGTCCCTAGAGAAGAGATCCCACCCACACCTATCCAGTCATAGGGTAACTATGGTGAAATTCTTAACCAAAATGGCCCATGGATAGAATCTGGGGGGTTCATGACCTTGAATGAAGAGAAAAAAATCTTGATTTCTAAAGGAAATTAACATTTCCTTCAATTATGAAAGTAGAAAACAAATCAAATCTCAGAAGCATTAGCAATACTTGTGACTTTGTTACTAATGTAAATAAGACTTATGTTCATTATTTCATTATAGTGCTGCAGACATGTTGAAATAACATTTATGCTCATCGCTATTTGAAAGAATGTTGCTAGATCTTGTTATTTAATGTGTTAATAATGTAGCACACATTACACTATTATATTACTATAGCACAAACTTTTAAAAGACTACTTTGATAATTGCATTTGAATGTAATTGGTCTCCTTTGCAATCTGCACCTTTTTTAAATAATTTTTTAAATTATTTATTTTTGGCTGCATTGGGTCTTCGTTGCTGCGTGTGGGCTTTCTCTAGTTGCGGCAAGCGGGGGCTACTCTTTGTTGTGGTGCGTGGGCTTCTCATTGCGGTGGCTTCTCTTGTTGCAGAGCGTGGGCTCTAGGGCGCGTGGGCTTTAGTAGCTGCGGCTCGCGGGCTCTAGAGTGCAGGCTCAGTAATTGTGGCACAGGGGCTTAGTTGCTCCGCGGCATGTGGGATCTTCCTGGACTAAGGCTCAAACCCATGTCCCCTGCACTGGCAGGCGGATTCTTAACCACTGCGCCACTAGGGAAGCCCCACGCCTTTTATTGTATGCATTTACGTTATTCTGCGAAGGTATCTATAATTTCACTACTGCCAGAGGGGACAGTAGTGACATAAAAAAAGGTAAGCCTCCCGGACTTTCAAAGGACAACTATGTTGCTATCTACCATGCAATATAACCTAATATCCCTTAGGACCGAATCAGAGACATACAGAAACTGAAGGGTCTCTTTTTTTCTGGGTGCAGAACAGGTGAGAAACTGGCATCTGCTTTTATTTACTGGTTGTTAATAAAACCGGTGTTTGTTGAAAATTGGCAATTGTGACCATTTCTGCCTACATACTACAGGGTGGCAATTAAGTACTGGCAACCATCAGAAGCTTGTTTCAGCCATACTCACTTATTGTAACTGTCTCAATCTTAACGGGGAAGGTTCTCTTTTATACTTTTTTCTTTCTTTATTCACGTTATGATTGTTAAATTTTAAAATGGGGGTTTTTTGGGTTTTTTTTTTTTTTTGTCTTATTCCTATAAACTGAGTTTAGAGCAAAGATAGTGTCCAGGTGAACTTCCCTGGTGCTCCCAATGCAGGGGGCATGGGTTCAATCCCCGGTCGGGATTCCGCGTGCCGCAGGGCACTGACAAAAAAATAATAATAAAATATAATAAATAAAATAGTGTCCAGGTTTTGAGGTCTCTAGTCTAGATGAAGCATTACTTAGAAACAGAATGTTTCCTTCCTCCCATCTACATCCTGTTATAAAAAGTAGTGATTCCAACATGACGTATTTACAAGACATGGCCCAGTATCTTTTCCTGTAATTAAAAAAAAAAAAAAAAAATCTTTAAAACTGTCCTCCAGAAGTTTCTTACCGGACTAGGACGGAAGGAATGTCTTTGAAGATTAATCGAGAACTGAGAAAGGCCTGCAGCCTGCTTGAGATTCCCGTGGGGTTGTCTGTTAGTGAAAGGAGGTGAAGGAATTGAAAGTGTCCCGCCCTTGGCCTAACCAGGGGCGGGAGAGGACGGTTCCCACTGCCGGGAAGGTGTCTCAAGTGGCAGGTTTGCGGTGACAAAGGCCAAGGGCCGCGCCGAGGGCGGAGCCGCCGCGGCCTGTGGCAGGAACCCGGCTCGCCGGCCTCGGGGCGGAGCGCGGCCCGCGCGCAGGAGCCGGACCGCGGGCGCCGCCCATAGTGCTCCCGGGCCCGGCCGAGCGAGGCGGCGCGGCTTCCGCGCCATGGGACGGCTGCTGGCTCTGAGCTTGCTGGGTATAGCGCTGGCGCTCCTGGGCGAGAGGCTCCTGGCGCTCAGGTAGGTGGGGGCCTCTCGGGTCCCCAGGCTCGGGGTGGCCGGGGATGCGGGAGAGCAGGGACCCTAGAGCCGGCAGCCGCGGAGGAACTCTGCATCATTTTGCTCCTCGGCTGGCGGAGCTCCTCCACCCCAACCCCCAGCCGCCAGCAAAACCCGGCACAGTTTGGGCCGAATCGCGAGACTTCATAGCGAGTTTGTAAGCCTTTGCTGCGCACCCAGTTCTCTCTTACCTAAATTGACAACCGAGTGCTTTGCGGTTTACCCAGGGGCGAACTTTAACTTGAAAACAAAACTATTACTCATGCACTGAAACTTTAATTATAAAGATTTATTTCAGGTCATTGGTGCTGCTTCTCTTTGTTGCCCAAACCAGCCTCCGTCTTTAATAAAGTTGTTCTCCATCTCTCCCCTGCAGAGTTTGAGAAACTCTTCCTCTGCTCTCTAATCTTGGCACGGTTGATCAAAGATACTTGAGATATTCAGCTACTGTTCTTACATCACTTCCTTATTTATCTCTTCGTCTGGGAACACTGAAGCCAGAATGCCAAACAGGACACGCCTAGTCCATCTCATGTTTTAGTTAGAAGGAAAAAACGTGGGTGATCAGACGTCATAGTCTCTAAATTATCAACTCAAATTATGTAAGCCTCACGCCAAAGAATTCCAGAAATGCTGAGCACCTTCTCTGTACGCTGTGCACTCTTAGCCTCCTGTAATAGAGTAAGGCACCATCCTTACCTTTAAAAAGTTTACCCTATTAAAGGGAAGGAGAGAAATAAAACAACTAGATAAATTAGGATGTTCAGGACAGGTACAAACCAACCCCTGTTGGCTTAAGGAGGAGAAGTTACAACTCCTGAAGGTGGAGTTCGGGAGGAAGAGACATCTGACACTAGCCTTGAGGGATGGGTGAAACACAAGTGGGGATGAAGGAGGCAGTCCCAGATGGAGAGTGCAGCGTGAAGAAAGGGAATGGCGGGGGGAAGTTTAGATTTGAGCGGAGCATAAAGTTAAGGGATGAGAACAGTAGGAGTAGGGTTTTGAGATGGTTAAACCTACGTTGAAAAATTGGGGCCTGCATAGGTAGGCAAAGGGGAACTATCAATGTTTGTTGTATGTGTTTTATTTTTTTAAACAGGAACCTGTTTAAACCATCTAAAGCATAACCAGTTGGGCTGTGAAGAGATGACCTGGGAGGGTGGATTGGAGTAGAGCAGTGGTTCTCAGTCCTGGCTGAGCCTTAGGATCTCCTGGAGGCCTGCTGTCTGGGCTGCATCCCCAGCAGTTCCAATTCTGTTGCTCTGGGTGGGGCCCAGGCATGAGTATTTTTTATTTTAAAAAATTCTCCTGATAATGCTAACATGCAGTTAGAGTTGACAAGTACCAGAATAGAGAGCAAATAGACCTGGGGAAACTAGTTAAAGTCTTGCAGTAGTTTGGCCCAAACTCTGGAACCCCAGGGATGAGGGGTAAGGCCAAGGTGATACTAGAGTTTCCAGCTCTGCTGTCTTAGCTGCAGCTTCATCTGCTCATAAAGGGATGCCAGGAGGAGGAACAGTGTTCATGTAACAGGAAGCATCAGAGTTGGAGGAGGAACATTCACTGGTAAGAAATGGACATGTTGAGCTTAATTTTCGTGTTATATAAGTGACCATCCTGCTCTGCAGAACGTTATTGAGTTGGGTGATTTTGTATGATCTGTCCAGCTCTTGGTTTCAAAGGCAGGACCACTAAAGTTCTCAAGCTCATTAAATTATCCCTAAAGTTCAAACCACCAGTGTTTCCATAAGTTGAAGTTTTCTCAATTAGCAGTCAATTTTTTCTTCTTACTAATCTTAAGGTTTTAAATTTAAGTCCCTTTAAATGATAAATGTAGATGCAAACCTAAGAAAAAGTAAATAAAGCTTATTTACATAGAACGCACCTGATAGATCATTTAAATTTGAATGCATCTTTTCTTTATAAAGACTTGACTATAATAAACTTTATTGAGCAGTGACTTCATAGGGTTGTAACCTCATTGGACAGTTGAAGCCTTATACTGGCTGATGTGAGACTGTTGGGGTGAATGATGGGTAGCTAGATCTAGCAAATAAAAATGTAGGATACCCAGATAAATTTGTATGTCAGATAAACAACAAATCATTTTTTAGTATATGCATATCCCATGCAATATTTGGGACGTAATTAGACTAAAATAGTATTCATTATTTATCTGAAATCCAAATTTAACTGGGCATCTTGCATTTTATCTGGCAACCCTATGAGTGCAGAATATCAAGTGCCTGCTATTTACAAAGTTTGGTGGAGTGCTTAAATGCATAATATTTCTCCTTTCAGACCCTTAGAGTATTTTGAAAAGCAGCATGTTCCCACCTCCACATAAAGAAAGGCTCTTCAAAAACAGGGTTTTGGTTTGTTTTTTTCTCTCATCTGCTGCCTTCTATTTCATTATTCTATTTTTAGAGATGGCACTTTGGCACTCAGGTTATTTCTCTCCCCCCAGGGTGCCCACTTAAATTTCAACTTGGATTTCAGATAAGCAGTGAATGATTTTTTAGTATAAGTATGTCCTGCATGGATAAATGGCATCAAGGTTGTCTCTTTTCTTCTGAACTATAACTGGCTAAGGTTCCCAGGGGAGGATGGCATGTCATACCCAACTTTCCCACTCCTCCCTCGTGGAGCAATAAAGGAAAAAGTAGAAATACACACATATCCCCAGGCCAGTGCTCCCTGTTGCAAAGCACACACCCTTGAATGAATCATGAGACTTGAATACATCAGAGACCTGTGCCTGAGCAGGAACTCCAAATACAAGCATCTGAACTTTTTGCTTGTTGCTTGACACCTTTTCTGACAGCTCCACCAAGTAGCTATCCAGTCAGCTTTTGAACACTTCTGAAGGGGCAGACTTTTTTTCAACCACCATCCTCCTTATTTACTGTGTGACTACTGTGTGCTGGTCTTTGTGTTGAAAGTATCAGCAGTTCATTATATTAAACTAAAACATACATTTACTGACATTTGGAAAGAAAGCCCTTTTACCTTCCTGCCTTCTTCCAGTCTTCATATACGTCTTCCTTCCTATATTATACATAATATTAACTGAGGCTTGGAGAGGCTGACTAGTTAGTTCAGAAGTTAGTGCCAAACCTGTGCTCTAAGCCAGGTCTTCTGATTCCAAATGCAGTTTGTCCCAGCTCCACCACGGCCTCCTCTCTTCTCTGCCATTGGGGCAAACTTTCCCCAGCTTTACAAGTCTAAGCACAAATTCTTAATTAAGTAAGAGCATTACAGGGGACCAAGGGGTGAATTCCAAGGGGTTTTACAAGTCTGTTTGTGAAAGATAAAGCCCCTGTTTGTCTGAATTTAAGTCTGTACGTAAAAGATAAAGCCCCATCAGTGGTTTGTAAATTCAAAGGCAGTGAGATATGGAACAAACCTGGTAGTAACACTGTGTTCCCAGTTTGCTCAAAGCACATTGGCACACCAAACTGGTGCATCCTTACTGTTACCACGCGATGAGGCAAGATAATCAGTAACCGCCCGTGACCCATTCCACTTTGGATGGGTAATGCCTTTTCCTGAGTGAAGGAAATAGAGATTCATTTCATGGTAATGACTGTTGGTTAAGGGTTCATGCTTTGTAGCCAGGTCGCCTGAATTCTCCACTATTTACATGAGACCTTGGCTTTTATTTCACCTTTCTGTGCCTCAGTGTCCTAATCTGTAGGATGGGGATAATAGTACTATATGCTCCATATAGGGGCTGTAAAAAATAAATGAGTTCATTCTTGTAAAGTGCTAGAACAATGTCAGACATGTAGTAAGTGCTCAATAAAGTTACCTATGATGACAATGACATTGGAGCAGGGGTTCTTAGATTTTTTTGTGCCATAGATCCCTCTGGTAGTCTGGTGAAGCCTTGACTCCTTCTCAGCATCATGTTTCTAAATGCATAAAATAAAATACATAGAATTACAAACCAAACTGAAATACTATCTAAGTTAATACTAATTTAAATATTAAATTCTATTGCCAAACTATTTAAAAGATCTAATGTAGGATATAATAACATGGCCTTCTTTATTAAAGCCTTAAGTAGTTCTAGAAGTAGTTGAATACCTAACAGTAGATACTGTGAAGCAGAGATGAATATAAATGGTATTTTGAGATCTCTACAACAACTAAAATGTGATGAAACAATGTCTGTAATTTCTGTTAGTGACAGAGTCACAGGTACTGCTAGTAGAAAGCTCAGTGGTTTGTTGCCTACACTCATCATCAAAAGAAATACTCAGTTTCAGTCAGAGGTTTAACGAAAGATGTGTTTTTTCCCCCCATTAGAATTCAGAAACCCCTGAATTTTACCCATGGACTCTGTGAGGGTCACTGGACCCCAGATTAAGAATCATGATGTACATGTTTCTGATGAGGGTCATTGGAGGAATGATTTCTGGCTCAGATGAAGGAAGGCAGTATGCATTCTTTCCTGTATTATACCTATCATATACTCGTAACTAAAAAGAAAATAACCAAATTCTAGTGAAAAGGAAAAGGAAAGTGAGAAAAACAAAAGGAACCTAGAACAAAGAAAGCAAATAGCTTTCATCTAGAGTGTCCATTTTAATAGACTAGTAGTGGTGGCCTGGAACATTGTGTCTAAGCTGGCTCTGAGTTAAAGAGAAAGAGTGCTGTAATTGATTAGCAATGTCTGCTTGACAACAGAGTGGCAACTGCCACACCATCTCTGATCTAGTACGTTCATAAGCATGCTGTGGACATAAAGTGTTAGGGAGCAAATAGGCTGCTGCAAAAATATGACTTATTTGTGTTTGTACCACTTATTTATTTATCTGTTTTTGGCATTAATATGTGTAGGCTTATTGATCTGCTAGTCCAAAGAGTTTGTCTAGCTTTCTCTTGTATATTCTCCAAACTTCTTAAATCTGTTATCATTTAGGAGTGCTTTCAGCTGCAAGTAGCATACATCAAATTAATGGTAGCTTATACATATTGAAGCTTGCTTTTCTCACATGATACAAACTCTGTGAGTCATTCATCCTAGAGCTTGTCCATTGAGTCAGTGATCACATCAAGGAACTAGGTTCTGCTATTTTTCTTCTTTGATCCTCCACTGTTGGCTCTGTGTCCTCATACTTGTGTTAAGGATGCTGAATGATTGCTGTAGTCCCAAGTACCACATATATGGTCAAATCATGAAGAAGGGAGGAGTGTTGCCAGTTAGCTCTCTTCTTGTGTCTGCCCTTTCTACCAGTAATAAATTTATCTTTCCCAAAAGCCTGGGTCATATGATTACCTCTAAGTACAAAGGAGGCTGGAAGCAAATATTTGGCTTGCCCGCTTCTGCAGTGGAAAAGAGCAAGGAAGAAAGGGGTGTGAATGGCTTTAGGTTTGTTAGCTGATAGGGTCTGCCACTCTGGAGTACAGAAGTCCACTAATGAGTAGGGAACTGATAGTTCTGCCAGGCAAAAAGCCTAGCAGTTTTCTACTGAAAGTCTTTGAAAGTCTTGATGGGCCACAAAGGATGGAAGCAAAATCCTCTCTCTTTAATCATAAAGGAAACACAAGAAAAAATGACTTGATTAACTAGTAACAGTCCTTGTGTTACTCTTCAGTTTTAATAGCGGGCAGTCTGCATATCTAGAGATGATATTGTACAACTAAACTAGCTGATGAAGATCGCCCTGTTAACAAAGTGTAATCATCAGTCATTGATGCAAACCTAAGTTGACTGAAAAATACCCCACACCAAAGTGTCCAAACACATATGAATTTTATTTTATCCATAGAATTTTTTGAGAAAGGTAGATGGTAATCAACATTACCCCTATCTTTGTTTAGTCAAATGGGCATAAAAGTAAGTTGTATAAAATTGACACCCAAACCAACACATGATACAGAAACTTGATGAAACTTCAGCTGTGACCTACTGACTTAAATTTACATCTGTTTCTGGAATCACACAATGTCAATAAACCTTGGAGGTCGTTTAGTCTCATCCTTATTTTTATACATAAAGAAGACTAAGGCCTGCAGAGATGAATTGACCTGCCGAAGGTCATGCAGTCTTGCTGCTATGACAGAAACGTGGTCTCTTCACCCCTTTCTGAGAAAAATACAACAGCAGATTAGAGCCTCTGGGTGGAACTTCCTGGCTGGGTGCTGAACTTCAAGGAAGTCATTTTCCTCATCTCTAAAATAGGGATAATGGTACCTACTTCTTCGGGTTGTTTTAAGAATTAAATGAATTCATTCAGGGAAATCACATAGAACAGTGGTAGGCTCAATACATGTTGGCCCTTATTTTTTTTTTTAATTAATTAATTTATTTATTTATTTATTTTGGGGTGTGTTGGGTCTTCGTTTCTATGCGAGGGCTTTCTCCAGTTGTGGCGAGCGGGGGCCACTCTTCATCATGGTGCGCGGGCCTCTCACTATCGTGGCCTCTCTTGTTGCGGAGCACAGGCTCCAGACGCGCAGGCTCAGTAGTTGTGGCTCACGGGCCTAGTTGCTCCGTGGCATGTGGGATCTTCCCAGACCAGGGCTCGAACCCATGTCCCCTGCATTAGCAGGCAGATTCTCAACCACTGCGCCACCAGGGAAGCCCCATGTTGGCCTTTCTTATTATTGATTTCCTTTTACCACCCATGATTATCAGCAGCATCCTCCTCCTCACTAGTATTACTGCTACTACTTATGTTAGGCTAAATGTACTTGTTTTCCCCTTTAAATCACTGCTGGGACTCGTAGACTTGAGATTTTTTTGTATTTTTTTTTTTTACTGCTTTATTTAAATTCTTTATATGTTATTTTCTTTATTTTTTCTATTACATTAATATATTTTATTCATTTATTTTTATTTTATTGCTTTATTGCTATGTTGTTTCAAGAAGTTTAACAGTATTTGAGTTATATGATCCTGAATACATACTGATTAACAGTTTAATTGGAAACTTTCATATATATATGGATATATATATATATGAATTGACAAAATATATAGGTTGCCACCACCTGTTGGTAATTCTGGGTTGTCCAGGCCTCGGCTTCTTCCATCTCGCCAAGAAACCAGCAGCCTTCCCCATATTCGGTGTCTAGAAGTCCAAAGGTGGCAAGGATATGAATAGGAGAGAGACAACTGGCAAATTGTCATGTTGTCTCTTAAACGTGTGGTACGTGTGAACCACTTTGAAACATGTAATAAACTACTCTGCAGGCACGCTTGTCATTCTTTTTGGATGTGGAGAACAGAAAGAGAAGGTGAGACAGTGAGAGGAGGGAAAGCCTTCAAACAATAGAGCCCAGATGTGTTTGCCCACCCTGCTTGGTGGACCTGTACTCCAGGGTGGGAAGGAGGAGGGAAGATGCTTTATTAGAATTCAACATTTTCTCATTATTTCTTCACTTCTGTTTTTATGAAATTACAACAGCAAGTAGTTTGGCTAGAGTAGTTGGTGCTCTCCAACCTTCTCACTCCAATAAACTGTCATGGGGATGGGACTTTCTCCACTTGTTTCTTAATAACTATTTATGAGGTGTCTTCTGTGAGCCAGGCTCTGAACAATGCCATTTTCTCTTGGCCTGCTTTCAGTCACTGTGTCATTTTGCAGAGGGCCTGGGCATTTTATAGCCCCTCTGGGTCCTCAGAAGGAAGACAGGGCTTCTGGTTCTACATCTGAAGCTCTTCCCACAACACAAGAGCTGTGAGAAATGGGACCTGGTGCCGTGTTTACATTTGCATAGGAACTTGCAGTCCAAGTTGCATTTGTTGAATTATTGGCTTCCTTTTACGACCCATGTTCACATATAGAACTTTGTGATATGCATTTTTATTTTAACTTCATTTCTGGTGCTATTTTATGTTCCTACCCTTGTTTTCTATCTTCTCTTTTATCTGCTTTAGATTTATGCTGTGTTTTATGTATTGCTGTAAGCCTCTTTAAACCCTTTCTGCTACAAAGCAGGGAATACGTAAACAGATAGTTTTTTTTTTAACAGGAATCGACTTAAAGCCTCCCGAGAAGTAGAATCCGTAGACCTTCCAAACTGCCACCTGATTAAAGGAATCGGTAAGTCTGAGAAAATGCTTGTTACACAGCTTACATTCCTTGGCCCACAACACTAGAAAACTCATTAACAGTATTTTGGCACATAATTACTGTTTATCAGAGGAAAAGTCACATTAGATCAGCAAAAACCTTTTCAGTCAATCTCTTTTGATCTAATGCACCCTGTATTTCTTCTTCTCTCTTACTCTCACTGTGATTTATTAATTATTTGTACAATCCTATGTTTGTTTTAGACTTCTTGCTTGTTTAGTGACTTTGCTGAACTCATTTTGTCAAGTCTGTAGTTTTGTCAAGTCTGGATTATGTGTGGCCACTGAATTCTGTGTACCATTAGCCCAGGAGTCAGCTGGTGAAGGTAAGTCAGAAGGAAGAGAAGTTATAAAGCAGAAAATAAAAATCTCCCAACAAAATCTCCACCCCCCACAAATATTACTGAGCCATGAAAAAGAATGAAATAATGCCATTTACAGCAACATGGATGGACCTAGAGATTATCATACTAAGTGAAGTAAGCCAGACAGAGAAAGACAAATATAATATGATATCACTTATATGTGGAATCTAAAAAAGTTATACAAGTGAACTTATGTACAAAACAAATAGACCCACAGATATAGAAAACAAACTTATGGTTACCAAAGGGGAAAGGTGGGGAGGGATAAATTAGGAGTTGGGGATTAACATATACACACTACTATATATAAAATAGATAGGGACTTCCCTGGTGGCGCAGTGGTTAAGAATACACCTGCCAATGCAGGGGACACAGGTTACAGCCCTGGTCCAGGAAGATCCCACATGCCACGGAACAACTAAGCCCATGCGTCACAACAATTGAGCCTGCGCTCTAGAGCCTGCGAGCCACAACTACTGAAGCCTGCACATCTAGAGCCCATGCTCCGCAATAAGAGAAGCCACGACAATGAGAAGCCTGCACACTGCAATGAAGAGTAGCCCCTGCTCGCCACAACTAGAGAAAGCCCGTGCGCAGCAATGAAGACCCAATACAGCCAAAAATAAATAAATTAATTAAATTAAATTTTTAAAAAATAAACAACAAGGTCCTACTGTATAGCACAGGGAACTATAGTCAATATTTTGTAATAACGTATAATGGAAAAGAATCTGGAAAAGAACATATATATAACTGAATCACTATGCTGTACACCTGAAACTAACACAACATTGTAAATCAACTATACTTCAATAAAATATAAATAAATAAATAAATAAAAATCTCCACCTCCCACAAAAATGACCTCAGAGATAGAGTTTCTGTTTTATCCTTTCTGGTATTTCCAGTGCAAATGCAAACAAATATATGCATATACATTTATACCTATTGTTTTCACAAATGGCATCTTAGTATAAGATTATATTCTGTAACTTGCTTTATTCTGAACACAGTGTGAACAGATTTCCACATCAGCACATGTAGATCTACCTCATTCTTTTTAATATTTGCATGTACCATGATTATTTACCCAGTTCCTTAATGCACATTTGAGTGGTTATAGTTTTTTGCAACTACAAGCAAGTCAGTGAACTTCATTGTACATATAGCTCTTGCATTTGTTTATCTGAAGGATAAATGTTTAATAGCGGGATTATTGTTCATTTAGCACATATGTTTAAAGTTTTGATAGTCTTTGCTAAATTGCTCTCGAGTTGGCAACACTAATAAACACAGTACCCCATGTTTATAACCACATTCACTCCAGACAGGATTCATAATGCTCTTTTATCAAAAACAAAGTAGTGAGCCTTTTCTGGATCACACAAAGAAGGCTTCCATTTCATGGAAACTATTTGTTTTCAGAGACGCCTTTTCTACTTCAGAGCTTCTTTCTGCTCCCTGCTCCTCCTGTACACATCTGTTTCCTCTGTGCTCTTGTCCCCTTTTCCCATTGCTACTTTTGTACTTTTTCCCGGTCCTATCTCCCTTCACAGGACTCCTTGACTTCTTTCTCCTGGGGTTTCCCCTCTTTGTTTATTGCCCAAACACTTAGCAGGAGGATACAAACTCAGTGTCGAATACCAGATTGTCCAGATTGAAAAGGTCTGTGCTGGATAATGCAGACTGTCCTAGAATTAAGGTTGTCTGGAGTCCCAAAAAACCCAGCAACTGCATCCTGCCTTCTGGCCGCAATCACGAAGAGCCCCCTTGGAACTGGTCACTAAGCAAAAGCCAGATGGCGTCTGGGAGGGACGTTGTACAGGTTGGGAGGTTGAGTCAGTGATCTCGGAGGTTACTTTTGCTACGGAGTTAATAAATGTCAAATTATTAAACAGCCCTTGGCCCTGTGAAGCCCACCTTCTGCAAATTCAAGTCTCAGAGTAGACAACAGGGCACAGCCAGACACATTACTGGACAAACTGCCAAGTGTATTGCTGCTACAACTCACTGGAATGGAGGGCTCCTCAGAGAAAAACAAGTCCAACAACATTTGTATTCTAAACAGGCATCTGTCTGTGTTTGTGACCTTTATGTTGTGATGTGTGTGAGCTGCTGTCTGGAATTGGGAAGAATGAGGAAATATGTCACCTATGGCCCCTCTTGTGAAGTGTTTAATGCCTCTGAGGCACTTCAAAAGGCAACAGAGCGAAGACGATGAGTGATTAGAAGCACATTTGGGATACATTTTTAGATCTAATTAGAACTGTGCTTTTTCTCCCCCTCCTTCTTTGCTTTTGCTCTGTGGTTAGCATACACTATATGAACATTTGTTGAATGCTATGTCAGTGATGCATAATGGTTAATAATAGCTTGTGGTTATACGTTTTTAACAACAGTTGCTTATTCAGTGGTCTTTGACTACAAAGGAATAACAGGGCATACTTTCCCACAGGCAAAAGCAATGTCTCTTGGTAGGCAGCAGGAGTAGAGGGGTTCTCTTTTTTAGTTTCCACTTTGGAAACAGTAGCAGCCGTGCATTTGAGGCCAACTAATCCCTCCAAGAGGTAAGACTACATCCCCTGTCCCCCCAGTCCCCATCAAGACAAACACACACACACACACACACACACACACACACACACATAAAATAAGGCTACATTCACCATGACTAGAAATGAACTCTTTGCAATTCTTACGTGCTTTATACATATCATCTCATGTCTTTCTGTTTTAATAAGTAATAATCACTACCACATATCATACAGGATGTGTGCCTTCAGGGGGTCAGAAAGTAAGCTCACTATTTATTCTATTTTTTTGTATTCCTTTCCAGTGTATCTAACAGACAGAAGCTAACATTTGGTATAATATCGACATCTAAATAATAAAAATTATAATTAAAGAGCTATTTAACTCTATTTGAGGCTTAAAAGTTTAAAACATTTTAAAATGTCTTGAAAATGCTGGCATTCAGAGTCCTGGACTAAAACAAAATTTTGAATGGATTATTTCTCTTGAGTTAATAGATGATTTTCTACACTTGGCAGTCAAGATCTTTATAATAACTGCTGCTTGAGAGATTTTTTTTTTAAAAAAGCATTAAAGTTTGTAGCCCTTGTCGTCAAGTACTTTACAATCTACCTATGAAAAGGAAAACAGAAAAACCCACTATGTGAGATATAGACATATTTTTTCTTTTTATAGCAGATAAGGACCTAAGGCTCAGAGAGGTTAAGTAACTTTTGCAATTTTTTTTCCCAATATAGTATTTTGTCCCAGAGTGATTAATACACACATCTGATTAATGAACCAAAAAAGTGGAAAATAATAGGCTACATTACATTTTGGATACTCTGTTGGGTATGGCAACGGCTGATTTGCTGTTATAAAGTTACAGTAAGTAACTTAGAGAAGAGAGAAATTGATTCTCTTTTATGTGACAGTCCAAAGATAAGCAAATGACCTAGGGTGATTAGATGACTCCACTCCATGTGGTCATTCTGGGACAAAGGCTGATGAAGCAACACAGCTATCTTCAACATATTACTTCCATCTTGGCACAAGACTAGAACTCCAGTTGTTGCCATCTCCCAGCAGGAAGGGGTAGAAAGAAAATTTACATGGATCTTTTTACTTTATTTTACCCAGTAGTTGCAAGTAGTTTACCTTGTACTCTCATGTCCCATTAACCTGAACTCAGATAAATGGCCACCTCTATCAGCAAGAAGGGGTAGAAAATGTCTGTAGCTATGTTGCCGTGTACCTGTAGCTGTACCTGTATCTGTAGCTATGTTGCCGTGTACCTGTAGCTGAAAAGAAAGAAGGGGAGTATGGATACTGGGGAGCAGTTGGCCATCTCTGACACAGACAGATAATTGCCAAAGGAATAAGAAGGGATCAAAATCAGATATGCTAAGTTAGAAGACTTTCCAGAGAAAGAGTGTTTGAAAGAAAAGTACAGGATATGAATTGATGAAGATCCTGGTGAAAGGCATGGAAGCAAACATTTTGGGAGAAAAGCCAACATATGTAATTGAGCACAGTTGGATTTACAAAGTAAAGTGTCTTCAGAGAGGAACCAGGGGATGGTTCTGACAGAGAAATTTCATTAAATGCTAGGTTGTATTTTTTCTATGCACTTTAAGTCAGAACAAAAGACTTGAATCCCAGCTTCCCAGTTTGTGACCTTGAACAATTTACTTAACCTTTCAACGGCTCCATATTCTCTACTCTAAAATAGGAGATAATAATATTGCTTCTTAGAGTTACAAAAATTATATGAATTAACATATGTAAAGTACTTATAAGGAGCCTGGTACTTGGTAAACACTTAATATGTGTTAGTAGTTATTACTGTTACTACTCACACTACTACTATTTCTATTATTGAATTAGAGGAGAAAAAATTAGGTGTTATGAGATGATAAAAGCCTACTGTCATAACGGCTATAGAAATAAAGATCGGGGAGTAGATCTGGAAAATATTCTAAAGAAAGCTACAGATATGACTTTTTTTCCTTGGAATTAGGCAACGGGATTAAACAGAAAGAAGCAGCAATGTGGTTGACGTGAATATATCTTTTAAAAAACATTGTTCTTTTCTTGTTTATTAAAAGAATATGATTATTTGTAGAAATTTTTAAAACAAAGAAAAGTATAAAGAAGAAAATGAAAATCACTCATAATCCCACCACCCAAAAAAACATTTAGTTTTTTTCTACATATCTTTTCTTTGTCTATGTGTGTAAGCATGCGCACGTTGAAATTAAATTGTCTTAAATAATTTTTCAGGAACAACAAATTTTAATTAACTGAGCTCCTACTCAATGGATCTAGAAAGCAGAACTTGGACTAGAATTCTGTGTGCAGGTGTGTGTGTGTGTTTGTGTGTTTGTGTATGTATACATGGTGAAGTGTTCCTTGGTCCTTGCTCTTTATCAGTTGAGAAACACCATGGGACTAGAATCTAGAGGTTTTTAACTTTTGGGAGGTATCACAGACCCTTTTTTTGAATCTTCTGAAAGCCAAGAACCTTTTTCACAGAAAATGTCTTATCTGTACATACACAAGACATTTTGCATTGCATAGAATTTCAGAGGGTTCATAAACTCTTTGAAACCCATATGTGGTTACTTAGGGGTCCACAGACCGCAGGTTAAGAACTCAAGCATACAGTGCTTAAACTTATATCTCTCTTCTTTCTGAGAAGCAGGCATATGGGTCATCTTTATGAAGTGAAGTTTTTGGCTTTTTTTTTTTTTTTTTTGCTTTTCTCCACTATGGTGGAGCCAGCAACACTGGAGGCAGCCAGCCAAATGCAAACTCAGGAATCAAAATCCATATAGCTGGATAGATGCTGTTTGTTTTTGACAACCTAGAAATAATCGTGGAGGAATCCTTTGGAGAGGGCTTAAAGTGGAAGGTTGGATATTGTGGACTCAAAGAATGTGTCATGATTTGGCTTAATCTAAGCCATTTTTATTCCTCTTTTCTTGTGTTTGGGTCTATTATCTGTCTGTGGAATTTACACAGTGAGACCACTGGCAAGGTCTTATGTCTAATTATTTTCTGTGCTGTGTGAAGTGTACTGCAGACAATCGATAAACAATCAATAGTCATTGTAGCCTGTTTCAGAGACACTGTTAGAAGTTTCACCTGGCTTAGGTGCATGGTATTTTTCATTAATCTTCTTTTGCTAGTTTTTTTTCTGTAATTTAAAGCCTAAATTTAAAGATTAAACAGAAAGCTTTCTTTGCTTATGAGAACAAGCAGGCATTGTTTTTTAAAGAGGGACTATATAATCCCAGGTGTTTTATCTCTGTTAATGAGAGAAATGTCTGTGTTTGCTTCCGATTGAGTGAGCCGAGAAAGGGACAAGAATATTTGCATGGTTAAATGAAGATGAGCCCTTCATTCTGAAAGTAATATTCCCCTGATGTCAATTACTTTTGTACAGACATCTGGATGTTTATCATAAGAGTGTACAGATGTCAACTTTTTCGGTATTATAGCTGGAAATGTGGTGATTACTTGACTTTGATTTGAGTAGACATAAAATCTCTAACATTTAAAGTCAGAAGTTCACTGCAGGAAAGGATTTAGACTGACGTTTATTAAAGAGAGTGGTTCCTTGGAAGAAAAAATCGGAACCATTCCGAAAGATACAGATACTGATAAAGTAAACAAAGCTCTACCTAACAAGTCACAGAATTCGAACATGACATTTATCTATTTCTTGAACTTAACAGAAGCCGGCTCTGAAGATATTGACATACTTCCCAATGGTCTGGCTTTCTTTAGTGTGGTGAGTATCTTCCTTCCCCAGTCTCAGTGGAGGAGGTACAAGGGAGTTTGATGAGGCCTTCAGAGCAGTAACTTGTTTTTAAAGTTCCTCACTTTCAAAAAAAAAAAAAGACAGGTCAAACAGGATCTTGGAGATTTTCTGAAAAAAAAGACAGGTCAAACAGGCTCTTGGAAATTTTCCTCCAGCTTCTCTGAGTGTAGGGATGAAAAAGTCTTTGCCAATTGATTTATTACTCTTTATGTTCCCACTGCCTTGCACTAAAATATTCCAATGCAATCTGTGTTCTAAAAGTTTGTTATTACAAAGGATATTTGGGGCATTATTGTGGATGTTTGATACTACATTATGCTATTTTAAATACAGCGTCTACCTTTCCATTAGATATTCAATTTGAAACTAGTATTCTTGCTGTTATTATTTATTTTCAAACAATATACCAACTTTCCTAGACAAAGGCCAGTGCTTTTGCTTTCTTTCTTTTTCCCCAAATAGCCTAACGTAAGTGGAATGTCATTGACTGAGCTTATTTATACCCTTCACTTTTGCCTTAATTTTTATAAGCTGAAAAATAACAACCTTTTCAGGCATACATTACAAAGACTTTAAAATTGATTGGCCTGAGTGATGCTAGGCTACACCAGTATGCATTCTAATTAGAAAATTGTATATGTGGGCCAAGGAGGAAGTCCTGACCACCTCTCTCTCCTCCGTGGCGTGGGCCAAGGTGAGGGACCTTGGCATCTTCATGGATTCAGTTTTTCTTGAGAAAGAAGTATCCAACTTTGAAGGCAGCCTGTAGTTATTCTGTTCCCTCTCAGCAGCCATTATTTTCAGGCACTGAGACTCAGGAAAGATGTGAAAAACTTGGAGATGCTTCAGAAGAGAGTCACAACACTAATAAAATAGTTGTCAGACTTATGAGAAAGGTGAGAGAACTCAGCTGAGATGAGAATGAGGGTTAGAACACTCTTCAGGTTCCTGATGGTTTTTATATGAAAGGCTGTGAGTGGCTGGTTGTTTACCACAGAGGGAGAAAAGAAATACTGTAGACTTTGGCAGAAACATTGATATTTATATGGGTTGGCCAAAAAGTTTGTTCGGGTTTTTCATAGCATCTTATGGAAAGCCCGAACGAACTTTTTGGCCAGCCCAATATTAAATTTTAAAACTATGGCTTTAAAAGTTTTAGTTAATTACCTACACACAATGAGTAAAATGATATTTCTAGGAGGACTCTGGGTTTGTGTAGAAGCACATGCTTGCACGTATATCTTATTTTCTTAGGAAAAAACACTGAGACTCCTAGTCAACATTATTCATAACTAAAATGCAAATATCCAGAGTAGAGTAGAAGGCAGTTGCTTTTTTTTTTTTTTTGCAAAGAAGCTGTTTTCAGAGATTTGCATAATCCAGAAGTCACCTATTTCAAGATTTTCTCCCAACAGGAATAAATCTGAATTAGGAGGGGTGAGGTCTCCAAGCACAATAAATCTACAGCCATTTTAGCTGAGAGGCTTAACATAGTCACAATGATCTTGTAGCCAAATCAACAGAATTTCTTCTGCTTGTTTTTCTCTTATCCTTCCTTGGTCATATGACTTTTCTTTTCTTTTCTTTTTTTCAAATTTAGAAACAATCTCATTTTACTGATGTTTTTTAATTTACCCAGCATTGTCTCTAATATTTCCCAGAATGCACTCCTTTCTAAATGAATAACTCCTGCATCATGGCATTTGTTTATTCTTCCAAGCATTGTAGCCAATTAGCCCATCCTATTCCACAGTTACAGGCTTGAGGGGCATCTCAAAACTAACATCACACTTAATGAGGAATTAGATGACATAGAATAGAAAAAAGATTTAAATGACAGTGTGAATGTACTTAACACTACTGAACTGTACACTTAAAAATAGTGAAAATGGTAAATTCTCTGTTATGTATATTTTACCACAGGTGGAAATAAAATAAAATTTGAAAGAGAGAAAAAACAGGTTAAAATGATAGGGAGTATTAAAAGATAGGGAGTATTAAAATAACTATGGAGAGTTATTACATCCCTGGTAGAGCTTCCTGAGCATTGAAACCCTATCATTTATGGGACATTAATAAAGAATAGAGATTATTAACCACTGAATTGGCACTGCCATGTAGCAATAGCATAATTGCAGTTTATTCTACTTGTTGGGCCTTGAAGTTGTGGAATTTTGATAGATTTTTTTTAATTGGAGAAAATTTCTATTAAATACAATTTGTGCATAAAGTGAGTTTTTTTGGCACTCTTTCAAATTTGCATAAAGTATGACTTGAAAGATTTAAAAGAGAAAAGACCTCGATTATTTTAGTGAGTGCTGAAAAAGCATTACATAAAATTCAACTCTCAGTCCTGATTAAAAGCTCCAAAAAAACTAGAAGTAGAAGGAAACCTTCCAGAAACCTACAGCAAATACCATTCTTAGTGGTGCAACATTAACTGCCTTCTCATTAATGTTTAGAAAAGGAAGAAAATGCCCTAAAATACTGTAACCATCAGTAATCTACTAGAGTTCTTAATAACCCAAGAAAACAAAAAAAAGAAATATGAGGTAGAAAAAGAGACAAAACTGACATTATTTTCAGATAGTGTGATTACCTGTTTTTTAAACAGTCCAAGAGATTCAGCTAACAGACTCTTAGACCTAGTAGGAGAGTTGAGTGATATGGTTGTATTCAAAATGAACATATAAAACTCAATGGCTTTCCTATGCACTAGGAAAAAACAAATAGAAAATGTAATACTACTACTACTACCAGTAATAATAAGGTTCCATTTGACCAGCAACTTAATTTCTGAAATTTAAACAGAAAAATAAATGAGCAGAAATATTTAAGACTATTTTGGAAAGGTAAAGCAATGTGGTGTGGGTTGTGAGGACTTGCCATATATATATATACATATTGTATCTTATAAATAAAGCTATAGTAGTTAAAAAGTGGCATATTAGCACAGGATTTAGGCATGAGTCCAAACAGACCAAAGGTAAACAGGGATCTAGTACATGATAAAAGCAACATTTGGAATCAGTAGGAAAAGGACAGACTGACTACGTGCCAAGCACTGATCCAGGCCTTGGGGTCTAGCAGTGAACAAATGAGACAAAGTCCCACCTCATGTTACAATGGGGAGAGAATGAACGTGCGTCAGATAGTGGCTTATCCCCGCCCTGAAATCTGTGTTATCTCCCAGTCCCCCAACCTTCTGGTTACCCTCTGAAGAGACTAAACCCTTAGTCTTCTGCCTCAACTCAGAAATATCAGTTATTGTTCAGCATTCAGCCTCCCAGCTTCCAATTATTATTATTTTTATATTGTTTCCTCTCTGCTCTCTTTGTGTTTGCAGGTTTATGCCACCACCTTTAGCCAAAGTCTCAATCATTTATTTATAGTTGCCACTTTAGTCCATAAAAATACGTAAGCCTTTATATTTAACTTTTTCCTCTGTTTTAAAAAGGGTCTAAAATGTCCAGGCCTCCACAGTTTTGCACCAGATAAGCCTGGAGGAATACTAATGATGGATCTAAAAGAAGAAAACCCAAGGGCACTGGAATTAAGAATCAGCCGTGGATTTAATTTGGCTTCATTTAATCCACATGGTATCAGCACTTTCATAGACAGTGGTAAGAGCTGATGAGCTACCAACATTAAAAAAACTTACAATGGTTTGCAAATGACTGTGGAAAATAGATTTGGATCATATCTGTAGTAAGAGAACAATTAACTCGTGAATTACTTCTGTATTCTTCATACAAATAAGTCCATCATTTGCCTCTTCAGCTGGCAGTAAGTTATACTACATTTAGAAATTTCTAACGGTTAACACCTGAAGGAATGTTTAGATTTCATAACCTTTTCAAATATCTATTATCATTACATTGAAAAAGAGCTATATTTGTGAATTAAACTATTAACAGATTATTCATGAATTCTGTATATGGAGTGGGAAACACTCTTTCTTAAAGGTCAGGGGACCAATGATCAGAAATAACACCAGACAGACAGTGATGGGAAAGACGGGGAAGAAGAATGATCTGTTAGGTCGGCTAACAGTTTATACATTCAACCTTTCCTTGCTCGTGGTATTTAAATGTCAGTGTCTGCCCAGAGGTCCTATGGTTATGTCTTGTAAATTAACTCTGTTCTTTCAATTCTTTAGATAACACAGTTTATCTCTTTGTTGTAAACCACCCAGAATTCAAGAATACAGTAGAAATTTTTAAATTTGAAGAGGAAGAAAATTCTCTTTTGCATCTAAAAACAATCAAACATGAGCTTCTTCCAAGGTAATTAGTCCTTTTGTTCATTCTCTGATTTATCTGTAGCATTTTCAGATATTCCCTATGATGGTCCTTTCACCTTTTGTAAGAGCTGAAATACACATATATATACACATAAACAAATACATGTACTTATATGTGTATGTGTGTATATATAGTTTCCTTGCAGAGCAGGGAAAGTCGATATCAGTGTTCTTTCTATGTGGGCTCCCTCGAGAAATAAGGAAATGCTGGACTACCGGGGATTTGCTCTTCAGGGACATCTTGAGAGCAGAAGACAAACCTCACCATTTTTCCTTCTGTCACCTCCCATTTCAGATGACTCATCATCCAAATAGTAATAATACCTGTCCTGCCAAGGAAGAGTAGTCTGCTTTATATGGAGTTTGTATGCTTAGTATGGGACTAACAAGAAGTGTTTTCACAAGGTAGCTGTGGGCTAATGGCCCTGCAGAATTGGAAGTGGGTCACTGCTATTTCAAGAACATAGAGCTGGTTGATAATGTGACTAAAAAAGAATTATGTGCCCCTCCCCGGCTCAGCTGCATCTTTTAAGTTTGAGCTTGATGAATATTTTAAATTTCTATTACTTCCCTATCTCGGACTTAAGTGTGTAACTGCCAACCATTCTTCCAAAAATTCACTTCATAATAAACAGGAGCATAAGTACCATCCAGGCAGCCTTTGCATTAGGGCGTTGTTTCAGAGAGGGGGTCCCACCTTTCCTGTAGCTCTGATTTTCCTTTAACAAAGGAGAAAGCCGCTCTTTCAGAAATTTTTGCATAGGGTAATTGGAATTTAAATTTAATAACACCCTTACCTAACTGGTTTTAAAAATGTAATTGTTTTTAGCATATAAATCTCTCACCTGAAGCATTTCACTATGGCAATGTCATCATTCATCTCTCCGCAAGTGTTTATTGAGCGCCTGTTCATTCTCGGCAGGTCGGCTTTGTGAGTCAGGTAGAAATTGAACAGTCAACCTTAGTTTGACTAATAACTAAGCAAAGGATCTCAGGAAAATCCAGCAACTGAGAAAATGGAAGCTAGGTAAATGTTATTGACAGCCCAACCAGCTCACCAGCCAATGAGGCTCCATTGAGCTCTCTACCCTGGACAGCTGTGTCTTTTCGTATTGTTGTTAAACCCTACGTTTCTTGCTGTCAAAAAACACACTCTGTAGGCACCAAGTTCTTTTTTCTTTTATAATAACCTGCCATAATTGCTAAATGACCTGTCTTCAAATTACCCGGTACCATAAAAAATTGTTCTCCAGCAAATGATATTATAGTAGATTGCATATGACTACAGCCATGTGATTTTAGCTGAGCTTTTCCTGGGAACCCTCTCACCAAAAATTTAAAGCACATATTACGTAAACCTTCTGGATACTTAATCTTTAATATTGAGACCAACTGGCTTTTTATTTTCTCTCACATGTTATTTTTCTCTTCCAGTGTGAATGATATCATAGCTGTTGGACCAGCACATTTCTATGCTACCAATGACCACTATTTCTCTGATCCTTTCTTAAAGTATTTGGAAACATATTTGAACTTACACTGGACAAATGTCGTTTACTACAGTCCAAATGAAGTTAAAGTGGTAGCAGAAGGATTTGATTCAGCAAATGGGATCAATATTTCACCTGATAAAAAGTATGGTCTCTTATAGAAGTATTTTCATTTCTTCTCAGTCATGGTGCTGGGCCAAATTCTTTACTTTGCTTTTTTTTTTAATGTAGAAATAGCTTACTTGATATTTTTGGTCTATGATAAATATATATAATATTTACAAATATTACTATAATACTATAATATAGAATACATATATTATATGTAATATATTATTAAATAGATGTTTTATATAAAATATATACATATATGTACCATATATTTACATGTAATATATAAATATATATTTATATACAGTATATAAATTTGGTATATATCATTGTAGAATTTAATTTTATAAATGTAAATTTTTATAAAATGGATTCATATTTATATATACATATTAAAGTATTAGGTAGGTGTTTTCCTTTTAAATAATCATTGTTTTATTGGGTGCATATTATTCCATTTTCAGGATGATTGTAAACTAATTTAACCAATTCTCTATAAATGGATATGTAGGGGTTTTTTTTTCTTTATAAAAACCATTTTTTATTTCTCATTTACCACTGAAACTTATCCAAATATTTTTAAGGAAAAACCCCCCAAGGGAGAATTACATACAGCATAATGGTTAAATCTTCAGATTTTGGAGTCATACAGACATAGGTTCAGATGCCCACTGGGTACTGGCTAAATGTGGGGCTATGAGCGCCTCCTCTTTGCACATTTGTGCAAGTGTTTCTGTAGAACAAACCCCTCAAAACAGAACTACTCACTTAAAGGGTGCTCCTTTTAAATGTTAACTTTAATAGATAGTGCCAAATTGCCCCCCCCAAATTATCTCACTATTTTTGTATGTCCAACTGTAACCTATAGGAAAGATATTAAAGTCTTTATTAACTTTCCCTTTTACTACCTTAGCACACTGAACAATTTAAACTACTACAAATATAACATGAAGTAAATCTGGCATTCTGTGACAACTAAATGTCTTTATTTTCATGACAAGTTCTTCTTTCTTGTTGATTACAGAAAATGAATGTAGAATCATTTAATTTAAATTGTCTATAACTGACCCAATCCAACCTCTCCCACCAAATCTGTTTTTCTCCTCCACTCTCATCTTTCAGTTATGAGAGTCAAACTTTCCAGTCACCCAAGCTAAAAATAATAACAATAGGGCATCCAGCTTTAACTCCATCTCTCTCACCATTCCTATTCAGCCATTGAGCAAGTCACACTGGTTCTATCTGTGCTTCTGTCCCTGACCCTCACCCCCTCTTCCTTCCCATTGACACCTGCTTGGTTCAGGTTCTCACCCTCTCTGGCTGGAGTATTACACTTTCTTCCCACTTGTTTTCAGTCCACTTCCATTTTTCGCACTGTTGCCAACTTTGTCTTTTATATTCCACTGCCCTTTCAAGATCTCCAAAAGAGGGACCTCAGTCTGCTTCATCTTTGAATCCTCATACTGAGCACAGCCAGTCACAAAGCACATGCTTAGTAATTGTTGAACAGAACTGACCATTTGTTATCATGCCACTCTGTTATTCCAGAAATTCAGTGGACCCCAGTTGCTTATCAAATCAAGGCAGGCTAATGGGTTGGACTTTCTTTAATAAGCTAGTTCCAACCTCCCTCTTCTACTGTTTCCACAGTTACAATGCTTTAGACGAGAACTCATTATTTTGCAAAACTGCCTCTCTCATTCTTGCCCCTGTGCCTTTGTTCACATGTTTTCTTTTGCCTAAAAGATGCTTTGTCCTCATATCCTCAAATCCAGTCTCTCTTTCCATGTCCACTGCAGATGCCCCTTCCTTTGTAAGCCCTTCTGTTTTTTTTGGAGTTAGAGATTTCTTCAGTCTCTAGACCTGAAATATGTCTTATGGTACCAATCATGCTGTATTATTTGTTTAATGTGTGTAAGCCATCTGATCACCCCAACACACTACAAACTTTTCAGGAGAAAAGGCTGTGTCTTCTTCATGTTTATATCTGTCACAATACTGAGTTCATGGCTTTACACACTATAATTGCTCAATAGAACAGTTGCCATGGAACAGGCAATTCAATGAGAAAAATTACCGTGAAGTAGTCCATTAATTCACCCTCCTTAGATATAGACAGATTGTTCTGAATAGATACTTATTTCTAACTCTTACATTTCTCGATAGGTTAACAAATATTTATTAAATATTAATAAGTATTAATATTCTGATAAAATGTGTTCTGTTTTATACCATATGTTTCTACATGTAAATGATCCCTTGAAATATCAAATTATATTGTAGAATGTAAAAGCTTTTTGCTTGAAACCAAATATTTGTTTTACTGTCCTTTCAGTGGCAAAATATCACAGACTTTATATTTTAAATGATGTCCTATATTATTTTTCCTTACAAACTTTTTGAAAAATAATTTAACAATTCCATGATTGTTGTAGTAACACTGAATTGATTTTGAAAGCTTACTTTTTAAATAAAAATTGACCTTTATCAAGCATTCCTTGAGGGCCCATCATTGATTAACTTCTTGGCAGGTTATTAAGACTTATTCGTCATACTGTGTTAATGAAGCTTTATATTAGCCTGGGGCTCTAACCAGTATGTCCTTCCTGCAAAGGTACATCTATGTTGCTGATATCTTGGCTCATGAAATTCATGTTTTGGAAAAACACCCTAATATGAATTTAACTCAATTGAAGGTAAAAATTTCTTTCTATATCTAAAGTAGACATTAATCTTGAAATTACATAGTTATACTATAACAATTCCTCACTTAGAACAGAATAGCCAGTGTTGCTATTCTGGGTTTTTCACTGCTTCCTCTCTGTAACTGGCCAAGTCTCTTGTTTCCCACAATCACAAGAACTGACTGATTACATGCAGCGGTGTGTTGGGAGGGATATTTGCATCAGATTTAGAGCCCATTCCATGAAGTACTGATGGCACCTGATGAATTCCAATAAGAATTTTCACAATTGAAAAGACTAATAGATGAATTCTGAAATGAAGATTTATGCAAGTTGTCAGTTCTTTCAATAATAAATGAAGGTAGAAATTGGGTTCCACACCATTATTATTTTCTTCCTGCTTGACAACACATATTTTAGATTGATTAAGAATTTCCTATTTTGCTTTGAATGAATTCCTTGAGCTAACTGATCACTTTGCATCTTTTAAGGGGAAAGGAGTTCATTTTTTAGAGAGATTGATTATTGCCCCAACTTTCTTAATTTTAGGAAAAATGAAAAGTGACTCTAAACCAGTGTATTAAATTTATTTTAAGCAATATTGGTGTTAAAGGGTGGAAGCAGGAGATGGGTGAAATTTCCCCATATGCATAGGGGCAAGAAAGTTTAGCCCTAAATTATTTAATCAAGTTTCTCATGGCATTTAGATATTGACATTTTTTCATTTGGAAGGTACTCAAGTTGGATACACTGGTGGATAATTTATCTATTGATCCTTCCTCGGGGGACATCTTGGTAGGCTGTCATCCTAATGGCCAGAAGCTCTTCATTTATGACCCGAACAATCCTCCCTCATCAGAGGTTTTTATATTTTTTAGTTTTTCAACCTTAATTATTCAAGTCCTTTTAAACTAATAATACAATAAACTTATGTGGTGCTTGATTTTGTAATTGCTTTAAGCCAATAATTGGCAGAATTTCACATTGTTCAAATACTTTTAGAAAGGTAATCTTTTGATGTATTAAATTACGGTGGAAACTAGTCAAAAGACCTTTTTATAAAGACATGTGCCCTCCTTGTGCGGTATACTGGCAATTTTTTAAATACCTGGCTTATTGTCAGCTCTCCACATGTCACTACTTTTGTTCGTGCTGAAGTAGTGAGAAAGTAGGCACATTAGTGTGGAAGTATTTCTATTAATGCTCAATTACTATAATAACACTCAATCCTGTGTTGGCATGCAATAACTAGATGGCTTAAGAAAGTACTTTCTTTGAAGGTTTAACAAAGTAATTTAAACATTAAAAAAATTGGTAACTGCTATTTTCAACAGCATGTCCTCTTAATCATTGTGTCTTTGTGGAAGATTATTGGTGACTGAGTGACATGGGTGGATGGTGGTTCTATATTAATCCTTTGTATCTCCTGAATAGGTTCTCCGCATCCAGAATATTCTATCTGAGAAGCCTACAGTGACTACAGTTTATGCCAACAACGGGTCTGTTCTCCAGGGAAGTTCTGTGGCCTCGGTATATGATAGGAAGCTGCTTATAGGCACTTTATACCACAGAGCCCTGTATTGTCAGCTCTAAATGGTCCTTTTGCTATGCAGGCATGCTAGCTTCTCTTAACAATTTTCTATGAATTGCTAATTCTGGGGGACTTTAACCAGCAACGTTGACCCAGAAATGTATGACATGTATAGTAAATTTATTTCAGTAATGAAAGCCCCCCTTCAGTTCACATAGCACTTTTAACGTAAAAGGAAAGTGAACAGTTTTTAAAATTGCCAAGTAAAGGTGAGAGAAGAAAGCTGCTTTCGGTAAAGTGAATACACTTTGCAGAAAATAAGCCTGCTTTCCAACTGCCAGAGCATGAATTCCACTGAAACAGGGTAGATTATATTTCCTTAAAATGTAAGTGACCTCAGCTCCACCAGTGTGACCACTGTGACTCAGAACTACTGACAGGTAACACGTTTTGATGTTTTGTACTTACATCTTTGTTTACTATTAAAGAGTTGGAGTTATATTAAAGACTAACTAAAATCCAAGTTTTGTCTGTGCTTAATTCTCAAGGCATATCCTCAGCGGGGGAATGAGAAAGTGGCCACTTCTTTGTGGGGTTTCCTTGGGATGCGCAGGCATGGCAATACTAATTTTTCTCAGCTGAAAAAATAAACTATTTGAATAAAATGAAACAAAGAATTAACTAAATATGGCAACTGGAATTCTCAATTAATATGGATTATTCCATCAGCTCTATTTCTTAATGGGAGCCCAACTTGCATATAAAGAGGAGATAACAGGTTGGAGCTGGAAGGTCAATCATGCCACCTCCTTATTGAACACAGCCGTGAACTTCATTAGGTGAGATGAAGTCAGCTATCCGGGCCCACATGGTTAATCCCAGCAATGTCAGGATCAGGGTCTGCCTCATAGAGAAGCGTTCTTTCCACTTACTGTACCTCCTGTAAATTCATCTTAAACCCTGAAGAGAGACTTTCACGTGTCTCTTTCCATTGTAACTTATCAAAGCACTTCACTTCTCATACTCTCCCCCATCTTTAGCATCATTATCATCAAAATATTTGTCAATTACTTATAAAGTGAAAGACAATGCATTAAAAATGGTACATTCATTATCTCATTTAATCCTAATTACAGCCCTGAGGGAGTACGTATTGCTATTATATCACTTAACATTTCACAGATGTTCCAGGTCGCACCTGGGAAGGGGTGGCTCTCAATCTATTTCTGATGTCAGAGGCTGTACCATTATCCACTGCATGATGCTTCTGCCGTGGAACTAATGACGATCTCGTTATTTACTCTTCTTCCTAATATATAATTTCTTCTGTTTTTATAGTTATCAACTTGAGTTCTGCTTTTAGATGGATCATTTAAAGACTTAAATGTAAATTGCATAAGTATTCTTAATCTTGGCCTCTGTCCATTTGGCCTATATTCTTATTTACATTTTTGAATAGTCTGTTACTAATGTATATTGGATGTATTTCATGCTAAAATAATCATCATTTTCTCTGTTTGCATTATTCATGGAGAAAACATTAAGTCACAGGTGAATAAAGCAATATTAAATATTATTCATTAGGGATCCAAAACCAAGAAGCATATGTTTTAGATTTTAGACTATGAGCAATGCCTATCTAAAAAGCTACATTCACAAAAAGTACCAGAATACAGTAGGCATAAGATAGACTTTTTTCCCTTGTATTTATTAGAAATTTTATTTGGACAAAAGTAAATAAAAGTTAATAGGCACATGTATTATTTATCTTAGAATTAAAAAAAAGTTTTTAAAAAATAAACTCTGGTTTTTGGCCTCCATGGGCCATGAGGGATTCATAAGTATATTGTGCACCTATTTATGGTGATCTTACTGGGATCATACACTGAGTTTAACAATTTGTTTGGTTATTAAGAGGTCAAATCATTCAAAAGGCCTGAAACTGCAATTGGGATAGGCCACCACTAGGTGGATTTAGGTCTCAGGTGGGGGTGTGTGTGTGTATGTTTTAATTCTTTTAAATCTGAGATCCCGTTCAGTGACAGTACCTTTTTTTTCTTTTTTTTTCCTTTTTTTTTTACAAAACCTCAGCTCTTTTACAACAGCTGAATGTGAACATGGATACCTAATACGGGGAGCAAGGAAAATTAAATATAAGCTATACTATTTCTTTTTCTCATTTTGTGTATGGATTAATTATTATTGACAACAAATCTAAGGCTGATCCTTTCTCTGGACCGGATTTGCTCAGTTTGAATCCTCTCAGAGACACAGCTTATCTAGGCTGACGAATATCTACTTGGCAAAACAATGAAGAATTAACAGCACCTACCATCACACCACCCACATCCGCCTTTCTCTGGCCACCTGTAGTTTTCCTTACTCCCTCGGCTTTCTACAAAGCATTTCTGGGTGTGAGAGGAGGGCTAGAAGAATCCCAGTAGCACTCTCTTAGCTTTCTGCTTCTGGTTTTCGAGATTTTTATTCCATAAAGCAGAAGGCAGAGAAGAAGGAAAAAGAGCCTACTCTAATTTTTATAATTGCAAAGAATAACTTTCAGTTCACTTTAAAAAGTTTTTAATATACTGAATGACTTTTCTGTAACCAGCCCCAAGCTTGGTATTAATATACAACAATGAACCAGATACAATGCCTATATTCTAGTAGGAGATTCAACAAATGAGAAAATAGATGATAGACGATAGATAGATGGACAGATAGATAGGGTGATTAGAAGGAACTAAACATAGAAATATGATTAGAGAATAATTTAGAGAAACCTAATTTCCCCACCCGCACCATTTTTGACATGTTTAAACCTAGAGAAAAATTGAAAGGGTAGTTCAGTGACTGCCTATATACCCTTCACTTGCATTCACCTATCACCAGTTACCATTTTGCCACTTCTGCTTTACCTTTCCAAGCAAAGATGCTTTTATTTTTCTGCACCATTTGAAAGTAAGTTGGAGATATCATAAAACTTCACCTCTGCATACTTCAGCTTGCATCTTCTAAATATGAGAGCATTCTTCTACATAACCACAATGTTATTATAACACCCACCAGCATCAGTGGTGCCATCTAATACCTGATCCAGATTCAAATGTTCTCAGTGGTCTCCAAATGCCTTTAATAGTTGCTAACCCTCCCATCTCCCACCCCACCCCAATCCAAGATCCAATCAAGAATCATAATTCACATTTACTCATGTCTTATAAAAAAATCCTTTTTAATGTAAAACAGCCTTTCTGTCCTTGTTTTTTGTTTTTCATGACACTTTTTTTCAGTGCAAGCAAGATATCTTCTGGAATAACCTACATTCTGAATTTATTTCTTCCTGGAGTCCTCAATTCAGTAGAGCACTCATATTTCCTGTAAATTAGAAGTTACTTGAGGCTTGATTAGATTCAGGTTAAACAATTGTGACAAGAATACTAGTAAGTGACATGTACTTCACATTGCATTGCATCAGAATATAAACACAGGTTGTTCCACTCTGTGATGCTAAATCTGAGTAACAGATTAAGCTGGTGACCATCAGATCAACAGCGTTAATTTTTCCTTTCTTTTTATAGATCCAAGTGAATATTCTGCTCCCTAAAACTTTTCATCTGTTTGGTTTTAGCACCCATTAATGATTCTTGCCCAATTATTATCATATTGGAGTTGCAAATGGTGATTTTACTTCTACTATTTCTAGCATTAATATCAATAGGCAGTATTCTATTTCTTAAAAAATTCCCTGTTATTGAACTCCCCTTCTCCCTCTTCTACATTCTCTCTCTTTTTTTTCTGGAAATTATTTTCTATCAGTTTATAGAGAGCCATTCCTTACCTTTTTACAGATTTCTACCTTATCTCCAAAATCAGGATAATATTTATTTTGTAGGAAATTAGTACAATGATCTAATAAAACAGAAAGTCTCTATCCCATTTTCTTTCCCAGTGATTTAAAATTCTACATAGATAAATCCTCCAACTCATACCTTCTTAGTGCCGTGATTCTTCACTCCCAATACCCTTTTCTTCCACTACCTCAGCCATCCACTCCCATGGCCATGTTCTGTATCAGAAACTTTCTCACTGTAAAACCTTTATTTCAAGTCTCAGACTCTCCAACAACCACCTCCTGCATTTCCAAGTCATTTGCTCGGGTAGTGCTATTGTTCTAAAATTTTTGAAATTGTTCCAACCTGAAATCCATTGACAACGCCTGCCTCAGAACTTTCTCCTCTTCCAACTGTCCCCACTCTACGTAACATCTCTCCTTGTCCAATCTAGCTCCCATCCTTTAATCACTTCCTTGAATATACTTTCAACCCCTTTGTACTTCTCTCCTAATGTCTTGTGGGGCAAAACTCAAACCATTTCTTTACTTCACACATGCACCTGAGCAGCTATATGTTATTTGGGAAAATCACAAAACAGCTGAATGCTTTCTCTTGAATGAATGTCAAAGCTCATATTCGGGGCTTCCCTGGTGGCGCAGTGGTTGAGAATCTGCCTGCCAATGCAGGGGACACGGGTTCGAGCCCTGGTCTGGGAAGATCCCACATGCCACGGAGCAACTAAGCCTGTGCACCACAACTACTGAGCCTGTGCTCTAGAGCCCGTGAGTCACAACTACTGAGCCTGCGTGCTGCAACTCCTGAAGCCCATGTGCCTAGAGCCCATGCTCCGCAACAAGAGAAGCCACTGCAATGAGAAACCCACGCACTGCAACGAAGAGTAGCCCCCGCTCACCGCAACTAGAGAAAGCCCACGCGCAGCAACGAAGACCCAACACAGCCAAAAATAAATAAATAAATTTATTTTTTAAAAAAAAAGCTCATATTCGGTACTCAAAATGTCAAGCAATCCTCAATTTCTTTAGCAGATTAGCTTTTCTACTTCTTAAGTTAATAATTTTATACCTCCTCCTTTTCCTCAAACTTCCCACCATCCCTCATCTACTCACACTTGCGCTTGAAGGCCTTGCCTTATAATTCACTGAGAAAACGGAAGCAACCAGATATGAGGCCCCTCACATTTCCCCACCAAATCTACACCTCTCACTATAACTACATCCATCTCCTCCTATCTCTACTGTTAAAGTGGAGAAGGTGTCCTCCAGCTGTCCTTAGGATTTCACTTTTTCTATTACCCCTTCTCTCTTCTGCTTCATCAAACTCTTTCCCTACTGATTCATCTTCATACTGATCTTTCCCTACTGATTTCATCAGCACAAAGACATACCAACTGCATCTCCCACTTTAAGAACAACACTCCCTTGACCCTACATTTCTAACCACCACATCATTTCTCTGAACTCCACTGTTGTGGCTGAAAATATGTCCACAAATTTGACATTCCTCCCCAAAAGGGGAGCCTATGCACTGCTCCTTAAGAGTAGGTTGGATTTAGTGGCCGACTTCTAATAAACAGAATAAGGCAGAAGTGACAACATGTGACTCGGTCATAAAAGTCAGAGGCTTCCTCCTTGCTCCCTCACTCAGGTCACTCACTCACTGGGGAAAGCCAGCTGCCTTACTTGAGGACATTTCTCAGGCAGCCCTGTGGCAAGGTCCGCGTGGCAAGGAAGGCAAGGTCCGCGTGGCAAGGAACTAAATCCTCCTGCCAACAGCCATGCAAGTGAGTCATGTTGGAAATGCCTTCAGATGATTGCAGCCTCATGAGTGACCATCAGCCAGAAGCACTTCACTAAGCTGCTTCCAATTTCTGACCTACAACAATGCTGAGATAATGTATTTTAAGCTACCTTGTTTGGGGATAGTTTAGTGCATCATAACACATAATTAATACACCCATGATAAGTAAATTATTCGAGATACACACTGTCTCCTCTTACTCATCACCCATTCACTTCTCAACCAACTACAGTCTGGCTTCTGTTCTTGCCACACAGAAACTGCTCTCATCAAGATCATCAGAGATCTTCGTGTTGCCAAATCCAGTTACATCTCTCTCCGCTCTCATCTCACTTGACTTCTAAGCAGCATTTGGCATGCTCTCCTCTTCCTTCTTTCTTGAAACACGCTTCTGCCTTGGCTTTTGCAATACTATTCTCCTCTTTCTTCCCTCATTATCCCTTTTTTTGTCTCCTTTGCTGGTTCCTGTACCTCATCCAAATAGAAATGTAATGGTTCTTGAGGGCCAAAATTGGGTGCTCTTTCCTCTTTCCTCTCTCCCATTCATTCCAATGGGTTTACATACCGCCTGTATATCAAGTAATTTGGATTACTCCAAAATGAACATTGTCAGCTCGAACCTTGCAGTCATCCTTAATTTCATCTTTGTCCTTAACCATCAGAAACTCTACCTGATTCTACCTCCAAGTGATATCTCAGATCTGGTCTCCTATATCCACTGCCATCTCTGTGGTTGAGCCTTCTATTACCTTTATCCGAAAGAGTTTTCCAGGTGGGCTTCTCTCTACCAGTACTTCCCCTCTCCAATCTATTTCCTACTCGGTAGCAAAGTACTCAGATCACATCATGTCCTGCCAAGACATTTCTGTGTTACCAATGTCTCCATCAAGGCCTGCAAGGTGCTGTGTGATGTGATCTGGGCTCCGTCCCTCGCCAGCTTCATCTGGCGCCACTCCCCTCCCTGCAAGGACTTGAGCCACACTGTTGTTGCAGGTCCTGGCAAACACCAAGATCTTTCCCTCAACTGAAATTCCCCTCCTCCCACTCTCTGCAGATTTAGTTTCTTCTCTTACTTCAGGCTTCAGGGTTTTGGTTTTTCTTTTAATTTCTTTTTTATTTTTATTTTTTTAATAAACTTGTCTATATATTTTATTTATTTTTGGCTGCGTTGGGTCTTTGTTGCAGAGCATGGGCTTTCTCTAGCTGCGGCGAGCGGGGGCTACTCTTTGTTGCGGAGCACGGGCTCTAGGGCGTGTGGGCTTCACTAGTTGTGGTACACGGGCTCAGTAGTTGTGGCACGTGGGCTCAGTAGTTGTGGCTCACGGGCTCTAGAGCGCAGGTTAGTTGTGGCGCACAGGCTTAGTTGCTCTGTGGCATGTGGGATCTTCCCAGACCAGGGCTCAAACCCGTGTCCCCTGCATTGGCAGGAGGATTCTTAACCACTGTGCCACCAGGGAAGTCCCAGGTCTCAGCTTTAATGTCACCTCTTGAGAGAGGCTTTTCCAGTTCTGAGGACAGCAAAGGGCTCCACCAGGAGCGTGTCTTTGATTCCCAAACTAACGGGTCCAGAGCCATATCCCCTCTATGTGGCCCTTACACCCCAAGAGAAAATATTCCTCTGCCATAATCATCCCAGGGCCAGGTGCCAGGGGACTAGTGACCACTTCTATAGCCCAAAACTTGCCAAAATTATTCAAACTAGCCAATCTAAATAGTTCACCCTGCCCTGCCTTGGCTTTACTGCAGAAACCCCAATAAAGGCAGCAGCCTAAACCCTCCCCTCCTGTCCTCTGCCTCCTGATCACCCAGGTGTCTTTCCCATGTGGCCCCGCACCATGTGCTGTGCCTCCTGTCTCTAGATCTTGTGAGTATAATAAACTATTTTTTCCTGAGCCTGTCTCCTCTTATAGCTACTCATGACTGATTATTTCATAAAAGAATACAAAACAATTTACTTTTTAACTTTGTCTCTTTTTTTTGCTTCCCCTTCCCTCCTGCTTCTTTCCTTCTTTTCTTTCCTTACTCCCTCCCTTCCTTCCTTTCTTGAAATATATTTCCCCTCTAGAGTGTAAGCTCCTTGAACGCAAGGGCATCTTGTTCACACGATGTCTTCAGTGTGGAGCAAGTAGTTGTAAGTGCTCACCAAATAGTGCTAAGTGTGAATGACAAGCAATGTTCCTTCCCTTCCTTCCCAATCTCCCATGGACTCACTCACATGCCATTCTAGAGAACAATTTAAACTCATTGGGCATGAACATATCTGGAGAGTCATCACCACACAGTGATCCGTGGGGTCTGTCATTTTTGAAACAAACGTGCAGTGTGTTGAGTAAATGAAGAAATGTGAAGCAATAGCAGCCACAGAACCTCCACATGGTGTGTGCGTGTGTGTGTGTGTGTGCGTGCGTGTGCGTATTTACGCATTTTCTTCTGAAATATGCGTCATTGTTTTCATAGGAGTTTCTTTTCACTTTTCAAAGGTCAAAATGATATAAAATGGTATGTTGAAAAGTCTCCTTGCCATCCCCTCTGCCCCATTTATGGGAAACCAATTTATTAGTTTCTTGTGTATCTTTCAAATATTTTTATATAAATACAGGCAGATACAAATACATATTCTTATTTTTCCCCTTTACTTCACAAAAGGTAGCAGACTATACACTGTTCTGCACATTTCTTTTTTTCAAATGTTCTAAAATCCACATTCTCTTTTTTTTGAAACAGCTTTATTGAGATATAACCACATTCTCTTTTGTGATTTGTTGCTCTCTCCCTCTATCACTCCTGGTCAAGATTCACTAATATGAATGATCTTTTAAAATTAAAAATTGTATGATATGGGGGCTTCCCTGGTGGCGCAGTGGTTGAGAATCTGCCTGCCAATGCAGGGGACACGGGTTCGAGCCCTGGTCTGGGAAGATCCCACATGCCACGGAGCAACTGGGCCCGTGAGCCACAATTACTGAGCCTGCGCGTCTGGAGCCTGTGCTCCACAACAAGAGAGGCCGTGATGGTGAGAGGCCCGCGCACTGCGATGAAGAGTGATCCCCACTTGCCACAACTAGAGAAAGCCCTCGCACAGAAACGAAGACCCAATACAGTCATAAAAAATAAATAAAAGAACGTGAATTTCTAAAAAAAAAAAAAAAAGAAAAGAAAGAAAAAAAATAATTAAATTAAAAAAAAATTGTATGATAATAAACACGATGAAAATACATGGTTTAAAATGTTCAGACATCATAGGCCATACAAAACAAAAGCAAAGTCTCCTTCCATGGTCACTGACCTCCCCAGTCTCCATGACCGCAATCTCATGTATTGACTCTTCAGTTTGTGTCATATACTGTTTCTATGTATATCATACACATGCGAAACATAGAATTCCTCTAATTTTTCCACCATAGGATGATACGTATGTACATTCTGCATCCCCCTGAATGGCACTTGCATTATCCATGGTGTTGGATTAACTAGATCTATGTACTGCAATTACTGTTCAGACATACATGCTTCCATTCGGTCCTATTAGCTCTTTGAGGAGCCCCACTCTATACATAAGAAAGGCCCAGAGGGAATAGGTGATTTCTAAAGACTAAAGAGTCATTTCCACACAGAACTGGGACTTGACCTCAGGACTCTTGAATTCATTTGTCCTGCTCTTTCAATGACAGTAAGTCCCTTTTTATGACACTGATGTACTCAGTGGTCTCTGCACCAAGCCAAT
This sequence comes from Balaenoptera musculus, assembly GCF_009873245.2. NCBI lineage: Eukaryota > Metazoa > Chordata > Mammalia > Artiodactyla > Balaenopteridae > Balaenoptera > Balaenoptera musculus. The sequence continues at coordinate 59,773,717 of NC_045793.1, read as the reverse complement.
TTGGCCTCTTGACAGGGTTTGAGTGACCATTACACTCAAAGATTAGCCTTCAAAGATTAGATATGGATGAGGGGCTATGGGTCCCTTTCCCCACAATCTCACTGTCAGGCAGTATGTTTCAATAAACACAAAGCTCAAAATCAAATCTGTCACACACAAATGTTTATTACCAAGGAGGCATGAAAATCATCCTGTGATCCGTTGTTCTGTAAAGTTAGTGAAGTCCCAGCTCTGTCCTGTGTATTTCAACAAGCACATGAGAAAAAGTTTCAGTCTGAGACAAAGTTCTGAAGGGAGGATTCAGCTCACTTCAGATCACAAAGCAGAATCTTCCTTGGTCAATAGTGTGGACACAGCATACAACAGTGTTCTAGAGCTGGTGCTATGGTCTGAACATTTTGTCCACCCCAGATTCATATGTTGAAATCCTAACCTCCAAGGTGATGGTATTAGGAGGTGGGACCTTCGGGAGGTGATTAGCTTATGAGGGTGGAGTGCTCATGAGTGGCACTAATGACCTTTTAAGAGACCCTACAGAGCTCCCTTGTTTCTTCCACTATGTTAAGATACAGCAAAAAGACAGCAGTCTAGGAAGCAGTTTCTCACTTGACACTGAATCTGCCGGCAACTTGATCTTGGACTGCCCAGCCTCCAGAATGTGAGAAATAAATGTTTGTTGTTTCTAAACCACTCAGTTTATAGGTTTTTTGTTATAGCAGCCTGAATGGACTAAGACAGCCAAGAACCCACTCCACTGGTTTGAGAATGCTGGCTTCTCTGTTCTCGTTCTTACTCTAGGCAGAGCTGGAGCTGCTTAGATTGAGGCAATGTCTTGCTAATCCACATATTTTGGACAAAACTAGCTTTACCTTGAATAATTATCTCTAATATCTCGAGCTAATGAGTGAACTCTCCAGGTGCAGATTTTGATGGTGACACGTGATATGGTCCAAAGTTTGGACTTCTTTAATGCTAACTAACCAGGCTAGGGGTTTGAATCACTGATTACGGTATTCAGATGATAACTATCCACCTCTAAAGTTTGAAGTCAATACACACACACACACACACACACACACACACACACACACTCCTCTGCCTAACGTGAAGAAATTTAAAACAAATTATAGATGACATAGCACCTGCAATCAATTGCCCAAGAATATATCTCTTTTCTTACCCTCTTCTTCATGTTATGCTGGGAGGAAGCAAACACAGCGAAATAGGAATAAGTACTCTAGGGTCAGTAGATCTCAATCCAAATGGAATTTCTGACACTTCTTAGTTATGTAACCTTATGTAAGTTATCATGTAACCTCTCTAAGCCTCACTTTCCTTATCTGTAAAATGAGGATAATAAGAAGTGGGGCTTCCCTGGTGGCGCAGTGGTTGAGAATCTGCCTGCCAATGCAGGGGACACGGGTTCAAGCCCTGGTCTGGGAGGATCCCACATGCCGCGGAGCAACTGAGTCCGTGAGCCACAATTACTGAGCCTGCGCGTCTGGAGCCTGTGCTCCACAACAAGAGAGGCCGTGACAGTGAGAGGCCCGCGCACCGCGATGAAGAGTGGTCCCTGCTTGCCGCAACTAGAGAAAGCCCTCGCACAGAAACGGAGACCCAACACAGCCAAAAATAAATGAACTAATTAATTTTTTTAAAAAATGAGGATAATAAGAAGTAATATGATAAAGCATGCAAAATGCTTAGTACATAGGAACAATTATTACTATTTCATCATCCTTTCTTTTTATTCTCCCAATATTTACTTCTCCCAAGTCCATACCTTGCATCCACCCATCTAATCAATTTTTAGAGACTAACTATTAAGTGCAAAGTTCTGTGGCTGGCACTGGAAGACCCAGTGATCAATGGGATGGGGGTCTCTCCCTACAATTAACCTACACTCTCAGGTGGAGGAGGTTCAGATTTAAATGGTGGTTAATGCTTATTGGCTTCTTACAATGTACCAAGCACAGTGGTGAGCACTTTGCTCTCATCATAACATTTTATTTTAAGCCACGTATGAGGCAGACATTCTTTTACAAAACAGGAATCTGCTGGGTAGGAAAGTTGAGCACCTTATCCAAGCTGGATATAACCCAGGTAGCCTGAGCCTTAAACTCTGGACGCACGCCTGCACTATGCCTCCTGGCCCCTCAGCTTTGGGAGCACTCTTCTCTTCTTCATATCTCTCCTCCTATGTCCTCATGAAAACAGCATTCAATTCCTCCTCTGCTTGAACTCTTTTAAAATTAATCTTAGAAATAATTATCTTATCAGTACAATTCCAGATGTTACAGTGTTCCTCTAGTAGCCCTTCTTCCACAGCTTTAATAAAAGCAGCACAGTTAAGGAAGGGCACAGGGTCTGGAGCCGGACTGCCTGACTCTGCCACTCTCCAGCTGTGTGACCTAGGGCAAGTTACACAGCTACCCTGTGCCTTGGTTTTCTCACCTATAAAATTGGGATATTACCTACCTCAGAGAAGTACCGAGAATCAAAAGTAGGCAAAGTTCTAAGCACAATCCAAGGTACATAGTAGGTGCTGCATAAGTGGAAGGCTTTATTATCCTACAGTAATTATGTATTCAGACTATATTCATGTATCCCACAGGTCAGAAACCTCCTTTTCTTTCCTTAATATCTCCAGTTCTGTATTCTCTCAAACATATTTACTCACTTAAACTCAACAGAACTAGTACTATTTCTTTCTGTTGGTAAATAAAAACAGATCATGCTTGAAGATGCTACTTTGCTCTGCCCAAACTCAAGTCTTCCTCACCTTCCGCCCCTCTCCCTCCAACCTGGCCGTCATCATGAGCAGGGGAAGTGCATTCTTTGCCTGGCAGGATCTGAAGACCCAAAAGAAAGAAGGATCTAGGAGTCTTTTGAAAGTCTAACCTGCCAAACAAACTATGTTTCCCTTCCCCCCATTCTGCTCATCTTCTTGCTACCTATTCTATTTATTTCTTTTCCTTCACTTCCTCCCGACTTCTCTTTATCCCAAACGTTGGGGGACGGATGCTGATATTAACAAATCCACCCAGTCAACAAACTGAACTGGGTACCCACCACGTTCAGCATTCAGAGGCAGGCCATGAAGCCAGGAGATAAGGTCCTGTGCTCCAAATCTTGGAGAAGAGTGACGTAAAGCTCTTCGCTTCAATTATCTTCCGTTTATCACTGCTCCCTGGGTCAAGGGATCAATTCGCCGTCTCATATAACTCCTTGCCTTCCACAAACGCAAAGTTTCGGGCTCTGAACTCTAGCTCCCCGCGCTCCCCCGCCCCTCCAGTTTCCACTTCAGGCCACACGAGGAGATGAGGTAGAATTCCGCAGCTTTGGGCAGCAAACCGCCTCCCCTATCGTCCCAGCAACCGGTGGGATCTTGCCAAAGCTGCCAAGAGAACACCAGACCTTAACCAGGGCTACGGCTCCCGTCTCTGTACTTTGAGCCTTGATGAATAAAAGAATCTCGCGAGTAAAGGTTTCCTTGAACCTCGAGCATAAAGGTAGCTTTGATTCACGCGGATAAAGGTGGCCTTGAACTAGGAGCTGCGCGGCGGGACGGGGCGGGGCGGGGCGGGACAACGTGACCTTGGCCCAGCGCCCGGGCAGCGCACCAGCCCGGGAGGAAGCGACGGGCGGGGCGGGCAACACCAGGGGCGGGGCGGGGCGGGGTGGGGCGGGGTGGGGCGGGGCGGGCAACACCAGGGGCGGGGCAGGCGCCAGCCCGCAGCGCCTCCCCAGCGCCTGCGCTCGCGCGTCTCGCCCCAAGACCATGGGGAAGCTGGTGGCGCTTACCTTGCTGGGCGCCGGCCTGGCCCTAATCGGGGAGAGGTTAATGACGCTCAGGTGAGTTGGCATCTTGATGGGAGCGTCCTCGGCTCTTATTCTCTTCTTCCAAGTTAGGTTAAGGGCTGCCTGGTGCCGCCTTCCTATAGCGGGTAAGAATGAGCAGTTTGGGACCCCATTCCTCAATCCCACCTAGCAAACTGTCCCTTGAGAAGCGCACATAGGGAAAGTGAGCTGACTTCTTGCCTTTCCTAAGATGGTGGGGCAGAAATGCTCCCCCCCCGGCCCGCCCCTTTCCCAGGTCGCCCTTAGCATTCGGCTCCTGAACAAACTAACTCTTTTGGAAGCGCTGAACTTGGGGTAGGGAGCCTGTTGGATTTTGGGAAAGCAGTAGGGGACAGGGATCAAAAGGCAAAACTATAGGGGGTTAAGGGAACCAAAGTGCAGATTTATAATAGACAATACTTTAGCACATTAAGTAATATTATTTTGTGCATTTAAATTAATAATATTTATTTACTATTAAATAAATAATATAGGCACATTACCCAGATAATGTCCACATTATATAAATAAATAAAAGGAGATGTCTACTGCTGTGTGATATCATCCATAAATGATAAGAGAGTTAATGAATATGAAGGTGATTAAAGACCGTGTTTAGACATTGATTTTGGATGTTGTGCATTGACCTCCAGTGTTTTTATCTTCTACAGAGAAAGAATTAATGCATATCGAGAAGTGGAGCCAGTAGAACCCCAGAACTGCCACCTTATTGAGGGACTTGGTATGTATGTGACAGTACAATTTCTTGGTACCATCCACCTGACAGAGGCTGCCAGCTAATTTAATTTGCTGCTACTCCTTAAACCCTCCTACTGAGGCTTCAGCCTCATCAGCTTTACCCAAGCTACCTCATCCCACATCTCCAAGAGGTCTCCTAAATGGCAAAATCTGTGGCTTTTTCTCAGTCCTCTTTCTTACTGACATCTCTCAATCATTTGAAAAATGTTATTGACTACTCTTTGGTTGGTCCCTCGCTGAACTCTGCTCCTGTCCCTTCTGTGACATTTCACTCCCTTCTCTGTCTTCTTCTGTTGCCTATCTTACTTCTTTTTTTTCTTCTCCCCTCTCCTTGATGATATTCCTAACTTCAGGTGTCACTTCCTTCAAAATTTATCTGCAAGTACTAACAGGAATATGACTTAGCCCTTATTCTCAAGAACCTCACAACCGACTGAATTTTTTTTTTTAAATTAATTAATTTATTTTTGGCTGTGTTGGGTCTTCATTTCTGTGCGAGGGCTTTCTCTAGTTGTGGCGAGCGGGGGCCACTCTTCATCGCGGTGCGCGGGCCTCTCACTATCGTGGCCTCTCTTGTTGCAGAGCACAGGCTCCAGACACGCAGGCTCAGTAGTTGTGGCTCACGGGCCTAGTTGCTCCGCGGCATGTGGGATCTTCCCAGACCAGGGCTCAAACCCGTGTCCCCTGCATTGGCAGGCAGATTCTCAACCACTGCGCCACCAGGGAAGCCCTTTTTTTTTTAATTAATTGAAAATCCATAGCTGGATCCCTAATCACTCAAACTGCAGGCCTTCTTTTCCCGTCTGAAATCTACTTTACCTTGCTGTCATTTCCTCCCTCATACCCCCCACCTATAACCAGCTCTTCTTCTAGACTTCTAAGCGTGGTACCCGCATCGTCAAAGAGACTCAGTTCAAAATTTAGGAACCATCTGTTGTCCCCTCATCCCTCACTGTTTCACGTGAGATATGTTGGCCTCTCCTGGGCTGCCACACAGAGCTGATCTCATTTACTCCTTACTGCCTCAACTGCTTATTCTGGCTCCAAGTCTTTCACTCTCCCTGACAATACTACTAGAAAAACAAAATTCTAGCTAGATTCTGTTCACTGTTCTGGGAATGTGTTCTTTCATTTTCTCACCTTTGCCCATGAAATTACCCCCAATGATTTCTTCATCTCTGCTGGCTGAAATCAGCTGGAAACTCCTCTCCTACCTCTGAACTCTCACAGCACTCTGAAACTCTGATTCACTTGTGACACCTACTACATGCTTTATTTTAGAGCCAGCAGTGTTCTTTCTTTCTCTCACAATCAGACTGTAAACCTCCTAGGGTCAGGGACTGTGATTTATTTCAGTATGTGACAGGATGAAAGCATAGTTTGTTGTGACATAAGATATATATATATATATTTTATATATATTTATATTATATAGCTCTCCAAGATATGTTACTAATATATATGTATATATATTTTTTCAGATATACATATATATCAGAAAAAATAAGAGCCCTTTTGATTTTAGTTTTCTGTCTTTTTTCCCTCTCAACTTCTAAAAAAAGAAGAGAAGTAGCCTGGTCCTTGCGCTCTCTAGTCTTAGATGAGGTCTGTGCTGCCAGCTAGAAAGCAGAATGAACTGACGACAAACTACTTCCTGAGTTTGGTTTTTAAAAACCTGAGCTCCTTCAAGGGATTCTGATGGAGATGGGAGAAGAATATGTGGGTTTTTTGAATAACAGGGACCTTTGCCCCATTCTGGGGGAAGATCAAGACCTAGGAAGGAATGGTTAGAAAGTATCCTTAGGGAGGCTGGATCCTTTATACCGTGCGTCACAGCCCGAGCAAAGGTTGTATGCGCACACATGCAGGACGTGGAAGTGGCAAAATTGTCTAAGTTAAAGGGACCACATGGGCTTGGCAGTGAGTAATTCAGTGGTGACTAGCATAGAATAAAGACCAGATGGACTTTCCCAAATATTCAGCTTCGTTTTAAAATTCACCACCTATGGTATTTGCACAACTCTGGCAGAGAGACTCAGGTTGAATTTCTCTCCAGTTTAGTGGAACGTGGGCTCAGGGTCAGATTTAATTTGATTTAAAAAATAAGGAAATATAACATTTAATCATTTGTTCACTGTCTTGTGGAGTAATATTCACATTGACTACACATATATCTCTCAAAAGATAAGAGCCTGCCAAGTAATTTAGAGGGGTAATTAGACTAGATCATTTCTAATATCTAGTCCAACTCTCAGATTGTATGATTCAAACAGACTTGAGAAGTTAAAACTAGAGCAGAAGAAAAAAATGCCATGTCACTTCTCATGTCTGTTGGCATGTGTACATTTTATATTTGCAGAACTAAACAAGTGAGAATGATCATGGGTCATTTGTCAGTAGGACAATATTGCTATATATCTAAAAATAATAATACTGCCTTATCAAAGGCCTAGTGTCTATGAGCTTTCTGCTGAGTCCTTTGGAAACGTTTACATCATCCTCACAACCACCCTATAAGGTGGGTGCTGCCATCTGTCCTTGTAGATTAGGAAACTGACACCCAGAAGAATGAAGTTACTTGCCCAGTGGTCCAGAACTAGAGGGTGACAGGCCTAGATTATGAGCCAGGGCAGTTTTCTTCCATGCCTTTGTACTCTCTGTTGTGTAACACTGCCTTTCTTATCTACTGACAGCACATTTTTATTATGAAGCTTCAGGGAAGTATGATAGCAGCAGAAAACAGAAAATCTGAGATGCAAAAAGGTGAAATATTAATAAATAGAGCTGACCAAGACAAAGCAGGCTAGATATTGAAATAAAGCTCACTAATAAGATAATACTCGAAAGACCCAACTATTCCAGAGTGAAAAGCTTTATGAAACAATGGAAAACACTAAAGGATTGAAGGCAGGGTGTGGTAGGTAGGCAGTAATAGAGCTGGGGAAAAATTCTGATTTGTGTTTTCTTCAAGACCTAGAGTTTTGTGGTTAATTTTATTGGCGAACAAACACTTCCTCTTTTTGTTTTCCTTCCCCAGTATTCTTTCTGGGAAGAAAGGTTGAATGGTGAAATAATTCTAACCTCCAAAAACCATACCTCAAAGATCTTTTTGTGTTAAGTTCATCCTTTTTCCAAGGCTTTGAGGCTCAAGGATTGTCTTAACTAGGAAGTTGTTTGGTTAATCAAAGCTGCACTTGAAATATGAATAGCTCTATCAGCTTGCCCTTGGCAGGATTATCAAGTAGACAGACAGCCATTGTATGTGGTGTCTTCCTATCTTCCCCTCCATCCCTTTTCCCTCCTATAGCTTCCCGCTTCTCCAAGATATGTTTCTACTACACGGTAGGTTCCATTTGTTTTCTTAGCTGGCTGTCAGAACCTTCTCTCCAAGATGTGAAATGAGGATAATATTAATTGATAGTAATTTGGTGTGACATTCTTTCAGGATGTCTGTAGAGAACTATTGGAGGCCAAAGAAATGAAGTTATGCCAACTAATAGGGTTGACAGATTAAAAGGCAGTAGATACCTATTTGTAAGCCTTGTTTTAGACTTGGCAGTGGGGTTTTAAGGTTAGTTGTGCACAGGTTAATGAGTGTGTGGAGGGGACTCAGGGGTGGGTTCCTGTGGATTCTTACTCCCACAGGTGCCACTGTTTCTGAGATGCACTGGGCCATCATGCAGGTGCAGCGTAGGTGGGGGAGGAGGGCAAAGGAGGGTCAGGAATAAAGTACAGTCAGCTACTAATTCTTTTCCACATCTGAGTGCAAAGCACTAGCTTCCCTATCCTCTGGGTAGAGCAAGTAAAGACAAGCATAGTCCTTTGGAAAATGCCCACTCCTCTTGCAGGTGAATTACTGAAGTAGGTTAATGCTATCATGGGAGATATGCGACATGGTGTTTGGAAGATAAAAAGACCAAACCAGAGAGTATACAACTCAGGACATCTTCTACTCAGAAATTAACACACACATCAATAATTTAACCTCAAGACAAGACAAAGTTCAAGAAACTAAAGCAGTTTATCTTTTTTAGTCAGCCCACCAGCTTTTACTGAAAGCTTTTATAGTGAAAAAGGCAGGTATTATATTGGGTGCAAGTATACTGTACTGAATAAAACCTGGTCCTTGTTTCCAGGAAGCTTACTTTCTACTAGGACATTAACAAATGCAGGAGCTTGCAGCCCAAGTGTGGAAAATGTCATGGTGGATGCAGTCACAGGTGACCGTATCAGTACATAAAATGGATGCTGGAGCCAAGAGAGGTTGAAAAGGCCGAGAGGGTAGCATACAACTCATGTTTAAGAGCCCGTGACACTCAGCCAAGTGGAGGTGAGGGTGGTGTGGGAAAGGTGTGGGTTGCCAAGAAGCACGAAGCAGCATGTGCTCAGGCATGTAGCTGAATGAGTCTGGCACATTTTAGGAACTGCCGACAGAAGTACTGCAGCACACCTGGAATGGAGAGTGAAGAGTGGGAGCCACAAGAATTGAGACTGGAGCCTCAATTCTGTGGAGAATTTGGGATTTACACTGCCAGCCCTAGAGGACCATTGGAGGGTTTTAAGCTGGGGCATAACAAGGTCAACTTTGCAATTTAAAAAGTTGACTGTCAACAGTGCAGAGAATGGTTGTAGGGGAGCAAAGCTGACCCATTAGGAAGCTATTATAGAAATCCAGGAGGGAGCTCTAGAGCTTGAAAGACTTGTGATTAGTTAAGATTTGGGGAGTAAGGAAAAGGAAAGCATCAAAGATAACTCCAAGGTTCCTACTTTGTGTACTTGGGGGATAGAAGTGTCATCCACGGAAACTGAAATATAGAAAATGGAGCAGATTCAAGAGGGAAATTTCCAGGTCAGTTTGAGACATGCTGAGTATGAGAAATGAAAAGGCCAGGTAGAAATGTCCAATATACAGGTGAATACAGAGGCCTGGAAATTGGGCTTGATTTAGAGATTGGAGAATCAAGAGCATGTGAGTGGAAGCTGAAGCCATGGGGCTAGAGTCAATGATGCAGGTAGGATGGGTACTCTGTCGCTAGAAATAGCCAAGGGCAGTTAGAGCCTGGGGAGTATCCACATCCAGGATGGAGGTGGGAAGGAGATCGGGCAAAAGGAAACCAAGAAGTGATTGTTTAGAGAAAAAAAAGTGAGAGAAAAAAGTTTGTTCAAAAACTAACCCACCCATATTCAACATGATTTTTAAAATTGCTTTATTCATTTTGCTGGATTCTCCCAAAGTCTATTTTACTCCATGTAGAAAAAGCACTAAATCTTTCAGGCCATCAAAATACCATGTATAGGTAAATCTTGATTAACTGTATTGCTTAGAAAATGGAAAGCTCTGATTAATGTAATTATCAGGTTACTGGTTGGGGATTAGTTTCAACCTTCAGCATAATCAATATGATTAAATCTCTGTCCTCCAATTTTCAGTGCCTATTGTTTATTATTCTGTTGATTCAAATTTGCATTTTCTTTGGCTTTGTTCCACTTTTCTTTCCCCTGTTCTCCTCTATCCTCTCTCAATTGCCTTTTGACACACTAATAACCCATTACCTTAGGTAACCATTTTCCCATGTATTCCATTTACTATAGCTGTGCAACAAACTACCCCAAAACTTAGTGACTTAAAAGGACAATAGGACTTCCCTGGTGGCACAGTGGTTAAGAATCTGCTTGCCAATGCAGGGGACATGGGTTCGATCCCTGGTCCGGGAAGATCCCACATGCTGCAGAGCAACTAAGCCTGTGCGCCACAACTACTGAGCCTGCTCTCTAGAGCCAGCGTGCCACAACTACTGAGCCCACGTGCTGCAAGTACTGAAGCCCTCGCACCTAGAGCCTGTGCTCCACAACAAGAGAAGCTACCGCAATGAGAAGCCCATGCACCACAATGCAGAGTAGCCCCCGCTAGCTGCAACTAGAGAAAGCCCACGCACAGCGACAAGACCCAATGCAGCCAAAATAAATAAATAAATAAATACCCTGTTTTTTTTAAAAAATAAAAAGAATAGTTATTTTGCTTATGAGTTTGCAGTCTGGGCAGGGCTTAGTGGAGACAGCTCATCTCTGTTCCATTTGCATCAGCTAGGGTGACTGAAAGGCTGGGAACTGAAGTCATCTGAGACTCCTCCAGACCTCTCTCTGCACTGTGTGGTCTCTCCACAGTCTCTCTTTTGTAGCTTTAAAGTACCAGACTTCTTATTTTTAGGTTCAGAGGTCCCAAAGTACATGCCTTGAGAGAGAGAGAGAGCAGTGGCAGGTTTGGTTATGACTTTACCTTGTATGTCAGGTGGCATCACTTCCTCTTCATTCTATTTGTCAAAGCAGTTAGAAAGGTCCACCCAGGTTCAAGCAGAGAGGATACAAACGTAGCCTCTTAATGGAAGAGTATGAACATCACATTTTAAGAAGAGCATGTGGGGATTGGTTCAAGATGGCAGAGTAGAAGGACGTGTGCTCACTCCCTCCTGCGAGAGCACTGGAATCACAACTAACTGCTGAGCAATCATCCACAGGAAGACACTGGAACTCACCAAAAAAGATACCCCACATCCAAACACAAAGGAGAAGCTGCAGTGAGATGGTTGGAGGGGCGCAATCACAGTATATTCAAATCCCATAACTGCTGGGTGGGTGACTCACAAACTGGAGAACAATTATACCACAGAAATCCACCCACTGGAGTGAAGGTTCTAAGCCCCACATCAGGCTTCCCAACCTGGGGGTCCAGCAATGGGAGGAGGAATTCCCAGAGAATCAGACTTTGAAGGCTAGCAGGATTTGATTGCAGGACTTTGACAGGACTGAGGGAAACAGAGACTCCACTCTTGGAAGGCACACACAAAGTAGTGTGTGCATCAGAACCCAGGGGGAAGGAACGGTGACCCCATAGGAGACTGAACCAGACCTACCTGCTAGTGTTGGAGGGTCTCCTACAGAGGTTGGGGTGGCTGTGGCTCACCACGGGGACAAGGACACTGGCAGCAGAAGTTCTGGGAAGTACTCCTTGGTGTGAGGCCTCCCAGAGTCCACCATTAGCCCCACCAAAGAGCCTGTAGGCTCCACTGCTGGGTCGCCTGAGGCCAAACAACCAACAGGGAGGGAACTCAGCCCCACCCATCAACAGTCAAGTGGATTAAAGTTTTACTGAGCTCTGCCCACCTGAGCAACATCCAGCTCTACCCACCACCAGTCCCTCCCATCAGGAAACTTCCACAAGCCTCTTAGATAGCCTAATCCACCAGAGGGCAGACAGCAGAAGCAAGAACTACAATCCTGCAGCCTGTGGAACAAAAACCACATTCACAGAAAGGTAGAAAAAATGAAAAGGAGAGGACTATGTACCAGATGAAGGAACAAGATAAAACCCCATAAAAACAACTAAATGAAGTGGAGATAGGCAAACTTCCAGAAAAAGAATTCAGAATAATGATAGTGAACATGATCCAGGACCTTGGGAAAGAATGGAGGCAAAGATCGAGAAGATGCAAGAAATGTTTAACAAAGACCTAGAAGAATTAAAGAACAAACAAACAGAGATGAGCAATACAGTAACTGAAATGAAAAATACACTAGAGGGAATCAATAACAGAATAACTGAGGCAGAAGAACGGATAAGTGACCTGGAAGACAGAATGGTGGAAATCACTGACACAAAACAAAATAAAGAAAAAAGAATGAAAAGAAATGGAGACAGCCTAAGAGACCTCTGGGACAGCATTAAACGCACCAACATTCACATTATAGGGGTCCCAAAGGAGAAGAGAGAGAGAAAGGACCCCAGAAAATATTTGAAGAGATTATAGTCCAAAGTGTCCCTAACATGGGAAAGGAAATAGCCACCCAAGTCCAGGAAGTGCAGAGAGTCCCAGGCAGGATAAACCCAAGAAGAAACACACCGAGACACGTAGTAATCAAATTGACAAAAATTAAAGACAAGGAAAATTATTAAAAGCAGCAAGGGAAAAATGACAAATAACATACAACAGAACTCCCATAACGTTAACAGCTGATTTCTCAGCAGAAACTCTACAAACCAGAAGGGAGTGGCATGATATATTTAAAGTGATGAAAGGGAAGAACCTGCAACCAAGATTACTCTACCTGGCAAGGATCTCATTCAGATTCGATGGAGAAATCAAAAGCTTTACAGACAAGCAAAAGCTAAGAGAATTCAGCACTACCAAACCAGCTCTATAGCAGATTCTAAAGGAACTTCTCTAAGTGGGAAACACAAGAGAAGAAAAGGACCTACAAAAACAAACCCAAAACAATAAAAAAATGGTAATAGGAACATACATATCAATCATTACCTTAAATGTGAATGGATTAAATGCTCCAACCAAAAGGCACAGGCTTGCTGAATGGGTAAAAAAACAAGACCCATATATATGCTGTCTACAAGAGACCCACTTCAGACCTAGGGACACATACAGACTGAAAGTGAGGGGATGGAAAAAGATATTCCATGCAAATGGAAATCAAAAGAAAGCTGGAGTAGCAATTCTCATATCAGACAAAATAGACTTTAAAATAAAGACTACTACAAGAGACAAAGAAGGACACTACATAATGATTAAGGGATCAATCCAAGAAGAAGATATAACAATTGTAAATATATAAGCACCCAACATAGGAGCACCACAATACATAAGGCAAATGCTAACAGCTATAAAAGAGGAAATCGACAGTAACACAATAATAGTGGGGGACTTTAACACCTCACTTACACTACTGGACAGATCATCCAGACACAAAATTAAGGAAACACAAGCTTTAAATGACACAATAGACCAGATATATTTGACTGATATTTAAAGGACATTCCATCTGAAAACAGCAGATTACACTTTCTTCTCAAGTGCACATGGAACATTCTCCAGAATAGATCACATCTTGGGTCACAAATCAAGACTCGGTAAATTTAAGAAAATTTAAATCATATCAAGCATCTTTTCCAACCACAACACTTAAAAGATTAGAAATCAATTACAGGGAAAAAAATGTAAAAAACACAAACACATGGAGGCTAAACACTACATTACTAAATAACCAAGAGATCACTGAAGAAATCAAAGAGGAAATCAAAAAATACCTAGAGACAAATGACAATGAAAACACGACAATCCAAACCCTATGGGATGCAGCAAAAGCAGTTCTAAGAGGGAAGCTTACAGGAATACAATCCTACCTCAAGAAACAAGAAAAATCTCAAACAATCTAACCCTACACCTAAAGGAACTAGAGAAAGAAGAACAAACAAAACCCAAAGTTAGTAGAAGGAAAGAAATCATAAAGATCAGAGCAGGAATAAATGAAATAGAAACAAAACAATAGCAAAGATCAATAAAACTAAAAGCTGGTTCTTTGAGAAGATAAAATTGATAAACCTTTAGCCAGACTCATCAAGAAAAAGAGGGAGAGGACTCAAATCAATAAAATTAGAAATGAAAAAGAATTTACAATGGACACCGCAGAAATACAAAGCATCATAAGAGACTACTACAAGCAACACTATGCCAATAAAATGGACAACCTGGAAGAAATGGACAAATTCTTAAAAAGGTATAACCTCACAAGACTGAACCAGGAAGAAATAGAAAATATGAACAGACCAGTCACAAGTAGTGAAATTGAAACTGTGATTAAAAATCTTCCAACAAACAAAACTCCAGGACCAGATGGCTTCACAGGTGAATTCTGTCAAACATGTAGAGAATAGCTAACACCATCCTTCTCAAACTCTTCCAGAAAATTGCAGAGGAAGAAACACTCCCAAACTCATTGTATGAGGCCACCATCACCCTGATACCAAAATCAGACAAAGATACTACAAAAAAAAGAAAATTACAGACCAATATCACTGATGAATATAGATGCAAAAATCCTCAACAAAATACTAGCAAACAAAATCGAACAACACATTAAAATGATCATACACCATGATTAAGTGGGATTTATCCCAGGGATGCAAGGATTCTTCAATGTACTCAAATCAACCAGTGTGATACACCATATTAACAAATTAAAGAATAAAAACCATATGATCATCTCAATAGATGCAGAAAAAGCTTTTGAAAAAATTCAACACCAGTTTATGATAAAAAACTCTCCAGAACATGCACATAGAGGGAACCTACCTTAACATAATCAAGGCCATATATGACAAACCCACAGCAAACATCATTCTCAATGGTGAAAAACTGAAAGCATTTCCTCTAAGATCAGGAACAAGACAAGAGGGACTTCCCTGGTGGCGCAGTGTTTAAGAATCCGCCTGCCAATTCAGGGGACACAGGTTCAAGCCCTGGTCTGGAAAGATCCCACATGCCTCGGAGCAACTAAGCTCGTGCGCCACAACTACTGAAGCCCACGCGCCTACAGCCCGTGCTCCGCAACAAGAGAAACCACTGCAGTGAGAAGCCCTCTGACCTCAACAAAGAGTAGCCCCCGCTCGCCGCAACTAGAGAAAGCCTGTGCGTAGCAACGAGGACCCAATGCAGCCAAAAATAATAAATAAATAAATTAAAAAAAAAAAAAAAAAAAAAAAGGAACAAGACAAGAATGTCCACTCTCACCACTATTATTCAACATAGTTTTGGAAGTCCTAGCCACAGCAAGCAGAGAAGAAAAAGAAATAAAAGAATACAAACTGGAAAAGATGACACAAACAGATGGGGAGATATACCATGTTCTTGGATTAGAAGAATCAATATTATGAAAATGACTATACTACCCAAAGTAATCTACAGATTCAATGCAATCCCTATCAAATTACCAATGGCATTTTTTACAGAGCTAGAACAAAAAATCTTAAAATTTGTATGGACACACAAAAGACCCCTAATAGCCAAAGCAATCTTGAGGGAAAAAAATGGAGCTGGAGGAATCAGACTCCCTGACTTCAGACTATACTACAAAGCTAAAGTAATCTAGACAATATGGTACTGGCACAAATACAGAAATATAGATCAATGGAACAGGATAGAAGCCCAGAGATAAACCCACACACCTATGGTCAACTAATCTATGACAAAGGAGGCAAGGTTATACAATGGAGAAAAGACAGTCTCTTCAATAAGCAGTGCTGGGAAAACTGGACAGCTACATGTAAAAGAATGAAATTAGAACACTCCCTAACACCATACACAAAAATAAACTCAAAATGGATTAGAGACCTAAATATAAGACCAAATACTATAAAACTCTTAGAGGAAAACATAGGAGGAACACTCTGACATAAATCACAGCAAGATCTTTTTTGACCCACCTCCTAGAGTAATGGAAATAAAAACAAAAACAAACAAATGGGACCTAATGAAACATAAAAGCTTTTGCACAGCAAAGGAAACTATAAACAAGACAAAAAACCAACCCTCAGAATGGGAGAAAATATTTGCAAACGAATCAATGGACAAAGGATTAATCTCCAAAATATATAAACAGCTCATGCAACTCAATATTAAAAAAACAAGCAACCCAATCTAAAAATGTGCAGAAGACCTAAATAGACATTTCTGCAAAGAAGACATACAGATGGCCAAGAGGCACATGAAAAGCTGCTCAACATCACTAATTATTAGAGAAATGCAAATCAAAACTACAATGAGGTATCACCTCACATTGTTTAGAATGGGCATCATCAGAAAATCTACAAACAACAAATGCTGAAGAGGGTGTGGAGAAAAGGGAACCCTCTAGCACTATTGGTGAGAATGTAAATTGATACAGCCACTATGGAGAACAGTATGGCGTTTCCTTAAAAAACTAAAAATAGAATTACCTTATGACCCAGCAATCCCACTATTGGGCATATACCCAGAGAAAACCATAATTCAAAAAGACACATGCACCCCAATGTTCATTGCAGCACTGTTTACAGTAGCCAGGTCACGGAAGCAACCTAAATGCCCATCGACAGACAAATGGATAAAGAAGATATGGTACATATGAACAAAGGAATATTACTCAGCCATAAAAAGGAATGAAATTGGGTCATTTGTAGAGACGTGGATGGACCTAGAGACTGTCATACAGAGTGAAGTAAGTCAGAAAGAGAAAAACAAATATTGTATATTAATGCATATATGTGGAATCTAGAAAAATGGTACAGATGAACAGGTTTGCAAGGCAGAAATAGAGACACAGATGTAGAGAACAAACGTTTGGACACCAAGGGGGGAAAGTGGGGTGGCGGGGGGGTGGTGGTGGGATGAATTGGGAGATTAGGATTGACATATATACACTAATATGTATAAAATAGATAACTAATAAGAACCTGCTGTATAAAAATAAATAAATAAAATTCAAATAAAAAAAAAAGAAGAGCACGTGGCTTTGATACATCCTGTTTCTACCATATTTGTAAATTACAGTTTACCACACTCAATAACCATTGCCTTCATTTCACCCTCAATGCTGCCTGCTTGGGATCACATTATATGTGGGTCTATCTCTCTACTAGAAGCTACGTGAGCCCCTTTTTCATCCTGTTCTTAGTCATATCTTACTTATCATATGCCTCTTTCCATAGAAAAATGCTCATGACCAGCTCTCAGTGAGAAAAAGATCTGACTAAAATCTTTCAAATTCAATTATTTCCAATAGTTCATCCTAAGATCTATTGGTTTTATAACAGAGAACAGTTACTCAGTAATTTCCCAATATGATAGGAGAAGGATAGGTTTTTCAGGCCTCAACAAGTTGGAGAGGAGAAATACTTGGCAGAAAGGCCTTTAAGAGAGCTTCCCAGTGAGGCCTTTCCAAATGTTATCGCTTGGTCTGTAGATAAGTCTTCTGTGGGGAATAAAGCTGAATCTCTTAGGACATACCCTGAGAGTTTTTATTTAAAGAATAAATCTAGGATATGAGTTTATTTTATAGTTATTTGCTTTTTTTCTCCTGAAAATGGACTTCTAAAAAAAAAAAAAAGAATTTAGTATTTCAAGAGTCTGGCTCAGGTTTTAGTGGAGTGTATCATGCCTGTGGGAGTCCTGAAAGTTAATATAGTTTCCCAAGTAAATAGTTAAACAAGTTAAGGTAGTTTCCAAAAGAAGTTCAAAGTCTTGACTATGTGCGAGATTTACTTTTTAAGCCTTTGTACATGCATCTTTCTGATCCTCTGCTTCTTTTGCAGAAAATGGCTCTGAAGATATTGATATACTTCCTACTGGGCTGGCTTTTATCTCCAGTGTGAGTATTTTCCATGCCCCTCAGATGCTCATGTCAATAGCTGCATGGACAGTACATTAATGTTGCCGACTACAGCTGCCAGATGGATCCCTACACATTCATCCCGCCCATGGGTAAACTAGTCAACTAAAAAAGCCAAAATGGGATTCCAGAAGGCTAATTAAGATACCACGGAAATGCCAGTCTTGCCTAACCCTTGGTGGGCAGCTCCCTGTGGGCAGTTATATACCCAGTAGTGTCTCAATAAATGTATATTGAATTCCATTCGATTCCTAGATGAGGCTCCAGATTTGCTCAGCTGTTGTTCATCCTCATCATCACCCTATTGGCTGGGCCTCAGCTTCTGGAAATCATCTTCTCACTAATTAGTATTCCTCTCGTTATGCCTTCCTATGTTTGGAGCTCAGTAAATGTTTGTGGATTGAATGTTAACCATGTTACTCAATTCAAAACCCTGAGCATTTTCCATCTTGGGTACCTTGCATTTCAAAGAGAAGCTCTTTCAAAGAGGAGTAGGGAAAAACCTGCATTTTATTCTCAATACCACCTTCACAGGTTTGGGATGATGAGGAAGCTATGTGAAGGACTGAATTTCAATAAATTAAAATGTATATGTTGTGAAGATGTTGAAAATTATCATGTACATATTAAATCAGTTGCATTTGGAACGGGACCTAGGATTTTGAAAAAAGTAGATTGACTACCTTTCCAATGTGCATTCTGATTGCTGGAATTGCATGCTCTAATATTCCATTTTAGCCAATAAAATACTACCAAATAACATAAATTTTTAAAATCTATATCTTTTTGGCCAGAAACAGGGCACATAAAATATTCCTTAATGGCCCCAATTTCTAAATTCTTAAGTATAGTCAGGGTCTCATTTGGATTTTAAATTGCTGCTGCTGGTGGTACATGTGAGGGTGGGAGGGTGGGTGGGAGGGAGTTTATTTCTTTAGTTTTCCTCCCAAACCAAAAATAAAACAAAGCTGTCTAGAAAAGCTTTTTCTTTGTTGACTTAAATTACCTATTGTCAATTTAGATTTTCAATGTTATGCCAAATAGACCTTTAAAAATAATTACTTTACAGCTAGGAGATTTCTTTGCTATTAGGAAATAATATTTGTAGTTCCTACTGTATGTTTCTTTTCTATTTTCACTAGAACTAAGTGTACTAAATTCTTGCTATTCAGAAAGTAGAGATTTTCATCACAAATAATTCCATGAGAAATGTTAGCTCTTTTTGCAAAATAACAAACAACTCATTCTTATAGGATAAGGATAATGTTCTTTGCTTATTTTTAATCTTTCTGTACTGCAATAAATTCGAGTCCTTGTTCTTGGTTACCTCCTACTGCCCTTTCTTGCCATCCTAGAACATGTTTGGAAGATGCTGATTTAGAGAGTAATTCTGTGCGATAGAACAGAAGCAGGAATTCTAACTGGAAATTCTGCTTTTGACTTTTTGATAAGAAATAAAGGTTCTACCATAGTGTTAAATGCCACAGAGATACAGATAAGCAAATGTAGAAGGGTTATCAAATAAGACATATTGGAGACCATTGATATGACCTTTATAGAGGCGTTTCTACATACTGGTAGAAAACTGATTCCAGGGAACTAAGAGTTGGAGCAATTCAAATCAAGGCAACAAGGTCAAGTGATGTTTCCGAGAAATTTGACAGTGAAGGGAAGGTGAGAAAAATGCCTATTTGAAGTAATAAAGTTGGAAAAGATTTGTTTCAAGGAAGGAGAAATGAGCAATTTTTCAGGCAAAAGAAGGGGGCATTGGTGAAGAATGAGTGGTGAAACAAGAGAGAGAAGATGTGATTTCTAAAGACAGGCCCTAGGGAACAGGGAACGAAATAAACAGGTGTTGGAGTTAACTTAAGAACAGAAGAAAGATACTCTTTCCTTAAGAAAAGGGAGAAAGGACGAGAATTGGTAAAACTGAAGAATTACTGAGACAGAAAGGAGGGAATCAGAGGAAATTCATGTTGAATGGCAAGGATTTTTTTCAGAGAAATAGGAGGTAAAGTTATCCATTGAGAATAGGAGAAGATGGTGTGGACTCCTGAAGATAATGAAATAAATTTCGAATTGATACTTGGAATATGCAAGAGATTACCTACTAGAATGAACACAAATATTGATAAATAGTATTCAATGTCTGGTTGAAGTTGGGATGTAGTGTTTTTCAACCTGATTTTAGACTAGCCCTATACAGTATAAGAGCTAGAACAGGGCAAAGGGACTTGGCAAAGAAGTTGATAAGGAAGCAGTAAGCAAAGAGTGAGGCTTCCTTGGAAGACGGGCTCTTGACTGATGATGGCAGATTCGAGCTCTGGAAGCAGAAGTTTGTGGCTAGGGACATGCCAATCTCTCCTCTAGGTGTGGTGACTTAAGGAGAAGGAATGATAGAGGGAATAGACCTTCCACTGATGGGCTTCAGTGGCCAGTATTGTCTGGGGAAAGCTAGATTTCCCATAAGATTTAAGCATAGAAGAACTGTTCTAAGAAAAGCTTGAAGATATAGGTGGGGTTGTTTGAAACTGAAGACTGACTACCCCAGGGGTTGGGGCGGGGGAAGGGAAGGACAGTGGAAGGGCCAAGAATAGTATAATTGTAAGTAAGAGAGTGTGTGTGTGTGTGTGTGTGTTGTGTGTGTGTGTAAGAAAGGAAGGGGAGAGGGAGAGCAAGAGAGAAGGTAGAGTAGGAAGAAGGAAGAAGGAGGGAGAGAGAGAGAGAAGGAAAGAATTTAAACTGATTATAAGTGGAAGTGAGGGTACAAGAAAAGATACAATGTTGTTGATGTTGATATACATCAGAGTGATGGGGGAAGGATACAGGGAGGAAGTGGGCTGAGTTTTGTAATTGGTATAGAATAAACCAACCCCAAGTTTTGACACAATGACCTGGGATGCAGCAAAGGCCCAATACATTCAGGATGCCTATTATTGGTTGATAAACACCTGGTTCTTCCAGGAGAAAGAGCCACTGTCCAAGTTACTGGAATGAACTTTTTACAATATTTGGAGGAAAGGATTCACATCCAAATCTTTGGACATATCTGTAGGAACAAAATAGGTCAGAAATAGTGAACTGTATGAAACTGGTTCCCCTATGTTAATTCTTGGCTGATTATTCTCTTTGTCATTTCATAATATAATGGATGTAGGATGGGAGCAGTGCAATAAACCCATACACCCCTTCTCTCTGCTTTGAGGAGCGTTCATTATATATAGAATAGGACTAGAAAGAACCTTCGCAATTAAACATTTTAATTTCCTCATATTATAAATGAGAAACCTGTAGTACAGGCAGGTCAAGGGACTCAAACAAAGTAATACAGCTTAGTCTCTTGCATTATGCTTTTTGGTCTAACTCCTTCTCTATATATTAAAAATTGAACATAGGTTCTTCCCATATTCCCATTTGCAATGGCTTAGATGACATTGGTAATCCCTCAGATCAGATAATGGCAATACCTGACTGTGAAAAATCCCAGAAATCTAAAAGAAATTTAGAGCTTTGAACATTTTTGTTAGGCCTTGAGATTTTAGCTTCCATGTGAAAATGTTGCTTTGATATGTGTATATGTGCATACTTATTCTCTATATTTTAAAGGGATTAAAATATCCAGGCATGCCAAACTTTGCACCAGATGAGCCAGGACAAATCTTCTTGATGGATTTAAATGAGCAAAACCCAAGGGTCCAGGCACTAAACATCAGTGATGGTTTTGACAAAGCATCATTTAATCCACATGGGATCAGTACTTTCATCGACAAAGGTAAAGCTTGAATGCTTAAGAATAAGGGGAAAATGAGGGAAATACAAACCACTCATCTTCAACTATTCAACATGTATGTGAAAGGAGGGAAGATGCTATTTTACCATGAAGATGTATATTTATAAGATAATAAATATGTATCAAAACATTTTTTAAAGTCATGTTAAAGAGGGGGAGACTAGACTGTGGTCACACGCTCTTTCTCCTACCCCCTTTTCTTCTCATCTGACCATCAAAACCAGTTGGGATATTGTTCTCAGAAATCTAACATATAAACTAAAGGCCCTTTGAAAATAATCTCGTCACATTTATAAAGCAACATAAAAGAAAACAATGGATGAATTAGACATTGTTAAAATTAAAAACTTCAAAAGACACCATCAAGGAAGTGAAAAAACAACCTAAAGCATAAGAGAAAAAGATTGCAAATCAGATATCTGATGAGGCTTATATCCAGAATATATAATTTTTACATCTCAACAACAAAAAGACAAATACCCAGTTAAAAAATGGACAAAGGATCTCAGTATATCTTTCCAAAGAGATACACAAATGGCCAATAAACACATGAAAAGATACTCAGTATCCTTAGTCATTAGGGAAATGCAAATCAAAACCATAATGAGATACCACTTCACACCAATAGGGTGGCTATAATTTAAAAAAGACAGACAGTAACAAACATTGGCAAGGATGTAGGGAAACTGGCATCCTCACACTTTGCTGGTGGGATTGAGTGCAGTCACTTGAATGCAGTTTGACAGTTCCCCAAAATGTTAAAGGTAGATCTACCATATGATGCAGAAACTCTACTCCTTGGCACATACCTAAGAGAACTGAAAACATAGGTCTATACAAAAACTCACACACATATATTCATAGCAACATGACTCCTAATACTCAAAAGGTGAAAATAATCCAAATTCCCATGAAATGTTGAATGCATAACCAAAAGGTGGTATGTTTATACAATGGAATATTATTCGGCAATAAAAAGAAATGAAGTATTGATGAATGCTACAACATGGATGAACCTTGTAAACATTATCCTAAGTGAAAGAATTCAATCACTAAATGCCACATATTGTATGATTCCATTTATATTAAATGTGCAGAATAGGCAAATTTATGGAGACAAAAAGTAGATTAGTGGTTGGCAGGGACTGGGGGGGGCGGGGAATGGGGAGTGACATCCAATGGATATGGGGTTTCTTTTTGGGGTGATGAAAATATTCTGGAACTAGATAGTGGTTATGGTTGCACAACTTTGTGAATACACTAAAAACCACTAAACTATACATTTTGAAAGTGTGAGTTTAATGGCAAGTGAATTATATCTCAAAAAAGCTATTGTAGAAAACAAAGCATAGTTATGAATACATTGTATATGCTTTAAAACAATAATTTCCAATATTATTTTTTACTTTATAGTTTATAATTCCAGACTAACTTAATTTTTAAATATTTGTGGGTCCACAAATATTTAAATATTTAAATATTTAAATATTTAGTATCATGTAGAAGATAAGAAGAATGAAACCTCACTAGTAGTAACTATTAATATGTGAAGGGAAGGCCAAATGGAAGTGTTGCAAATCAAAATTTTTAAATAAATGGTGTTTTAATTCTTCCAAATACATACTGAAGTTACAATGCATTGTTAATTGTGAAGTTAAATTTGCTAGAGTGATTTAAATGAATAAAAAATGACTAATAATTATCTCAATCCACTTATCCAACCGATCAATGTTTCATTCTTTCATCTGCACCAACAGACTTGTTCATTTTTAAACAAATGGGTGCCTTTTAAAATGCTTGAATACTATTTTACTAAGTAGGTTAAATATTCCCCTGAAATCTAATATGTGATGTTTACTTGCCTAGCAAGCCCTTCTTTAAAAGATAATTGTACCTAACAATTTTACATTGCTTTACAGTTTATAAAGCACTTTATATATATTTTATTCCTCAAAATAAAACCCTGGGCCCAACCTTGACTCTTCCCCTCTCCCTGACGCATTCAGTCAACTAGTTACAAAGTTCTGTCCAATTTAACCCTCACATATCTCTGCAAGCTGCTGACCTCTCCCCATCCTCACTGCACCATCCCAGTCCAAGTCCCCAGCATGTCTATCCTAGATTCTGCAGTGGCCCCTGATTGCACTTTCCCTCTTATACCAACTCAAGCCGTTTTTATAAGCAAGCATTATTTTTTATACAAATCTGATCGTGTCACTCCCTTCTGAAAATTCACCATATTTTTCCTGTCACTCTGAAGATAAACCCCAAATCTCCAGAATGATTTCCTAGGCGCTACCCCTACATATTCTGGCATCTGGGTGCTCTCTCCAGCCTCAGTGGACACCACTGGCTCCCTGACTCTCTGGACTAGTCACACTGGATTTCCTTTAGTCCTGCAGAATGCTGCATGCCTCAGGGCCTTTGCATCTGTAATTCCCTCTGCCTGGAATGTCTTTCCACTTATTTCTGGCTTATTCTTCTTCATCATTCAGGCCTCAGCTTAAATGTCACCTTCTCAGGGAAGCCTTCCCATCATCTTATTTCAGGCTGTGAACCTTGCTATATTTCTTCTCAATGAACTTCTTCTTTTAGCACTCATCAAAATGGTAATTAATGCTTTTTATTAATGTTAAAAGATAACAACCTTCTTTCCCTCTCCCACTGTTGCTCTATAGTGGGCTCCTTCTCATCTCTAGATCCAAGCTTAACTGTCACTTTTCAAGTGGGTGCAACTGTATGAAGGAGGCATATCTCCCCACTCCCATATTCTTTTATTTACTAATTATTTCCTCCCTGTTTTCTTCTCTAGAATGTAACCATCATAAAAGCATATGTGACTTGTTCATTGCCGGATTCCCAGAGTCTAGAACAGTGTCTGCAGCATGTTAGGTGCTCTGTGAACATGTGTTAAATGAATAAATGAATGAACCCTATGAGTCAGGCAGGGCACATATTCATAGTTTTATAGATGGAGAAATGGAGTTTAGAGACATGCAGTAAAGTGTGACTTCACTTCTGTCATTAGTAAATGGCAATTCCAGAAGTAGAACCCAGATGGTCTTACTTCTAATCCTATGTCCTTAATTCAGGTGAAATTTGGGCTCCTGGCTCTATTTAAATAATTTGAGAGTCGTCACTTTTTTGCCTGACACCCAACTAGACATATGATGCTTCATTGGAGAAGGTGTAATGAGTCATCAGATTAACCTGGAGCTATTTTATTCCATGGGATAGTGTGAGAGGTGGGTTGTTTTTTTTTTAAGGGAGGAGGGGAGGTAAGGGTTGGTTTTGGTTTGTTTTTGCTTTTTTTTTTTTTTTTTACGATGGGACCAGTTTACAGATTAATCCTCAGGCATATAATCAGGCATTCAGAAGTTAAGTATGTTATGATTGACAACTTATTTTATTTGTTAGTGACCTCCCTTAATTATGTATTTAATTCATAAGGCCAAAACATTACACATAAATTGGCATGAATGAGAAGACAGAAAACAAAAGTCTTCTCACCAAGCATCTCTTATATGAAAAGAGGCCTTAAGAAGGGGGTAAAGCCAGGGCAGCAATGTATTTTTCATGCTGTGTCCAGCAAGAGTGTCTTGTCGAAGGGCCATGTGAGGGCTAAATGCTACTCAGGTTCTGCTTGCCAAGTCCCTGGAACAGAGTTGCCATGGCCTGGAACAGAGTTGGGTCAGACAAAAAGAAAGATTCATCTGTGAGGGAGCACTTTTCCTTAATTCAGGTAAAGGTGCCCATGTGGTTCAGGGACCCTGAGTATAAGCCCCACATCTCAGGGCTCTGGCTTGCTCCGCTGCATGATTGGAAACCCCATCAAGAAAGGAACTGGGGAGATGAACGCAGATCAAATCCTGAATGGGAGCATGGGCCCAGGCTCTTTCAAACTCGAGAGTTCATCTGACTTAGAACTCCTGATAAGTCAGAAAACAGTACTCTGAGAAGCTAGAGTACTGCCCCCAATCCTGTTCACAGCAGTTCACATTACGGTATGAGAACAGATAGGTGAACATTCCTGAGGTTGGTTATACCTAAAATTGGCTAATCTATTTTCTTCTACATTCATATTTACATTCCACGTCTACTGGGTTCATGAATAACTAAATATCGTTACTGCAACCTCAGGTAGGTGACTTGTGTCAGGAGTTCATTCTCTCTCTGGGAAATGTTTATTTTAAAATATTTAGACAGGCCTGACTCTTCTTGAACGTGTGTTGCAATGTAGGCAGTTCTCACAGAAAAGAATTCTCGGCAAAGCTTTGCTTGCTTGTACCCACTTCTCTTGTTGAGGGGCCACCTTGGGAAACCGCATCCGTGTTTATGCACCACTGTAATTCTGCATCTTCCTGTTAGAGAGGGTGTGCAGGTGAGGCTGAAGGGAGCACTGCAGAAACATCTGGGCTTGGCTTTGCCACTGGGTGGTGATGAAATTGCTGACAAGTCATTAACCTTCTGAGTGTCAGTTTCTTCAATAAAATGAAGATTCTGGCATTTGTTTGACTTACCTATCAGATGGGTTGCGAGGATCAAATGCAAGATGTATAAGAAAAATCCTTGGACATGACCAAGTTCTACACTAGGTGTAATAATAGTTGCAACAGAAGCAAACTTCTTGGAAATTATGTCTTTTTTCCACTTTAGACCAAATTGTTTATCTTTATGTTGTGAATCATCCCCACATGGAGTCCACTGTGGAGATATTTAAATTTGAGGAACAGCAACGTTCTTTGGTACACCTGAAAACTATAAAACACGAACTTCTCAAAAGGTACGGAATTAAAGTATTCAATTTGCGCCTCTGCTGTGTGCTTTGTTTTCTTTAGTTCACAGCCTTTGTTAAACTTTTGTTTTGAAGCTTTTTCTTCTAAAGCTTTCTAAAGGTTCTCATGGTGACACAGCCCAGCACCTCACTAGAAATTGCTGTATTCAGTATTGAATATCTTTATATTCTCCAACTTTTTGAAAGCATTTTAATCCTATAAAGTTGCTCTAATTCCATCCTCCATAACACAACAGCACAGAACCTGCTATTGGGCTCTTTAAACACCCACACCCTTTAGTTGTCCTGGTAGGTTGTACTCTGAAAGCCATACCCATTGGGTGTTATAACCAGCCTCCAGAAGGACCATTCCTTTGTTCAATCAAAGTTTTAAAGTAACATTTGAAAAAAGGCCTGTAGGCATATATAAAAATTCACATTTATTAAGTATTGACTATGTGCCAGGCACTGTGCCAAAATCCCTAATTCCCTTTCACTCTCACAACTGCCTTTAGTAATAGGCATGAGTAAACAGAGACTTAGAGCAGTTTGGGGTAAGTTACTTACCCAAATTACATAATTTGTAAGTGGTAGAACTAGGGTGTAAACCTTGACCCATCTGAATTCAAAGCTGGGCTCTTAATCACTGTGGTGAACATCTTTGAGAAAAATTGTAAGTTTTTTACTGGCTACGTTGCCTGTTTCAAGCCTGTGACGAACAATGAAGAATCTTTTATAAAATGGATTCAACGCTGAAAGACTGGTTCTAAAACCGTAGAGGTTAATCTTTCCATGAGGTAGAAGAGTAGGGAAAGAAAAGGAAGGAAGTTCATCTTCTCTCCTTTGCTCTCTTTCTCAGCAACACATTTGGATTTCTCCCCATAGAATTTGGGGGCAACAAAAGGAGAGGCAGAAGAAGTAAGAGAACTTGAAGTTGACTTTTCCCATGATGCACTGTGCTGGGTTCTGAGGCACAGTGGGGACCAGGACTGCCACTGCTGGGTGACTGAGAAACTGTGGACAAGTCACTTAACCTGTGCTTCAGTTTTCCTCAGCAAAATGGGGATTCCCTCATAGGCCTGACTTACCTACCAGGTGATTGTGAGGGTCAAATGCAGTAACATCACCTTGTGGGAAGAGTGCCTCAGAAAGCATAGCCTGAGGGAAAACTCAAGACACAACTCCTTGGTTAGGGAGTACCAGCCCAGGATGCAGAAGTCAGACACCAGCCTGAGGCAGGGAAAGTGGAGTGTTATGGGTTGAATTGTGTCTCCTCAAAAAGATAAGTTGAAATTTTAACCCCTGATGCCCCAGAACATGACCTTATGTGGAAATAGGATCCTTACAGATGTAATTAGTTAAGATGAGGCTGTATTAGAGCTGAGTGTGCCCTTAATCCAATATGATTGATGTCCTTATAAGAAGACAGACGGACATACAGGGAGAATGCATGTGAAGATGGAAAGTGAGATTGGAGTGATGGATCTACAAGCCAAGGAATGCCTGAGGCTACCAGAAGCTAGAAGAGGCAAGGAAGGATCCACCAGTAGAACCTTCAGAGGGAGCATGGCTCTGTCAACAATTTGATTTCAGACTTCTGGCCTCCAGAACTATGAGACAGTAAATTTGTGTTGTCTTAAGCCACCCAGTTTGTGGTACTTTGTTACAGCAGCACCAGGAAACTCATATGGGAGAGAGTCTATAGCAAATGCATTGTTAAGCCAGCTACTGCTAAGTGCAACTGACTGCTTGAAATCATGGGATTGCCCTCCAGTAAGCAACATAAACTTCATTTCAAGACAATCTGGCCAAGATAAGAAAGGAAGAGGAGTTTATCCAGCCCCCCACCATCTCTCAGTAGTCAGAGGTTTGCCTCAAGGGGTGTTAATTCCTGCACATACCTTTTTACCCATGTGCAAGGCAAGTCTGGTGATATCCTGTGCTTTGAATTTGACACGGAAGCCTGGAAATGGGAGTAAGAGGCCTATAACAGACATGAGGTAAGGCGCTATAAGGGTACACTGTGGAAAGTCTGTCAGATCCTATGCAGAGCTGGTTGAAATAGTGCCAGCTGGAATAGGGCAGGTGCGGCTTTGAGGATCTAAAGAGGACCTTGAGAGGTACCCTGATAAACGCATACCCAAGCATTTCAAAGGGTAGAACAAGGTGCTATGGAACAAATTATGAGGGAATTTAACTTAATCTATGGTGTTAATACTTTTTGGAAGAAGGACTGCATAAGCTGAGACCTAAAAGACAAGTAGCCCAATAACATTGGGAAAGTCATTGTACAACAAAACCTCAAAGTATTTCCTGATTCATCCAAATTTTTCTTTCCTAAATTTAATGTAAACTTGTATGGATATAACTGAATCACTTTGCTGTACACCTGTAACTAACACATCATTGTTAATCAACTATACTCCAATATAAAATAAAAATTTTTTTAAATCATAAATGCCACTAGAAAGGGTGGCACATTAACTTTATTGACAATATTGTGTATTTTACAAAATTGCTGAGTAAAGAAGCTTCACACACACACACAGGTTCAATCTTTTTTTTTTTACATTTTTTTCTAGTCATCATCTCTTTTTTTCTTTTCCAAAATAGAAATGATTGTTTTAATTGTTGTAAGAGTGAGACTTGGTTCATTTAAAAATTTCAATGGTATTGAAGAACATAAATAAGAAAGAATAACACTCATAATCCCACCTATGCAGAGAAAATATAAAGGTCAGGATGAACTGGATCTTGCTACAATAATAGAAAAGAAAAACCCTAGCATCTTTAATGGCTCAAACCCACAAAGTTTTGTTTTGTTTTCATACTCATGCTACATATCCAATGTAGGTGATTCAGGGAGTCAGTTTTATGGCGTCCTCATTTAGAACCCTAAGAGAGGACCACACTCTCATTTATCAGAAAAGTTGCTGGTTACTGTGGAAGAGTGAGGGAAGCATGGTGGATCTTGAACTGCCTCTTAAAGTCTCCCATCTCGGAAGCTACATACATTACTTCAGTTTTTTTTTTTTTAACTCTTTTTTTTTTAACATCTTTATTGGGGTATAATTGCCTTACAGTTGTGTGTTAGTTTCTGCTTTATAACAAAGTGAATCAGCTATACATATACACATATCCCCATATCTCCTCCCTCTTGCGCCTCCCTCCCACCCCTCTAGGAGGACACAAAGCACCGAGCTGATCTCCCTGACCAGCTCTTTATCGGCAACCTGCTCATGAGGTGGACAGATCAGAGCTTAAAGATTTTTTTTCAAAATTAGGGGAATATGGTGGAGCTGCATATTAACAACAGTGGGAAATTACCCAATTTTGGGTTCGTTGTGTTTGATGATTCTGAGCCTGTTCAGAAGGTGCTTAGCCACAGGCCCATCATGTTCAGAGGTGAGGTCCATCTGAATGTGGAAGAAAAGAAGACTCGAGCTGCCCAGGAAGGGGACTGCCGAGATAACCACCTGCAGGGACCTGGAGGCCCTCGAGGTGGGCTGGGTGGTGGGATGAGAGGCCCACCCTGCGGAGGCAGGGTGCAGAAACCAGGATTTGCAGTGGGAAGGGGCAGTGCTCCAAGGCAGTGAATTGCTCTTCACCGATCTTCAGGCAGCAGTACAAACCCTAGCACAGAACGGTGAATTTCTTCAGCCAACCTTTGGTATCTTGGAATCTGATCCTAGTCTATCATAAACTGCTTAAGTTTGTACAATTTTACTTTTTGTGTTAATGGTGTGTGCTCCTTACCCGCCCCCTCCCCCCATTTTAGTCCTTCACTTCCAATTTTGTGGAATGAAATTTTAGGAAAAATGGATTTTTAAAGAAGAAAAAAAAAAAGACTGCATTTCCCTGCTTTACTTGCATATACAGACTGGATTTTTTTTTAACAGTTTCCCCAAAGGAATGTTTCTTGCTTATTACTGCCATTTGGTATGTTTCGTTCATTGGAATATTTCTTACTTATTTTCTACATGTTTCAAAATCCTGGGAGAATTACAGGATTTTATAAACATTTTGAAGGCAGGAAAAACCCAAATTGTCTCTTCTTTGAGAGTCAGGACTACCTTCTGGTGTGGAAAAATTGCCGTTGGAAAAATTGACAATATAGATTCTCTCTGGTATGGTTAAAAACTGAATAAAAGGTGTTAGTGGAGTTTTTCTTTGGATACGCGATCACCAAACAGTTCCAAAACCTACTGTTTTTACCACTGAAATTGAAATTGTGAGATAGGTTTTAAATGTCTAGAATGCAACTGATAAGCTTTTCTTGAACTGTTAGATTTTTTTTTGAAGTAGAGTTTTTTCATGTTTAATTTGTATTTGTAAAAAAAGAAAAAAAAATTTTTTTAAATCTGAGTAACACAAAACCAGAGCAAAACTGTTGTGCCTTCTATTTATCTTTGATTCCAGTCTTGGCAATTGTTTAAAGAAAAATAATAATAATTTAAAAAAACCTAGATTTGTTCTTTCAGGTTCAGAGTATGTTGGGAATTATAGAATCCCTCTTTCACCTGTAAAAAAAAAAAAAAAAAAAAAGTCGCAAGTCAACAGATTTAGATTTGAGGTTTATTTGTATACTTGTCTGTTTTTGCTGTTTCTGTGGAAGGGAGGAGTGAGAAAATAATAAATGGCTAAAAGAAAATCCATCAGGGCAATGAAAAGTCATGTACTTTCTGTGGAATCCTTTAATCCATACTAGTTCATGTATACTTTTTCAAACTGATGAATTTATTGGTCTTTGAGATTTAGTGATTTTAAATAGCCCATGGGGTTTTTTCTTTTCCTCTCTCGTCTCTTTCCTTTTTTTTTTCTTCTTCATTTTAGTGTGAATGACATTGTGGTTCTCGGAGCGGAACAGTTCTATGCCACGAGAGACCACTATTTTACCAACTTCTTCTTGGCACTATTAGAGATGGTCATGGATCTTCGCTGGACTTACATTCTTTTCTACAGTCCAAGAGAGGTTAAAGTGGTCGCCAAAGGATTTAGTTCTGCCAATGGGATCACCATGTCACCAGACAAGAAGTAAACTCTTTTAAAAATTCCAACCCTTTACCCTTGACATTTTCATGGATTCCTTCCCTGAAGAAGTGCTTACTTCCTGAGGCTTAAGTAGTCAATACATGTGTGGAGGGATCCAGCGTGGCCAGGGTTCACAATAAATGTGTGATCTTAAGCCAACCATTGCTCTCTTGCACTTTAGGGTCCCCCAACAAAATGAGGGATTTTGACTCAAGGATATGAGGTACTTGTTCCAAATTCTTATGTGACTAAAAAAGAGTATAAATGCATGATTCCTCTGCCCCTTATGAGGCTAGAAGGTCTTTAATCACTTATACTAAGTTCAGTTACCCAAAAGTTCTTATTGGAGAGGGAGACCCAACTTAGATTGGGCATTGGGATTGTATACGTTTCAGACTTACTGTTATACTACAACAGAATTTTCTATAAGAAGACATTATTTTATGCAGCATAAAATTTTATGAGAAACACTCTTTTAAAGTGTTTTTAAAATGGAAGGTTATTTAAGAAGAAGAGTACCATGAATATTAAATGTAAAGGTGAGATAATAAATAGAGATGATCCCTGTGGAAAACAGCGCTAAGTATTCTTCCTCTTTTTAAAAATAATTGTGATTGAGTTTCATGATCATCTGCTACTTCTTTTCAAGCACGAGTTTCTGGAAGTATAGGCTCTATTGGACTTATGAGAGGTCCACTTACCTCCATTCAATTTAAAGAATAAAGTGTGACTCCTAACTGATGAGACTGAGCCTATATGTCATCTAGAAACACCAATTCCATTACCTTATGGTCATATCTCATATTCAACGCTTACTTAAAGCACTTCAAGAGTATTAAAAATACCAGTCCATTATCTTTTACTGTGGTTTAGAAAGGCATTGTAGTGGCACTTTGAGCTATTGTGAATTTGTATACTTCTTCTCCAAAATAAAAGTTAGTATCATCTCTCATTACTACTTGCTTAAATGTAAATGTTCCTTACTTCAAAGGTATATCTATGTAGCTGATGTATTGGATAAGAACATTCATGTAATGAAAAAACATGACAACTGGGATTTAACTCAACTCAAGGTAAAAGTGCCCTGTCTTCCCACACAACGTGTTCTATTACATTAGCTCCCAAGCTTGACCTCGGAATGTGCTCCCTGAATGAAGGAAATGAGACTATTTTAGAAGAACGTTAGTGAGATTATGCTTGCACTTCTAAAATTCAGTAGCAAAAATCTAATTTCAGGATCCAGAAGGAGCTGGTGGGAGGGAGGAGGTAGGGAAGAAAGTCAAAACAATGTCTTCACTACTTCCTCTTTGTTGGAAGGTAATCCAGTTGGGCACCTTAGTGGATAACTTAACTGTTGATCCTGACACGGGAGATATTTTGGCAGGATGCCATCCTAATGCCATCAAGCTGCTGATGTATAATACTGAGGATCCTCCAGGGTCAGAAGTAAGTTCTTATACTTCTCTAAGCTCACAGGAAAAGCGGCAAGAACAAACAATTTGTTGAGGTGACTTGGGAGAAGTTAGCAGGTCATATGTGATGTTCCAGAATTGAACAAATTCTGCATATGGAAAGAGTAAAGATTTGGGGCAGGATGGGGAGATACAGCCCATTAACCCCTTCAAGTCACCTGGTGACAGTTTAACATCAGTGCTAAACAGCATATCCCATCCTTGCAAAGGCTGTACTTGCTATTGGGAATCATGGGAAAATATAAGCTTGATTATTCATATTGACCCAGATTCCCATATCATAGTTCCAATCAGGATGTAGGCTCTGAGCAGGCCCTAAAGTTAGGCAAAGGGAAAGTCATATATGGAAACATCTTTCATACTGCCCAACAGGAAGCTCACATGAAAGGGTTTAAACGACTGTAGTCTCATAAAAAAATTAGATTTTGCCTGCAGGTTCTATTATATATGATAGTGTTGAAGAATGTCTCATTTTAAAGATGTTATTTTAAATATCTTCTAAAATAATATCATATGCCATTGAATTTTATATGGCATTAGAAACAATAGCATAAAGCATTGCAATTTCTATAGCATTGAGCTTAAGAATAAAAAAATCTCTAGTGAATTTAAATACAGGTATAAATTCTTGGCACACATACTATGAGAGATTTATTCACAAAAATTTATTGAGCACTTATAATGTACTAGACTTTGTTCTAATGCTTAGAAAATAATCAGAAAACAAAACATACAAAGATCCCTGCTGTTAGGGAGGGAGAAAGACAATGAACAATAAGCATAAGAAATAAGTAAATTAGTAAGTTTGAAAATGGTAAGTTCTATGGGAAGAAAAAGCATAACAGTAAAAGGGATCAGGATTACTAAACAGAGGAATGGCAGGTCTTATTAAATATGGAGACTAGGCTATGCCTCATTGAGAAGGTAAGGTTTGAACAAAGAGAATGTTTGAATCTAGGTTTGGGGAGTTGGGAAATTGAGACTCAAATCCCACCCTGGTAATTGGCCCAGTGGGTAAAGTAGAACGTACAGTTATTCTGCTTCCAATATTGCTATTCTTTAGTTTAAAAAAAAAAAAAAAAAGATTTGTTTCTTTTATTAACATATTAGTCACAACTTTCTTTGTTTTGTTTTTGGCTCTGCTGCATGGCTTGTGGGATCTTAGTTCCCTGACCAGGGATTGAACCCATGTCCTCGCCAGTGAAAGCACGGAGTCCTAACCACTGGACTGCCAGAGAATTCCCTAGTCAACAATTTCTTGACAAAAAACAACAACAACCAAAAAAAAAAACAAAACAAAACACCCCAAAACATCAAAAAAATATAAAAAGAAACAAAAGTCCAGTCTGAGACTAGAACCTGAAGAATTGTTACCCTAAGCTACCCTGGCCTCAGATATATGCCCCCCAAAGTGATACATATAGCTTTTCTACAAATGCCCAACAACAATGTCTGCTTTAAGAGAATGAAAATACGACCCATAGAATGATACGAAAATTGTTTAGACTCTTTTTCATGTCTCCATTTTCAAGTTTAATCATTTGTTTATTTTAGATAAGACTTCTTTCTTCACAATCACTGACACCCTTTATTTTTGGTGGGGGCTAATGTTTTCTACATGAGTTCCAGCTTGAGTATTTCCATGTAACAAACCTGAGATAAAGTTGTAGGATCTTCCTCAAGATAAAACAAAAACAAAAACAAAAAAAACTAAATTCTATTTTAATAAGAGATGTTGATATAGACTCATGACTCATGAAATCCTAATCCTAAATTAAATCCTAATTTAATTCACGTCATGTCCTATTTGAGTGAACTTCATCCAGGCTATTTGGAAACCTGAGCACTTACGTATTTACTGATGAGCAAACTAAACTGTGTAAATCCTGAGGATCAATAACAGTACTAGGCAGTGATGTGTCAGATTGAATTCCAAAGTATGCATTCTTTATGCTTCCTTGAGGGAGGGGTCCAGCTGTGAAAACTACCATCTACTGGTTCTGGGTTGTGTTGGCTGGCTAACTGGTTGTCCCTTCATTATCTTGTCCCATGTTTCCCTCCTCATCCTGTATGCCCAGTCAAAGGCAAGAACCTTTCCACAGAGGGAGCAACAAGATTAGATAAGAGCATTCACGGTTCTTACCTCTCTCTATAAAGTCCGAACTATCAAAATTGTGTGAACCATCTGTTGAGGAATTTGGCTAATGTGAGATCACTAGTCCACCTGACTGACTAGATATCATTAGGACACTGATACTTTCATCAGAAGAAGAAAAAGAAAAGATTGAAGATGTACGGATTTTAGCTTACTGATTTCTGAGAAACATATTACTCCTGGAGTATTTGGGAAGGAAAACATCTCTGATGGCTGTTTGTTCATAGTCTACTAATGAATGATCTTTCTTGACAGGTACTTCGCATCCAGAATGCTTTGTCTGAGAAGCCCAGGATAAGCACTGAGTATGCCAACAATGGCTCGATGCTTCAGGGCAGCTCTGTGGCTTCTGTGTACCAGGGGAAGCTTCTCATAGGCACCGTATTTCACAAAGCTCTGTACTGTGTACTCTAGAGTCCAGATATTCCAAAAAGTCTACATGTTTGGTAAAAGTAAACCCTTAATTATATGATAACTAGAACTGTAAGTAAATGACAATAAAAATAACTAAATAATAAATTTTTATTGGACACACCAATAAAATTGTGTCCGGCTTTTCTCATGGATAGAAGAAGCAGAGAGATTACGTAATATCCACCTAAATGCAAGTCAAGACAGTGACAGTCCAACAAGAAATTAAACCTCTTAATTCTTTTTATCTACCACCCCCAATATTCTTTCTACAATAAGATGAGTGAGCTGTGGTAAGTGAGGTGTCCAGCTCACCTAGGGCTCCTTGGCAACTGTGTGGCAATTAACCTCCTGCAACTGTGATGTTCTGAGCCTCCTGCAGTCCAGACCAGGAGAAAAGCTAATGTTCAAATATTTACAATTCCCCCTCTCTTCCCTCAATTGCACAAGGCACAAACTGCCAATCAAGTGCCCAGCCCATGGATAAAAGCAAGAATTGGCATCATGTGACTGCCCAAAGTCCTCCTTGAACTTGCATTCTCCCAATGTAGACACAGGAAATCAGATTCTGGAAAATCTGACAAAGACAGACCACACTGCCTACTTTAAGGCAGGGCAGAGCTAATCTGATCTTTGTAACAGGTCTTTATTTGTAGTGATATCTGTATCTGAAGCGTTGTAATCAGCTTGGCTCTGAACCAGGAGATGGGGCCTCAGGACTGTTATCCTCATCTGCTTTATACGTGCTCTTCTGGTTGATTCAATAAACACTTATTAAGCAACATTCCATAGACCTGGCCCTAAAGAATCTGAAATAAATAACAGTATTGTATTGAAATCTTGTCTTAAGGACAAAGTCAACCTTAGTTTGATGAGAATGAATAAAAGTGTCCCTTTCTTGGTCAAAAACCAGGACAACCTTTAGGAAATCATTAACGGGACTTAGTATACACAAGCACTCCACCCCCTTCCTTTTTTGTGACTTTTGCTTGGGAGTGGTTGGTTGATTTTTTTTTTTTCTCCCTGGGGATGGGGTGTTGGGGTGACCTTTTTATTTCCTAAGTCATTTTGCTCAGTTAGATGTAAGTTTTGTTGAAAAGTTTTGTAGCTGGGTAAAATTCTACTTTTTAGCCCATGTAACCCTTTCTGATTTAGACAGTAGGATTGCAGTTTCCATTGCTTTAGGGGATGAATGACTCAGCAAAATGTTATAGTCAGTTCTCAGATTTTAATTTTGAGAAGACTAACCATTAGGGGGACACAGAGAAAAATAACTAAGAGCGTGTATACAGCCGGTTTTGGAAAATATGTCTTATTTTCTGTCCTTAACCCTTACAACTACAAATTAGATAAAGTTTACCAGACTAGGCAGGACATGGAGATTCAGAGATGAGAAGAATAAGAGTATTTAGAGGCTGATGTGTTCCTAAGAATTTGCCCTGGCTTCTTCCCAGGCCAATTTAGGAAAGGCTTCATGATAAAACTCCCAGAGAGATTTGGGGGATCTCATTGCCAGGGACCAATATGTCCTTTCACAGTGAGGGCCTGGAAAGTTACAAAGCTCTGGAGCTTCCCTTCTTGTAGGCACTTCCAATCTTTATGTGATTATCTTGAGCCTCTTCCCTCACTTGGCTTGGGAGGGAGAGGGATTGCCCCTCACAATAGATGCTGCATTTTGATGATTCCTTGTCTTTTCTTCCCCAGTCTTTCTGTTTAAATTGTCAGAGATGCAGGTAGGGATACTAGGGTGATGAAGAGGAGGTGGTTGAGTTCAGGAGAGAAAATAGTAAAGATAAGTGCAAAAACCAATGTGGTAGACAGCTCCAAGATGGCCCCCAATGATCCTTAATTTCTGGTATTCATTCTCTTGCACAGTTCCCTTCTACATCAAATATGGCTGATCTGTGTAATCAGTAGGATATTCTAGATGTGATGTGTGAGTGTCAAGGCTAGGTTATACAAAAACACTTCCATTTCTATTTTGCTTACAAAAAACTGTGCATCGTGATAAAAGTTTCTGATTGTTTTAAGATGCTAAGTTCTGGAGTAATTTGTAATGATAGTCAAAAATGAAACAGAAAACCACATATAATGCAGAGATTAAACAAAAGCCAAAAGTTCATTCTTTAAAAAGATTAATAAAAACTAATACACATCTGGTGAGACTTGCGAAGAAAAAAGAATGACTCAATTATCCAATGTCAGAAATGAAAATAAGACATGTAGATGCTATAGATAATAGAAAGATAAAAAGAGGGGTTAATGAACCACTTTGTGCCAACAAATGTGAAATTTTTATGAAAAGAACAAACTCTTAGAAAAAAATATAACACTCTATTAATTGGGGTAAGGCTGACCTACTGTAACATACAAAACAAAACGTACAATGCCTTTAAAAAAAAGGATGATCTATTTCTCTTTTATTTTGCAGTTTTCAGGAGAGTGATTGATGAGGCAGCTTCCCTTGATGGGGTCATCCAGAGAGATCACTGATCAGAATTTTGCAGGAAAGAGAAAGCACACTCAAACAGGGCTGTTGAGAGAAGTTCTTTCAGGGGACTATTGACACAATGGTGGGAATGTAAAAAAGAAACTAACAAGAAAAAGTACAGCACTCTATTGTTAGCAATGGAGTGAGAGAGATTGTGGGGGGGGGGGGGGGGGGGGGGAGTCCAGGGACTCTTTCCAACCCTAGGTTTGAAGGAACAAGGGGTAGAAGCAGTTACTAGAACCAGAAGAGAGTAGATAAAGTGGAGACTCTCCCAATAGATGCTCTGGTCATTGGTAGAAAGAGGCAGCTAACCTATGACAACTCAGCAGAGACAGCAGAGGGAATAAATATCTTGACTGAACTCCCCTTCCACCCTCCCAACTAGAATCCAGAAGGCAGGGAGCTATTAATGGAGCCCAGAAAGCCTCCAGGACACAAAGCAATGGGGAGTTGCATAGAGAGTGTATCTTGAGCAGCAATAGCTTCATCTTATTGCTGCACCATTGCCTAGGTTACTATAGTTATCTGCATGGTGGAAGGTAGGTCACACCCATGTCTGTATTTCATCAAACTGGAAGGAGAAAGAGGTTGGAGGATGTCAGGGAGAAATACCCCATGTCTTAAGGCCTAGAACCAGGAATGGTAGTCATTATTTCTACTCCCTTACCAATGGTAAAAACTAATCACATGGCTGTACCTAACTAACTGCAAAGAAAAATGGATGATGTAATATGACTGGAGAGACATATGTTCAAGGAGGAAAAAAAGAATAAGTTTTAGTGAACAATTAGTGGTCTGTGCCACAGTCCACCTTTTGGCCAACAAATATCCATCTGCACCCTTCTCTTACACATTAGTTCCCTCACCAAGAAATATAACCCCAAATTCCATGCAATTTCTGCATCCAGCTCAAAGCACAGGATCTCTGGGTGATGTTTGGACCTCTGCATTAGGTCCAGATTTGGCTGCATGAGGCAGCTTAGAAAATAAAATGATTGTCCCCACAATACATCCAACTACAATGGTTGAGTATGAGCAGAATAACTAATAATAAACACTCCTAGCTAAAAAAAAAGAAGACGAAGAAGAAGAATAGAATATACTCAGTAGTCGCTGGTCCATAACAATGATATTATTCCACCAGGGAGGAAATGA
Organism: Balaenoptera musculus; assembly: GCF_009873245.2. NCBI lineage: Eukaryota > Metazoa > Chordata > Mammalia > Artiodactyla > Balaenopteridae > Balaenoptera > Balaenoptera musculus. The sequence goes on along the minus strand of NC_045793.1, from coordinate 59,734,627 downwards.
GGTGGTTACTTGTCTTGGCAGTGGTGTATTTTCCCATGTCCTCTTTGAATCCAAATTTTGCCCTTTCAGAATTCTTTCTGGTACATTACACTATAAGGCCACATCTAAATTGAGTCTTGGAAAGACTGTGTAATTTTAATAGCCTCCTTCTTATAGGTGTAGGTTTGAGAATCTGAGGACATTTCCAGGCCAGAGTTTTGGTTGCTTTTGAAATGTAAGTATCTTAGAAATCTGATAAGCTTCTGCATCTATTTGTTTCCAGTAATTGCCATGTGCCAGCAACAACATTCAGATTTCTTTTTGGAGCATAGTTTTTTAGCCTACTTTACTTCCCGGTTTCCATGTCTACCCACTTCTCTCTCCCTCATTCAAATGCTGTCTCCTTTGAGGCCATCTGAAGGAATAGGTAAAAGGAGGCAATATAATCTCCCACAGGGCTGGCTCCCTTGGCTTTCATGACTGGGAGGCATTTAGGAAATGCTATGAGCTGTAGCAATTTTACTTCCTGGTGTTGGGGCACAGAACCAAATTTCTAGACCTTCTCTATAGCCTCTGCTTTAGGCCTGCTAGTTCTTACCTGAGCACATAATTTTATTACTGTCCTCTACTAAAAACATTAAGGAACAACCAACCTTTACATATGAACATTCTGGTTGGTCTCTGGGGAAATGGCCGGTCTTTCAAGTTACTGCAGGAAATGGTTTTATTAAATATTTTTGCGAGGAACATTACAAGAATCTCCAGCTTTGTAGCCTGTGATGTTTCTTCAACTCTAACCACATATTTAAGGTTACTTTTAGAGCCACTTCTAGGTTCAAATTCCTATATTTTTAAGGTCACGCTAAGCTGTTGTAACAAAGTGACCTCTTATTTAGTGGCTTAAAAAATATAGAATTACTAAAAGATAGTACATCATAGTGGGTGAGAGCACAGATTGCGGAGCCCAATTTTCTGGATTTGAATCCCAGTTCAGTTACTTACTAACCGTGCAACTCTGGCCTTCTCTGAGTCTCAGTTTTCTCTTCTTCAAAATTGAGGTAGTAAGAGTAACTAGCACTTAGGGTCGGTAAGAGGATTAAAAGAGTTAGGATATGTAAAATTTAGAACAGTACTTGTTATACGCCAGTGTTATATACACGCTTCCTAATTTTAAAAAGTATTTATAATCTCTTTCACGTCAGAGATCTCAGATGACTGTTCCTGAGACAGATAAATATGAAAACTCTGATCCTTGTGGTACTCCAGGGGTCTAGGAGTTTTCACGAAGGAGCATGTATTCTGCAGAGCATTAACATCTTCATGATCAATCATCATACTGGATTCCATTATATTGGATTCCATCCCATAGAAAAGGGAAAGAGAGTGTGAGGAGACAGGCCAAACATCTTCAGACCCAACCTGGAAACGGCACTCCTACTGACATTCTATTAATAACAGCATAGTCATATGGTGACACCTAATTGGAAGGGAAGCTGGGAAATTTAGTTTAGCTGGGGAGCCTTATGCCCAGAGAGGAAGGATTTGGGTAGGTAGCCAGTATCCTCTATCATAGTTCCTTAAACTGACTGAAGAAGAGTTTGTAAATCATTATAATTCTATTACCGTTAAAGAAATTGAGTTTGTAATAAAAAATTTTCACACTGAAAGAAACTAAATACTAGAGATAATCAAGTGTTAATAAAGTTGAAATGGATAAACACATTGTAGTAAATTCATACAATGAAATAGTATACAGCAATGTATACCACAACTAGAGCTATTTGCAACAACATGGATGAATTTCACAAATGATGTTGAGCTAAAGAAAATCAAAATTAATACATGTGGGGTGATTTTATTTGGGTGGAATTCCAAAAAGGGCAAAATTAAACAATGTTGTTGGGGGATACATGCTTAGGTGGTTACATTAGAGAGAAGAGGAAGATGATGGTTATCACAAAAGTTAGGGTAGTGGTTTCCTCTAGGGAAGGCGGGGGTTGTTTGTGGTCAGGGTAAGATACATAGGGAAGCTTCTGGAGTACTAGCACTGTTATGTTTCCTGACTTGGATGGTGGTTTGCATTGATATTTCTTTATAATTATTCTACAACTGTGTATATATTTTTTATACACTCAGGTATATACAATGTATCTCACAGTAGATTTTTCATGCATATGGAAAAGCTAAGAACAACTTCAGAAAATAAAAGTGAAGGGCAGGGATAGATCTAATAATAAAAACAGTTTAGTATTTGTGCAAGAAAAAACCAAATAGACCAATGGAATAGAACAGAGATCTCAGAAATGTATTTCTGTCTGGGGAATTCAAATAAGATAAAATTAGCAGCACCAATTAATAGGGTAAGGATGTTTGTTTAGGAAATGGAAGTGGGAGAACCGACTCACACTATGGAAGGACATAAAATTATGTCCTACCTGCCATCACTAGGTAACTACCAACCAAGGAGCAACTCTATAACCTTTAGAGTTAATAGGAGACAACATAGGAGAGTATCTTCATGACCTAAGGATAGGGAAGGACTTCTGAAACAAAGTTTCAAAAATATAAACCCTAAAACAAGAAAGTTGATTGAATGAATCATCGAAATTAAGGATTTCCATTCAGTGCAGGACACCATTGACAAAGATAATAGATGAATATCAGAATGAGAATTATTTGCAATGTTAAATTGACAAAATATTAATAAGTAGAATATATTAGTAACTCTTGACAATAACAAAGTGGAGATAGTAACCCCCAGGAATAACAGGCAAATAGTGTGAAGAGGCAATTTGCAGAAGAAGGGAAAAAAATAAAGCACATGAAAAGCTCAGAATCTTTAGTTATCAGAGAAGTACCAATTAAAACAGCACTCTTAAATTACTTTATACCTATTAGGCTAGCAAAATTAAAAGGCTCAGTATTGTCAAGTGTGGATGGGAAGTTAAGAATACAGGGAAACTCGTGCATCATAGGTAGGAGTGTAGATAATTTTGGCCACAATAAATAAGACCCAGAGCTCAAGGAATCATAAGAACTGTAGGATCCAGAGCCATGCCTGCAGCCAAACTAGCAGAGCAGATGCTTGCTATACTGCCTCTTTTTTCAAGGTTTCAAATTTACTCTTGTTCAAGCACTTCTGATTTGAGACACAAAATCACCTCCTGTACTGTGGCTTCAAGAGTTGTGGAAGTTTAGGTTCTATTTTCCACCTCTGCAGGGGAGGAAGGTGTATTAGAAGAGTGGTATCTGACCCCCCCACAAACCCGCCCGCGCCCCAGGTGAAGTTCAGGAACTGGTATTCTATAAAATCTCCCTACATGATCTATTATGTAGCCAGGATTTTAAAACACTGCACCCAAAGGGTGTTGGAAAAGTGGTGGATGGTGCTGAGTTAGTGTCTCCACCACACCATCACAGAAGACCTAGGTGCACACACAGTATTATTGATGTACTTGTGTTCCTATTGTTTGTCACAATACTGCAGGAAATTGTCTATAGAAAGAAAACAAATCACTTACTTTTTGCCAAAACTCATTTTTCCCATGCAATGAGGTTGTTCAGAAAGCAATTTACTGGAGATGTAAAGACCATAATTAGCACAGTACAGGGCAAGTCATTCAGTTGAAAAAATCCAAGAGGAACATGCTTAAGTAGGAACAGAGAATTGTAATGGAAACTTTTAACACACAATTTGATACTCTCTACAACAGACAGAGCAGAAAAAGCTTGGTCCATCAGGGATGACTTTGGGAAATGGTGAAATGAATACTTACCACAAAATTGTGTTCATTGTGTTCAAAGACTTTGCCCACTAGAGGAGCCCTGTGGTTTCTAACAGCTAACTGGTATATCACATAAACCTGTACAATGTCACTGATTCCATTAAGAAGTAAAACCTAAATGAAGTACTGATGGAGCATTCTGTGGACTGTTAGCAATTTTCACTACAGGAAAAATAGTGGCTTCTGCAGTGAATCCGAAGGCTGTCTGTGGGTAGAATGTAAGTTCAAGATCTTTGGAAAATAGATTATGAGTGGATTCTAGAGAAGCCCACTGGTGTTCAAAATGATCACATCATGTGCTAAAAGTCACACAAACACACACATTCACACACACCCATACACACACACCCCATATATAATTAATGGAAACAATAAGGTCAGATGTGCCCTACCATTAATAGATTTAAATATTCTGATCCTTTCCTTTTCTTTATCTTGCTACCCTCACTCCTTTCCAGAATTTTTCCTGATGAGCACTCTCTCAGTAAATCATGTGCTTCTGAAATCCTCTGATTCTAGGGAACCAGGCACCGACCTTCACCATGATTCCCATTAGCCCAAGAGAAAAGCTAGATACTCACTTTCTCAACCTCTACGGTAGGTTGGATAACTGTTGGCCCAAATATCCTTGTTCTTTTCTTGGTATGCTACTCTCAGTGGGCTGGTGATACATCTCTGTGCTATTGAACTTAAGAGTGGCCATATGGCCACTTATTTTGGTCAATGAAACATTGGTAAAGTAACATATGTCACTTCTTCCAGGTAGAAATATTAAGAGCTAGTATGTGTCTCTTTTCTCTTTGCCCCCAAACTGGTAATGTCTTACATACTGTCTGCTCTGCTAGACTTGACCCTGGATTGGTGATGATAAGAAGCAGAGCTGCAGACAGCTTGCAATGCACATGTAGCATAAGCAATAAATAAACCATTGTTGTAAGCCTCTGCTGTAGCACGTTGCAGTAGTTAATTCTTTTTCATTTGTTGTGTATAGCATTTCATTACATGACTATCCCACAATTTATTTATCCATTCTACTATTGATGAACACTTATGTTGCATCCAGGTTTTTAAAAAATTATAAACTAAGCTGCAGTGAACCTTCTTATACAATGTATTTTAATGCACATAAGTAAACATTTTTGTTGGGTATATATGCAGAATCAGAATTACTGAGTAGTAGGATACACGCATGTCCAGCACATACGTTTAGTTCCACACAAACATATGTGCAGTTTTGCAAAGTGACCATACCAACATACCCTCCCACTAATAATGCTGGAGAGTTCTTGTTGCTCCACTTTCTTTCCAAGAGTTAATAGTGTCAGTTTTTCTTTTTTTTTTTTAGTTTTAATTATTCTGATGAGTGTGTAGGAACATCTCGTGATTTTTATTTGCAATCCTCAGATGCGATCCTCATATGTTACTTGGCCATTTGGAGTTTTCTTTTGTGCAGCGAATGTTCAAATTTTTGCCCTTTTAAAAATTTGGGCTGACATTATTTTTCTTATTGACTTGTAGGTATGAGTACGTTGTGGATATTTGTATTAAAAAACATATTCGTCCACTTTTTGGTGAACTTTTCGCTTTCTCAATTGTGTCTTCTGATGAACAAAAATTTTCAGTTTTAATAAAGTCCAGTTTATCAGTATTTTCTTTTATGGATGTGGCTATGTATATCTTGTTTAAAAATCTTACATACCCTAAGGTTATGAAATATGCTTCTTTGTTTTCTTATAAAAGATTTATTGTTTTATTTTCCATATTTCAATTTGTCATCCACCTGGAATGTATTTTGGGGTATCCTGTGAGTAGGGATCAAGATTCATTTGTGGCCATATGCATATCCAGTTGATACAACATCATTTATTGAAAAAGAAAATCCTTTCCCCACAGCATTGCAGTGGCGCTTGGTTATAAATAAGGTGACCATATATGTGTGAGTTTATATCCAGACTATATTCTGTTCCACTAGATTATTTGTCAATTGATGAAACAATATTACATTGTTTTAATTACAAAGATTTATAATAAATCTTGATTTTTGGCAATAAGATCCTCCAAATTTGTTCTTCCTCAAAAATTTTTATGGCTAATTTTACTCCACATTTTGGGGGATAATGGACACCATTAAATTTTGAGTCTCTCAGCAACTGAAGTTGATATATGAATCCATTTAGATCTTTAATTGCTGTCAGGAAAATTTTATAGTTTTCTATGTAGAGATTTTGTACATCTTTTATTAGATCCTAAGAATTTGGCAATTTTGATGCTATTGTAGATAGTATCTTTTTAAATTTTCATTTCCTAATGATTTGTTACTATACAAAAAGAAACGATTCTGTGTACTGACCCTGTATCTGACCCTTCATAAATTCACCTATTAATTTTAATTGTTTATTTGTAAAGTCTTTTAGATTATCCATGCTAATCATGTTGTCTGTGAATAATGCTCTGGATTTTCTTTTAAATCTTGTTATCTTTTATTTCTTTTTCTTACCTGTAGTTTAATATTGCATATGACTGATAATAGTGAGTATCCTTATCTCTTTCTTAATCACCAGGGAAAGCTTTCAAGTTCTCATCAAGTATGATGTTTGCTGTAGCTTTTCCTCTTTAGTAGCTATTCTTTATCTGATTAAGAAATTTTCATTCTACTTCTGATTTACTAAGGTTTTTTTTTTTTCAAATCATAAATGAGTATGAATTTTAAAAAATATTTCTTGCATCTATTAAGATGATCATTTTTTTATCCTTTATTCTATTAGTTATATGATTGATTTAAAGCTTTAAGCCAAACTTGCATGCTGGGTATATACCCCACTTGGTCATAATATCTCTTTATATATTGTGAATTCAATTGGCTAATACTTTGATTAAGATATTAATGTCCATGTTCATAATAACTATTGGGCTGTAATTTTGATTTTCCTTTCTTGTAATTAACTTGTCAGGTTTTGGTGTCATGGTTGTGTTGGTTTGGTAAAGAGTTGAGAAAGTTTTTCCATTCTCTGGAAGAGTTTGTTTAAAAATTAGTATCTTTTCTTTCTTAAACGTTTGGAAGAATTCACTCATGAAGCTATCTAGGACTGAAGATTTTAAATAATGGATTCAATTTCTTTAATAAATATACAAATATTGAGATTTTCTGTTTCTTCTTGTGTATTTTTTATAAGTTTAGGATTTCATCCTTTTCATCTAAATTTTCAAATTTAGTGGAATAAAGTAGTTCAGAGTACACTTTTATTTTTTAAAAATATCTTTAGGATCTGTGGTAATATTCTCTTCTTTAGAATTTGTAATCTCTCTCTATCTACCCATCTTACTAAAGATTTATAAATTTTAGTAGTATGTATTTTCAATAATCATTTTTTGAATATTTTGTCTTCTCTAATTTTTTTGTGTGGTAAAATTCACATAACATAAGTTTCACCATTTTAAACATTTAGACGTATACGGTCCAGTGGTATTTAATACATTCACAATATTGTGCAACCATCACTACTATTTAGTGCCAGAATATTTTCATTACCCCAAAAGGAAACCCATGTCCATTAAGCTGTTACTCCCCATTACCCTCTTCCCCCAGCTCCTAGTAACTTCTAAGCTGCTTTCTATCTCTGTGCATTTGCCTATTCTGGCTATTTCATATAAATGGAATCACAATGTGCGGCCTTTTGTGTGGGGCTTCTTTCACTTAGCATAATATTTTCAAGGTGCAACCATGTTGTAGCGTATATCAGGACTTCATTCATTATTATGACTGAATAACATTCTACACAATGGATATTCTCTCTTTAAGTTTGTTTTCTATTTCCCTGATTGCTGGTCTTATCTTTATTGTTTCTATCCTTTGACTTCAGGTTTTTCAGTTTTTGAAATGCATGCTTAGACAACTGACGTGAAGTGGTATAGTAGTGTTAGCTTTTGCTTTGTGTACTTTGAGGTTCTGTTTTAGGTGCACATAAATTTAGGATCACCAAAGCTGGACATACATATTTGGGGCTCCTACACTTCTTAAACATATGACTTTGCATAAAATAGGGATAATAACATTGGCCCTATCTCTCTTACCAGGATGTTATGTAGGTGAAAGCACTTTTTAAACTTTTTTTCTACACTTGGATAGAACTTTATTGTTTGCACTGCAATTGTTTTACATCTGCACAGCAATTTCACAGATTTTCCCCATTTATTTCATACAGTAAACCCACAGGAATTATCTTCATTTTACAGATGTTATTTCTGCTACTATAGAATTTCAGAAAGCAACCATGAATCCAGTATTCAAGTCTGGTGTTTTTTGGGGGTTGGTTTTTTGGCTTTGTTTTGGTTTTTTTTTTCTATTTTTACTAGAGCTGCCTCAGGCAGAATGGTGTTATTGGAGTTCTTAGGACACTGGAATTTCATACTTGTAGACACTTGAGAACATTGCAGTTACTGCCAACAAGGTTCAGCAACCTCTAGAGGAAGAATACCAAGTGCAGCCACCAAATCAACCCTTTGTGCCCGCACAGAATTAAACATTGCAGATTTGGCTCCGGCTCTCTGCCAATGCATTGACAGTTTTTACTGAATATTCAGTGAATTCAGGTTTGTGTGAGAAGATAAAAGAATTAGTAGATGTGCTTTTTACCAAATATATTTAAGAACTAACATTTTAATGTGTGCAAATATTTAGCATGAAAGAGGAAAGGAAATGAATTATAAAAGTCAGGGTGATATCCGAGTTTATTATAGGACTTTTAAAAATCTTAGATTATAAATTGCTGGTGATAAAAAGAAATTCTAGGTTAAAAGCCTCCAAAGCTTCCCCTTCATTTTAAATTTTCATATTTCATGGACTCAATTATAATCTTTTTTACACATTTTAACAACTCCAAAATAGGAAATTATTGTATAATTGATAGCTTTTAAGAATTGTGTCCCACATTAGTTGATAGTTTTTCTTCTTTTCTAGGGGGTACATAAAATAATAAAGTAATAAATTAATAAATATAAAATAATTATATCATTTTAAAGTCAATAAATTATGGCATATTAAAGTGTTCCAGAGGCTCCGGTAATGGTTGTCAAACATTCATTCATTCATTTATTCAACAATGTATATTGAGCATCTAACCTGTGTTCAGTGCTGTACTAGGCATCAAGCTATAGCAGCGAAGGCATTGTTATACAGGTTTATAGTCTAGTGAAAAAAGCAGAAAAGTAATAAGGTACTAATAATACAGAGTGGTAAGAACAATAAAGAAGAAGCATGGTGTGTATGAGAAGGGTATTTAACATTTAGGGGTCAAGAAAGACTAGCTGAAGTAAGTTCCAAACTGATGCCTGAAAGAGCAAGTAGGATGTGGTCATATCAACAATGAGGAATAGAGAGGCTACGGGAAAAAGTGTTTCAGACAAAAGAGTAGGTGCAGAGGCCCAGAGCAAGAGTTCCACAGAGAGTAGGTCATTTCAAAGTAATTGATAGCCCATTGGATATCATTAATTCCTTAAGAGTTTTAGCTTTTCCTTTAGACAAGCATTCTTAATGTCTGGCCCTGGTCATCATGGGCTTCAGGGGTGGACCTGTGAAACTACTGAAATCAAATGTGTTTTGTGGATGTGTGAATCCAAGGAGAGGCTTTACTGCCTTCATCAGTTTCAAAGTTGGTTGAGTCCCTTCAAAAAAAGTTAAGAATCACTGCTCTACGGTCTCAGAAAGTAGAACAAACAAATTGGAAAGGATATTCATATACTGTATAATTGATACAATGAATGAATTAGTAAGTTAATAAATCAACCGGGTCAGAAGAGGAGGAAGTGGCATCCCTTGTCTAGTCTCTAACCCACCCTTCAGTCTGTGCTCTTCCTGACTCCTTTATCCCCATCCCTTGCCATCCATTCCTTCTTTCATTCCTTCTCCAAATTTTTGAGTACTTACTATGTGCCAGAAATTGTTTTAGGAGTTGAAGAGAAAATAGAGGAGAAATTAGTCAAGACCTGGGCCCTCCTCAAGTTTAAGTGCTAACGAAGGGAAGCAGGCTTCGTTTGCTTACAAGCATACAAGTAAGCAAACAGATAAACGAGATGGTTTCTTACGGCGAAGGGAGGGGTGATAGCCAAAGTCCTTAACACCTGGTATCACACGTTCTCAGTCCCTCAAATTCAGCAGGGCACTCCGTGGGAGAACAGTCCTGGAGACTCTACTGTGCCAAGCAGTAACCCCTTAGTGGCTGGATCATGGTGAAGCGTGTGTGTGGGGGGGGGGGGGGCAGGGGGAGGTGGTTTCCCAAAGAAGGGAAACGGTCAGCATTGCGGGGGATCCCTTGGGGGGGGTTTGAAGAAGATTTTACCAACCAGTACAGAAAGATATCACTATTCTAACAACCAGTAACTGTACTGGTGCCGACCATTTCATATCAGCTCTGGGGCCTTCGTGGCTGGTGGTAGGCAGAGGATGCAGGGGGGGCCTACTATAGACGGTAGCATTGGAAAAGCCCTCTCACGAGAAGTGACACTTCAGCTAAGACCTGAATGACAAGAAAGAGAATCTCAAGGAGCAGCCAGGGAGCAGGTAAGGGAGTGGAGGGGGGAGGTGTTCTAGCCGAAGGAAGCAAAGGCAAGAATGACGAGGTGCAATCAATTTGACATGTTTACAGATTGATAAGAAGGCTAATGTTGCTGGAACATTCATGAGTGAATGATAAGAAATCAGGTCAGGTGATAGGCACAAGGCCAGATCTTGTGGGGCCTTTTAGGCTATGACGAGAAAGTAAAATGAGAAGCCGTGATAGGGAGGACTTGAGGCAGGGAAATGATATGATCTGATTTACATTAAAAAAAAATTACCTGCAGTGAGGAGAATGGATTAGAGGGTTAGAGTGAGATGAGGGAAGAGGTTGTTTGAGCCTACAGACAATGGTAGCCTGCGTCAGAGTGATGGCAGTGGAAATGGGGAGAAGTGGGCTGACTGAAGGTTGATTTGGAAGTTGTGGTGGTTTTAAAGATATGTCCACATATTCTTTGATATGCCTCCCCTCAAGAGGTGGAGCTTAATTCCTCTCCCCTAAATGTGGGCTGGATTAGTTGTTGGCTTCTAGCAAAGAGAATAGGTCTGACATTAAGGGATGTCACTTCTGTAGTTAGGTTATTAACAGATTGTAGCTTCCATCTGGGAGGCATACACTCTTGCTCTGCTAGATTGCTTATCCTGGGGGAGGCCAGCTACCTTATTATGCTGCAGCTCTGTGGAGAGGTCCATGAAGCAAGGGACTGCAGCCTGCCAAGAACTATGTGAGTGAGCTTGGAAGATGATCTCACCTCCTCCATCCCAACCCAGTAGAGCCTTCAGATGAGACTACAGTTGTATTAGTCAGGGTTCTCCAGAGAAACAGAACTGATAGTAGATAGATAGATAGATGGATAGATAGATAGATAGATAGATAGATATAAGAGGAGATTTCTTATGTGAATTGGCTGACAGGATTATAGAGGTTGATATATGCCATGATATGCTGCCTGTAAGCTGGAGAACCAGGAAAGCCAATGGAATAATTCAGTCTAGTCTGAAGGCCTGAGAAATGAGGGGCCACTGGTATAAGTCCCAGAGTCTGAAGGCCTGAGAACTAGAAGCTTCGATATCCAAGGATGGGAGAAGATGGATGTCCCAGCTCAAGTAAAGAGAGAGAGAAGTCATCCTTTCTCTACCTTGTCTGTTCTGTTCAGGCCCTCAACAGACTGGATGATGCCCGCCCACATTGATGAGGGTTGATCTCATCTACTGATTCAAATGCTAATCTCTTCTGGAGTCACTGTCACAGACACACCCAAGAATAAGGTTTTACCAGCTATCTGGGCATCCCTTAGCCCAGTGAAGTTGACACATGAAATTTATCATCACGGCATCTCTGGCTGTCAGTTCATGAGAGACCTCGAGCCAAAGTCAGCTATATCATGCAGATTCCTGACCCATAGAAACTATGAGATAATAAATGTCTCTCATTTTTGACTGCTAGATTTTTAGGTACTTTGTTGTGTAGCAGTAGACAATTAATATAGAAGTAGAGCCTATGACTGATAAGTTTGGTGCAAGGTGTGAGAGAAAGGGACGGATGAACAGAAATGTTTAGGTTTGGGGTTTGAGCAACTGCATAGTAGTGGTGCCATTTATTGAAGTGTGGAGGGCTTGGAGGATATAACATGTTGGTGTGAGGGAATCAATAATTATGCTTTGGAGACATTTTGAAGAGACTATTAGACACCCCAGTGGGAGAGTCAACCAGGCAGCCAGTTAGTGAGAACAAAGGGAGTGCTCACCAGCCAACCAGTCATTAAATGTCTAATAAGGGACCACTTTTTGCCAGCCTCTTTTCTATGCCCTGGGGTCACAGTGGGGAAAAGACAAAAACCCTGACCTCAAGGGGCTTCCGTCCCATTAGGCAACAACAGAGTATAAATAAATTAACAAGTTGACTTTAGAAACAGTAAGTGATGAAAAAAAATGTGATAATATCAAAAGGTTGCTGGAGGTGGCAGGTGCTACTTTTAGCTAGACAGAGCGAAGATGATCTGTTAAGAGTCACAGTAAGCCGCTTGAGCTAGGTGTGTACATTTTGGGAACACCAGCATACTGATGGTATGTAAATCCACTGGAATTGGTGGGATCACCTTGAGGGAGAATGTAGAAAGAGAAGATACCTCAGAACTAGTCCTAGGGTTTCATCATTTTGAGGTCAGTGACAGGAGGACCCTGCAAAGAAGACCAAGAAAGTAGGAGAAAGACTGGGAGGGGGTGGAATCATGAATCCAAGAAAGTATTTAAAAAGAAGGAAGTGGTGATCTGCGCCCAACGTGGTTACAAGTTAAGTATGATTATGGCAGAGAAGTAACCACTGGATTGGGTAACATGGATGTTATGAGTGGTTTAATAAGAGCCAATTCTGCAGTTGAGTCAAAGGAACACAATCTATATTAGAATGGTTAAGTGGAGGATGAGAGATTAAAGATATTCCCTAAAATTAGTTACTGAACCATTTTCTTATGCTAAAATTAGTTACTGAACCAAACAATCATTTTCTTATGCTTATAAATGAGAAAAGAATTTGGGCAGGGCTCAGCAGGCATTCATAGAGACAGCACCAACTTCAGGTGAGGGATCTTGTGCCCCACTTTTCAATAGGAAGAGTGTCAAAGAATTTGTTTCCATCATTAATCTGTTACAAGAGGTGGTGAAATGGAAGCAGCAACTGTTGACATGTCTTTCAAAGAGATTTAATTTTTTTACAGAAGGAGCAGAGAAAGAGAGCAGTAGGTAGTTAGAATGTGGGATCATAGAGTATTTTCCCCAGAAAACTATGAGTGACCCTAAAGCATGCTGGTATCTAATGGCAATATTCCAGAAAAAAAAGAAGAGGTGGATGTTGTAGTAGAGAGAAGTTGTAACTGGGACCAAAATCCTTGCGAAGGAAAGAAAAAAAGGGACCCAGAGCAAAGAGAAAAGCCGGCCTTTCGTGAACAGGAAACACTTCATTCATGGTAACAGGAGAGAAGGCAGGGACGGGTGTACAGAGGCACCTTCTACCCTGCTTTGCTCAGAAGTCTCCTTATCAGTGACGCCTCCCCTGACTCCCCTTTCTTAAATGGTACCTCCAGTATGCCCTATACCCTCCCCTGCTTTATTCTTCCCCATAGAATATGTGCATATCCATAGTGCATATTCGCATTATCCATAGCACTGCATATGCAAGAGTGATATACTTTACTGATTTCTGGCACATAGCAGGGACTCAATAAATGTCAGCCAAGTGCCTGGAATGAATGAACACTGGAGAGATGTACTTGATGAGCTGTAAAGTCAGGAGTGGTGCGGAACGAGATGCTTGATACCCAGATGTCTGAAGGTGACACACGGTGGTAGACAGGTGAGAATAAAATTATATCTTAGGGGTTCCAATCACAGCCCTCCCTTCCTTCTGTACCTTTTCTGGCCGAGTCACGGTGGGTGATCAAATTACTGAACCTGAGCCACAAGGATGAGGAGCTTATTAACACAAAGTGAGCGCTCCTCAAAGCCTGGCTCTCCCTTCCCACAGCCCTCCACGTCCCCCAGCCTGCTAGCTCTCCCCTTTTGCCCGGTCTAGGCAGCTAGTTCCGGGTCTCCTCCCTTTAAGGCGCCGGGAGCGTGCAGCTCCGGGCCGCAGGCGCCGGGCCCAGCTCAGGCCGTCGGCGTACGGGGCGGGCCGCGTGAGCTGCGCCGCGGGGAGGGGTGGGGCCAATCCCTGGGCCGCCCGAGGCTGCGGGCTGACGGGGGTCTCCCGCCCGTCTCGCGTCCGTGCATCCTTCCATCGTCCGTCCCAGGCCATGGCAAAGCTGACGGTGCTCACCCTCGGGACTGGGGCTGGCACTCTTCAGGGATCACCGCTCTTCTTATCTGTAAGTTGAGTTGTGCCGAGGGCTGCGGCCCACTCGCCTTCTTGTCCGTCCCACCCCCTAGCCAGGCCCTGGAGGCTCCCGCCACTCCCAAGCAGGTTCCGGGCTCTTAGAAAATCTGCAGGCGAGCGCTGGACGTACATCCCACAGCGACTGCATCAATATCCAACTTTCCCCGGCCACCTGAAAACGTACCCTTGCTCATGGCCTGGGAGAGAGGTTAAGGAGACAGTTGTCTTCGGTGTGAGTGGCCCAGCTGTTGGCACACACTAATTAATTTTTCATGAAAGCGGTGTATCTTGGGTACAGATTCACTTCTCAACTTTGCTTCAAAATAGATAACCAGATTGGAGGGAGGCCCTGATATTGTGTAAATTTAGGGAAGGAGCTCCCGCCTTGGCTGCCCGGCCGTGGCACAAACCTTCCCAGCTTGGAAGAGACAGAAAACTCGCGTGTGGAGCGGAGCAGGTGGGAAGGAATGGGCGCCGTGATGGCCCACCCGCTCCAGTGGGGGATGCGTGGGGCGTCAGGGGAGAGACCCTGGCACTGGCATTTGATGTCCTGGGCTCTTGCTGTGTCCCTTCCATTGTGGGATCTTGGGCAAATCACTTTACATTGCTAACATTAGCTGCTTCAGTAAGCCTCATATAGGAAGCACTTAACAATGTGCCTGGGATATAGTTAAGTATTCAATAAATGTTAGTGCCCTGCTTTCCTTAAAGTATTTTATAAAGCTTTAAGTACTATACAAGGGGAAAAAGGTTTCTAAGAATGTATCAGTAGTTTTGTTAGTAACTTTTTTTTTTTTTAATTTATTTATTTATGGCTGCGTTGGGTCTTCGTTGCTGTGCGCGGGCTTCTCATTGCGGTGGCTTCTGTTGTTGCGGAGCACGGGCTCTAGGCGCTCGGGCTTCAGTAGCTGTGGCTCGAAGGCTCTAGGGCACAGGCTCAGTAGTTGTGGCGCACGGGCTTAGTTGCTCCGCGGCATGTGGGATCTTCCTGGACCAGGGCTTGAACCCGTGTCTCCTGAATTGGCAGGCGGATTCTCAACCACTGTGCCACCAGGGAAGCCCAGTAACTTTTCTAATACGGGTTCAAAGTCTAAAGATCATCCTAATCCCTAAGGCTTAATCAATAAAACCTCATTATTTACTTTGAAGTACAACATCACTAAAAATCAAATTGAACATTTTGGATTTTTAGAAAAAAATCGTATGACCCTATGGACTGATTAGAAACATACATTCAGAATAGGTTTTTGTAACTATTGGGGTTTTCTTTTCTTCTAATTGTTGGTTATTTTTGGAATCACAAACTGTTAGAAAAAAGTAAGAAACAGTGATTTGGGGTTTTTAATCATGTGGATTTTCATTAATCATGGTACTATTTGTTGCCAAAGGAGAATATATATATTATGTATTACATTTATATGTATATAAATACATTTTATATATATATATATATATATATATATATATATATATATATATATATATATATATATATATATTTGTGCGGTATTACCCTGGTATTACCCATTATGAAAATAAATGAGATGTAAATATCTGACACCCCTTCTAGGCTTTCTCCTTTTGATTCTCCATTTACATCTATCCCTGGGTTTGTTCTGCCCACACTCTTCAAATTGCCCCACACAATTTGAAGATAGACCCTCACTCCTTCCTGGCAGATCTGTAATCTTCTAAAGGATTACAGATCTGCCAGGAAGGAGTGAGGGTCTATCTTTCTGGTTTCCCTTCCTTAATTTACTCTAAGGGTGGAGACTGTAGGCATTTTGTATATGCTTTTGTGTAAAAGTATAGCTTTACCACTACCATCCTAAAAAGTTTCTCTATCAACATGAAGTCTTCGCTTATTTGATCCAACATTAATATTTCACCAAGTTTGTTCCTTGGAACACAAGTCACAAGATATGCTCCATAAAAAATACGTTCCTTGGATAAATAATTTTGCGAAATGTTGTCTACCGTAGCCTTTTCCTAGAGATTGACAATGTATTCTGGCATGTTGAAAGCTTTGAAAAGTCCTTCAGTAACAAAACAAACAAACAGAAAATGATTTTGCTTTGTCATTTCACAGACTTATTTGCCCACATCCTTCACTCCCTTTTTTGGTACCATCTATAAACATCCTGTATAACTCTCTGGGATACAGTTTGAGACAGACTATTCTACACCACTGATTTGCACCAAGACTTAAATTTCAACTGAAAAAGTTGAGGCCTGGCCTTGGGCAGCAGACGGACCTTGGCCTTGGTTTCTGGGCCCCAAGCCTGATTCTGATTTGTCTGAAGGGACCAACGCACACTATGGTCATAGCTGAACATAATATCAGTCTCTGTGAGTCTCGTTGTTGGCCTTGCCTGCGGTTTCTTTTTGTGGATAGGGTGCCTGCTGGAGCTGCTTTGCCGTGGGGTTGCTGTAGTGGGATGACCTGGTCTAGTTTGAAGTAAGAACTTACTGTTTTACTTTCAGCACCTGGACGCAGCAAGTGGGGAGGGAGCCTCAGTCCTTGAACTTCTGGCTGTAATCAGATGACTGAGAAGGGAAAAGGAAAGTGGAAGTGGGGTGGACCTCTGGTTTTTGAATAAAAAAGGCTAGAAGAGCCACGGCAGAAGTAGAAGCAGGAGTAGGAGCAATGTGCAGCTGGGAGGATGGGTGGTTATGAAGATGGAAGATGGTTGCAGAGCCTTCGAACAGCCCAGATAGGGGAGGAAGGGAAATTGCACTTACTGTTCGAAAAGCTCTAAAGCCTCACTACTGAAAAGCACTGTGGACCAGATGCATTAGCATCAGCTGGAGTTCCCAGGACTTGCAGAATCTCGGGCCCCACCCCACACTACTGAATCAGAATCAGCATTATTTCACAAGCTCCTCAGGGGATGTGTATGCATGTCTCTAAAGTGAGACAGGAGGGAAGGGGGCGGGCATAACCCTTGAAAGAATGACATAGCCGTTGAGGACACAACAAAAACTGCTTAGAACAGATTAGGCCCGAGATGGCAGAAGATTCGACTTGCAGTAGAACTTGAGCCTCGTTATGCGCTCATTGTAATACATTACCATATGCCAAACGACACACCCACAGGCGCCATGACAGTTCCCAGCCGGCCACAGAAGGCCAAAAAGTGGGCGGTGACCCAATTCCTGGAAATCCTCTCCCCTTTCTCGAAATAGCTGGAACAGTCCTCCCACTTGTTAGCCTATGAAATTACCCAGCCCATAAAAACTAACCACTCCTGCACCCCGGGCTTCTTGCCGTCTGAGCCGGCTGGCACTCTGTCTGTGGAGTGTATTTCTCCCAGAGCTGCTCTCCTTCTGAGACGCCCAAGTTCTGTCTCTGGAATGTGTATCTCTGCTTTCCCTTTACTCTGGCTCGCTCTTGAATTCTTTCCTGCCCAGAGCCAAGGACCCTCACTTGGCGGCCCGAGACCTGGGTCATGACCCTCCTCTCATGCCCCATTTTCCTGCAACCTCTTTACAAAGTCTATTAATAAATCTACTTCTTACCTGTCACTTTGCCTCTCGCTGAAGTCCTTCTGCGCCGAGACATAAGGAACCGGAGCTTCGTGAAGTCCTGAGACTAGGTGTGCCGTTGCAGTCAGAAGACTGTGGGTTCGAGTCCCCTCTTAAGCCAGAGATTGTGGATTCCAGCCCCACACGAGGCTCGTCTGTGTTCGAGTCCCACATGAGGTGTGACTGGATTCGAGTCCTATCTGAGGTGCGTGGTTTCAAAAGGACCTTCAAATCCTGCGTCACGCGTCTGAGAACCGAGGTGAATCCGCAGAGGCGATACATCTTTTTTTCCTCAGAGACGCGGTGTATGCGAGTGGGGCAGGTTCACAAGAAGTTATATAGTCCTGGGGCTGGAAGGAACTTGTGGAAGAATACTAGATGTGTCTTGAGGGGTTCCCGGATGCTTCTGAGGTGATAGCAGCACAGAGCAAAGAAAGAAGGGAGCTCGCCTGGATCAGTAGTCTTCCCTGCCCTTCTTTGTAGTTGGCTGCCGTGGCCTCGCGGGGTGTGCACTGCGCAAGTCCAGGAAATGCCGAGGACTGCGATATAAACAGCGCCCCCTGCAGTGTGGAATGTTGCAGCCCTGCGTCTCTGGGACAACTTCCTCATTCCTAAATTGCCCACTGTAATGCATGAGACACTTCATTTAGAAGGAAACAGCAAAGCTAGCATTAATATTTCTACCACCCCCATGCCCACCCCAGGCAGCACGCTCTAGTGGGAAGAGGGCAGTGGGGGAATTCCAGCAGACCTGGGTTGCATCTCAGTTCTGCAACTTTCAAGTCACTTTGTCACTGACCCAGATTCTTGGACTTTTTAATCAACAGAAATTGATGACAGGTCAGAAGAGAAATTTAGGCAAGGCTTTTTGGGGACCTGTGCTGCAGCACAGGGAGTGAAAACAAATAACGGGTTCCCTTGCTCGCTCCCTGAGGGAGGGCGATCTGGTCCTTTAAATGGGGTGTGGGTAGGGGCAGGCCCAGCAGCTGGGCCAGAGGGGTGGCTTAGATGGCCTGCCCACCCCCTTGGTGGAGCTGTGTGCAGGGATCATGTGCACTACCCTGCTTTTGTTCCAGACACCTCATGAATGGCAGTTGGGTCTTTGGTCTTTTTGTATCATATTGTCCATAATTTGTCCCAACTGCACATGCACACAGTTATTTTTAGTCCCTTATAGTTTGTATTCTGTTGCTTGAGGAGATGTTTGTCCAAGTGTAAGCATTGTAGAAAAGGGTCCCGGGTCCCAGGTCCCAGCCTGTCTCAACTTTACCATTCTGAGCCTGTTTCTCCACCTAAATATTATGGGCTCATAATACATATCACAGTAGGATATATATAAAATCTGGCACATGAAAGATACTCTGTAAATGTTAGCTTTTATTATTGCCATATGCTATCTCAAAAATCTACCTATGAAGGTTGCAGGATACAAAATTAATGCACAGAAATCTCTGGCATTCCTATACATCAACAACAAAAAATCAGAAAGAGAAATTAAGGAAACACTCCCATTTACCATTGCAACAAAAAGAATAAAATACCTAGGAATAAACCTGCCTAAGGAGGCGAAAGACTGGTACTCAGAAAACTGTAAAACACTGATGAAAGAAATCAAGGATGACATAAACAGATGGAGAAATAGACCATGTTCTTGGATTGGAACAATCAATATTGTGAGAATGACTATACTACCCAAAGCAATCTACAGATTCAGTGTAATCCCTATCAAACTACTAATGGCATTCTTCACAGAATTAGAACAAAAAATTTTACAATTCATATGGAAACACAAAAGACCCCGAAGAGCCAAAGCAATCTTGAGAAAGAAAAATGGAGTTGGAGGAATCAGGCTCCCTGACTTCAAACTATACCATCAAGCTAAGTAATCAAGACAGTATGGTACTGGCACAAAAACAGAAAAATAGATCAATGGTACAGGATAGAATGCCCAGAGATAAACCCACGCACATATGGGTACCTAATTTATGACAAAGGAGGCAAGAACATGCAATGGAGAAAAGACAGCCTCTTCAATAAGTGGTGCTGGGAAAACTGGGCAGCTACTTGTAAAAGAATGAAATTAGAACACTACCTAACACCATACACAAAAATAAACTTCAAATGGATTAAAGACTTAAATGTAAGGCCAGACACTATAAAACTCTTAGAGGAAAACATAGGAAAAACACTTTTTGACATAAACCACAGCAAGATCTTTTTTTGACCCACCTCCTAGAGTAACGGAAATAAAAACAAAAATAAACAAATGGAACTTAATTAAGCTTAAAAGCTTTTGCACAGCAAAGGAAACCATAAACCAGACAAAAAGACAACCCTCAGAATGGGAGAAAATATTTGCAAATGAAACAACAGACAAAGGATTAATCTCCAAAATATACAAACAGCTCATGGAGCTCAATATCAAAAAAACAAACAATCCAGTTAAAAAATGGGTGGAAGACCTAAAGAGACATTTCACCAAGGAAGACATACAGATGGCCAAGAGGCACATGAAAAGATGCTCAACATCACTAATTATTAGAGAAATGCAAATCAAAACTACAATGAGGGATACCTCATGCTGGTTAGAATGGCCATTATCAAAAAATCTAGAAACAATAAATGCTAGAAAGGGTGTGGAGAAAAGGGAACCCTCTTGCACTGTTGGTGGGAATGTAAATTGATACAACCACTATGGAAAACAGTATGGAGCTTCCTTAAAAAACTAAAAATGGAACTACCATATGACCCAGCAATCCCACTACTGGGCATATACCCTGAGAAAACCATAATTCAAAAACAGTCATGTACCACAATGTTCATTGCAGCACTATTTACAATAGCCAGGACATGGAACCAATCTAAATGTCCATCAACAGATGAATGGATAAAGAAGATGTGGCACATATATACAATGGAATATTACTCAGCCGTAAAAAGAAACGAAATTGAGTTATTTGTAGTGAGGTTGATGGACCTAGAGTCTGTCATACAGAGTGAAGTAAGCCAGAAAGAGAAAAACAAATACCGTATGCTAACGCATATATATGGAATCTAAAAAAAAAAAAAAAAATGGTACTGATGAGCCTAGTTGCAGGGCAGGAATAAAGAGGTAGACATAGAGAATGGACTTGAGGACATAGGGTGGGAGGGGGAAGCTGGGGCAAAGTGAGAGTAGCATCGACATATATACACTACCAAATGTTAAATAGTTGGCTGGTGGGAAGCAGCGGCATAGCACAGGGAGATCAGCTCCGTGCTTTGCGATGACCTAGAGGGGTGGGATAGGGAGGATGGGAGGGAGGCTTAAGAGGGAGGGGATATGGGGACATGTGTATGCATATGGCTGATTCGCTTTGTTGTGCAACAGAAACTAACACAGTATCATGAAGCAATTACACTCCAATAAAGATCTATTAAAAAAAAATCTACCTATGAATGATCCACTTAATGAGTGGTACTTGAATATATATTGTGATAATACCTCACTGAGACCATAGGCTAAGGACGAATAACTCACTGGCCCTCCTCTGTCAATGCAACCAACATCATCTTCTCCATCTGATGCACTAGCCTACTAATTCCACAAAACAATTCAGCAGACATCTACCAAGTACCTTCTTTTTTCCTCGAGTGCTGTATTCATGTGGGAAGTCACAGGGATGAATAGGATGCAGTATTCACTCACAGATTTCAGAGTTTACTGTGAGCAATGAGACCACAAACTGATTACTGTAAAACAATATGGTAAGAGACTCTGTAGATGTATACGTGAAGGTTCATGAGGATAAATGAAGGAGTTACTAATCCTGTCACAGAGGGTCAGTAGGAGCTGCAGACCGTCATGAGTAGGAAGCTTCCAGGTGGGTTAGCAGGAAGGAATAGGTGGAGGGAAAACTTGCATGAGAAAGTGATGTAGAGTAAAGGGTCCTTGGTTTCATGGCACCTGATTTCAAATCCCAATTCCATCCTTTTAAGGATAGTAGGACCCAATAAGGAATATTGAATAATGAGGAGTGTGCAGTGGCAGAAGGTAGACCAGGCGAGGATGCATATGGCCCCAAGGAAAGTTCCAGAATGGATTTCTTAATGCATAGCTAAAGATCCTTGCTTTCTTTTGTATGGAGCTGGCATGTATTTGCAAAGAATAATTCATAGCAGGGAGTATGTGATTTCTGGCCAGAGTTCAGCAGCTTATAAATCAGCAACACATCTCAAACATTGAACTTTATCCTTTAGACCTGGAACATTTGGACTTAATCAAGCCCTTGACAAGATATTTCCTGATGATTGAAAATAAAATAGAAAAATATGAGCTGGATTATAGTAACGCAAGCTGAATTGTCTTCTGGCACTTCCTTCAGCTTTTTGGAAGTGGTGATACCGGTAAATTTTGCTGGGCAGAGGACCGAATGTGATCTTTGCATTCATACTTCAGTTCTAATCCCAGCTCAGCCACTTCATAATTTTGTAGCCTTGAAAAGCCACTTAATCTCAGTCATCTGTAAAATAGGGAAAACAATACCTCAGGGAGAGATTTGAGGATTAAAGCAGAGTAATTACAGTACCTGAATTGTACTAGTAATGATTAGTCTGTTGAGATTTGACTTCTTTTGGCCACAGATTTGAACGCAAAGCAACTGAGTGCTCACTTAATGCCTCCTAACCTACTGTGGGCTCCCTTTAACTGTGATTATTCTGCCTTTTCCAGGTTAGAGATCAACTTCCATGAGAGAGAAGCCTAAGTTAGAATACGGGCCGATCAGTTCTGCTTTTCTCTGCCCTCTGTGAACACATCACATTTAATGAACCTTGCAAGCCAGGCTGCATACCTCTTCTTCCTGTGTGATTTTGACTCTAAAAAAGCTAATTTGGCTATCCTTGGCATTTTTCCCAAGTCTTGACCCACTCACTGATTGCATGTCACTGACTTCTTCTGTGTCACTCTTTGTAATGTCCTTGATTATGACCTCCAGTCTTAACATCTTGTACCTGTCCTTTGAGTTCCTTGGGGCA
Source organism: Balaenoptera musculus (assembly GCF_009873245.2). Classification (NCBI taxonomy): domain Eukaryota; kingdom Metazoa; phylum Chordata; class Mammalia; order Artiodactyla; family Balaenopteridae; genus Balaenoptera; species Balaenoptera musculus. The sequence goes on along the minus strand of NC_045793.1, from coordinate 59,711,901 downwards.
CTCCGTGTATATTCACGGAGCTTTCTGTAGACCAGTGTTTTTCAAAATGGTGGATCACAAAATCAATTTAGTAAATTATGATCAACACTTACCTATTTATTTATTTATTTATTTTTATTTTATTATTTTTAAAATTGAAGTATAGTTGACTTACAATATTATATTAGTTTCAGGTGTACAACATAGTGATTCAGTATTTTTATAGATTATACTCCATTTATAATTATTATAAAATATTGGCTATGTTCTCTGTGCTGTACAATATATCCTTGTAACTTATTTATCTTATGCATAGTAGTTTGTACTTCTTAATCTCCTACCCTTATATTGCCCCTCCCCACTTCCCTCTTCCCATTGGTAACCATTAGTTCTCTATATCTGTGAGTCTGTTTCTCTTTTGTTATTTTCATTCATTTGTTTATTTCTTAGATCCCACATATAAGTGATAACATACAGTATTTGTCTTTCTTTGCCTGACTTATTTCACTAAGCATAATACCTTCCAGGTCCATCCATGTTGTTGAAAATGGCAAATTTCATTATTTTTTATGGCTGAGTAATATTCCATTGTGTGTGTGTGTGTGTGTGTGTGTGTGTGTATAAATAAATAAATAAATAAATAAATATACACACATCCTCACCAATATTTGTTATTTGTATGACCAGCATCTTTAAATAAATGAAATAGAATTGAATAGAAAAGTTAATTTATTAAATGTATTAGGGTGAGTATCACTTTGTGAACTTTGTTTCAGGGGTGTGTGTGTGTGTGTGTGTGTGTGTGTCTGTGTGTGTGTGTGTGTGATGTGTGTTTCTACCATGCAAAATGCTTTTCCTAACGTGAGTCTTAGTCTGAAAAGTTGGTAAGGCTGCTCTAAACATTCCCTTTTATTTCTTTATTGCAAACTTTTTTGATTATAATGTCAGATTTCCATTGTTGAAATATTTTTTTGTTTCTCAGGTCATGGGGGCAGATCCCAAGTTTCCTTTGAAGTCTGCTTTCTAAGCTTGTGTCCATCATTCAGGGACCCACCCTCTCCTTGCAGGCCAGGCCTTCCTCATCTATCCATTCACCTCTGGATCTCTAGCACCCAGGTTCTCTACTCTGTGCCTCAAGGTGAACTGTGGTGCTTTAACAAAGCTGATTACTAGACCCCACTGCTAGCCTCTTAGCTCAGACCCTCGTAGAGGGTAGAATTGATAGCCAATGGCATGATAGTAGGAGCATGCTACATTTTTATCTGAATGAAAAGATGCAATAATCAGTCACCTCCAAATTCCTATTATTTTATACCATATTGTTAGGAATTTTATGCAAAGTGTCCAGTCACCCTTAGCCCATCTTCCTCCTTCTATGAGACTAAATTATCAGTAAGGCAAAGTGAAAACTTTCTCTGCCTGTCTATCTTTAGTCAAATAAGATTTCTAGGGATTGTTGGATAATTGTTGCTGCTCACTCTGACTATATTGTATCATTAGTTCTCAGAAGATGTTTATTGTTTAGATCTCTTGGCTGTGCTAATGTTGTGGTCCATTTCTTTCAAATGCTGCGTCAATAGCTCTGTGCTGCGCAGGCAGCCTGCTGGTACTTCCTTCTCACATCTGTTCTTTTTTCCTTTGTCCTTCACTCAAATGTTCCCCACAATGTTTATGCACTCAGATTTAGTAAGTCACTTTTGGGTGTGTGTATGTGCGATGCCTTTTTATATGTTGGCCTTGGGTATGATTTTCTGAAGTTATGAATCCTTTAAGCACACCTGCATTTTTCAAGTAACACACCCGAAAGCAGATGTCCAGTCCAGGCTTTGGGACCACACTGGGCAGATGGGCAGGAGGCCCATCTGTCAGCAGCCCTAAAACATCAATGGAATAAATTGGAACCCTGTTGCTATTTAACCCAAATTTCCACTTAGGACTCCTGACACAGCTGATGAAATAGTTCCTGTTCTGCCAAAGGGCACAGAGTCCTCAAGAGGACACTATGTATCTCCTTTGTGTATCTACCCACCTCTGCTAAATAAATACTGAATGTTGTGTCCAGGGACCCATGTATCTTGCTCAGGTCTGGTCTGGTAGAATTGCTCAGGTTTCAGGGACCACTAACCCTGGGGTTGAAACCCAGGCAAAAAGTACAGTTAAGGAGAACTTTATTGGCTACTTACCTTTGCAACTTAATTATAATTTCTGGACAGTTTTATGCGTAGTTGATTCCTTTTTATCTCTCCCAGAACAAGAAAGAATGCTTCCCAAGAGTAAAATTGGTAGAACTTCCTAACTGTAAATTAGGAAAAGGAATAGGTAAGTATTTGAGAGGAGGAAGTATCTCACTTGAACTTGAAGTATTATCGTCTGAGTTATTTGATTAATATACTTGTTAAATTTTGTTCAAAAATAAAACTATGAACCAGGAGAGTATTATTAAGTCAGTAGTTAGTTATGAATACCAAATTACTTGACTTTTGACTTTACCAACCTACTGTCAATGTTTTTAACTGTTTTTTGATCATTTGTTTTTGTTTGGTCCGTTTAGCAAGAACAATAGTCAGACAGTGTTTGATTTTATGGTAATATAACCTGAGCAGATGGCAGGGGAGGGACAAAAGAGGAATAAAAAGCAATGAGTAAAGGGTAAAATTTTTAAAAGACCTCACACACCTTTGCAGTTACCACAGGGCTTCTCCTCATGCATCTCTCTTTTAATATCTGGGAGGAAAATTTTTCCCAGAAGCTCTCAGCAGATTTTCCCTTAGATCTCATTAATCAGAGCTAGACAACAGGCTGGTGCCCTAGCTGCAAAGGAAGCTGGGAAAGTAATTATGGGCCTCCTTTGTGGAAGACTGACCCTTCAGCAAAGATAAAAGGGTCAAGGAATAGCAGCTGGTAGGCAACCAACAGGAGTGTCGGAGGACTCAAGTCCCCATCTGGTTTCAACCAACCAGCTTTGTTATTTGAGAACAACTTGTTTGACATTCATGCTTTTGTTATTTTTTTTTTTTAATTTTTATTGGAGTATAGTCGATTTACAATGTTGTGTTAGTTTCAGGTGTACAGCAAAGTGAATCAGTTATACATATACATATATCCACTCTTTTTTTTTTAGATTCTTTTCCCATATAAGTCATTACAGAGTATTGAGTAGAGTTCCCTGTGCTATACAGCAGATTCTTATTTGTTATCTATTTTATATATAGTAGTGTGTATATGTCAGTCCCAATCTGCTTTTGTTATGTTTTGAGGGTTTTTTTAGAATTATTTATCTCAGTTGACTGAGGTTGGAAAGGCTAGACCACATGACTTAATGCAGTTAACATCAGTAAGCTTGGTCAGATATCTTACAGTGTAATCTTTTTTTCTAGAAAACAAACATGATATTGATATTAAATATCACTGGATATTTGTAAAACAAACACGTCCACTAAAATTATTAATACCAAATCAAAAATCCCACATGTCTCGAGATTGATTGAAATTCAAAAAATTTACATGTACTTAAAGCATAACTAATTTGGTGATATTTTATTGATGTTTATATTAATAGTAAATGCATATTTGGCATATGAAATGTATCCCCATTTTAACCAAAGCATTTGGAATTTGTTTATATTTCCAATAGGGTTTTCAAAGAGTTTATTTGGTTTGGAATTATTAAGTATCAACATATATTGGGAGTTTATGTCTTTAAAAGACAGCAGGCTATTTTCAAATTACTGTACCTTTTGTACATTTAGTGAATTTCCATGTACTTTAAGAGGTTTTGGGCTCTAAGGAAAAAGTTCTAGTCCATCAATTTAAAACAAATATATTAAGTGTACATTTTAAATATACTTTATTTCAATATATGAATCGCTTTTAATTTTTAAATAATCACATTAGTCAACTGCAATAAATAAATGAACCTATCAAAGAAGAGCTAAATATGTAGCCCTATTTTCAAGTCAGGAGTGATAAAGAAAAGGACCTTTAGCTTCCTGCAACAGTATGAAACAATCTGTGCTCTCTATTCTCTTTTCTCACAGAAGCTGGCTCTGAAGACTTGGAGATACTTCGTAATGGACTGGCTTTCATTAGCTCCGTAAGTGTTTCCTTTCACTTACTGTGCTCTGAACCATTTTCTAGGACTGGCCGCTTGTCTTTTGTTTCAGCCTTTTTTATACCAATGCCCATCTTCAAATAAAATGAGCAGTGATATGGTTCAAAAAACAAACCGTATATGCATTCATACTGATGTTACGATTTTGATAGTATATGTTCTATGCATATTTGTATTCCTGTGTGTACAGTGAACTCTTATATTCCCCTGTCTTCCATTGTGGCAATTTGTGAGTCCAGTGAGTTCAAGAATGGCTTCCCATTCATCTGTCTATTCCTTGAAGCACTTAAGTGGTATATTCAAATATTTGCTGAATTGAGTGTATATATGTGTGTACGTGTGTGTATATATATCCCCTCACACATCCTTTAGATTTTTATCTTTTTTTATACTTTTCAGAATAAGCCTTTTAATTTAAAATCGTTGATACTTTATTCCACAATTTCCAAACTTTGAAGAGAAAAGCCACCATGTTGTTGAACCTCTCCTGCGTATAGATCATTGCGGTAGGTGATATAGCTCAAAACAAAAGAAGTCAACAACCTAGTCTAGGAAAACAGAGTTGATAGGATACAGTATACAAGTCATCCAGCCATTGAGAACCCTTTGCTTCCTGTTGTAGTTCATTCAATCCAGTTTTCTCCTGTGAAGATGGAAGACTAGTCATCCTCTGCAGAAGTGTCTTACAAACTCTTTTTTAGAGGAACAGAATATATATTTCCAGCAAAATCTTATATGGGACCCAGATATGTAAAACAAATAGATATGTGTCGTTGTTCTACCTTCAGGCTAAGAAAGGAGTTGTTCCCTGGGCTTACTAGACTTCCCCTAAACCTCGTCTCTGAGATGCTTCCAATGAACCTGCTAGGGGACGGTTTAAAAACCATAACCAATGTTCTGTCCGTGTTCCTTGCTTATATTATTGAAGCCCATTCGTAAATGTTTCTTTGGTCTGCTCTTCTTTTTTTTAATCTTTGTCATGGGTTGGTAGCTTGATAGCTGTGATATTCGACACACATGGAAGGGTCTGTGCCTGTTGTGTGGGGTCACCTGGTGGAGCATATGGCTCCCGGAGACCCCGTGGGCCTATTGCACGAGCCAACTAAGAGGCTTCCCGTGGGGCCCTGTGGCCGGAACCAGACAGTGTGAACCCATGTGCCATCTACCACCTCCATCAGCATTTGAAGTATTTATAAAGTATCTGTGTTTTCTCCTCCATTATTCTCTAAGGGATTAAAATATCCTGGAATAAAGAGCTTTGAACCCGATAAGCCTGGAAAAATACTTCTGATGGACGTGAACAGTGGATCATGTCCACTGTTGAAGAGGATACAACAGTGTTGGAACTGAGGATCACTGGAAGTAACTTTGATTTGTCTTCATTTAACCCTCATGGGATTAGCACATTCACAAATGAAGGTAACAATGTTTATTTAATGTTTAATGTTTATTAAAAATAAAGCCAAATTTTAAAAAACAGAAAAATGTTAATGAAAGAATATTTCTTTTCATCCAACTAAAGTATAATCATGAACAATGTTCTTACTCTGGATTTTAAACTTACCCTCATGTTAATTAAATATAACGTTATAACCACGTAAAGGCTTGAGAATGCTAAAATATTTGAGATTTGCAAAACAGCTAATTTTTAAAAATACCAATCTTCACATTATCTCTGTAATTACTATAGTAATGATATTCAGCTCTAATCATTACAGGTTTTTCCAACTTAAAGAATTTTACAGATCCAGGCATTTACAGGAATAGATTTTTCTAACGTAAGACACCTGCAACCTACAGATCCACTGACAGATGGTCACTTTCAATGCCTCCCTGCCCACTGGTGCCTCTGGTTGTCTTCAAACTGCTTCTCCACATTTTAACATGTTACCTCATCCCTTATGCCTTCACCCCACTTCTTCCCTTCTTTTTGCAGCCATTTCCTTGGTCTCTACATAAACTCTCAATCCCGGTTGCACACACAAGCACCTGGAGAGTTTTAAAAAGCCTGATGTCCAGGTCCCAGCCCCAAATATTCTGATTCAGTTGGTCTGAGGGAGGCTTGGGCGGTATTGCTTGTTACAAGCTCTCCAGGAGATAAAAATGTGAGACCAGGGTTGAGAATCACCCCTGTCGTCCATCTCCTCATCAGACAATCCCTTCTTCAGTCCCTGCTGACTTTTCCCATTTTGGTGGGCTAAAATTGCTGCCTTGAAAGTTATCAGCAATGTCTCTCTCTCTCTTCCAACTCTCCCCCTCTGCCTCTCCTTCCTCCTTGCCCTTCCCTCCTCTCCTCCCTCCCTCCCCCCTTCCTTCCTCCATCTCATTTTATACTGTTGACCCCTTTCTCCTTCAATTCAATCGCCCCTCCCTGATACTCCAGTACACTTATCTGTTCTTATTCTGATTCTGCTGCAGGTTGTCTCCCCTCTTTATTATTTTGTCACTCATTTCGAATTCTCTGAGCATTCCCCAAAGGACCAATATTTTGCCTCCTCTTTATTTTCTCTATTTCAGAAAGTTCAGCCGTGTCACAACTGTAACTGTGCTGGCTCTCTAGGAGAACACCCCCAAAGTGGATGATGATGATGATGATGATTTTAATCAGCTCTTCAGTTCCCTCCCTTCAGCTTATTAGATACTTCTATTTGGGTTCCTCTGCTATAGCCGCATTAAACTCAAAATGTCGAAAAGTAATTCTTTATCCTCTTATCTTCCATTCTTCAGGTTTACCCCATATGACTTCTCTTCTTCCATATATGTATATATGAAATATACATATATCCGTATATATTTCCCTTTCAATGACCTCTTCACCCATTTATCAACACTATATTTTATTTTCAAAATATTTTAAGTGCAAAGGAATAGGGTGTTGTGTGTGTGCATGCTCTTTTAAATTAAAATGGGAAAAGTAACCACGTAAATATTACACAAGTGCTCGTATAAATTGCTTTTGCATTAAACACTACATCGTGGATTCCTTTCTCTGACAGTGCATTTAGAGCTACTTTACAATGGCTCTTTAGAATTCTGTTGTGTGGGAGTACCATAATATAGTTCATCTGTTGATGGATATTCAACCTGTTCCCACCTTTATGCTCATTGAAAACAATGCCAAAATAAACATTCTTGTACTTATAGCTTCTGTGAACACTTCCTTAGGATAAATTCCTAGAGGTGGAATCTGCTGTGCAAAACGTGAATCCGGGTTTTAATCCTCACTTACGTCTGATTTCCGACTCCCTCATTCCTCAGCCATCATCAGGGACTTTTGATGCTTCCTGTCAAATACCTCTCTTGTCCTTTCCTGTCTTTTCCTGTCAGTGCCATCTTCCTGGTCCAGTCCCTTCTCTCCACGTGCCTGGATTACTGCCATACCCACAGGTCATGTTACTCCTTGGTTGAAAGCCCCCTATAAGTAAGCCCTGGATCCCTATCCTAAGCCCTGAAGACTGGCCTTGGCTCCTGTTTCTGTGGCTTCAGTATTCCCACTCTTTCACTCCTCCAACCACAACCTCACCATTAAGTGTTCCAAGGAAACGCGTGCCTCAGGCCCTTTGCATGCTCTCTTCCTTCAGCCTGGAGCACTCTTTCCCCAGATATTCACATAGTTCAGTCTCTCATTTAATTAGATATCTGGTTTGACATCATCTTCTCAGAACTTCCCTGACTCCTGTGAAGAAGACATCTCATTACTCTCCATCCCTTTATCTGGTTTTGTTTTCCCTTTGTAGCACTTAGCACCAATTAAAATAAACATTTGCTTGTCAAATGGACTAATGGGAAGCTTCATAGCTGGCTTTTCTGTTCAAATTTCTTCAATTCAACCTCCTAAACTTTACACTATTTTCCTTTAAACACCAGTTCAGTCACGTCAAAGCTTTCCGAAGACTCACTGCTTCCAAAGGCAAAGACTATGGCCTAACTTCACTTGCCGGTTCTGATCATACCTTCTTGACCACTTAAACTGGTCTCTTTCATGTCTCAGAGTTGCACTGACTCCCAGAATCTGCTTCCCTTTGATATTATCTCTCACATGGTCTTTTTATGGAATTGATCATCTCACACTGTGTAATTACACCTGAGCACACCTTCTCTTATTGATATTCTTCACATCTTTTATCTCTTTTATCTCAGTGCTGCATCTTGCTGAGACCATTTGCAGTAGAAAGCTTAATAAGCTCTTTGGAGTTTTAGTGTCAAGGGCTGCTCATTCTTAAGTTGAGGATTTTTTTTCCCCTTGTGGAGTCTGGAGTTTTTAGAGACTGTCACTGGGTCTTCCTTTAGCCATTTTTCTTTGGAGCAATCACAAATGCTTCTCTACAAAGAGATGAAAATATTCCATCTGCCTGATACCCTAAGTACTGGTTGGAGGTGGGTTGAAATTGCTTTCTGGAGACAGGGCTGACAGCTGACAGCTCGGTTAATGTTTCCATTTTTGTTTTTAATCTCTTCTCAGATAATACCGTGTACCTGCTGGTGGTGAACCATCCAGATTTTAAGTCCACGGTTGAGCTGTTTAAATTTCAAGAAGAAGAAAAGTCACTTTTGCATCTGAAAACCATCAAACACAAACTTCTGCCTAAGTACTGAGATATGTCATATTTCTATTTTCCTTTAACACTAGTGGATGGTTAATCCATTTTTAGTGTTTCCTTTTGACAGGGAGTGGGGGACGGGGTGGGAGGATAATGGCAACTCCGCTTTCTAATGATCACAAACTCCTCCAAGTGTTCTTCTGCAGAAACTTTTTTTTAATATAAATTTATTTATTTTATTTATTTATTTTTGGTTGTGTTGGGTCTTCGTTGCTGCATGCAGGCTTTCTCTAGTTGTGGCTCGCGGGCTCAGTAGTTGTGACTCGCGGGCTCTAGAGCGCAGGCTCAGTAGTTGTGGTGCACAGGCTTAGTTGCTCCGCGGCATGTGGGATCTTCCCGGACCAGGGATCGAACCCGTGTTCCCTGCATTGGCAGGCAGATTCTTAACCACTGCGCCACCAGGAAAGTCCTCTGCAGAAACTTTTGAGGACTCAAGCCCCTCAGAGAAGACCCATCCTCTTCCTCTCTCATTTCCCAGGTTGGCTGGATGCTGCTTTATGGCTCCTGGCCTGCCAATTGAACAGATTATTTTATTAACTTTTTACAAATATTTTCTGTTTTCTTAATTTTTATTTTTGGCTGTGTTGGGTCATCGTTGCTGTGTGCGGGCTTTCTCTAGTTGCAGCGAGCAGGGGCTACTCTTTGTTGTGGTGCACGGGCTTCTCATTGTGGTGGCTTCTCTTGTTGCAGAGCACGGGCTCCAGAGCTCAGGCTCAGCAGTTGTGCACAGAACATAGGCTTAGTCGTTCTGCAGAATGTGGGATCTTCCTGGACCAGGGCTCGAACCCGTGTCCCCTGCATTGGCAGGCGGATTCTTTTTTTTTTTTTTTTTTTTTTTTTTTTTTTTTTTTTTTTTTTTTTTTTTTTTTTTTTTTTTTTTAATTTTTTTTATAGCTCCTTTATTTATTTATTTATTTATTTATTTATTTATTTTTGGCTGTGTTGGGTCTTCGTTTCTGTGCGAGGGCTTTCTCCAGTTGCGGCAAGTGGGGGCCACTCTTCATCGCGGTGCGGGGACCGCTCTTCATCGCGGTGCGCGGGCCTTTCACTATCGCGGCCCCTCCCGTTGCGGGGCACAGGCTCCAGACGCGCAGGCTCAGTAGTTGTGGCTCACGGGCCCAGCTGCTCCGTGGCATGTGGGATCTTCCCAGACCAGGGCTCGAACCCGTGTCCCCTGCATTAGCAGGCAGATTCTCAACCACTGCGCCACCAGGGAAGCCCCGGCAGGCGGATTCTTAACCACTGCGCCACCAGGGAAGTCCCACAAATATTTTCTTAATTAGGTTTTATTTCTATACCAGTTTGGATTAAAGAAAATGAGGCCTGGAGTATTTAACTTGCCTCAGGTGACACTGTCAATAAATGGTACAACTGGAACTTTAACCCTGGTATCTGGAGTCCGGAGCTTGTGCTCTGAGTCACTATGAAATAGTGAAAACTTATTTTATTTGTTTTACCATTTAATCTTGGAAATCTTAATTTTGTCCAATTTCCCAGAGTTAGAGTATTTTTTTTCTGGGCAATTGCAAATATATTGGTCTTTGGCAATATAGAAGCAAACTATAGTTAGTGCCACAATTAACTAAAATTCTGCTCTCTCAACCCAAGGATTAGCCATGTATATTTTCTGCTTTGTATTTGATGGTTGTTTATATGGTTGTCTACAACATTAATATTCCAATGACTAATCTATTATAATTTGAGCATGTTATTAATAATAATAACAACACCATGGTCATTATTGGTCATTTACTATATGCCAGGCATGGTGCCAGGGTCTTTGATTCACTATTTCATTTTATTCTTACCCCAACCTTTCAAGGTATGGAGAGGCTCAGAGTTTAGTGACCTGCTGTGGCCCCATGGATGAGAGCAAGCAACTCCAGAATTCAAATGGAGTTCATCAGATTTCAAAGCTATTACTCTAAACCCTTCTGTTCTGCTCCTTTTTATGAAAAATAGCAAAGGATTATAAAGCAAACTAATTTCAGAAATCTACCTTTAAAAAAGAGAGGAAAAACCCCCAGCTTGCAGGCTTATGCCTGAAGCCTGTACAGACTAATCCTAAATTCCTAGACCCTTTTTCTCATGTAGTAACTGTGGCTACCACTGATGGAGGCTTTGTCATTGGCAGGCTCCCCGCAAAGCAGACAGCAGGCATCATCTCGTTGTAATTCCCACTGCAACGCCACAAATGAAGATTCTGACCCTTAGTCTTATACTAATGAGCTGTATGACTTTGGGAAAATCATTTAACCTCTCTTTACAGATGAGAAAACTGAGGCTCTGCACGCTTATCAAAGTCGCCCAGGAGCCCAGAGCTGCGTCAGAGCTGATGTGCTGGCCGTGACGCCCTCCGCAATGGAGCGGAGATAATTCTCTCCCAGATAACGGCCCCCGGGAACTTCTGTCACCTCAATCAGCACAGAATGACTCACTTATGTGTTCGCTGTTGTACCTATTAAAGCAGAAAAATAGACTCATATATCTTAGATTTTCAGTAACACAGGGAGAATCAAAATCAGAACAACAGCAACAAAAAAACCACAGCATCCTATTTCTGAGCAGTCTTGCTCACAGACATTTCACTCCATTTAGAATTATGAAACTTTGTGGCTGGATGTGTGATCCTGTAAGGCTGAAAGATAGACCAGCCCATCTACTCCTTTTTTATAGATAAGGAAACTGAGGCCCTGGCATGTGAAATGATTAATTTTCCCTAGATCACACAGCTAATAGTAGCAGAGCTTTAACTAAAATGAAAGTCTCAAGATTGCCAGGGTTTTTTTCCACTGCCTAATGCTGCCTTGGACTGTTCTGTATGAGCATAAAGAAATGTGTGGCCCTGATAATGATTCCTGGCCTCATTTAATGTCTGCGGAGTTTAGTCTATCTAAACACACACACACACACACACACACACACACACACACACACACATTTTTTTTTTTTCCACATACACTTTTTTAAAGACACAGTTTATAGGATTTTTGTGTTCCATTGCTATTAATTAATAACCTTTTAGGGTTTCTTAGGGTAATTATTGTCTTTGAGGATTGTATAGGTTGGACTGATTTCACATAATTCTGGGCCGTAACAGCTATTGTGAAGGCTCCATTCCACTTTTTGATTTTACAAGTAGACATTAATGAATGCCAGTGCATAATCCTGTAACGTACCATGCCTTCACCTGCATGTGTCAGGTGTGTGCGTTTGAATTGCAGTTTGAATGGCATTGTCGGTGTGGGACCTGAACACTTCTATGCCATCAATGATCACTGTTTTGTTGACCCCTACCTGAGATCCTGGGAGTTGTATTTGGGTCTAGCGTGGTCATTTGTTGTTTACTACAGTCCAAATGAAGTTCGAGTGGTGGCCAGTGGATTTGATTTTGCTGTGGAATCAACATCTCACCTGATGGCAAGTATGTGAACTCTTTAAAATGCCATGCATGTCCCCAGATTCTCCTTAGACATCTTTAGAGCATATTCATTTTCTAAATGATGGGATGCATTTTAACATGTTATCCCAGTAAGAGGATTAGGGAAAATGTAAAATATCTTAATTTTTCAGGGGGTAACATATATCAAATGAGAATTTTCTGTTTTGTGAAGGCATACTCTTTTTAAATTTCTTTTTTGGGGAAAAAAGTGCATTTCAAGAGGGGGTACTGCAATAAACATTTAGTATTACTAAACAGCTTTGCTTTGAGGGAAGATTTTTGAGTGTATAATGAGACTAACAATTTGTAGGTATGTATATATCAGTAGTGCTGGTTTGTGACACGACAAAAAGCTTGTACCAAAATGTAAATCAAGGCACCACTTCCTTCATAAAGAAAGTGTTACCATGGGGAAAAAAATCAGCCTCACTAAGTAGTGTGCTTAGTGATGTAGTTGATTTACATTATTTTCTGGTGGTGACCGTGAAACAATTCACAGACCAGCAGTGGTTTGGGGACCACACTTTGGGTAGCATTGGTGTGCATATAAAATCCTCCTCGTCTTGTATCATGAAGGATTTGTAACATACTTAGAAGGTTAGTAACATATTTAGAGGGTAGTAACATATTTAGAGAAAGCAACACAGACAGTTTTCAATTATTCATATCATCTCCTGGTCTTCACATATAGCAGATAATCACGCAGTCATTTATCTCTTTGTCCTGGGGTGCACTGTGCTTAGACTGGCCACAGATCTTTATGATGAATGTGACATTGCACTCAGGGTAGAGGGGAGGAAGTCTCCTCTCAGATACAGGCCAAGCACTTGTCTTCTCTTGTGCTTTCTCTGGCCTAAAATGAGGGGCTAAAATGCAGAACCTGGGGCTTGCCATTATGTTGACAAACCAAGAAAAGCAGTGTCATGCTTTTGCTCCCTGATATTTGTGTTAGAGTTAAGTTCCTTCCCTACTAGTCAGTGCCAATTAGCTTCACACCTTTAGAAATAACTTTTCAGAGATTAAAACTCCTCTGGGCACTGTCAACTCATTGAGTTCCTTCAGAATTTGGTGTGCTTTGAGACAGGTTCCATTTTCCAGTCTCTAAGCAAAGTCCTTCCCTAGGAAGAGTTATTACAACTTCATGGTAACCTTCTGAATCACATTACTTCACGAGCTTTGATGTAGCTCTTTCTTCTTTGAAGGTATGTCTATATATCTGAAGTGCTGGCTCATAAGATTCATGTGTATGAAAAGCACGCTAATTGGACTTTAACTCCATTGAAGGTAAGATGTATTAATACTATAAGTTTGCAGAGTGATAATTAGATTCTAATTGATTTGTGAAATTAAAAGTGAGGAAAAAAGGATTGTCTAATTGGAGTGGGTGAGAACCAATTTTTCACTCCCTTATTGAGTCCTCAGCATCATATGGGTTTGTTGTTCACTTTTGCTTAGCTGCAGAGTGGGAAGCAGCAAACCACACACATCACCTGTGAAACTTTGATTCTTTCTGCTCTAGTGAATTTTAAGCTTGGCATTGTGTTCTTCAGTTCTCTCTTTCCTTCCTTCCTTCCTCCTTCCCTCCCCCCACCCCCTTTTTTTCCCCTCCATGTTGATGGAACAGACAATAGCCTCAACTTGTATACGACAGCACAATATTTATGAAGCCCAAGTACTCACAATGGCCGCCAGGTGCCCTGGCCGCCCATCCCTTTGCTGCCTTTGTCTCCAGCCCTTGGCCCGCTGCTGAGATACTCCTGCTTGAGTATTTCTGGGGCTCCCCCGGCGAGGCCCTTCCTCAGGATGGGGCACTTGTCTGTCTCCTCAGGTGCTCTTCCTCCAGATCTCCATGGCTCTCTCCTTCATACCTTTCCAGATTTCACTAAAATGTCACTTCAGCGAGGCCTTCCCTGGGCACCTAATCTAAACTTGCAACTCTGCTCCTCGCTAAACACACACACACACACACACACACACACATTTCCTATCTGCTTTATGGCTTTATTTTCAGCATCCTTTGCTAACATATTTTGTATTTTACTTCTCTTCTCTATTGTCTGTCTGCCTCTCCTACTAGGGTATAAGCGCCACAGGACAGATATTTTCTCTATGTGTTCCTGGAAGAATTCCCACATGTAGTAGGCACTCAGCAAATTAATTGTTAATTTAACATGCTGGGGCAGGGCATTCTTCAAAGCTTCATCTTCACCCGAACCAATTCTGATCCGGTCTGAAGGTTTGGAGCAAAAGGGGTAAAAACACAAAGGAGAGGAAAGAAGAAGTAAGAGCAAAGTGGAGCATTATGAAAGTAATGCTTCGGAAAAACACGAAGATAGGCTCCCCGGTCAGAACTGCCCACGGCATATGAAGCGCTGTCCCCAGGCCCCGTGTGACGGTGCCCGTCGGCGCATCTCAGCGACTGTCCTGAGGGGCTTCACTCTGAGAAAATTACCTCGCAGCAACATCAAATGTAACATCATGTTTGACATTAAAATCACTGGCAGGGCTAGTTTGGTATTAGCTGAAGTAAAATGGAATGACACACACTCATATTGGCTGGGGGAATACAAACAAATTGTGGTTATAACAATAGGCACTTCTGCAAATTGAAAGTTAAAGGATTTTGTAAGAATAAAACCCAATCCAATATACATTCAACACAGAATCATAAAGGCACTGCTCTTGCCGAGGCAAGATTGAGGGCAAAGCTTATTTCAGGTTTGGCTCCCACTTCTGGCAGCAAATCATGCCTGTCTCCTGACATAACAATTCAGTTGAGACTCCCCCCCCTTCAACTGTAATGTTATTCTTTCTTTTGAAGGATCATATTAATTAAGACCAGTTAATTGATACTTGGAGTGCCAAGAAATTTGATAAACTAGCTGGGATTGTTCTTAGAATCTGGGATGAGATGCAGATGGGTTTATGTCCTGTCAAAGTGTGGTATATACATACAATGAAATATTATTCAGCCTTAAAAAGGAATGAAGGACTAAAACGTGCTATAACACCTATGAACTTGAAGACATTATGCTAAGTGAAATAAGCTAGACACAAAAAGACAAATAGTGTATGATTCCAGGTACCTAGAAGAGGCAAATTGATAAACAGAAAGCAGAATAGAGGTTACCAGGGGATGGGGAAGGGAGGAATGGGGAGGTACTGGGTACAGTTTCTGTTTGGGATGAGGAAAGGTTCTGGAAATGGATCGTGGTGATGGATTCACAACATTTCGAGTGTACTTGATGCCATTGAATTGTACACTGAAAAATGGTTAAAATGACAAATTTCATCTTTTACATATTTTACCGCAATAAAAACGATCCCCTCCTCAAAAAAAAAAAAAAAAAAAAAATTCCAAGACACAGCCAACGAATAGTCTCACTTCAGTGAGTTCCAACTCTCTAAAAATTGGGATATTTGTTAACAGAGGTTCCAGTTTTTCCCAAAGAGAATAATTTATTGTTTCCCTTACCAAGGAATGTAAACATTTCCACTGGACTTTGTGGAAGCATGAAACGTGGTCTGAGTGTGCATCGTGGTGAGTTAGTATTGCTAGGAATTACAGATTTGCAAGGGAAGAGTTCATTGCTGAGCCCAGGATGGACTCCCTGCTGGACTGTCAGCTCTTCCTCAGCAGGACCCAGGCCTGCCCCTTGCTCAGCAGGCGTGCAAGGCAGGAGCTCATTAATCATGCAATGAATGAACAGGACCCCAGGTTTCTGTGTTCTTCTCCCACTCTCACTCCCCACCCTCATCTTTGCAGGCTTTCATCTGCCATGGAATTCACCAGTTGGCCATGACCCCTTCCAAAGATAATAGCAGAACCCCGCGACAAACATTTTCCTCACGTAAAGAACTTAACGTATCAGTCTAGAATGTCTGACACTGGGATAGATGGGGTTTGGGGATGGAGGAGACTTGGAGCTGATTTTGGCCAGAGGATGTTTGCTCAGCCGCCTCCTTTGGCCCAACTTGCCGGTTTCCAGGGTAGGAATGAGTGATGGCGCTGCATGAAGGTCAAAAGGAGGCTCTGCCTCAATGCTTGAGCCCTCTCGTCCCTTCACGGCCATGTGGAGAGAGATCTCATTTTGAGTAGGAAGCACAGGGCAGCATGGGCTCACCACAGCTGTCTGTCTGCCCATGCTCTGGCTTGTGCAATGAGGCACCGCCAATTATGACAGGGTCTCTGGGTGCTGAGGTAGGCTGGCCTCTGTTTGAGGTACACGGTAGATATTGTTTCTCCAACTGAGAGTTAGAGGTAAACAAATAGATGCGATTTCTCCCCGGTAGAAGGCAGCCAGGATGATGAATGATGGAATTAAGAATCGTTGGTATTATTTATGATCCCGGTACAAAGCCGCGACAGCAATCTGTGCAGTCATCACATGCTTGCAACTTATATTTAGAAAATAAACAGCAGAAGAACAGGGAGTTGAATAACATCAGGAAGCCAAGAAAGAAACTTTTCCTCAACGCCAAGGCACAAATTAGACCCCGGGTGATCATTTCTGCTCTGGCTGCAGAGCCTATGATTAGCCGTTAAAGAAGAGCCTACATTTCATTGATGTTCTCATCAGAAATGAATCTACATTTCCTGGTTGTTTTCTGAATGCTTATAAAAATATCATTTGCACATGCCGTTTTAGAAGGAACTGTTTTAGGCTGCACTTAAAACTTTTTTTCTTTCAGTTTTAATTTCATGCACAGATGTTAGTCCAAATGCCTTCATCTAACTTTTAACAGTCTTCCTTGGTTTTCTGATCTTCCCCCTCCCTCGTGTGTCCTGGAAACCAGCAAAATACTAGCATAGATGGAAAGCTAGAGGAATTCCCTTGAGTGCTAGTGAAATGGGGCAGAATTGTCATGTCCCCAGAGCCAGGAGTGTGGTGACCAAGGACAGGATGATAGTTCTCCCTGATGTATTGCTCCATCACCTCTCAAAGTTTTTTCACTTTCTCTCCTTCCTTCTCTCCTTGGTTTTAATCTAGAAGCCTCTGGACTTTAACACACTTATGGATAATGTATCCCAGGATCCTGTGACAGGGGACCTTTGGGTTGGTCGCCACCCCAATGGCATGAAAATCTTCTTCTATGACCCAGAGAATCCTACTGGATCAGAGGTTAGTTTGCAAAATGAATCATGTCAGTGGTTGAAAATATAAATCTCAATTATATGTGCAAATAAAAGGGGGACATGGATAGATGACCCCAGAGATCAGATATAAAAGGGAATGGGACTCCGGGAGGCACTTGAGTCAGAGTGCAGGCGGGAGACAGACGGTACGTGTAAACTGGGCGATTTGAGGGGACTTCATGAGGGCACTACGTACAGAGGTGTAGGCACAGGCAGTGAACAGGGATAACGCAGTACCCCAAGGCTAACAAGGAAGGCAGGGATGGTTACCAGAAGCCAGAGGAGAAGGGAGCTGTGTGTGGAGAAGGCGCTGGGAGGGGAACCTGACCTCTGGTTGAGGGATGTAGCCAACCAGCAAGGGCCTCACGGGGCTGGGGGGCTGGGGTCAGTACCCCACCTCCCTGTCAGCCCTCCCACTCCCCACCGCTGCTGCAGCTGCTCCTTGGTCAACCTCTACTGGAGGGTGGAGGGCAAGGGAGCCCTGAATAGGCTTTGTGCAGGCGGAGCAGAGTGGAGAGTGGGCCTGGAGGGCTGGGTTAGGAGAGCCAGCACTGGACTGGGGTCCATATCTTTATTTCAATAGTTTCTCCAACTTGGCAATTCACAAGAGTTTAAAAAATATACTATACCACATTGCTATGGTCTAATCATTTGTGTGTTACCTGCCTTCCTGTTCAACCCCCTTTTCCTGTGTGTCAGTACATGCACAAGTTCATGTTATGGACCAGTCCTAAAGCAGGGATGGCCATCCTCTCTAAACCTTCCTGGCAGAATGGAAACCTAAATCACTTGCTGGAATGATCTGGGCTTAAAAGAACTTCTCTTCCATCTTAGTTTTAGTACCCAAAGACCCTATTGGTGTCCATGTTCTTTTTTTCAGAGGATTGTTTTGGCAGTGCAAACAAGAATTTGAAACTCACTTTGCCATGGGCATCTGAACGTTTACTATGACTTACCTGGGGTTTTTGACTCGGAGTTTTCAGCAGGTACTAATTATACTTGTTATTTACATCAGATACACGGTATACTTTTTGACATGATTTACTGCTATGTATTCTTTTTAAAGCTCAGTTTTAAGAGTCAGTCTCATCCCACCCTCCACCCCTGAAAAAGAAAAAAAAGATTTTTTAAAAGCCTACGTCTCTTGGATAAGAAACAAAAACCAAATACGTATTTCCATTTGCCTGTTGGCCCTTCATGCCCTTTATCTTTGGGTTTACAGGACAATTGTGATTATGGTGAACGGCAATCCTTTGTGCCTTTTGCTAGTTCTTAGCTATTAGGACTGCTACATGGTATGCTGAATAGAATTGAAGAAATGTATGCTGTGGCGTGTTCACTGTTCAGAACTGGGCAGAATGTTAGATTCTAATTTGTTCTTGCTTGTTAGCTCATTTGGTGAACTTGGGCCATTTGCTATAGCATGGACTTAGTTTGCTATTCTGGAAAAAAAATACTTCCTTTCTAATGATGCATCTGGTACGGTATAGCAAAAAGTAATAACGATCCATTGTCTAATGCACTACCGCACAGAAGAGTGATTTAGTTTTATTAGAAAGTGGTTTCCTAAAGCCAAGGTGCACCATCAACTATTTCCCAGTAACTAACTACTACATGTGAATGCTATAGCAATTTCCTAAGACATCTGTCTTCGGTGCCAGCTGTTTTGGAGAGGTCCTTTTAAATGCTCACGTTGACCCTTTAATAAGCAAGCACTAGCCTTCCTATTCTGCCGTATTTGGTGTTTTTGTATATTGGTATCTGTTCTTCAAGTCACTGTACTTTATCCTAAAGCCTTCAGAAGAACATGAACTTAAAGTTGAAAGCAAATTTAGAGTTAATATAGTCCCACTCATCTCATTCTACAAATGAGAAACAAATAGTTAAGTTGAAGATCCAAAATACAACCCTGGGCTCCTGCCTTACAGTGTTCTCGGTATAGTAGGTGAATCATATGAAATTACCATTTTATGGGCCAAAATGGTCAAACATCGGCTATCATGTATAGCCGTCTTAGATACTATCAATACTATACTGCTGCTAATGATACAATCATATTTCTGCTCAACGAAATGAAGGAAACCAAACTCATGAAATCTTACACATTTAGAGTTGGGACCCTAAGTTCAGAGGAATGATGAATGTGCTGGAGAGGTATGTTCTTTTTTGGGCAATGCTCTTTTTTGTGTTGGTTTTTGTTTTTATTGCCACATTTAAAAACCAGGAATTAAGTGTAAACATCCAAATTCCTAGCGTAATACACAAAAACTGGCCTGAATTCCAGCATGGCAATAATTTGACTATTACTGAGTAATACCCCCTCCTTCCCACAATTTACCACAGTCCCTACTGCTCCTTTATGTCTCACACCCAGGCTGTACTACTGATTTATAGTTCTTGCCTCTATAGGTCTTTGAGTCTCTATCTCTGTTAAAGATCATCTGATTAGAATCTGTCATTTTGCCAAGGAGGAAACAGGTATCATATAGAGAGTAATTTTGGAACAAAATATGGTTTACCTAAAGGTTTCTTCTTATGGAGAAATGACCCCATATTTAAAGTTATGTCTTGAGTGAATTTTTTTTTTTTGAGTGACTTTTAAAAATATTAATCTAATGTTGTTTTTGGATGGGTGCTCCAAATCCAGAAGATTTTAGAAGAACCCAAAGTTACAGTGGTTTAGGCAGAAAATGGTACAGTGTTACGAGGAAGTATGGTTGCCTCTGTGTACAAAGGGAAACTGCTGATTGGTACTGTGTTCCACAAAGCTCTTTATTGTGAGCTCTAACAAACAGGCCAATTTGCACCCATGCCCTGACAACTGGGAGCTCCTCATTTCAACTGCTTGCCACATCTAAGGGACCACAGTGATCTCATCTGAACAATGAATGCTGACCCTAAATTTGGACATCACAAGAGATGAAAGTGTGTTTAGCTGGGAACAGATGTGATGCATAAGGCTTCTTTGAGAGTACAATATCAAATCAGTCTTGGGATATTTGACAACTTCATTTACCAGTAAAAAATCCTTTAAATGGAATTGCTAAACTCATTACGTCAGTTGTCAGGTCTTAAGTAACTTAACTATATGTGACCCAGAAAGTCCTTTCCCTAAAATACGTTTTCCCTGAGAGCACATGAGCTTATCGCTGCCTTGCCTTGTCTTGTTCAAAGAGCAGGAAGAACGCACATGTCATCAGAGCCCCAGCACTCAGAGCCTCCAGTTCACGTGCTGGACAACCAGACATGCACTAAGAAGTTGTCCTCAGCTCCAGGCCCACCTCAAAGCCATTAGACATCCTGGCACACTCAGACCCATTCCCATTTCCCTTCTAAATATGACTTTCCCAGTAAATAGAAACCTAAATTACCCCAACTCTCCTTTTACTCTTGCTCATTTTTGCATTGCCAAAGGTTTAGTCACAGATAAATTACGGTTTGTGTGTGTGAGAGAGAGAAATTAATACCCCCCATTTGTTACATTCAGTCTTCTGAACATTTAAGGCTTTAGGAATAAAACTGTTGGAAGGACCCCCATACTCTGGCGTGGGCTGACTCTAAGCTTGCCCTATGCTGCGTGAGGCCAACTGCTTAATGGATTTGTCACAGACCCGCTCCTGGCTAATAGGTATCAGAAGCTGTGATGGTGAAGCCACGATGGGGACAGAAAGGTGGGCGAGGGAGCATCTAGTGGGAGCTTTGATCTTTTAATTTTATGCCCAGTTCCATAATTGTGCTTTCAAATGTAATTCTAGCTGCCAATTTACACTTTACCAGGGCTAAAACTTATTTTTAGTGTCATTTCCATGGAAAATGTGCACTTTGCTCTTGATTGATAGATGTATTTTGACAGTTAATACAGGTTTACCCAGTCAAGGCTTGTTTCAGTTGAAAGTGAAAATGGAAGAGGGGGAAAAAAAAATTACTTTGACAGATCTTGGTATTTCTCTTTTTATTGCATTCGCTGTCTAACAACAATAATACTCATTGGCAAGAAATTTATTTACACTACCAAATTAAATTTAATCAAGGAATTTTTAGATTGGTTAGAAAACAAAGGACCACTGTGATATTTTGCTTTGAATGCCTCTGAAAACCAAAGAGTAAGAAATGGCGTTTGAAACAGAACAATCTAGAGAAGTACATATTAACCAAGCACAAGAGAACAACCCAGACGTGGCACTATTGTCTCTTCCATGCAAATGATCAGACACCAAAAGGTACAAATTAAAATTTTCAGATAACATGCTATCCATAACTTACTGAACTTAAAATGATTTCCAAACAACTGTTTTCCTTTAGTGATACATAAAGAAAGATGAAAATAAATCAACTCCTCTACAACGGAATAGAATTCATTCTCTCTCTTTTTTTGTTTTCAGCCGGCCAGTTTTGTTAGTGATATGTAGCAGGTGTACTAGTGGTTTAACTGCAACACCATTAAAAGGTATAAAAGCAGCAGTGATGATCATAAATAATATTAAGGAAAACATATACATACATATTTAAGGGTTTTCACTAAGCACTAACTAACTCTGATGTTGTTGGAGGTGTTATCTAGCTGGAGTGCCTCCTAATTTCCACTTTTTAAGGGGATTTAATTATTTTGGCCAATTGTTCTTTCATGGGTGAAAGATTAAATTCTTAACGGGAAAGCTGGGCGTGTGAATAAGACAGCTGAAGGAAACAGAAGTGTACGCCTTCCAACAGCACTCATGCTCCTGTCCACTTGTGTTATATCTGGTGATGAGCTGTGTCATCACTCCACAAAAGAAGTAAATAAATGGTCCCGTGAGAGCAACGCTGCCACCGGAGAGCCAGCAGTTAGTGACTTAGGCAGCACAGCGACCCAATGTGTAATTTTAGAGCGTGAGCGAATGCACAAGAACACACAGTGCAATTTTTAGCCAAGGAAACTGCAGTCTGCAGCTGAAAATCCCCAAAGCTGTATAAACTTCTGAGCTTCAACTCAGCAATGTGCAATCTTGACATCAAAGCATTAACCAAACGTGTGAGGAAATTTCATCTCGCT
The DNA here is from genome assembly GCF_009873245.2 of Balaenoptera musculus. Lineage (NCBI taxonomy): Eukaryota > Metazoa > Chordata > Mammalia > Artiodactyla > Balaenopteridae > Balaenoptera > Balaenoptera musculus. Next base: position 59,689,599 of record NC_045793.1, on the reverse strand, counting down.
AAAATACCAAGTATCTAATAAACCAATTTTACCAAAATATATAAACATGTAGAAGGATAAGTGCATTTAATAGAAATACGTTAAAAAAATCTCTTAAAATCTCATGAGCCATTCAATGTACACACACAAAAAAAGTGGCAATAAGGCTATGATACTGCTCAGGGTCCTATCTGACATTACCAAGTTCCATATACAATATATATTTTTGATGCCATGTGATTGCAGTATGTGCATGTATGTACGGTGGGAGATATAGTCACACGTATGTAGTTCTGTACGTCTACACAAATGGCATGCACATTCTTGAGACGTTGCCTCTTGTTCTCTTATTCTTTACCTCATTCATTCTCCCGTCCCTAGCGATTTGGGGGTGGGGGGCTGGGAGGAGGGGCAAGGATTGGAAATCATCATGTTTCTTTCTTTTCCCACTCTGCAGGTCTGGAAGCAGGTCACGCGCCATGCTTGGTCCACACACTCACACGTGTGAGCCTTCCAGTAACCACCATTCCCTCAGCACATCCACACAGACAACGCGCACACAAGCACGTCAGGACCCTCTGTTTAGCATAAGGTAGAGCCTGATGTTTTCATTTTCCAGGGGAAATTGCTTCTGTAGGCTTTTTCTTTGCCCTTTGATTTCTAGGTCGGGTCTATTCTATGCTGCTACTTTAAATACTACTGCTGTACTGTCTGGTGTTATTTTTTTCCCCAGTGTTTTGGACCAAGACTAAGTTTCCTGAGACTTTAAATGCCTAAGACAAATAAATATAAACAAGATCTGCCTGCACACACAGGCTGTTCTTCAGGAGTGAATTTCTGAAGCACATTCGTATTTCTTACAGCGCTGCTTCTTTTTGAGAACTTACTTCCCACCCCTATCATCATAACGAAAGCAATTCTAGTAGAAAATATGGACATTTTATTTCTGGACTTCATCCTTAAATGCTTAGCTTCATAACAGTGTACAGGTAGATCTCCTTGATTCAAGGTAAATTGGAAAAAGATATTTTAAAAACTGGGCTTTTCTTTTTCATTTTACCGTTTCATTCAGAAAGCACTAAGGACTTGGCATTAAGCAGGTGACTTGAACCCTACTGACTTCCGTCCACCAAGTTGAAATGCCCCTCATCTGCAGCTCTATTGGGACAGTAAATTTAGTTACTCAAATGGAAGCTGGTAATTCTGAAATATCTCCATGTAATGAAGGGGCTACATCACATCCCAAGCATAGACATTCCATTTAGAATTGCTGGGATACCTCCTTTTGAAACTTCTTGAATAGTATGGCCAAACACTGGTTCTCCTCTCTTGCAGCTTGGTCTGTATAACCTTTAACACTTACAAATGAGTTAGAATAGCCATATAAATGTGAGTTTTCATTTACCTTTTAAAATATAATTTTAAAGCACACATTAATCCTATTACACAAAGAAAGAACCTAGCCGAGAATTCTTTGTCTTCAGCAGAAACCATAAAGGCTAATTAAAGTGCTAGATCAAACAACCTGGCTTGGGCCTGTAGCTTAGGCCTGGGATATCTCAAGATTTCAGGGTAGCGATGACTACAGGATAAAACAAGGGTTCATTTGGTTCCTCTCTTGGCTTCTTGCCCCTCTGTTTCCAACGACAACAAAGCAGCACAAGGTAGTTTTCCCATTTCACGCCCCGTTTAGAAGCGGAGGCACCTGTCAGTCACATTGCAGTCATGAACTGTTGTTGGTTAAAATGCTTACGTGATGTTGAGGGTGGGAAATCCATGTCAACCCGAGCTAAAGGAGGATAGTATAGAGTAGCTTTATTGTCATGAAATTAATGCTGGACTTCATCAGTGTGTTAGAATGGGCAAAATTAGATTTCTACCCTAACTTCTTATCACTCTGCAGTAAACTTCTGATTCAGGCAAAGAAAGAAGGAGAAAACTACTACATAACCTGTGAGTTACTTTAAGGGAAATAGATAGTCTTTAAATAAAGTAATCTAAGTCCTTTAGTGGAACACTCTGCCCCAGACACCCAGCTCATACAATGCTCTCTGTCTACCGCTTGGCTTCACCACAATCTCCTGTCCCCCAAAGCATTACCTGTACCCCCAAAACACTTTTGGCTTTTGTTAGAGTCATACTGAGCTGTCGTTTAAGGAATATAGTTCATAGTAACCAGATATTCCCTTTTCGTTCATTTTCTGATAAAAAGAAAAAAACTACAAAGTCTGTAACGTTCATGAAGCAAAAATTCTGGGCTAAATTGTAAGGATACTGAAAACCACTAGCGTTAAAGTTAGGATTGTGTAAGACACTGGAACCTCAATTAGGCATCATGCACCAGAGTCAATAAAGGAAATAACAGGAAAACAAAATGTTCACAAGATCTGAGGTCCTTCACTTTGTTTTCATATCCTTTTATATCAATCTGTTTACGCTTTATCCTTTGTTGGACAATCAAATCAATTTCAGCAGTTTTAATTAGTAATGTTAAAATAACTCATTAAGACCTAAAATTACTATAATTTAACTTAAAAAATCAAAACTGTTATACTACAAACTAAATGATTTGAGGAATAAGAATTTGATTTATAATATTGTCGGTTGTTGATCTAAACATTGGAAGTGTATAAATAAAGTTAAAATAAAGAACAATACTTCTAAGACATCTAAAAATGCAATATAATAGATCATAAATTATGTGCAGAGACAGACTTATACACATTTCCAGTATATACTTCCGTTTTCAAATATTACCAAAGTGTAAACATAACAACATAAATCATCCTTCTATTTCCACTCTTAAAATGAATACAGTGAAACTTCCAGTGTGATCCAGATCACTTTTTTTCCCCAAAGATAAGTAAAAATGGCAAAAATTTACAATAGCAAGCACTAGCATTACCAGATTTTGACTAATTTAGTCTTTTAGTATTGAAAAGATTTGCTGAATTTTGTAGTTCATTGATAGTGGTTCCTGGTTTCCCATGATATTAATAAATAGCAAAGCACCACCTATCTCAAAATATTAATAGAGATTCCAGTATGGAGTTTCATTATCATACCCCAAATGACGATAGAAAAAAATAGGTAGTGGCTTTGATAATTGTAAAACACAATGTTACTTTATACCGATGTTTCTGAGGAACAAATGAATGATCTATACCTAGTGACAAAGGAACTGAAGCGTAACAGACAACACTCTGTCACTGAAAAGGAAACAAGCCTTAGGGAAGAACAAGATTATAAATTTCTAGTTTAGACAATTTCAGATTTTGGATATTCAGACAAGCAAAAAAAAAAAAAAAAAAAACATCACAATGCTTCAAAATAGGAGATGGAGCTATATGGGAAGAAGCCCCTTTATGTTATCTGTTACTTGTAACCTTCAAAAGCCTTCCCCTAAGCTCTGCGTATAGAACATTTCCAGTGGAAGACAAGGACAGAGACCACCCCCCTGCCCCAAAAAACCAAAGGAAAGGAAGTAAAATACTTGTCCAAGGATTGGTCTGGCCTCAACTCTTATTTTGAAACTCGTCCTCTGGAAAGTGGATGACCTCATTTTTGCAGCCAATGCAGCAAAGAGAACCAGATGCATGAGCATAAAAAGCAAAACAACAACAACAATGACAACAAAAAATCCATCATTTGAAATTTCTCAAGATGAGTTTATTTTCTCCTCCTTCTGCCCCACTCTCCTGCACTTGAATTAGTTGGATGAAACACTGAAATCCTTAATACTGGCTTTAAAATAAGTATAACCGCCTGCACTGCCAGCCTGCATCATGTGTACCGTCTTAAACAAACTTTAACTGTAAAGTGGAGATCTCCAAAGAATGAAAGAGAACGGCTCAGAAAAACCATTCAAAACATCTCTAAAATATAACTGACAGCTCTCCTTTATGGGAACATTCTGTGTGCTCAATAAAATTGCTTCTCTGGTCGAACGTTATTCAAATCTAACTTTTCTATTTTTCTTAAAAGTACATTTGTTAAAAGTCTAACTGAGCCCACTTGGGAAATCTTGAGTAGAAAATACGTGATGAGTTCCTGATTGTGTCATAGTCAGGCTGAAGACCAGCCAGAATGTTCCCCAGGAGAGGAAACCCGAAAATGTTGGTTTCCTTAAAAATCAATTTTCTGTTCAATTTGTTGGGGAGAAAAGGAACTGTGTTGTGTGTGTCGGTGCTGCTGAAATACTGAACACGCAGCAGTAGCAAAGTAAACAACAGATCCCAATATCCCATGGCCGCACTAACGTCTGAATTTTTCTTTGTTTGGCTAAATCTGGAGGATAAATGTTACCCTCAGAACCCCAAGGTGATGCCTACATCCACATTCTTAAGGCTTTTGCTTCCTTCTGGGGTTAACAAATAAGTGTAATTCTTTTCTCTCTTCCCAATGCCCAGCAGGCAGCACAGTTTGCTTGCTTTTTGCCACAGTAGGCAAAGAGCACCCACATTTCCACAGCGGGGTTGTCTCAGCGTCCAGACACAGAAACGAGGGGGAACCTTTCCCACACACCGGAGTAGATTCTGCAGCCCAGATCTCATGGCAGAGCGGTGTTCTCGGCCATGCAGATACGTGCCATTGCTCAGTTTCAGGATCCCATATTGAAAATGCATGGCATTCCATGGACAGTGCCACGGTGTGTCATGCTCTTGTTGAGCAGGATCACGCTGGTCCTTCAAGTGACACCACCCACCCAACACAAAGAAGAGAGAAACACTGCTACTTTGCACCTCTCACAAATGAGATCCTTGGTTTGTTACTAAACCAAGGGTGGCTTGGGATTATTTCAGTAGGTTAAGAGTGAGTGTACTCTATTAATGCAGAAAATGCAGTTATTAAACACACAGTTCCCCAGTCTGCCTAGAGCACATTACCCCTGTCATCAGTTTCTTCTTCATCCTCCGGAGGAGAGCAGGGCAGGAAGAGGTGGAAACTTCTCTGTGTGTGTCACTGCTCACCAGCACCCTCTGTGGCAGCTGCCATCTTCTCCGTCTTTTTAGACTTCCTCTGCATTTGCTCTTGTTCCTTCCTCCTCAGCTTTTCTCTTTGTTTTTCTATTTTCTCTTGGGCCTTCCGAGCCTTCTCTAGAGACACTTTCATTTCTTTGAGTCTTTTTTTGACCACTGCTCGGTCCTGGGATGATGTCATGCCAAGAGCCTAAGAAGGAAACACATAAACAAACTGAATTTGAAAACCAATGACCTTTCTGCTTATGATGAGGCTGACAGCACAAGATGTTCAAACTCAAGAACTAATGCAAACATAATCAAAGAGGTAGAAACTGAGGAAGAGCTGATTACATTTGCCAAAAATCTACATACTGTGGGGCTGAGCTTTATTTGTTCTCTTATACTTTGAAGTCCCTAGCACAGTACCTCCTAAACCTCAACAAGTAAATGCTTTCTGAACTGGTAATTAATGGGTCAGTGAATGGAAAAAGGGCACAATTCTGCTTCTCCAACCTTTGGGCTGTAGACATTTACAGCCAGAAGTATTGCTAAACCCATTGATATTTTCAAAAGATAGGAGTGGGCACCTGCTGCCACGGAGGGTTCCAAGAAGGGCAGGAGGAATCGAAGTGGTTTCCTTTCTGCCAATGTATTCATCTACAATGAAGACCAAAAATGTCTTTGGGACCAGAATGCTCATGTCGGCATGATTAGCCGTGCTCTCCCTGTAGGCGGCAGACCTATAAAGGAAGTCTGGTCATAACCAGGAGGCTGCTCGATGAGCTTGGGATTCAGAATAAGGGGAGTTGGTTGCGTACTTTACACGTTTCATGACCTTCAGAATCAACAGCGGGATGCATCCATCTCCCCAACAGGGACAGCCTTGTCAATGGGCCTTCATATTCACAGGTTATTGATTGATCTCTAACCTTTTCAAGACTGTCAAGAGCTACTCATCTGCCCGTCAGCCCAGCAGGGGGCCGAGGTTGGGGGTGGCAGGCTGGCTGTGAGCTCCTTTTGCCCTTTTTCCACAGGGGTAGGTGCCACCTCAGGCTCTAAAGGAGATGGACTGGACAGGTGAAAATGAGAGCGCCAGGACAGGGGAGGGAGGGCACGGCCTGCACTTGGTGGGGGAAGAAAGTTCTGGGGAGAACGCAGTCCCGGTTTTTGAGTGGTATGCAGGGAAGAGTGAGGGTGGGGGGAGCAATGAGTTAAAAAAAGGGAAGATTCATGGACCTGGGTTTTAACTCTAATGTCATGGGAGAGTCCACATCGGCCATTATTAAAACTCATACTACACAGGAAGTAAGTAGAGTTAATACATGGACCATGTGTTGCTTGGCGGAAGCAATGGAGTGAGCCTCTAGCTCTCCTGCTCAACAGCCTACTACTGTTTGATTCAGAACCCGACGACTTTCCGAAACTTCCTTTACCACTCAGAAATCATTTAAGGTCCTTTCTGCTAACTGGGGGGGAGAAGTACCTCTCAGATATGCAGGATGCTCTCATCTAATGGAAACGTTTTAGGCGCTATGTGTAATACAAATTATACTTGGTAACCTAACACAAACATATAATTCTTTACCTTAAGTTTATTTCCATCCAACTGCAGGAGTTGCTCTCCAGTGATGTTTTGGGCACTGAATTCAGAGACATACTGCTCCAGATTTAGGCTCATTAGCCAGTGAGAAACCTGCTGCACGCTCCATTCATGAACGGCCCGATTCAGACACTGACTGTGTTTGGGAGACTGTCCGTCATCAAGAATCTGAGGTAGGAATGTTACGCAGGGTTGTTAAAGGACCGAGAAGCTGTAGCTCAGTATGGCATGTGATGCTATCAAAAGCCATTTCTTGCCTACTAGAGCCACACTTGTTTTTAAACCATAAAGTAAACGAATGGTTCTAGCTCTATGTATAACACACACAAAGTTATTAACTCTACATTTTGTGTAGGTATTTGGAAATTTAAAAACTCCCCCAAACAAAGCATTTTAATGTAGGAAGTTTAAAACTGAAAAATACACTCCAGTGTTGCAAGGTTTTACATTAAAACACTATGGAAAGATTATCAGATGCAGAAAACGAATACATCATTAATCTCTATATGTAATGCGTCACTCTGCACTGATCCTCTGCTAAGACATCAGAGATATGTAAAGATACATTTAAAACTACTGAGGTATATCTTTTACTTAGAAGGGGAGAGCATTAAGTCCTCAAGCATTCTTAGGGGAAATTTCACAGCCATTATATTTCACTTGAGCGGCAAGCAAACCTGTGAGGAAGGTAGGACAGGTAATTTCCATAATTACTTTTAATAAACGAGGCAAGTGAGGCCCAGAAAGTCTACAGATCTGTCCAGTATCACGCAGCTAGTAAGTGGTGGAGCTCAGCATTTACTGGTTTATTCCAAATCCCAGGCTCTGTCCAAGGCAGGACATTGCTATGAATAGTGCAAAGGGCAGCTTGGTTCCTAGAAGCACTAAGCTGAGAGGAGATGGAGGCAATGATAAATCTGCGAGGAGAGACAGGAGTCGCCTCAGTGACCATGCAGGGAACACAGAGGAGGGGATGGGGGAGCTGAGATGAAGGCAAAGGGGGTGAAACGCAATGGGCTGCGTCAGGGTAATGGTGATGGGAGACACAGCAAGGGGCTCTGGAGGTGGAATCTGGAGATCCTCTCGAATGTCTTTTCAACTAAGACATAGACAAGCGCAGACAGTGTAACTATTTAACACGAGGAAACCCTCCGCTACAGAGGAAAGTTTCTTGTCTTGTTTGATTTTAAATCATTTGCAAAGAAAGAAAAGAAATGTCAGACAATACCATGTCAGCCACCACACACAGCCCACTGAGAGCTCACCTCATCATCTATCATATCCAGGCTCTGAGTGAGAGAGCAACAAAGGAACCAAAAAGAAAAGTGTTACAGGAACAGGAGACACACATGTACAGTACAAAGTTTTAATACAATTAAAATCACGCCAAGCCTAAAGAATATGGGCAGAAGAATTTAAGGGGAAAAAACAGTTTTACAAAGCAAAAATCACGTTAGAAAGAAATAACTAAGAACAAATATTTAGGGTGAATATATCTCTACTTACAGCGCTTCTCCCCAGCCCCACCCCCGCTCCCAGTACTGGTATTTCTTTCTTCTACTTATCTCTTGGAGCACTAAGTCAATCACCAGTGTAATCTTCTGCCCTCCTGCACACATTATATCTCCTGAGAGTCCATTGTAATGCACACTTGACCCTGGCTTCTAAGTAAGTGGTTCTCCCCTTGTTTTCCTTCCTTATCACAACTGCACCTCTCCCTCTCCACTTCGGTGATTCTCAATCAGGGGCCACTCCCCACTCAGAGGGAACATCAGGGATGGTGAAAAAGGTGAGGGAGGAGGGGGATGGATCGTCTGTAAACTCCCTCGAGATTTCTTTTTTTTTTTTTTTGCCGCACCTCGCAGCTTGCAGGATCTTAGTTCCCCAACCAGGGATCGAACCCGGGCCCCCCTGCAGTGGAAGCACGGAGTCCTAACCACTGGGCCTCCAGGGAATTCCCTCCCTTGGGATTTCTGGGCCGTTCCCTATTGCTGCTCTCCAGTGCCCAGCCTCCCATCCCCAATCCTCTGTTGATAGTCATCCCATTTATATCAAAGAAAGGCTGAGGAGGTCCCTAGACAGCTTAAAGGGGCTCAGAAATAGTACTTTGCTTCCATGTTGAGACAGAGAGGGAGCGACATCATGAGGATTGATATGCAAAATCTGCCTAAAAACATTTTCCCCGGTGATAGTTCATCGGTAAAATGTATGATCTGAGAAAGCAGCTCTGTCGTCAGTGCCGTGCATGTACCTCATCTGATGAGAGCACCAAGGACTGAGAGAGCCCAGGTGTTTTGGGTTCTGCTCCCAGGCCGCTCAGGTCTGCTGAACTGGTACTGCTGGGACTGAAGTCATCATTGAAGGTAAAATTCTGAAAAAACAAATAAAGCTCACTGTTAAATGAGCATAGTGAGTGAACCAGAGGTAGGTATGTTTGCAAGTTCTGGAAAGGTTCTTTTTAAGTAATCTTAGAAGAGATTCATATTTGGTTTGGTGACCTTCACCCGGCAGTGGTTGAGAACACTGTGCCTTCTGCGCTGGATAGGGAATTCTGGGTGCTTTCTCCATCACATGAAAGGATAGACGTCTTAGAGAAATGATTCTTCAACCTCTCTTCAAGGGTACAGCATTCATTATCCTCTGCAACTGCTCAGAGGGGTAATATTAATAAGCCTATCTTCTTTGACCCTAATCGTGATAAGTAACAAAGTAAAAATACAAGATGGTGTGGTGAGCCTGAGTTATTAGCAACAGATGGCAATCCATATTAGAAAGGTAGCTTGAGCACCCCCTGGGAAGGATCGCTTGCTGTTGGCCGTGATAAATACTGTGAGAGTTGGCAGATCCTCTCCTGGATGTAACCTTCAAGATGATGAGTTCTGGGGTAGGTCACAGTCTGCCATTACACTAGTAGTCACATGCTAAAATACAACTCTTGCACAGCACCAACGGAGTACCAAAGAGGCTGCAGCACGGACAGAAACACATTTCCAAATAATCACCTGGGGGTTGGGGAGGTTGAGGGTGTGTACGTAAAACTTCCCCAGAATTTCATTAAAATGTTCAGTGGATATTAAAGTCAAATGAATTCACATCCAGTGCAAGATAATGGTAGAATCTATTCAAACAACATTTAGATTTCTCAGATCCAAGACTGAAAATGTTTCAAGACCGAAGTAGCCTTCTGCTTCCAGAACTTCTTTTGCTAATAATTCTAGAAGGACTGGCTTTCCTGGAGCTCTAAGCACCTGACCAACACCATCTTGTTTCCTATTCCCCTTCCTTAGGAACCGGACTGTTAGTTTTCCATTAGGTTCACTTGCACTGGGTTTAGCTGGTTGTCAAGAATAAATACCATGCCAGAGGCTAGAGAATTCAGTACCAAACAAACGCCAAGTTTGCTAAAACTTCAGAAAAGGAGACGAAATCAGAGCACAAGGAGCTAGGCTAGTAAAACATTTAAGCAGGTGAGCATTTAACACAGCACATTACCATTTGACATTGTCATTGGAGATATGACCCCAAATTCTGTCGAAACCTTATGAGCTGTTGACCTCAAGAAAAGAATTAAATTCAAGTTAACATTAATCACAGGTTTCTGTTTGAGAAAGAAAAGTGAACATTGATAAAAGGAGACCAAACAACATGTGAAAGTTAGCCACCGTATGTGTTTCAATAAAATGTTAGGTAAGGTTTGCAGCGTCATGCTGGAAATAACCATCGTGCATTTAAAAACAAATAAGCATATAATTCCTCATTCTGCTAAAGTTAAAAAACTTCGGTGATAGAATTGTAACAGTTTATCAACATGGAAGTTTGATTTAAAAGAAGAAATAAGTAAGGGTGCTATGTCAGCATTGGTTTGTTTGAAAGAGTTTCATTTAGATATACTGAACACATATTCAGTCCCAAATTTATTTGTTTTCCAGTAAATCTTGAAGAGCACAGCAAAAATAGTTTTGTAATGTAATTTAAAGTGGAATACTTAGTAAACAGATCTATCATACTGTTCCATGATTCAAATGCATCTTTCCCAGCATGGCTTGACTGTCAAACTGAGATTAAGTAGCAGTATGTGAAAAGACAGGCAAATCAAAGATTAACGTACAATCTAGAATGGAACAGTATTAAAGAAGGTGATGGTTAAATGAGGCTTTCTTCCTCCCCCACACAAGAAATACCATGCATTGTTTACTGCAGTGTTATCACATTGGTTTCTCGGACCCAGAGTATACACACAAGTTGAGAATGCTTTCCAAAGATCGAAGAGGAGGAAGGATTGGGGGTTTTCTTGTTTGCTTTTTTAATCCATGTGTTTTCTACCTTAGACCCCTTTTTATCTGAAATTAGAGTTTCAGGAGAAGGCTGAAGGGGACTTGCAGATGCAGGCAGGTTCCTGAAGGAATAGGATCCTTTCCGGCTTTCGTTAAACCACGAGAAAGGCAGGCCCGCTGACGGCGTGGAGGCCTGAGCAGTGGAGGACAGCTTCGGTTTCCAGTGTTCCAGCCTGCCGCTGAAGATCCTGGGTTATGAAAAGAACGGGTATGTTAGACAACGAAAAGGCAGATGTAAAGCTTATTGAAATGAATTCTGAAGGGACTCTGAATATAGTTTGAAGTCATAGTTTGAGAAATTATTCTACACAACGGATAGAGTAAAAATTTTGCCCTTTTGACTAGAACGTTAATCTTAATAGTCATCTTTTTTTGGTTAATTTTAATTTTTCTTTTCTTTTGGGCCACACCACGCAGCATGCGGAACTTCCCTGACCAGGGATCGAAACTGCGCCACCTGCAGTGGAAGCGCAGAATCTTAGCCACTAGACCACTAGGGAAGTCCAATAGTTATCTTTTTTGCATCTAAATGGATTCTATAACAATGATCAATATTTTGGTATCATTATTGCCACGATGAATTTTATGAAATGTGCCTAATAAATGTATGTGGATAAATTAGTATCAGCGAGGGGCATGGTCTTTTAGGAATTGTTATTAAGTTAATCATCACAGCATTCGCTTTATTTGGGTCACATAACAGTGCCTCACACTAGTGACATGAGCTCATAACCAGCATTCTACCCTGGCCTCCTCTGAGCACAGGTTCTCAAGAGCCTGAGACTTTAGAAAATGATATATTTAAATACTTGGAAATTTCTGGGCTCATGATACTTTAAGCAGAACACACACCTTATTGGTTTTTCATCATAATCTTAGTGCCTTATCACAGGAGGAACATCAGACCCGAGGTCCTAAAATCGTACACACTTCCTGTGTACATGGCCTTGGGCCTTCTCTCAGAGTCTATTTCCTCATCCATAAAAGGTGGTTATTTTATATATATCATATGTGGTTGTTAAGAATTAAATTAGATAAGTGTGAAAGTGCTTTGAAAAATGTAAAGGTATAAAGGTCTATGCTTTTTTAATATTTAAAGGACTCAAAGGCATTTGAAAAACACAGTTTGAAAACAGACTTTTGGGACTTCCCTGGTGGTGCAGTGGTTAAGAATCTACCTGCCAATGCCAGGGACACGGGTTTGAGCCCTGGTCCGAGAAGATCCCATGCACCACAGAGCAACTAAGCCCGTGAGCCACAACTACGGAGTCTGCAAGCCACAACTACTGAGCCCGAGTGCCACAATTACTGAAGCCTGTGCGCCTAGAGCCCATGCTCCCCAAGAAGAGAAGCCACTGCAATGAGAAGCCTGCGCACCACAAGGAAGAGTAGCCCCGCTCGCTGCAACTAGAGAAAGCCCGTGCGCAGCAATGAAGACCCAACGCAGCCAAAAAAATAAATTAATTAATTAAAAAAAAAGAAAGAAAGAAACCAGACTTTTTTTTCTTAATGCAGTTACCTGTATATTTATATTTACCTTTTGGTTAAAAAAAAAATTATCAGGAGCTGAGGCAGGAATGGGCAGTAGTTTCTATGCACTTGGAAGAAGTCACCCTCAATACGTCCAAGTGATCTCTGATATAATGCCTATTATTTGTTAGCTGCTGATGTCATGACAACAAAGAGATTCCCTTTCAATTAAAAGTGCCTCAACAGCATGGCTTACGGACAGCTTTTGTCCCAGATGTATACTGAATTTCAACCGTCTCACATCTCATTTCTCATTATTTTGAAATAGTATATATTTCAAATTTATATAGGTAATACAACTCCTAACAATTCCTGTTCATTTCCAAAGATTAGTGAGAATCAAATGGGACAATTAATGTAAAAGCATCTTGTAAACTGTAAAGCAATATATGTGTAAGGGGATTATGAGAACGATAACTGAAGAGAATGCAAAAGTCCACGAAGTTTTGGTAGCATACTGAAACCACAGGTTGGGTCAGTAAAAGTGTTTGTCACACTAAAGATTCCAGAAGATCTGATGATTTTAATGGTGTATTTATTTAAAAAAAAAACAAACCCAAAGGGGTCTGCAAGGATAATAAAGAACAACCAGAGATGTGTCAACCTTCAATTTTATCCTGAAGTTTAAACTAAAAAAAAATTTGTATCCTTAAATCCACTTACTATCAAAAAATGGGGGGATGTGGGTTCACAATAACTGAACTTAAGAAAGCATGCTAGCAGAGGCAGATTGGTCTTCTGTAAGAAGCACTTCTTATTCCTGGGTCTTGGACCAGTGCAGTGGTCCCCAAATAAGTCTGATAAGGATCATCTGAAGCAGCTGTTCAAATACAAATTCTTGGGTACCTGGACTTACCAAGTTAGAATTTGGGGGAGAGGGAGGAGTTGACCTGGAATATATATTTTTTAATAATACATGTCTGAGCTCACTCTTAAAGTTTTTAATAACTATATTTATTAATATTATCCTGAATACAAATGTGAGGTTTCTGGAGCAGAAACAGGTTATTATTTACTTACAAAAGTTATTGCACTGGTTTCCCATGCCCTAACTTCCTCTTTCCAGGCTGACACAATGGGAACAAGTTGTCATCCTATACTTGGTCTACATTATTGGTGAGAAATCTAAAAAATATGAATCTGGATGATTATATAGGAGAGGGACAGCTGTCTCCCTTCTTTCCTCTGAGAGAGGGAGAGACATCTTATCTCCTTAATGTAAACAATTCAATTTGAGAAGGATCTTGGGTTCTTATGCTTTGGAAAGTAATATATGTCAGAGTAATATATGTAAGTAATATATGTCAGACTAGTGTCTCCAGCTTTACAGCCCCGGGAACGTCTCCATAGAGTTGGGTCTCAGCCCCCTCTCCCCATCCCCACTTCTGGAAAATGTAATCACATACCTCTGGGGAGGTAAATCTCTCTGCAGGTAAATCTATCTATCTAGTCATAATTTAACTTCTCAGGCTTATCGTTTAGCTCAGGTCCCACATTCCAGTAAAAATGCTCACAAAGCTCTGACTGTGCAGAAACATAAAAATATTTTCCCTGTAGTTTCCCTCTTATAATTGGGGATATTTGAGATTAATTGGACCTGATGATTATTTTCCTCCTCTTTGGTTATAAATTTCTGAATCAATTAATCAAAGTAACATGGGAATTTTTTAAGGAGTTCCATCCATAATTCAAATAAGGTATGGTAGTGCTTAAATATATGGATACTGTTTTAAAGTTTATAAACAGGCCATAATGAATGACAGCATGAGTATCTTGTCCTACTCCCAAGTGAACTGCCTTTGTAGCAATGCTTTTAAAACAACCACCCCTACCACATTAAAAAAAAGTTTTTTTAACATCTTTATTGGAGTATAATTGCTTTACATTGTTGTGTTAGTTGTTGCTGTATAACAAAGTGAATCAGCTACAAGTATACATATATCCCCATACCTCCTCCCTCTTGCGTCTCCCTTCCACCCTCCCTATCCCACCCCTCTAGGTGGTCACAAAGCACTGAGCTGATCTCCCTGTGCTATGCGGCTGCTTCCCACTAGCTATCTATTTTACACTTGGTAGTGTATATATGTCCATGCCACTCTCTCACTTCATCCCAGCTTACCCTTCCCCCCTCCCTGTGTCCTCAAGTCCATTCTCTACATCTGCGTCTTTACTCCTGTCCTGCCCCTAGGTTCTTCAGAACCATTTAAAAATTTTTTTTAGATTCCATATATATGTGTTAGCGTATGGTATTTGTTTTTCTCTTTCTGACTTACTTTACTCTGTATGACAGATTCTAGGTCCATCCACCTCACTACAGATAACTCAATTTCGCTTCTTTTTATGGCTGAATAATATTCCATTGTATATATGTGCCATATCTTTTTATCCATTCATCTGTCGATGGACACGTAGGTTGCTTCCATTTCCTGGCTATTGTAAATAGTGCTGCAGTGAACATTGCGGTACATGACTCTTTTTGAATTATGGTTTTCTCAGGGTATATGGCCAGTAGTGGGATTGCTGGGTCGTATGGTAGTTCTATTTTTAGTTTTTTAAGGAACCTCCACACCATTCTCCATAGTGGCTGTATCAATTTACATTCCCACCAACAGTGCAAGAGGGTTCCCTTTTCTCCACACCCTCTCCAGCATTTATTGTTTGTAGACTTTTTGGTGATGGCCATTCTGACCAGTGTGAGGTGATACCTCACTGTAGTTTTGATTTGCATTTCTCTAATGATTAGTGATGTTGAGTATCCTTTCATGTGTTTATTGGCAATCTGTGTATCTTCTTTGGAGAAATGTCTATTTAGGTCTTCTGCCCATTTTTGGATTGGGTTGTTTGTGTTTTTGATATTGAGCTGCATGAGCTGCTTGTATATTTTGGAGATTAATCCTTTGTCAGTTGCTTCATTTGCAAATATTTTCTCCCATTCTGAGGGTTGTCCTTTTGTCTTGTTTATGGTTTCCTTTGCTGTGCAAAAAATTTTAAGTTTCATTAGGTCCCATTTGTTTATTTTTGTTTTTATTTCCAATTCTCTAGGAGGTGGGTCAAAAAGGATCTTGGTGTGATTTATGTCATAGAGTGTTCTGCCTATGTTTTCCTCTAAGAGTTTGATAGTGTCTGGCCTTACATTTAGGTCTTTAATCCATTTGGAGTTTATTTTTCTGTATGGTGTTAGGGAGTGTTCTAATTTCATTCTCTTACTTGTAGCTGTCCAGTTTTCCCAGCACCACTTATTGAAGAGGCTGTCTTTTCTCCATTGTATATTCTTGCCTCCTTTATCAAAGATAAGGTGACCATATGTGCGTGGATTTGTCTCTGGGCTTTCTATCCTGTTCCATTGATCTATATTTCTGTTTCGTGTCAGTACCATACTGTCTTGATTACTGTACCTTTGTAGTATAGCCTGAAGTCAGGGAGTCTGATTCCTCCAGCTCCGTTTTTCTTTCTCAAGATTGCTTTGGCTATTCAGGGTCTTTTGTGTTTCCATACAAATTGTGAAATTTTTTGTTCTAGTTCTGTGAAAAATGCCATTGGTAGTTTGATAGGGATTGCATTAAGTCTGTAGATTGCTTTGGGTAGTATAGTCATTTTCATGATGTTGATTCTTCCAATCCAAGAACATGGTATATTTCTCCATCTGTTTGTATCATCTTTAATTTCTTTCCTCAGGGTCTTATAGTTTTCTGTGTACAGGTCTTTTGTCTCCTTAGGTAGGTTTATTCCTAGGTATTTTATTCTTTTTGTTACAATGGTGAATGGGAGTGTTTCCTTAATTTCTCTTTCAGATTTTTCATCATTAGTGTATAGGAATGCCAGAGATTTCTGTGCATTAACTTTGTATCCTGCTACTTTACCAAATTCATTGATTTGCTCCAGTAGTTTTCTGGTAGCATCTTTAGGATTCTCTATGTATAGTATCACGTCATCTGCAAACGGTGACAGTTTTACTTCTTCTTTTCTGGTTTGGATTCCTTTTATTTCTTTTTCATCTCTGACTGTTGTGGCTATAACTTCCAAAACTATGTTGAATAACAGTGGTGAGAGTGGGCAACCTTGTCTTGTTCCTGATCTTAGTGGAAATGGTTTCAGTTTTTCACCACTGAGAATGATGTAGGCTGTGGGTTTGTCATATATGGCCTTTATTATGTTGAGATAAGTTCCCTCTATGCCTACTTTCTGGAGGGTTTTTAATCATAAATGGGTGTTGAATTTTGTTGAAAGCTTTTTCTGCATTTATTGAGATTATCATATGGTTTTTATCCTTCACTTTGTTAATATGGTGTATCACATTGATCGATTTGAGTATATTAAAGAATCCTTGCATTTCTGGGATAAACCTCACTTGCTCATGGTGTATGATCCTTTGAATGTGCTGCTGGATTCAGTTTGCTAGTATTTTGTTGAGGATTTTTGCACTGATGTTCATCAGTGATACTGTCCTGTAGTAGTTTTCTTTTTTTGCAACATCGTTGTCTGGTTTTGGTATGAGGGTGATGGTGGCCTCGTAGAATGAGTTTGGGAGTGTTCCTTCCTCTGCTCTATTTTGGAAGAGTTTTAGAAGGATAGGTGTTAGCTCTTCTCTAAATGTTTGATAGAATTCACCTGTGAATCCATCTGGTCCTGGGCTTTTGTTTGTTGGAAGATTTTTAATCACAGTTTCAATTTCAGTGCTTGTGATTGGTCTGTTTATATTTTCTATTTCTTCCTGGTTCAGTCTTGGAAGGTCGTGCTTTTCTAAGAATTTGTCCATTTCTTCCAGGTTGTCCATTTTTTGGCATAGAGTTGCTTGTAGTAATCTCTCACGATCCTTTGTATTTCTGCAGTGTCAGCTGTTACTTCTCCTTTTTCATTGCTAATTCTGTTGATTTGAGTCTTTTCCCTTTTTTTCTTGATGAGTTTATCATTTTGTTTATCTTCTCAAAGAACCAGCTTTTAGTTTTATTGATCTCTGCTATCGTTTTCTTCATTTCTTTTTCATTTACTTCTGATCTGATCTTTATGATTTCCTTCCTTCTGCTAACTTTGGGGGTTTTTTGTTCTTCTTTCTCTATTTGCTTTAGGTGTAAGGTTAGGTTGTTTATTTGAGATTTTTCTTGTTTCTTGAGGTAGGACTGTATTGCTATAAACTTCCCTCTTAGAACTGCTTTTGCTGCATCCCATAGGTTTTGGGCCATGTGTTTTCATTGTCATTTGTCTCTAGGTATTTTTTGATATACTCTTTGATTTCTTCAGTGATCTCTTGGTTATTTAGTAGCGTATTGTTTAGCCTCCATGTGTTTGTATTTTTTACAGTTTTTTTTTTCCTGTAATTTATATCTAGTCTTATAGCATTGTGGTGGGAAAAGATACTTGATATGATTTCAATTTTCTTAAATTTACCAGGGCTTGATTTGTGACCCAAGATATGATCTATCCTGGAGAATGTTCCATGAGCACTTGAGAAGAAAGTGTATTCTGTTGTTTTTGGATGGAATGTCCTATAAATATGAATTAAGTCCATCTTGTTTAATGTATCATTTAAAGCTTGTGTTTCCTTATTTATTTTCATTTTGGTTGATCTGTCCATTGGTGAAAGTGGGGTGTTAAAGTCCCCTACTCTTACTGTGTTACTGTCGATTTCCCCTTTTATGGCTGTTAGCATTTGCCTTATGTATTGAGGTGCTCCTATGTTGGGTGCGTAAATATTTACAATTGTTATATCTTCTTCTTGGATTGATCCCTTGATCATTATGTAGTGTCCTTCTTTGTCTCTTGTAATAATCTTTATTTTAAAGTCTATTTTGTCTGATATGAGAATTGCTACTCCAGCTTTCTTTTGATTTCTATTTGCATGGAATATCTTTTTCCACCTCCTCACTTTCACTCTGTATGTGCCCCTAGGTCTGAGGTGGGTCTCTTGTAGACAGCATATATACGCATCTTGTTTTTGTATCCATTCAGCCAGTCTATGTCTTCTGGTTGGAGCTTTTAATCCATTTACATTTAAGGTAATTATAGATATGTATGTTTCTATTACCATTTTCTTAATTGTTCTGGGTTTGTTACTGTAGGTCTTTTCCTTCTCTTGTGTTTCCTGCCTAGAGAAGTTCCTTTAGCATTTGTTGTCAAGCTGGTTTGGTGGTGCTGAATTCTCTTAGCTTTTGCGTGTATGTAAAGGTTTTAATTTCTCCATCAAATCTGAAAGAGATCCTTGCTGGGGTAGAGTAATCTTGGTTTTAGGTTTTTCCTTTCATCACTTTAAATATGTCCTGCCACTCCCTTCTGGCTTGCAGAGTTTCTGCTGAGAAGATCAGCTTTTAACCTTGTGGGGATTCCCTTGTATGTTATTTGTGCTTTTCCCTTGCTGCTTTTAGTATTTTTTCTTTGTATTTAATTTTGATAGTTTGATTATATGTGTCTTGGCATGTTTCTCCTCAGATTTATCCTGTATGGGACTCTCTGTGCTTCCTGGACATGACTGACTATTTCCTTTCCCATATCAGGGAAGTTTTCAACTATAATCTCTTCAAATATTTCTCAGTCCCTTTCTTTTCTCTTCTCTTCTGGGACCCCTATAATTCGAATATTGGTTTGTTTAATGTTGTCCCAGAGGTCACTGAGACTGTCCCTCAATTCTTTCCATTCCTTTTTTCTTATTCTGCTCTGCAGTAGTTATTTCCACTATTTATCTTCCAGGTCACTTAACTGTTCTTCTGCATCAGTTATTCTATTGATTCCTTCTAAAGAATTTTAGATTTCATTTATAGTGTTGTTTATCATTGTTTTGCTTGCTCTTTAGTTCTTCTAGCTCCTTGTTAAACGTTTCTTGTATATTTTCCATTCTCTTTCCAAGAGTTGGATCATCTTTACTATCATTACTTCTGAATTGTTTTTCAGGTAGACTGCTTATTTCCTCTCTTCATTTGTTGGTCTGGTGGTTTTACCTTGCTCCTTCATCTGCTGCGTATTTCTCTGTCTTCTCGTTTTGCTTAACTTACTGTGTTTGGGGTCTCCTTTCACCGGCTGCAGGTTTGTAGTTCCCACTGTTTTGGTGGCTGTCTTCCCCCATTGGGTAAGGTTGGTTCAGTGGGATTGTGTAGGCTTCCTGGCGGAGGGGACTGGTGCCTGTGTTCTGGTGGATGAGGCCTGGAGCTTGTCTTTCTGATGGGCAGGACCACATCCAGTGGTGTGTTTTTGGGGTATCTATGAACTTAGTATGATTTTAGGCAGCTTCTCTGCTATTGGGTGGGGTTGTGTTCCCGTCTTGCTAGTTGTTTGGCATGGGGTGTCCAGCACTGGAGCTTGCTGGTCATTGAAGTGGAGCTGGGTCTTAGCATTGACACAGAGATCTCTGGAGAGCTCTCACTGATTGATATTACGTTGGGGCCGGGAGGTCTGTGGGGGTTCCATGTCTGAACTCGGCTCTCCCACCTCAGAGGCTCAGGCCCTGACAGCCAGCTGGAGCACCAAGACCCTGTCAGCCACACGGCCAAACTTTAGCTTGATTATTTATTTAATTCGCGTGTCCATCCTGACTCTGTTCCATATGGAATGAATCTTGATCTTATATATCCTTTTCTTAATCCTCCTTGAACTAGGAAAAAGAGAGTAATGTATCACTTCATTTCCAGCATAGAGTTCACTGTTCTCTACCACTTTTAATAGGTAGGAAATAAGAATATTGTTGCCAAATTGTTGTCATTCTAATGCCCTATTTGAAAAGGGACTTTGGTAGTTCAAATCCTGGCCAGGTTAACATTCAAAGAAAATCTGTAGACCACGTCTCATTAAACCCTTTCATAAAATTCTCACTGCCAGGAAAATACTCAAGAGTAAAATTCCATGTGGAGTTGTACATCCAGCACTAAAGACGGGTCCGAAGGCCAATGTGATGATGTGATTCATAGAAGCTCAGCCTTGGATAATATCCAGAGGCTTTCTGCTCTAGCTTTCACACCACGATAACGGAGGAACAAAGGAATAGTCCACATAGAAAGCAAAGAAGCCCACTTCTAAGGAGAACACCACTGTCCTCACTGCTGCAAACCATCAGATCCTGGGGTATTTTGAAGACTATTTTCCAGGTCTGGCTGTGTCCCTGCTGGGGCTTTATCCTGTCCCCCTCATTTCTTTGTGTATCCTTGACTCTAAAACTCCCGAGCTGATGGAACCTCTGTTGTGGTTCCTAGTATCCTTCAAAAAACTGAACAGTGGTACGGCTTCCATTGCTTGGACCTAGAGTATAGAATATTCATTTAAAAAAAGCAAACTCTTCACTACTTTAAATTATAGACCTATCAGCTCACAGCTTTCTAAAATAAATGCCAATTTCCTTTTGGATATACAACTCTCGGGCCTACAAAAGGAGCAGAAAGGATTTGGTAACAGTTATTCTACTATTGACCACTCTTATAGTCTGTTTCACTTTGTGGAGAAATCTGTTAAGAATAACATAAAATTCTTCCTTCCCTCCTTCCCTCCCTCCCTTCTTAACTTTTTTGACTCTGAGGGAAGGTTATGGGCCAAGGGGCATAAACTCCATACAGATCCTTAATAATTCCCTTGAAAAATCAAGATTGGTAGAAATGAATACTTAATAGATCTAAAAATAATTTCTAGAGGATCAAAACAGGTATGTGTTCTATACTTGCTTCATTTTCTTTTTTAGCTTATACACTAAAGACTCACTATCATTTTTGGAAAAAATAGATTCACAAATCACTGCTATATCCCTGATTGTTTTATTGTTAGTAACTGGGAGAAAGCATGTCTTCAAATTAAGTCTCTATAATCCGAAAATGCCATTTGCTGGGGGTGTGAGGTGGGGAGAGTAACTGCCTCCTGGCATTTAAATAGTTTATAGTTAACAACTCTATAAAACAATTAACTCATTTATATATCTTGAAACCAGTTTACCCTGGTGCTAGCACCCCAAAATTAAGTTGCTCAGGTAAACATTCCATGGTGATTTTTTATTTTTTGGTTTGTTTTAATTTTGAATACAATTAAGTATTCAGAGTCTAATTGGATGTCATCAAAATATAATTAGGAGTTCAGGAACTTCCAGAATAGAAAAAGTATAAACAGAATATAGAATTCAAGCAGGTAGTAAGGAGGTTAACTGAAGAAAGTAGGTGCAACCAGAGGAAGGATTGCGACCTCCATTTACTCAAATCAGATGAAGTAATTCGCAAGGTTTAACATCCATAAGGAAATGGATGTTGTAAAGCCAGCCCCTTCTGAAGGGGACTGAGAGACCTGAACAGGTAACAGCTATAACAAGCAGGTGTCCATCTGCAGCCAGGCCAACAACCTTGAAATATCCTGCTTCTAGATCCTGAGTTATGGTCTAAATATCTGATCAATAAACAATAGCCCATTTGAGATGGTCAACATAGAGTGTTTAACCTTAACTTATGATGGGGTTCAGGACATGCTACCCCCAAATAGGGCACACCTTGGCATAGTGAATATTTTAAGCTGAAGGAATTTGAGAAAAGGCAGGTGCAGGAATTTGAGAAAAGGCAGGTGACCTTCCCCATCTCCCCTGAACCAGGTCATAAGACCCTCATGTAAGAGAGGTACCCTCCCTATACCCAGAGGAAAGGAGCATCCTTAACTCCATAGATGCACAGACGCCAAGAGGAACCTGAGCAAATGAATGAACAGGCCTGGTTAAGTTTCCCCAGTTTACTACCCTTAGCCTCATACCTTTCTGTCCTATCACACTTCCCCACAACTTTCCACACTTCATCAAACCTAGGATAAAAATTCTCCAGGCTTAACTCCTTCTTTGGGTCTTTATTTCCTAATGAAGGCTCCTGTGTCTCATAAAACTTACATTAAATACATTTGTATGCTTTTCCCTTGTTAATCTGTCTTCTGTCAGTCTAATTTACAGGGCTTCAGTTGAAGAACCTAGGAGTGTAGAGGGAAAAATATATTTTTTTCTTCCCGTACACTCACTTGAGATGGAGAAACTGTTTCCTTAATGAGTCCTTCCCCATACTGGGAAGATATAAAAATGAAACAGCAAGATGATAATGTAAATAAAATCCATATTATCAAAACAAAAATATTAGTTTAGGAATAATAAATATACTGGTTAGTTTTTAAGAAAATTTGTATTATTAGAACTGAGAAAGAAACTTGTCTATTGAGTCTACCTAATATATTAACTGATTTCAGATTTAACTAATTAAGGTGTAAAACTACCACACTGATAAAGAGTATTGGGATGTTTAGAGTCACTATAGTTATTTAATTAGTAGATTTTCAAGAGTTTTTTAAAGTAGGAAAAGTGTTGATTTGTTAGGAAGTGTAAGGTTTGTCAGGTTTTAGGCACTGGAAATTACTTAAAAGGAAAACTAAATAGATTAAATTTATAAATGCAGCTAAAAACAGGACAGACAATTATGGGGGAACAGGTCTGCTCTCCTGAGGCTAAGCTAAATTGTTCAAAGGTTTTCATGGAAGTGAAACCTTTTTTATTTCACATAAAATTTTACTTGATGTGTAAAACAAAATGACGGGATTTGTAAGTTGAGCCAACTCAAAAAAAGCTAGGTTTTAAAATTGGAGACTTTAACAAATTACTCTTAATTTATAACCCAAATAATCCTCTTTTTAAAGAACAAAGCTACTACCTTTGGGCATTAAAAATATCAAGTGAAGGGGAGAGCCCACGTGAGCTACATGGCCAAGGTTAAGTTCTCCAGTGGTAAGTTTTTTGCCATCACTGTTCATGGCCACTAGGGCTTGGTAAGGTGCGCTCTAAAACTTTTCAGGCTCAAATTATTCTGCCATTTTCTAATGGCCATTCTCCACTGCATTTATAACTACATTTTTGTTTCTCGTTTTTTAAAATGTTTTTTTTTTTTTTTGAAGGAAAAAGCTGGCTCCTCTCTGGGGTGCCTCTGTGGACCGGGTGTAGGCAGAGAAAGGGGTTTCTCTCTCTGTGTGCATGTGTTTATCCCACTCCTCAGCTCTTCTGAAAGGGTGTGTTTCAACTCCAGCTCAGGAGCAGAGGCTTGGCCCTTGCTCAGCAACAGGGCAGAACTGCCCTCCAGGTACTTGTCATGCAGTATAATCTCAAACCCACTGCAGTACCATGATTTATCTAAAGTTTCTTTGAGAGAAACTGCCTGAACTATAATCCACATGGTCCATTTATTCGTCAAGATAGTACCAAAGTCACCCCTGCATGAATGAGACTGCCAGCAAAATATGTCCAGAGAATATTTTGTTTTATATCCCTGCAGTAAGAATTACTTTAAGCATTAATAGTGATGATAGCCATTTATATTTACTAAGGACTTAAAATGTGCTTAAATGTGATCTCAATCCCCTTAATGACCTGAAGAGGTAAATACATGTTTCCATCTTATTGATGAGAAAACTGAGGTACAGAGAGGTGAAGTAACTTGCTCAAGAGGACAAGGGGCAGAGCTGCGATTTGAACTCAGGCTCTTAATCGCCTTGACATTATGCTCTTGGCTTTTACTGGAGGCCACCGTTATATTTACTATGAAAGTACTGCTGAAGATGTTCTGTTTTAAGTACCAACCTTACTTTTTGCTTTATCTTGTTTTTCCCTATGCGATTTACTTTTAAAACAAATTATACTGTTGTACCATATGTATTTTTGTATATACACAAATAATATTTGGAACAAAGAGGAGTACATATAGATAAAAAAAGAATGAACAAACAAATGAATACATGCTAATTTACAGACCAACAAAAGAGTCAGAAATCAAAAGAGTATGTTTTTCATAGAATCATATAGATCAACACAGTCCAAAAGAAATATAATATGAACCACATAAGTAAACTAAAATTTTCTAGTGGCCACATGGAAAAAAAGAGGTAAAATTAATTTTTATGACATATTTTATCTCACCCAAAATATTCAAAATATTATTTCAACATGTAATCAGTATTATAAAATTATTAAGATACTAAGATATGTCACATCCTATTTTTTTCCATGCGAAGTCTTTGCAATCGAGCATGCTTTTTCTCCTACAACACATCTCGATATAGACAAGCTACATTTCAAGTGCTCAACGGCCACATCTGACTAGAGACGACCATGCTGGATAGTGCAGGCAGAGATGCATAGGGAGTTACAGACCATGTAGTTTTAGTTGACCACACTTATTTTTTGGTAGGAAACCAAGGTCCAAGGAATTCAGACTTACCTATGGCAAAGTCAGGACGAATACTGGATTCCAGCTCAGTGTTTTCTCCACTGTTCACACTTCTAAGGTGAAAGCAGATCTGCTTCCACAGAGGAGTGCCATCTCCCTTCCCCATAATTTTCCCACGCGCCACCTTCTAGCCTTGCTTTGAGATACACATATCTGCTCACAGGGCTTTCCATTCAGTGACTAAACTGGGAGCTTCTCCTACAGAGCTCCAAAAATAGACACTCCGCTGACACCAGTGGCTCCTTATTCTAAGGAGAGAATTTTATCTTACTCTTCGGTATGTACTTTAAGGGATGAACAAGCTCTGATGATTAAGTGTTTCCTGCTTTTGTTATCTGCTGTGTTATCTGGTTAAATCAGAAAGTTCACTGAGCATGTATTTGAAAAGGACAGAACCAAACCACATATCTCTGTAGGGTTTACTTCTTCTTATTTTAACCTCATCTATTTGTTTCATGTTGGTCATGTATTTGAATCACTTTGTCTCCACAAGGAATACAGTAAATTCTTTACTCTTTGGGAAGGGAAAAACTAAAACCAAGACCACATTTAGCGAATGTCTGGCCTCTTTCAAGTCCGGTAGACTTCAGTTATCACTGATTGAATGACCTCATCAGATTTTTACAATCTTATAAGAACTGGATGAAAAGCCTAAAAGATAAGATTACTAACTCAATTTGTGAATCAGTCCCTCCTTTTCTGAGAAAAGCCTCACAGGAGTGATGAGTTTACTCCCAGTTCTTCTCCACAACTGCAGTGGGACCCTGCAGCTGATGGTGCTTGCCACCCACCTACCTTCAGGGGGGGGCCCTGTGAAACCAACTCAACTGCATTATGCTCCTACTGGGCAGTAACTGTACGTCCTGGAATATATTCTGAATAAGGTTCTGGCCCATTATTCATCTACATAGGAGAATGGAGGCTGTCATTAGATTTGATTACTGTTAACCAATCACTGTGATAGCTCAAAAATTTATTTTTTTGAAACTGAAAAAGCCCTTCTTCTTCCCTGCCCTACTGTTTCAATTACATGAATTCCTTTCAGTCCTGTCAACCTTCTACTGTAATTACAAATAATTATGAAACTATGATTCTAACTGAAAACTGCTTTGTAACGTTGTACACATGAATTGTTTGTGACTACTGATGCAGAGAGACTGCAGAGTTAATGTTTTAAAATGTAGCTGACTAGGCAGCCTAGCTGGCTGCTGGCTCAAAAGCTGGTATCAGCTGTGGTTAAGCAGCGCGATGATGACCGCCCACCCTGGACTATGGTGGTTTTGCCTGGAGTAAGGTGAGTTATTTGCCAACCGAGTCAAGACCTGCTTGACTTTCACCTGCAATTTATACAAGGGCGTGAGAACTCTCTGGCTCCTACGATGAAATTCAGTCAAACCTTCTCCCCTCCCCTCCCCTCTGTTGGATGCCTGCGCTTATGTCCCATTGAGGGTGGGGCCCCAAAGGTGAGAGGTAGTGGCTGCCTCAGGAGCCCAGGGACTGAAGGGAGCACAGTGTCACTTCAGAAGTGTTCAAGTTTCTCTCCCACTGTGCATTTGGGCATCTCTCTCTCTCCCTTAAACGGTTTCACTATCTGTTGTTGTTTTTTCCCCTGAGCATATTTGATAGTTTTCTATTCTTAATTCTAAGGCACAAAGTAGACTATTTTATATTTCTCACTCTAAAACCACACAAAGTTAAAAGCGCTCTTGAGTTGCATTATGGCCTTATTTTTCCTGAGATCCCTGTCCTCAGTATAAACAGAGCTTTCTTGCCTTTCTCCATTGTACAGTGTAAAGGAAACCCAGACTAACAAAAATAATTAATTTTGGAATTCTCTCTTCTCATCCCTCACCCTCTCCCCCATTCTCCTGTAATCCCAGGGAGAAGGTACAATTTCTCACCAAGGTGTATGCCAGAAAAGAGAAAAAAGGAAACAGCTGGGGACAACCTATAAAATGGATAGGTGGTCCCCAAATAATTTTACATTCTTTTATTCTTAGTATTTTGCCTGTTTCTTCCTTAGTCTATACTATTGGGATGATTCCCAAAATTCATAAATAAATGTAAACATCATTAGATGCTTAAGTAACTAGGAGGTGACATGCAGTGTTGGAAAGACATCTGGACAGGAGGCCAAGCCCCAGCTAACTGACATTAATTGCTTGTTGCATAATCATGGGCTAATCAATTAAATTCTATGAAGGTGAAGTTCTTCATCAATAAAGTATGGTATTATTATCTGCCCTCCCAATCTTATTGTAAGGATCAAATGAAATGATAAATATAAAACTTCTTTGTAACTTGCAAATAATAATGAGAATGACAGCAGATTGCTATCATTATTATTATTTTTGAATGCCTCCTATGTGCCAGGTACCATTTTAAATGCTTTACATGAAAACTCATTTAATCCTTACACTAACAGGTAGCTACTCTTATTATCCTCATTTCCTATATGAGAAAACAAAGGCACAGAGGCTAAATAACTTGTCGAAGGTTTTAAAGGTAGTAACTGGGAGAGCACTGATTCAAACCCAGGCAGTTGGACTTCAGAGAGAGCTCTGTGCTTTACCGTCTCCCTATATAAACCTAAGTTTACAATTATGTAATCTCAGAATAAAGTTGGGAAAGCTTGACAATGTGCTATACAAAGCTCACTTCTCTATAGGAAAGTCTTTATTGAACAGTAAGCACGGTTGATGGCGCCAGCAAAAATCAACGTAACAGCTGAGTTCAGTGAGACACTGGTCTTTCTTACCCGCATGTGGACAGAACAGTCTTGAAAGCCAACAAGATACTTAAATGCAAAATTACCCTTTCAGACTTATAACCAGAAGACACAAGAATTGTGGGTAGCCAGGCAAAAAAGCTGAAATGTGTCTAACTGACACATCACATAGATACATTTATGCTGTATTTAGATAAACATTTATTAAAACTGTTGATGTGACCATAATTCTGCAATTAAGCCAATGGATCTACCCGAGGCCAGGTGTAGGCTTCAATCGGAGTAAGACAAATACAAACCGCAATTTGTTTTCATCTCACCTCTAGCTGTATCACTTCAGCACAGAGATACTGACCACTAATTCTCGTTAACAATGGAAGGGGGCCAGAAAGTTTAGATGCAGATACATCTGTTCTTAATCACCCACCCGTACCTGCTACCTGGAGAAAACCTACTGGCTTCTTTCTCTTTTTCTTTCCATTTCTTTCCCTTGTTGGAA
Organism: Balaenoptera musculus; assembly: GCF_009873245.2. Classification (NCBI taxonomy): domain Eukaryota; kingdom Metazoa; phylum Chordata; class Mammalia; order Artiodactyla; family Balaenopteridae; genus Balaenoptera; species Balaenoptera musculus. The sequence goes on along the minus strand of NC_045793.1, from coordinate 59,661,771 downwards.
TTCCTTCGCAAAGGCGCCCTATAATGACAGCACACAGTCAGAAAGGGGAATTTGACATTTTCTCATTTAATCCTTCTCTCACAGAGGGCTTGCTTTTTAACTTCATGAAGTGCTTACCCCAGATCCACAAACTTCCGCTTAAATTTTCCTCCTCGCACCACCAACAAACTTGATGCCCTCAGTGATCTGGGACCTTTGGCACCATCTAGGATATACACATATGTGAAAAAAGCAATTATTATCATTTTTAAAAAGCTACTGTCAAAAGTCATTGCATCTCTGAATCTACGGGGTTTGCATCAATTCCTAACAGTAAAAGAAAATACTGGATGCCTTTATTAACATACAGGAAACATAGCTATGTTGAGGAACATTCAGTCAAACCAGGAGAGGTCCTGTTAGACAGAAGCCCAATACTTATCACAAAGAATTTTAGCTTCAAATAAACTGGAATGAAAAAAAATAAGCAAGAATAAACACTATCAAATCATCCTTTACATTCAAAGCAGGGACCAAATGACTTTCCTTCTGTTCCTTCTCTGGCTCCAACTCTTTGCTTCAAATGTCTGGGCTCTGTCCTCCATGCCTTTCTTGCCTTTGGGTTTTAGCACCTTCTGACAGGACCCCAGCTCACTTCCCCCATATGTCCCAAGTCCAGTAAAGAACATCACCCATGAGAGTCTGGGAGATTAGGGAGAAAGTGAGAGTCAAAGCTTTCCCTTCTCATCTGCCCCTTGCTAATGGCTTGTGGCCAGTCTTGGGATACAGGAGACAGAACATGGGGGAGACTTCTCAAGCAGGAGCTCAGCTATAAAACATTTATATTTTTGAAAGGTCTTTTTTTAGAAGTTGGCTTTAAGCACAACTTGGCTGGCTTCCCATGATGTGGAAGATGCCAAAACCTCCCCAGTGCTTGCAGCTAAATGATCTTTGCCTCTCTCCGAGTTACGCTGGCACTCTAAAGCACAGCAGCTGCTGGGGGCTGGGGACACTTGAAATGATGCCAAAAACCAATCAGAGGAGACGCTTTCCCAATGGAATTCAATGTCAGTTGTAGGAACTAGATTCCACTGGTGGCACTTATTCTACCTTGGACAAGGTAGAAACTCCTAAGGCTCTACTTGGAGCTATTTAGCAAAGAATGCTGTTTGGCATTATATTTCAGCATATCCACTCATCTGAGATCATTAACAAGGGGTGTCTTTGATGCATATCTGTGTATGAAACTGCTCTTTCCCAATTGTCTGTTGGTGTCTGTCTCTTTTTAAAATTAAAAAGAAAATCCAGCAACCTTCTGGCATGGAGTGTAGTTCTCCTAAGAGAGTGTTCAATTAACCTTGCAGGTTAATTTTGCTTATGCTTTTTGTCTATTTCAGGATAAATTTCTAAACACACATAACTTACAAACCATGATGTGCACACAGTTCTCATTTAAGAGTCTATTTTCAAAGCTCTGAAGAAGCACAGGATGTTGAAAAATACACTAAGGATTTTTAGCAATGAGCTTTTCATAGTTTTAGTTAATGATACACAGATTATAATAATCAATTCCTTGAAATGTACATAATCAAATAGAAGAGTAAGAAATATGTCCATGTCAAAATCCACTTCTAACCTCAAATATTTATTATGGCTCTTTGCATCATTACTCTTTGGGTAACTGAATTAAATAGCCACAGATGTGACACATGGATGTAAAAAAATATACACACAGCACAAACTCGTTCTAAGGTGATTTTGCTAATGGACATTAAAAAAAAAAGCAGGATTTCAATTTTCTTAACAGAACCTGAAGGAAAGAAAGTACCAGATTCTTCCAAATAAACTCTAGAGCAACTCTCAACAGCTAGGAATGTGCAAAGTTAAAAGGAGACTGTCTTATTATTTTCGGAAATAAAGGTGGCCGGGAGATATTTTAACGAGTGGTGCGAAGACCAGATGAAACAATGTACATGGCAACACTCTGTAACCTATTAGTGTGGCAGTTATGTGGACATCTTGGGACTAAAAGCCTGATTCTGCCCATCAGAGAGCCTGCTGCTAGGCAACCTCACATCATTATCACATACATTTGCCAAAGTGTGTTCCAAGGAACACTTAAATGAATTCTTTCAAAAGGCTGAAGAGGCAAGATTAAGTAATAATGCACTTTCCCGCTTTAAATCAATCAAATCCATCGTTAATGTACCTCAGAACTTCTAGTCCGCATAAAAACCAACATTGGATTGGTATGATTTCAGGAAAAGAAAAAGAACTGTGACATTTTTGTTTGTTATTTAGCTGTATGTGGAATTTCCATTAGGCTTTTTGAAATCTCTCCAATACTACCTTGACGAGCAATTAGAAGTCCAAGTCCTCACGTTGGGTGACCCAGCTTTAATCTTTGGCAACCTGGTCTTCATTTTCAAAGGTAATAATTGATCTCCTGAGCTAAATACTAAGGCCTTTTCTGGGACTGCATTCTTCTTAGTCTCACTGCAACAAGACCCTTGACTACCTCTTCTTTTATTCTGGGGACTCTGAAATCTACCTCCCAGCCCTGGCTTCTCTCTTGAGCTCAAGACCTCCTCTACTAAAAATGAGTTAATCACCTTTCCCTCATAATGCTTCTGATTTCCTATTTTCTATTAACGACAAGACCGTGTTTTCTGAGGCTAGAAACCCTGTGATCAGTTTTGACCTCACTCTCTTCCTCTTGATCTTGTCAACTTACATACATGTCAACAGTTCTCATATCATTCTTTCCTGTCATTGTCTATTGCTCCTCCACCTTTCAGGGTCTCTTAACTCAACTTCCTCATACCTAGTGTCTTTTCCTTTTTACTCCTCTGCTCAAGCATCTTGTGGTTTTCTAGTAATATGATAAGGTATCTAAGGTATTTAAATTCTAGAGCTATAGACCTAACCTACCTGTTCGATTTTACGAGCAATCACTCTAACCTGAATAAACCGACTGCTTCCAGCAGGCTGGGACAGCCCCACTCCTGTCATTTCATCTTATGTGTGCCTGTCTCTGTCAATGCCATCTCCCTGCCTTATATGCCTTCCTTACCTATCTTTTTTGTTTTTTCAGTCCTTCAGTAGTTACTCTAATTGTATTTTCTTTGTCATGTCTCATTTACTAATCTCAGCTAGGGTTAACCATGCCGTCCTCTGAGCAATGATAAAATTTACTATTTCTATATGTATAAAGGCCTAATGCAACATAATAATAAATGAATCCTGTAAAGATTTCTACTTGCAAGGACATTAATTCAACAAATATTTCTGAAGATATGTTCTGTGTTAGGCAATGCCCTAACGGCCACATATGCACTTAGAATAATGAACAAATCACAAGTAGAAAACTGATAGTAGTTCACTTACTCAACCTTGTCTGAACAAAGGCCCATTGCTATGTAAGTCCAGAGACTAAAACTTTAGTATTAGGCTACTCAAAGAATAGACAGGGGGAAAATATTTTCATGCCCTTTATTGCCATATAACTTGCTTAACAAACCTCTAGGAATAATCTTTTACTTTCTCTAATTTTAACTGAAATGGGGTTAGATGTTTATCATTTAGCCAGTTATAATGGGATTCTTTCTATCCTAGTTTCCACTGAGGTCTCACAAATATGACAACAAAATGATGACTTGTGAATGTGGTACTGGTGCAATTTAGAAAACACCCAACTTCAATTAGGTGTTCAACTGAAGAATGGAGAATTTGCCCCAGGAATGCAATCAACTACAGCTGTAACTTAATTATTACCTTTGTGGTACCTTGCTAGATCAAAAGTAATGGTATATCACTTTTAAAAAATCTTGATAAACAGCAACCAATGACTAAGACATTTTCAGAGTTTATCCAGCAATGTTGAGTGGAAGAAAATGTATGTCTAGACCAGGAGTCAGCAAACTTTCTGTAAAAGGCCAGAGAGTAAACATTTTAGGTTGTGGGCTACTGACTCTGTCACAGCTACTCAACTCTGCTACTGTAGTATGAAAACAGTATGTAACTGTATGAGTGTGGTTGTGCTCCAATAAAACTTTACTTATAAAAACGGCTGGTAGGGGCTTCCCTGGTGGCACAGTTGTTAAGAATCCGCCTGCCAATGCAGGGGACACAGGTTCGAGCCCTGGTCCGGGAAGATCCCACATGTTGCGGAGCAACTAAACCCGTGAGCCATAACTACTGATCCCACATGCCACAACTACTGAAGCCCATGGGCCTAGAGCCCGTGCTCTGCAACAAGAGAAGCCACCACGATGAGAAGCCTGCGCACCGCAACAAAGAGTAGCCCCCGCTCGCCGCAACTAGAGAAAGCCCACGTGAAGCAACGAAGACCCAACACAGTCAAAAATAAATAAATAAATTAATAAATTAATTAAATAAAAGCATTTATCTCATCAGAAAAAAAAAAAGGGGTGGCGGGACTTCTCTGGTGGTCCAGTGGTAAAGAATCCACCTTACAATCCTTACAATGCAGGGGACGTGGGTTCGATTCCTGGTCAGGGAACTAAGACCCCACATGCTGCGGGGCAACTAATCCCGTGCGCCACAACTACTGAGCTCACGCGCCTCAACTAGAGCCCGCGTGCTGCAAACTACACAGCCCAGGCGCCCTGGAGCCTGCGCGCCACAACCAGAGAAGAGAAAACCCACACGCCATAACTAGAGAGAAGGCCATGCACCACAACGAAGAGCCCGCGCACCGCAACAAAAAATCCTACGTGCCTCAGTGAAGATCCCGTGTGCCGCAACTAAGACCCAATGCAGCCAAAAACTAAATAAAATAAATAAATAAATAAATAAATAAATAAATCGTTAAAAAAAAAAAAAAACGGGTGGAGGCCAAATTTGGTTTGACGACCTCTGTTCTAGAAGACTTGTACTGATTATCTAGAGAGACATACTTATTAATTCGTCCAAGAACCTTATTAATATCAATTATATGCATATACTTTACTAGGGGCCATGAATGCAAAGATGAATCAGACGAGTGAGAAAACTCTGGCTCACACTTGACAACCTGATCACTTATTATCACACACAAAGTGACAGAAGCAGAAGTAACAGTGTGAAAATTTCTGTGGGATCAGAGAGAATAATTCACTTTGTCTGGGAATGGGGAGGGTGTGCAAAGGGTCCACTAAAGGAGGTGAGATTTAAGCTGAGCTTTGAAGAAGGACCATAATTTCCTGGAGTGGCATGTTACGTATGAAGTTTGTACTTGTGAGTACAAATCCCATTCTAGTTCCTTTATTAAGGAGCCAGTGAGTTGTAAGAACCACACACATATAAACGCATACACACAGGTAAATCAGGCTAACCACACTTAACCTCTGTTGAGTCCTGCTCTGAATGGCAAAGAACTCAAGGATTTCACAGAATGTAAAGAGTCTTGATGGATAGGTTTCTTTGCTATCTTTCAAGGTGCAACAGAGCCTGAGAGTGGAAGGCAGAAAGTACAGGGGCTTCCTGGTTATTGATGGTGGTGGTTGTGCGGTGTCAGAGAGACAGGGTCTGTCACCAAACAAACAAGCAAGCAATAAATCAAAGAGAGAGAGAGAAACAGAGACAGAGAGACAGACAAACGGACTCTAGTCTGCAAACTCCCTGCAGGAAAGGATGGAATGTTATCATTGTATATTCAGCCTTTAGCACAATGCCGGATGCAGAGCAGGTGCTCAATAACTATTTGTTGAATAAATACATGAATGAATGGATTAATATTAGTGAACATGGAAGGCACAGGAAGCTCTTCAAGGCTGGAAACTTTTATCCAGGGAAGGAAAGAATGTGAGGCACTGCTTTCATCTGGTCATAGTTAATGTCTAATAATGGTTATCATACTAGTAACTGACTATTTATAAAGGTAATACTTTATAAAAGCTCAATTAATTGCTCCTTTCTAGTTACCCAGAAGCATGATCAATCCAGGAAAATAAAAAAATGGGAAAGCTTAAGAGTTTGTCTCTGGAGAAGAAACTACCCACCCCTTGTTTCTTGGTCCTGCTTACTACAGCTGGAAGCTTAATCCCAAAGAAGAGGCAGTAGCAAGCAAAGGAGGTATTGGAGAAAAGACGGAATTCTCACATTTTAATGCTAATCACTGCTAACCACATTTTGCTGTATATTACTGCTAATGGATTGTGAAGCACAACTCACATCCATGTAATACTTCTCCAATTTGAGATGAAACATCTGCTTTTAGAAGTAAAAGGAAAAGAGAAATAATCTAGACAAGATGTAGCCACTTTTAAAAAATTTTAGTCAGATTTCATGTGTGAGGGATCCACTCTCCGACTATAAAGTACTTTCTTTCAGATAGCTAAGTTATGCCTTATAAACTCAAACAGTGGACTACAAAGTATTAACCTATATTTCCAAAATATATGCTTCTGCTCTTTTGCCTTCTTATGAACCAAGTAAGGTCTATACGCATTTTTTTTTTTCTTGAGGAGATGACAGAGGGCTTCACACAAGTATATTTCTATAAAAGTGCCATTACAATCCACAATTTAGGTTAGTTAATGAGAGTTTCTGAAGCCTTCATTCTTTTGAAAGTAGGCCAAAATCACAGTGTAAGTCCTTCACCAACTTTACAACTGCTTTTGATGAATTAGCAGGCTTGACATATTTTCTCTTGCCTCCGCTAGTATCTTCTACTCCCTAAGTACTTATTTTTTTACCTTAAAACGTCTTCTGGAAGACTTGTGCTTAGGACCAGTCTGTGGAAGATAATTCCGGCAAATCAACAGGCTCAGGGAAGGAAACCAGGGAAGATATCAGGGATAAAGCTATGACACTTACTAAGAGTTACAAAACAAGGTGAGCCTCCACAGTCAACTGTATTTCTATGTTCAGGATGTATTTGTAGAAAGATTACAACTGTTGCTCTGGTAGAGATAAGTGAGCATGGACTTTTCCGTGTAGTGATGCACAATCATACCTGTAATGAATGAGTGTGTCCCACATCTTTGCTAGCACTGGTTGGTGGAAGTAATCTGATGCGTGTCTAACTCAAATGACTATTTCTCTGATCATTAATGAGGTTGATCACCTTTTCATATTTTATAAGTAACATGAATTTTCTCTTCAATAAATTGACGATTTATTACCTTAGCCTATGCTTGACTTAAAAAATTCTTTGAAGCTACTTGTATGTTAGACATATAAAGTCTATCAGTTAACTTTGTATATATATTATTGTCTACTGAAATCAAGAGTATTTTATAAAATAATTTTAGAGTTTAAAGGAAAAACAATAAAATAAACACCCATTTCATTTCTCACCCCACTCCCATGAGGTTTATACCTAGGAAGTCCCCAGTATATTCTCTTCCATTTTCGTTCCCTGACACTCCTCCCAAGTAATTAACTTTGTCATTCCATTTGTAACCTCAACATTTTGTTTGTGTCTCTAAATAATCTGCTAGTTTTGTGTGGCTTAAGATTCACTATTCAGTATGATGTTTTGTCATTGCTCTCTGGTAAATAACTAATCTTATTTGGATGATTTTTTTCCTAATCCCTTCTTTACTTAACAAGTTTTTATAGGAAATGTCTGAAAAATTATATCAAATTCCTTTCAATGTCTATTAATATTATAACACTTCGCTTTTCCTTTGTTCATATGATGATTCATACAGTTAGATTTTCTAATGTTAAACCATCCTTACATTTCCATAATCAACCCTACACGATTATGGAATATAAGTAATTTTCACTCCTGGATTTAATTTACGAGCATCATATTTAAAATGAATCTACATTTAGATTTTATATAAGATTTTCTTATATAATAAGAAATAAGATATATTTCTTAAGGTATAATAAGATTTTCTTCTTCCACATGATCTTTACTAGTTTTTAAGACTCTAGCTACATAAAATAAATGAAAAACATCCTCCTGGAATAATTAACATAAAATAGATGCTCTATTTTATCTTTTCCTATCTATTTTTTTAATAGGTGAGTCAGAATTCAGTTATAACACCACCTGGGCCCAGTACCTTTCTAAATGGAAGCTATAAAAATATATTTTATATTTCTGTACTTATTGGCTTATTCAGGTTTTCTTTTTCTTAGACCATTTTGAGTACTTTATATTTTGGTAGGAAATCCTCTATTTCCTCTAGATTTTCAAATCTGCCACACAGTTTGCATGCCCTCTTAAAATTTTTTTTAACCTCTGTATCTCCTTTCTCATTTCAAATGCTGTGGGTGTTTTGGTTTCTCTATTTTTTTTTCTTAACCTGTCCTTCCAGGGGGCTATTCACTTTTACACAGCTTTGTTGCGTTTTTTTTGTGGAGGTGTTAAGAGTAGGCTTTTCATGTTAATAAAAATTCATTAAACTCAGCTTTTATCTTCATTATCCCCTCCTTTCTATTTTCTGTTTTTTGGTTGTTCTTTCCCTTTATTTTGAATATTTATTTTATTTATTTTCAGTATTTATTTTTTACAATAAAAGCATTTAAAGCCATACATTCTCCTCTGAGTACAATATACTCTGACTACCGATTCAACTTTTGGAAATTTATTCTACAGAAATGAAAGCATCAGCATACAAGAATGTAAAGCATCAGAATGCTTATATCTTTTTCACAGTGGTAAGCAAACAAGCAAATAAACAACAACAACCTACCCCCACCCGGGATACAACCTAAATGTCCATCAATACTACAAGGGTTGCCTCAGTTATATTATCGGCTCACTATAGAAGATTATCTTGTCATTTAAATTTGTGTATAGTGCCCCAGAGGGATGTCCATAAAATATTATCATGTGTATAACAAAACTGCAGAATAATGTCATTTGTAGAATTCACTTTTATAAAAAAAAGTATATAAAACAAAACACACACCAGAAATTATTTTTGTTTATATATATATATACATTTGTTTTAAATATATGTGTGTGTATATATATATATATATATATATATATATATATATATATATAGACACACAATCACACCATATATATCTATGTGCATTTCAGATGTGAAAATAATATAACCAAATCTTCTTGGTTACTTTAAAGGAACACATCAGATGTGGCAGGAAGAGAATGAACCTGTTCTTTATATATCTCTGCATCATTTCACTTGTTTAAACAGGAATTTATTACTTCTATAAATTAAAGCATACAACTAAAAGGACAACAATCTATTGACACTGCTATGAAATTCTGATGCTAATTCTAGGAGCATATTTTCAAATTTATTGACTAATCTCCCTGCATTATCTTTATCATAGCTTTTCTATAACGGTCTTTGCAATATAAATTACTGTGAAAATTTCTTCTAAATAAAAACCAATTAATGGGTTAAGACCTATATTGTTTTCACTTTCATATATACATATTTTTTTCTAAATGATTATGTTAGTAGTTATTGAAACTATGGGCTACTATTACACAAAATCTCTCGAAGGCCTCCTGAAGAATTTCCTTCAATAGTAAACTTGTAGAAAGCTGAAGAAGTGAAATACTAATCAGGTAGGAAAAGATCAAAAAAAATAAAGTAAAAATGAGAGAAGGGTGTTCTCTTGTCCCATAATATAAAAGGAATGCAGTATTAATTATTAGCTATGAAAAGACATAGGCCTTTGTTTTTGTTGTTGTTTTTTTTTTGAAAAGAGCCATTTTTACATGGCACAAATTGAGGTGTTAGTGAAGTCAGACAAAACAAAAGCTAAACAACAACAAAATTAACAGTACCTTTTTCTTGTAGTATTTTCTTGGTGGTGGCTTGATGGTGGCAAGGAGATTCTTCCATATCATGATCAGATTTTGAAGGAGAGGAGAATGACGTGTCTCCCCCAGTAGAGGAGGAAGGCTCCCTTTCTGGGTGCAGGGGTCCCTCTTGAAATTCAGCTATGTGGTCAGACGAGAAGGGCACACTGCCAGCCACTGGAGTGAGGGATGAAGCACCAGAATCTGATTCTGGAGAAGTTCTCAAACCCTTGGGCAGAAGTGATTTGGTAATGTGCATGTGGTTATAGAAACTGTTTGAAGGCTGTTGGTATAAGAGATTATAAAGGAGGTTATGCCACTGAGCATCAGTCCCATGTGATACTTACTTTGAAATCAGACGGACCTTTTTTTAGTAAATCCCTATGAAAACCCATTTTTGTTGGTTTACAGATAAGACTACATAGTTCACAACAATTCACCATATTACCTTTGTAGCTACCACAGATACCTAAGACATGTAGAAACAATGACTTGTACACTCATTATTTACCATCAGATAAAACCAACAGCTGAATATCAAAAGCACCATCATGAAATATGACAATATGGATAATGCTCTTGGTTATTAGTTCATCGAATGAGTACAGAAAGAATTTGAATTACAACGATATATCGAGGTGAATAAGAATTTAGGAGACAAAGAAGTGAACTATTCCAGCTGTTTCCAACTAGAATACAGAATATGGCTGCAGGAAAATCATTACCTTCAATAAGCTGTAGGAACAAGGATACAGCCCAAACTCACAAGTCAGGAAGCGGTCAGGGGCACTCACCTTTCGCTCCAGACTGTCTTCTCCATCTGTTGAACTGACACTATCATAGAGTCTTGTCCTAGAGGGCCTCTGGCGTCTGTTCTTCATGGAAAGCTGGGCCCGGGTTTTCAGCGCTTTTGAATCCAGGCGTTCTGTCTCTGGGACTGCTTCATTAAAGTCTAAGAAAAGAATATTGCAAAATAATCTGTGAAAACTTTGGAGAGGATTGACAGAGACCATAGACACTGATAACAAAATCTCAAGGTTATCAGTAATACCAGGCAGGAAACAGGTGACAACCATGGCGGCCTGTCTGGTAACAGAGGTAACAAAGAAAGCAGTGAGATTTAGGAGAAATGTACAAAGCCTAAGGGAAGAAATGAACACTAAAGATGACCAAGTCAACAACAAAAATCTAACATCCAAAGACCATTAAAACCTTTCTACAACATAACTATAAAAAGCACGCACTTGTATTTATTTATTTACATGAATGCATGCTGGAGTGTTGGATGAACAAAGATACAAGAAGGTGTGTCAAAGTTGGGAGATCTTAGAAATCAAGAAAAAAAACCTAAAAAAGTCAGGTGCCAGGTCAAGAGCAGATAACAAAAGGTGACCATCAGCATAAATTTTCTACAGCAAAAGTTACCAAGACTGTAACTGTAAGTAAGGACTGTACCATTTTGGTCTTAATATATTTTTTTCCACCCAAAACAGAGATTCTGAAAATTTAGCTTGTTCTTCTTTGAACTCTCTAGAAAGACCAGCAAAGAACTTACCTCAACAGCAAATTTAAGATAGCTGGGGAAATAAAACAAGGTCGGGCTATCCAAGCAAAACAAAAACAAAAAACAGGTAAACCACCACAAGTACTTAATTTACTAGTATTATGGATGAAGTATAATAAACTGACCATTGATAGATGGATGGATAAAGAAGATGTGGTGTGTGCGTGTGCGTGTGTGTGTGTGTGTATACACAACAGACTATTAACCATAAAAAAAGAATGAAATCTTGCCATTTGTAACAACATGGATGGATCTAGAGGGTATTATGCTAAGTGAAATAAGTCAGACAGAGAAAAACAAATACTGTATGATTTCACTTATGTGTGGAATCTAAAAAACAAAACAAATGAACAAACATAACAAAACAGAAACAGAGTCTTAGATACAGAGAACAAACAGGTGGTGGCCAGAGAGGAAGGGATATGGAAATGAGTGAAATAGGTGAGGGAGATTAAGCAGTACAAGCTTCCAGTTACAAAATAAATGAGTCATGGGGATAAAATGTACAGAGTGGGGAATACAGTCAACAATAGCATAATATCTTTGTATAGTAACAGATGGTAAACAGACTTACTGTGGTGATCACTTTGTAATGTATAAAAATATCAAATTGCTATGTTGTGCAACAGGAACTAACATAGTGTTGTAGGTCAATTATGCTTCAAAAAAAAAACCCCAACCAACCAAACAAACAAACTCACAGAAAAAAGGGATCAGATTTGTGGTTACCAGAGGTGGGGGTGGGAGAAGGGGGAATTAGATGAAGGTATTTAAAGGTACAAACTTCAGCTATAAGATAAATAAGTACTAGGGGTGTAATGTACAACATGATAGATATAATTACACTGCTGTATGTTATATGTGACAGTTAAGAGAGTAAATCCTAAGAGTTCTCATCACAAGGAAAAAATATTTTTTTCTCTTTTTCTTTTACTTGGTATCTATGTGAGATGATGGACATTCACTAAACTTATTGTGACAATCATTTCATGATTTATGTAAGTCAAATTATTATGCTGTATGCCTTAAACGTATACAGTGCTGTGTCAATTATATCTCAACAAAACTGTAAGATAAATAAAGTAAAAGAGCTGAAAAGTTAAAAGAAATATCGCTCCCCAATTTCCTTTTATTAACTTTTAAGTTTATATTCCAAGTTATGTGTATGCGTCTTTGTCTCATTTTTTTTTCCTGGATATCTTCTCTCCCCACCAGAAACTACACTGATTTTTCAAAGGAAAGTGTTTAAGTCTTTAAATAAAAAGACTCAAAGAAAAAAAGAGTGAAGTGGAACACATACAAAATGACCTGGTAGAGGCTAGAGGGAGAAACCACTGTGGTTCTCTTTAGTCTGCCTCTCCCCACCCTTAATCTTGCTGCCCAGAGTCTAAGTCAGGACTCAAAAGTTGCCATTCTAAAAGGGAAGAGGGTAGGTTACCCATGAACACTGGCTGAATAGGCACTGGCTGAGGAAAAGTGTTCCCCTAGTTGAATTTATGTGGAATGCTACTGCTCCTTACATTTGCATATGTAGCCACTCCTTAGAAATAATGAAGTTTGGTCATTAATCCTATTTTACCTTTTCAGAGCAGCAGTCATTAAATGAAGTCATAATGTTCAAGAACTTAATAATCAAGTGCTTCTTGGATTTAAATTATTAAGAATAAAGCAAATAACTGAGTTGTAGAAAATATTAATATGTACTGATATTAATAGAGTAAAACAATTTCTCACAGTAGCATTACCCCAGGAAATTCTTTTCACAGTATTAAATATTATGAAGTATTATTATGTTCTAAATATATTATATTATAAAAGCAAAACAAGGAAGCACCTCAGGTTGTACCTTTCTTATCTATGGAACTTAGCACTTGGTATATGGTTCTAACAAATAAAATTAAATATATTTTTCCCTGAGAGATACAGCCACTGAATAACAATATGTACAGAAGGTTTGCCTTTTCACTTCATTTGCCTTTGCTTTCTTGAAAGAAAAGTGGATATTCAGAAAAGTCAGACCATTCAAGTATATTTAAAGACAGCTAAATATTTTCTATCAGTAGTCCCTTTATTTTTTACATGTCAATGAAGAAAAAATAATCTCCTTGATCACTTTAATTTCCTCTTTTCAATAAAATCTGAACTTGTAGCTGCCCATTAGGAGTTGTGATAACCGGGAGAGAATCAACTTCACCAGCTCTTGTTTACATATAAAAAGTGGAAATACCACATGGAGGAATGCAATAATATAATTAGATATACTGCCATACACACACATCTTACAACTTATCTATCTCATATTTAGACTGTACATTTTATAACACCAAGCACTGTCACATACATCATCTCATTTGTTCCTCAGAACAGCCCCAAGAGACAGAGCAGTCAAGTATATTTTTTCCTCTCCTGAAGCTCAGAGAACTTGACTGTCTTGTCCTCATCCACATAGCTAGTTTATGAGCTGCCGTGACTACGTATTCTAGTTTTTTGACTCCTAGGCCACTAGTCTGTACACTCCAATTTAGCTAGTGTTGAACAAATTATTAGAATAAGATTTTAATGCAATTAGAGTTCAGTGTGTTCAGCTGTCAGTTCACAAATGATGTGACTAGTCTAGAAAATTCACTTCTCCAATATGTTATTATGAAATGTTATTAATCTTCCACATATGTGGAAGAGCATAAAAAAGGAAGACGTTGAAAACTACAGAAAAATTATTTCTCAGATGATTTCTTCTTTGGTTGGTTTAGTAACAACTTTGGTTACCTGGTGACAAAAAGAACCAAACAGGAAGCTCATTCTACTTTTGTAAACATGGTTCCTTTTGCAATAGAGACCTAACTCTGGAGGACTCAGCATAGTATATAACATCCAGGATTGCAGTAGCTACCTCATCACTAGGTGCTGAACAAATAAAGCGAGGGAACGTCAGAACTGCTTATCAGCAGGGTTGAGAGTATAGAAAATTATTCTGGGGCTTCTGCCCCATTACTATTCAGTAATTCGCCTGGTCCTGGTGTTGCACACCCCCCAAATGGCAATCTTGTATGCTTGCTTTATCATCAGCTAGCACTGACTGGGTGCAAACCGCTGGAGTGCACAAATGTAGTGATACCTATTAAACATGAAGTTAGCTGGAGTCTGAGAAGCAGTGCTTTAAATCCATTATCCAAGTGGCCAACAACACATCACATCCAATTAACAATTTTTGAGGGCCTGAAAACAAAGATCTCAGGACCTCTTTACAGCAGTAATTAATGGATTATAAATCAGTAATCTGTATTCCCATCCTGAGGAAAAAAAATTTTTTTAAGATCTATAAAACTGGAATGGAGCTGAGGACTTTCACTTCAACAACTCTTACACCAGAAGGAAGTTGGAAGAAATGGCTGTCCAGAGGAAGCAACTACTAAAGACACCGCAAGTAACAACCCCCTCAGGAGTATTAGTGTGAGAGAGAAGGAAAATGTGTACAGGATTATGCTGCTGGGTAACGAGAAGGGTGATCTAATGACCACTAGAAGCTGTATTTTTCAATCATGTCATATAAGAATCAGAATATTATAATTCAAACGAACCTTAGGGATTCTGGCCCAGCCTTTTTTCTCAGGTAGGAAAACCAAGGCTCACAGGTCACTAACTTGTGTACTGACTTTATCAGTTAATCTGTGGAAGACTGGATAAAGCTCAGTCCTCAGAAGCCTATCCTCTTTCTAGAAGGACACTCTCAAGTCTGAAAGTAAATTTCACAAGTCACCTTCCACCTTCTTCGAAACTTTTTAGTCTTACTCTACGTTCCAAACAAAAATACATGTCAAGGGCTAACTTTACAAATTCCCAGAAGGATATAGCATCAGAAGAAAAAATAAAATGGAGGGATTTTATTTGACTTTGTATTTATCCAAGGAATAAAATTCTTACATAGAAAAATTAGCTGTCACTTTTGTGGATGACGATGTGGCAGGAGAAATCCAACTGGGTCAACATTTCTAAGTTATGAGCTGCTCAATGTAAGGGCTTTGGTGGCCATGTTCTCTCACTGTCATTCATTCTCTACAGAGATCTTAATCAATAGCATAGCATAACACTACTTTCGTAAACGCAAGACCCTGGGTTCTTCCTCTACCCCTTGTCTCCAGTGTATCTTGTTCTGCTGTCCATTAGAATTAGAGGAAAACTTCCTTTTCCTCTCTCCTTTCTTCTCTGTTCTTTCTTTCAGACCCTCCAGACTCTGCAATAGCCTATCTCTGACTCAAATGCAGCTAGAAATACAAAAGAAGAGCAGACACAAGTGGATCAATAAATATAGACAGACAAATGCAGAAAAGGTATGAAGTAGCTAACGATAATGCAGGTTTGAGTGGGTGGGACTCCACCTCAGTACACCTGCATTTTAAGTCTAGCTTCAATATTGCTTCACATTGGATCCTTTAAAAGAAGTTAATGGATTCGATCACAATTTTAGCAGCTGTTATGAAAAATGTTCTGTGAAATTAGGATGTTATAGATCATATTACACAGAGACCAGTTCTCTACAGTAATGCTCTGAGTCATTCACTTCTTTCACTAGATTGACGTTATTTTTGACGTAAATGGAATGCTGCTCACAGATCAGACATAGGCTTCGAGGGAAGTAGGGGAATGGTGCAGCATAACAATGGGGTCTGCTCCGCATTCTTACGTGCATTATTCTCCTCAAAGACAGTCACACACACCTTATACCATCACACTGCCTGGCTTGTGCTATTATCAACCGAAATGCCGAGCAAAATGAGGCACTCGGTGGCATCTTTAAACTTGAACAGTATCTGCATATCATTCAGTCACTGCAAGTTCACAAAAGATGGACCCACGGGGCTTTGGGTTGATACACACCGCATTCAGAGGTAGGCTAATGTACCTCAGAGAGGCGGTGTAAAATAGTTGCCGTGAGAGGAGACCTGGAGTTAGTCTTCCTTGAACAGAACCCAAAACGGTGGCTCTGTCACTAAATTGGGCAATTTCTCTAATCTCTCTTTCCCTCAGAATCCTCAGCTGCTAAAATGGGCATGATAATAACAACATAATAATAACTGCATTGTCATGAAGACTAAATGCATTAAATAGATATACAAATGCTTGAAAGAGTACATTATAAGCACTCAACAAATGTCTTTATTTACTGACATAAAAAGATTAGCAAGATATTAAGTGACTAAAGCAAGGTGCAGAACAACGTGCATATTCATTTTAAATATTAAAAAAACCCAGCAACATAAAATACATTTTTCCAACAGTAAATATATACATATAATTGCATAGCAAGCAAGCTGGAAAGATATACTTCATACTGATAATGGTGGTTACCTCCAAAGAAGATATTAGATTTGGAGATGTTGGTCAACAGGTACTTTAGTCTTATTTGTAATGTTAAATTTGTGTGTTTTTTTTTTGTATTAGGTATTTAAAAAAAAACTATATATTACTTATGTAGTTAAAATTAATAAGAAAGAAAAAAACACATATTCAGTAAATTTACTTTTACAGACATCTTAATTCCATTCTAATCTGATAGCGCTAGTGTTCTAGGACTCAGGATTATCAGATGCTGGTATCAGCCCGGGATACTCTGTCAAAATCCCTGTGACTGTCAGCCTGCCCCATGTGAGATGGCTGTTCTTTCATCACATCTATGGAGACTGTTTGCCTGCCTTGCTATTTTACTGCCAGGTGATTGGGACTAAATAAGGGCCCAATAGTTTAGCTTCCTTCCATTTACTACTTTGTCTCAGTATTGTATGGGGAGGGTATACTGAATCAGACACGGTAATTTGAGACCAAGTTATACAACTTCAGCTCATCTTATGATAGCACTTTGGTTAGGAACCCATCCATGGGCAACTCTCACTCTCAACTCTATTAATAGTCGATTTCTTTAGAACCACCCAAAACCTGATAAATTTTGTATCCCAAGTAGTATTTATGAAATTTTAGGAGGCTGATTTGATTTCTTACCATTTTAGAAGAAGCAGAAGATTATGGCTTTTTCTTAATTTTTAAATCAGGTCTGAGTTTATTGTTGTATGAACTATACATTTCATTTGCTAATCTTTGAAAAACATTGAGGAATTCTTTACCTATTTATGAATAAATGCAATCTCAAAACTATCTGTATGGTTTTGAAACATAATTTGGTAATTTGTTTTAATGTAGTGCTTCTCCAGTGCAGTCTGATATTTAACTTAGCCTTCTTCAGCTTACGGTCAACCTACACTCCTATTCTCAAAGGGGAGAGAGGTCCAAATTTTGCTGTCTATATCTCTTAAGACTATACTTTCAGGGATCATTTCTACAGTTCAGATCTCAGGAATGACTCTTTAGTAATGCCACTAGGCTAGACTACCCATGGAAGAAGTGACTACAAGTCAGAAAAAAACTATATAAAGAACTAAATTCCATCATATATCGTTTGAAATACTTGTAAGAGTTGCTTGATTCTGAGAATATAAAGGGATACAGAATTGAGATTTAGACAACAGGGCATTTAAATATCTTTGGACTCCTTCATTGTAAGCTGTCTTTAGACTCTGATAGAAAAGATCTGCACTACCCAAAATTTGAAGAAATGTAAAATCAAATCAAATGGGCAAACCGGCTGGGAACTGCAGACTTCTGCGAGTAGGACTATGAAGTCATGTCAGAGCTTGGGTCTAGGCAGGTGGTTTATGTGAATATTCTTTTCTTAACACTATAGTGTCTTTGACATGACAACAATAAACAAGCTTCTGTATTCTCACTCAGGGTTGCTTATAGGAATCTAATCAGTTTTTCTGTCAATAATCTCTGGATATTAGTAATTCCAAGCATGCTAGTTAGGCAAGTCCCCAAATTACATACTGTGACATAACATCTTCCTTGATTAGTATGGGAAGAACTCAGATTTTATGTCTTTGGTAGAAAATAACCTAAGTTACCTGAGGTGATAGTTGTTGGCTTCCTAAATGGGAAAGTATCTTTTGACTAGAGGAAGACTGAGTTGCATAATACAGCATTAGAAGATTTAAGAAAACTTAAAGATCACAATACTTCTAAGTTTAATAGAACAGATGTATAAGAACTTCTTAAGTACTTGCAAAGACTGTCAGTTGCTAACAATAGTACTTAAAAAGGAAACCAAATATAACAAATTTATAAATGCAATTTTAAATGTTTGTAGATGTTCAATTAGCTACATCTGTAAATAGGAACTAAATATTATTCAAAGATCACTTAGCAGTGATTTGCAAATCAAGTTTTAAAATGTAAAGAACTAGGTTTTTGATAATGTAACTTGAATAAATCAAACGTTAAAATCAAAATAAAAATCAGAATGACTCTTTGGTGCCCCAAACCCTTCTGTTTCATCAGAAAACTCACAAGCAACAGAGTTTTCAGTTTCAAATTTTCAAATACGTTCTAATTTTTCCTAACTTTCCTCATAAGTGGAATTTCCTATAGGTCTCAGAAATAATCAGGGCACAGTATTGAAGTAGAACATTACTTCATGTCCACCTAAGAGAATTCAGTTATAACCTGATGTCTGTGCCCCACATTAACAGAAAAAACCTTAAGGATCTCAGTACTATAACTACTGGAACAATATGGTTGGCAGACTGTTCAGAACCATGCACACAAGAGAATTTTCTGGTCCTAATTCCAGAAATAGCTGTTCATCGTTCGAGTTTTAACTCTATAGATGCTGTGACCCCATGATTGACTGTGTTTCCCTCTTGGCTGGTAGACATCTTAAGTGAAATCTTAAATAATCTACAGGAACCCCCAGCACATACTTCATATACAAACCACTCCGTGCAGCATCTTCTCCTTCCTACTTTTATATCCCTCCACCCTGATTTCCCAGCCTATTCGTTTAGTCAGCTTACCTTAGCATAATCATATGCTGTCTTCCAATCTATAAAGTTAGGATTCCACGGTGAACCAGAGCATATTTATAAAATATAAGAAACACTTCAAAACACAGCTATCTTGTGATGTTTCCTTGAAAAGGAGCTATATTCCACATTTGGGTTAAAATTGTCTTGACTTCCAGAAGATCATAATCTACCTTTTTTTTTTTTAAAGAAATTCACGTTCTTTTATTTATTTATTTATCTATTTATGACTGTGTTGAGTCTTCGTTTGTGTGCGAGGGCTTTCTCTAGTTGCGGCAAGTGGGGACCACTCTTCATCGCGGTGCGCGGGCCTCTCACCATCGCGGCCTCTCTTGTTGCGGAGCACAGGCTCCAGACGCGCAGGCTCAGTAATTGTGGCTCACGGGCCCAGTTGCTCCGTGGCATGTGGGATCTTCCCAGACCAGGGCTCGAACCCGTGTCCCCTGCATTGGCAGGCAGATTCTCAACCACTGCGCCACCAGGGAAGCCCCATAATCTACCTTTACAGTTCAATTGGCTTTTGAATAAAATTTTATTTTTATTTAATTTTATTCAAAAGCCAAAATACTCAAAAGCCAAAATAAAATATGAAGTAGCTCACTTTTCCTAAAATGAACAGAAAATTACTTAGCTTCTGAAAAAATAACTTGCTTTCCATCAAAACAACCTTGGATCTCTTCTAGCACCAATACATATTCTCAGTATGACTGAAGGGTCTGGTGACTTCTGTGAACTTATGAAGATGCAGTGAGAAATATGAACCAAGGAGAGTTGCCGTTTTGCAACTAAATACCTCCTTTTGAATGCCTCATTGATTTGTCAACAAAAGTCTTAATGGCTTACACATAGACAGATGCAAAACTTGCACAAAACTAGACAGGCAATTTAGGTGCTTTGCTTTTTGGGTAAGAGAACAGATTTTGGCTTTAATGATATGCCAGAAAACAATCAATAAGTATTGATTTCTCATTCATTTGGCTTGTTCATTAAAATTTTCCACAGTGATTTACTGGGAATGTTCAACCTTTAATTAGTGCAATTCAATAATATTTCATGGTCAAAATTACTTATTGGGGATCAAGAGTTACTGAAGGGACTTCCCTGGTGGTGCAGTGGTTAAGAATCTGCCTGCCAATGCAGGGGACACGGGTTTGAGCCCTGGTCCGGGAAGATCCCACATGCCGCCGAGCAACTAAGTCCGTGCACCACAACTACTGAGCCTTCGCTCTAGAGCCCGCACACCGCTACTGAGTCCACGCGCTGCAACTGCTAAAGCCCACACACCTAGAGCCTGTGCTCTGCAACAAGAGAAGCCACCGCAGTGAGAAGCCCGCGCACCGCAACAAAGAGTAGCCCCCGCTCGCCGCAACAATGAAAACCCAACGCAGCCAAAAATAAATAAATAAAATTTTTAAAAAATTACTGAAAATAAAAATTGTGAAAGTTTACCAAAAAATTATATCTATAGGCATGATAAAGAAAGTTTGAATCTAGTCAAGAATTCTCCCCTGCCCCAATTTACAACTAAACAACATGACAGCATGGAATAATTACTTCACTGCTCTGTATCTCATGCTCTTGTATAAGACACTCCTGATGATGTAGTGTAAGCATTCACTTTCCTTTTAATAACTTTCCATTTCATGAATTCTGACTTTAATCATGTCTCTAACCTTCTTTTAAAATTCTGGTTCCAGTGCTAAAAGTGAATGTTTAATGTACTCTCAGACTCTATCAGGAAATAAATCAGATGCGGTGGTAGGAGTCCGGCCTGGCCTCATATCCACAGGTAGCAGAAAAGAGCCACTAACATTGAGGGCTCAGGGAAACACAAAGACAGCACACAGTTACAGCCTCAGCAGAAAATAATTTCTTGGAGGAGTCCAAAGACCTCAGGAACTTCCTTATCGATGTAAATGTCTGGCTGGTGCTGGCTTTTTTTTTTCTTACAAATCTTAAACTAATATTTTAAGCCTAAAAATCTTTTGTGGTTTTTCTCATTCTCATCTTTTAATTATGCTACTTAATTTTTTTTATTTTAAAATATTTTATTTATGCAAAAAAGTATACCATATATGTAAGTCATATAGAAATAGAAGGGGGAAAAAAAAGACACCCATGTACCTACTATCAAGCCTAAGAAACAAAATTAGTACTTTTGAAGCCCTCTCTGTGTCCCGTTCCTAGTTGTAACCCCTGTTTTTTTCTCCTAGTTATTCCACAAAAGTATCTCTAAAGAAAATACTGATTAATTTTGCTTGCTTTTAAACTTTATATACATGGTAGTCAACTGTACATAATATTCTTCAAATCATTTTTTTTGTTTGCTCAACATTATGTTGAAAGGTTTGACTAGAATTAATTAACTTTTTACTGTAGCTATTATGAATGATGTTGCTGTGCATTTTTGAACACATCTCCTGGTACACAGCAAGAATTCCTGGAGAGCATATATATATGCAGAAGTGAACTTATTGGGCCATAGAATTTGTACATCTTCCATTTTACTAGATAATATCAAATTGTTTTAACAAAATAGTTGTATGAGTTTTCTTTTTTTCCCCTGCATACTGGCTATCACATATTACTGTGAAACTTTATCTTTGCCAATCATTTTATTTTTATTAATGAGGTTGAATGTTTATTTATGTTCACCAATCTTTGGGTTTCCTCTTTTGTGAACAGATTGCTTATGTGTTTTGTCCACTTTTCTATTATGTTAGTTGTATTTTCTTATGATTGGGGTAAGTTTTAAGTATATTCTGGATAACGATAACAATCTTTTTTCTTAGTTACATGGGCTGTAAATATCTTCTCTCAATTTTTGGCTTCTCTTTCTATGTTTTTATAGTATCTTTTCATGATCAGATTTTCTTAATATTACTGTGGTCAAATTTATCAAACTTTTCTTATGATTTGGATTTTTTTGTGTTAAATAAGAAATCACATAAGCATTCTCTTACATTTTCTTCTAAAAGTTATAAATGTTGCCTTTCATATTTGAGACTACAATCCATTTGAAATCTATTTCATGAATGGTATGAGGTCAGATCCAATTTCATTTTTTTCCATTTGAATCGTCAATTTTCCCAGCCATTTGTTAGTCCATCCTTGCCCCACTAATCTGCAGTGTCAGTTTTGTATCATTCTCAAACTAACATGAATGGATCAGTCTGTTTCTGGACTCTATTCTGTTGCACTGGTCTACTTGTCAATTGCTGAGATTACACCACACTGTCTTAATACTATTGCTTTACAATGAATCTCAGCATCTGAAAGAACACGTTCCCTCACCTTGGTTTTCTTCAGGAGTATCTTGACTATTCTGGGCCAAGTTGTTCTTCCACCTACATTTTAGAAACAACTTGTCGTGTTCCAAAAAAAAAAAAAAAATCCTGTTCAAATTCTGATGGAAACTGTATGGAATACATAGATTAATTTGGCATAATGTAATTTTTACAATATTGAGGCTTCCTATCTCTTTTGATTTATATGGGTCTTCTTGAATGTCTTTTCATGGGTCTTGAGCTTCTTCTGTTAAATTCATACTAGCTACCTTATATTTTTTGTTGCTATCATAAATGGTAGCTCGTAAAAAATTACGTTTTTTGGGGCTTCCCTGGTGGCGCAGTGGTTAAGAATCCGCCTGCCAATGCAGGGGACATGGGTTCGAGCCCTGGTACGGGAACATCCTACATGCCGCGGAACAACTAGGCCCGTGAGCCACACCTACTGAGCCTGCACTCTAGAGGCCGCAAGCCACAACTACTGAGCCCATGTGCCACAACTACTGAAGCCTGCGCGCCTAGAGCCCGTGCTCCACAACAAGAGGAGCCACCACAATGAGAAGCCCGGGCACTACAACAAACAGTAGCCCCTGCTCACCGCAACTAGAGAAAGCCCGCGCGCAGCAACGAAGACCCAATGCAGCCAAGAATAAATAAATAAATTTATTAAAAAAAAAACATTTAGTGGTGAAACATTAAAAATATTCTTAATTTTAAAGGAAATTCTTGATTTTAACATTTGACCACTAAATATGATGATTGATAGAGACTTTTGTTAGCCTCACATAACAAGAAAGTTCCTATGTATTTCTAGCTTAATAAACTTTTTACCATGAATAACTGTTCAACTTTATTTAGTGTTTGTCTTCATCTAATAAAATGATTATATACATTTTTCCTCTAGTTAATGTGTGAATTATATGAGTTTTAAAATGTTGAACCAACTTTGTGTTTCTTACATAGACACAGTTGGTCATGATAATATATATGTAGACTTTAAAATACATTTCTGGATTCAACATTTACCTTTGTAAACAAGTAGTTTTTTTTTTTAAATAAAGAGAATTCTGGTCAGCCAGTGGGCGTTCACTCTGCTCATCTGAGAGTAGAGGAGGAACTCTATTCCAGAACACAATCATGTTAGTTTAAACCTCAGAAACCTGTATTAACCCCATATCCAACCTAACTGTTAAATATACAGATCTATACTACATTAGCTACACAGAAAACCATACTCAAGGCATTTGCCAGGGAGTATAACCTCTAACTTATTGACAATTTGTATTTATTAAAAGCTCACAAAGAACTACAACACTTGTATAAAAAGAATGTTTTCTTGTTTTTTTGTTTTTAAGAAAAAACAAATCCCCAATGCTTTGAGGATTTTTACCAACTCTTTACTCGGTAATGCAGGTCATGCTCCAATTATGGAAGATATTTTTTTATGCTTAGCTGCAGTAAGGACTCATTCCCAAACAAAACAAGTCGTGACTTCACATGGCACCAATAAATGGATTTTTTTTAATAAAAGGAAGACTGGCAATAAAGCTTGCCCATTCAATTTCAAATATTGGTTATAAGGTATAGCCACTGATATTCTTTCATGTTTAGAAATTCTTTGTCATTATTCAAAATATGTTTTTAATCATGCTAATAAACTTGTTTACAAACAAACAAACCCCCCACAACAGTTGAATGGGGACACCTTAATGAATAGTCAATCCATCCTCTCCAGCAAATATTCTAAATTTTATCTGTAGGTATCCACACAAAGAATAAAGTTAATATAGGAAAAAATAAATAAGAAAAGAAATCCCCACTTGATTAATCCAAAAGAAGGCAAGAAAGCAGATAAAAAGAACAAAGAAAGATTTTTTGTTAATTAGAAACAAAGAGTAAGATGTTAGATTTAAACTCAATATATCAGTAAATAAATTAAATAGCAACTTTCTAAATACATCTTAAAGATTGAGAAAATTTTTTAAAAGCAAGATTGAGACTGTAATAGAAATAAACAACTAACCGTTGCTTATAAAAGACATGGAAAATTTGCAGTAAAAGAATGGAAAAAGATACCACACAAACACTTACTAAAAGAAAGCTGATACAGCTCTTCAAATCTCAAACAAAATCGATAACAAGGTTAATTACTAGAAATAAAGAGGGACATTTCCTAATGATCAGCGGTCAATCTACCAGAAGATATAACAATTCTAAATTGTATGTATCCATTAACATCACCTCAAACACATAAAGCAAAAACCTACATAACCAAAAGAAGAAACAGATAAATCTACAATTATAGTGTTATTTTTTGACGCATCTCCCTCAGTAACACATTCTAGAAGTTTTGAATATGGTTAACAAATTTGACCTGACATACATGACAGAGCATCTGAGCACCAACCTAGGTCAACAGAGAGCTAAGTACCATCATTTCTTATACATCCTCTCCTCTCAGTAGTTTAAATTGCTTTTACTGAACACTACATTGTATATTTATGTGATACCATTAGTCCACACTGAGGTTCACTGTGTGAAAATGCCCTAATACAATCATCAGTGGATCTACTGTGAGGATGTTATCAATATTAATATCACTGCTCCAAATCATGCATTATTTGTACCAATAGTTATACTTCTCTTGAGTAGATGGTTTGTTTTAATCTTATGAACACTGTGAAGAATGTAATGGACCAGGGTTTCCATCTCCTTCTGATGACTAGAAAGTTTACAGCCAAATTAAAGACTTAGCTTCAGAAATAATATAAATATGGTATATACACTTGTAGCATCATATCTGGTTCAACTCTGTCCTCATCCTCATTGTTCTCCTTTATCTTGCCAGTTTCAATTCACTCTATCCTGTCATATAAAGGTGTTGCTCCAAGTTATTTCTAGACAGTGCATGAATGAATGAAATATAAGAATTTAAAAACACACAGGTCGTGAAAAAGGCAGATACCCTTAATGGCAGTTGTTTACTTCCCCTTGCTCTTCCTGATAAAGACTTTATTTAAATATGAGTAAATTACAAAAAAACAATTCAATTCAGAAAAATCAGATTCAGTGCAAACCAATAAGCTAACAACTGGGTCACAATAAGCAAATACCATACGATAGGGCCTACTGACCAAAGAATTGGCTGGCCTGAATATCTAAGCAGGCTCAGAGTTCTACTGATATGTCCACAAATCCCAGGTTTGGGACCACGCTTACTGGGTTCAGGATTCAAATGTGGACTACTATCTTAGAGATCTACTTTTAAGAAATCTGGGGCCTGGGACTTCCCTGGTGGTGCAGTGGTTAAGAATCTGCCTGCCAATGCAGGGGACACAGGTTCGAGCCCTGGTCCGGGAAGATCCCACATGCTGCGGAGCAACTAGGCCCATGTGCCACAACTACCAAGCCTGCGCTCTAGAGCCCGTGAGCCACAACTACTGAGCCGTGTGCCACAACTACTGAAGACCTTGCGCCTAGAGCCCGTGCTCCGCAATAAGAGAAGCCACCGCAATGGGAAGCCCGCGCACCACAACGAAGAGTAGCCCCCGCTCACCGCAACTAGAGAAAGCCCGTGTGCAGCAACGAAGACCCAATGCAGCCAAAATAAATAAATAAACAAAAATTTTTAAAAAAAAGAAAAAAAAGAAACCTGGGGTCTTATTGCAACAGCTGAACCATTTTGTGGAAAAAGAGTAAGGGAAAGGAGAAACAGCAATAAGATATTATTTTCATTATCATTATGCTCCCTTCTCTAGGATATTCTTAAATTACCTAAAAAGTAGCTACGAAATATTTTTATTTTTAAAGATATCGGGATTGGGACTTTCCTGGTGGTCCTGTGGTAAAGAATCCACCTTCTAATGCAGGGGACGCGGGTTCAATCCCTGGTCAGGGAACTAAGATCCCACATGCTGTGGGGCAACTAAGCCCGTGCACCACAGCTACTGAGCTTGCGTGTCTCAACTAGAGAGCCTGCATGCCACAAACTACAGAACCCAAGCACCCTGGAGCCTGCACACCACAACTAGAGAAAAGAAAACCCGCCCACTGCAACTAGAGAGAAGCCCGCGAGCCACAACGAAAGATCCTGCATGCCGTAACTAAGACCCGATGCAGCCAAAAATAAATAAATAAATAAATAATAAACAAATCTTAAAAAAAAAAAAAAAATGATATCAGGATTGACTAATTCCAGCCACAATTTATTATGAAAGTCTAGACTTTCCTATAATCCTCTATCTTGCAGTTTTAAGTCTTTTTTCTTCTTGCGCAGTTCTCATTAGAGTTAAGAAATAGTAAGTAACTAAAGGAACTAAGGATAAAAATGCTTTATATATAATCTTCCATGTTCACACTTTGGAGAAGATAACTTGCAGTGTTATCTAATCAGTGCCCCACTGGCTGAGTAGATGGGTGTGAAATAAAAGAAGCATTTGGTAGTAATGCCCAAACTTCAGAGGGATCCTTGAATTACACTTACAAACCTAGCGGTGACCCAGTTCCTGTTATGCCTCAAAACTATCAATGGTGTTGCTTTGGATTTCCTGGCTTCTTATGATTTCAGCCTTTTCCGGGGGCAAAGAGTTCCTGTCAGTTGTCTAGGAGAAGCAGCAGACTCCAGAAAACCAGTAGGGTTCAGCTGAGTAGTTAAGAAAACGGGCTGTGGAGCTGGATGAGTCCAGCTCCTGGTTCTGCCTCTTGCTCATCGAGTGACCTTGGACAGATGGTTTAATTTCTCCATCTGCAGTTTCCTGATCTGTAAAATGGGATGACAGCAATACTACTTCTTAGGGTTGTTGTGACGATTAAACGAATTGCTGTAACTTAAAACACTGCCTGGCCCGTAGAAACACTACATCAGTTCCCAGGAATAATTTTTTTAAGTGAAGTATGGTTGATTTACAATATTGTGTTAAAGTATTGTTTGTTACCACTATTGCTGACTTTGCAAATGTTATCTTTTTCCATTAAAAGAGTTTTTAATTTCTGAGAAAGAACAAAACTGTTCATGGGTCACAATGCTTACAGAATTAAGTATAAGCTCTTCTTCTGGCATCCAAAGACTACTTTTACTCCAAGGATACCCTATGACACACTTTTAACATAAGGTCCCACTTTTAACTTAAGGTCTATGAATCAGGAAAAAAATTATTCTAATTTTATTCACTTTTTTCTCTTCTTCAAACTCCCTCTCATCTCTTAAAGTGTTTATATCATCTATTTGTTCCATACCAAACCCTTCACCTGCCTCAGGAAGAGCATGGTATTTAAATCAGTTTTTTAGAGAAGTTAATCAAACTACGACTACAACCTTTTTTCCTACCAAGGTCTCTCTAACATGCCTGTTTTCTGCTCTGTTTCTAATCCTGACTTGAATATCTAAGTGGCCACAGACATTTCTAGTCACCTCGGGGCCTTTGGATACGAGGTGGAGAACTCTTATACAGACCAGCATTACTCAGACACTAAGAAATTATAAATATGAAACACGGCAGTGGGACAAAACTGTCATTTTTCACATCCTGGAACACACGTAAACTAATATCTGACCAGCATAGTCGTGTAAACTAGAAGGGATTTAGAGTTTGTTTCATCTCTTGGTGAAAAGAAATTGTTATATTTGCTTTATGGATTTTAAGAAAAAGGTATCAGAATGTGTTAAATAATATATTTGTATATATAATCTGCCAACATTTTTTTTTTTTTTTTTGCGTGAGGCGTGGCTTGTGGGATCTTAGTTTCCCGACCAGGGATTGAACCCTGGGCCCTCAACAGTGAGAGTGTAGAGTCCTAACCACTGGACCACCAAGGAATTCCCAATCTGTCAACATTTTAATGAGATACTTGAGTAGGCTTAGTTTACAGAAAGAACCATACATATGATGTTTGGATGTAAATTTAACTGTGGCAAATTTCTGCATGGTTTGAAAAACAGTTTTATCACTCTAAAAATGTACAATAATTCAATATCGAGAGTCACATAATTAATCCATCCCCAGTTGGGACTCTCGTTCCTAGAAGAACATGAGTTCTTGTGAAGAAGTAGCTGCTTACATGCTCTTCCTTTCCTCCTCTTACCTTTCTGCCTCCTTCACTCTCTCCTTCCTTTTCTTTCACATTTCATTCTAACATAGCTTTTCACTGACCTATAATTGATAATCTTTTTTTTTGTTTCACTGAGCTGCCTCAGACCCAAAAAGATGCTAAACCACTCATCCTATCAATAAAACACTCTAGTGCTTGGAAAACAAATCAGAACTGGACAGTCCACAGGAGGTGGGGAGGTAAAGCACTGCACCTCAAGGGCGCAGACTAGCAGAACTGACTTCAACCGCTGTACCCATCCTGTTGCAAAAAGGTGTGTGTTGTGGGGGAGGGTGATCATTAAATACCAAATGGCCTGTGTTTGGTCCACTGCTTTACTTCCTTTTCTGAACCTCTAGGACTTCAGCGTTCCCTAGCAACAGAAGCAAAGGATCAATTTAGAAAAGTGCTTTCCAGGGCATTCCTATATAGCTACTGACCAAGCCATTTTAGTTTATGTGATCAAGCAATTGAAATTCAAGGAGATTTATCACTGACTGTCCTCGGCAGCAAAACTGGAAGAGCACCACTTGATATGTATGCTACTAATGTCTGAGATGACTGATTCTACCTCTACTGCACAAGCATGGACTGGTTTCAGGAAGAATTAGTAGTCTCTGCATCTCACCGTGAACCGACATTGTTGCTAGGGAAACTGATAATTATGTGGCAAAATGGAGGGTGTAGAATAGAAGAAAAAGGGTTCAGAAGAAATGTAAGGTTTTGATCCAAATCAGCATGTTTATAGTATAGTTTGTTGATCTTCTATAGTCATATAATTTAATAAATACCATTAATTATATGTTTGACGAGATACAGATTTCTGAACTAAAAGAAATGAACAGAAATAAATTAGACTCTGGAAAGCTACTGGTTACTGATCATACTTTGTGTATGGCATAGCAGGAATATATATTTATTATAAACTATGATGAATTTGAAGAATTAAAATATTCAAAAAGGTAAAAAAAACACATTGATTTGATTTCTGACTTTTTTAAGAAAACAATCTTATCGAGTTCCAGATATAAAAATTGTAACGCCATAAAAGCTCTAATAAAATTTCTTTTTTTCACCTCAAACACCCTTTAGGGTGGAGAGGAAAGAAGTGCTGCCATTTTGATATTATACATAGTAAAAAACCAAGGCAGAGAAGTTGAATGACCTTCCTAAAGTCACACACCTCTTCAGTTAGTGGTAATGTTGGTGCTAAATACTCTTCTTTAACTGCCTGGGAGGCATTATTTACAGATTATGTCTTAGTAAGGGAAAACACAGCAAAAGGATATAAACTTAGTGAACAGATGCAAATCTCTAAATACCACTTTAATTTTAAATGAAAATTTCCAATACTTTTCACTTTCAACGGCTAAGAGTTCAGTTCTGAAAGTTAATGATATGATATAAACACTTGTTTATCAGGAAAATCTCACTGGAGACATTTTAATATGTGCGAAAGAGCATCAAAGAATTAAACAGCTCATTAGTGATCACAGTTTTACTGCGTGTCAAACCACTGCCTGTGAGTTGTCAGTCCCTTCATGACCATGCTGCCACATGACATTCTTTTATTTTCACTTTTTCTAAGGTCTACTAGGTACCTATTTTAAAAGATGAAATAAAAAGTTTTATGTCCGCCTGTGCATTTATCGTTATAAATTCTTATACATTCTCTAATTTATAAATACACTATACGTATTAAAACATTCATACACATTCTTATACACACAGTCTATGCACGGGCGTGTGTGAGGGAAGCAAATAAGTGATTTATTTATGGTTGGTGTATGAAAGAAGACAGCCATTCACAATACAAAATGCTTCCCGTGTTCTGGTCTGATTTGATCTCTGACAGGAAAGAATGAGACGTATACTCAGGACATCGCGGTAAAAGCAGAAAACTACACAGAACTTCTTAACTCAGTGAATTCCAAGTGCTAAAAGTCAGCCTTCTGATGTTATGAAAAAGATCTTCTTTCTAGGGACTTAAAAATCACTCATTTTAAGCCTTACTCATTAATACTTAAGTAGTGTAACTCACCCTATATGGGACGAGCTATCAATTTAAGGCAGTTTATTAAGCTTATCAAATTTTATGGTGGTTTAAAAATAATACCTGACTTGTCCGAGTTGGAATTTTGTTATTTCTTTACATCAAAGATTTATTTTTGATAAGACGAGAGAAAAATTATAAGTTCCTATTTTGATAAGCCCTTTCTTCTTTCCCACAGCAGGAAGGCTTTTTCAACTTTTAAATCTCTGAGTTAAAAAAATAAGAATGTAAGGCCAAATTTTACAGTCATTAAAAACATTTTTTATGGTTAGGTTAAACAAACCTTGACTTAGGCCATCTTGACAAGATGTCTGCTTGACATCCAAGTTCTCCAAGGTATCTCCTTTAGAGACCTCACTAAGAGATGTTCTTCTCTCAAAGATGTTGTTGTTATTGTTAACTTGAGTCCCATTTTGCTTCAGTAGCCTGAACACCTCAGCTTCCAAATCTCTAATCTAAGAGAGAAAAAAAATATCCATTCATGAAACCCTAAATCAGCACTTCTCTCCAAGCACTAGGCAAAACTACCCTATTATTCTTTTTTTTTAAATTTTATTAAAATATAGTTGATTTACAATGTTGTGTTTAATTTCTGCTGTATAGCAAAGTGACTCAGTTATACATATATATATTCTTTTCAAATTCTTTTCCATTATGGTTTATCACAGGATATTGAACATAGTTCCCTGTGCTATATGGTAAGACCTTGCTGTGCATCCAACCTATATGTAATAGTTTGCTTCTGCTAACCCCAAACCCCCAGTCCTTCCCTCCTCAACCCTCCTGCCCCTTTGGCAACCATAAGTCTGTTCTCTATGTCTGTAAGTCTGTTTTTGTTTCATAGATATGTTCATTTGTGTTGTATTTTAGATTCCACATGTAAGTGATATCATATGGTATTTGTCTTTCTCTTTCTGACTTACTTAACTTAGTGTGATAATCTCTATTATTTCATTCTTTTTAATGGCTGAGTAATAGTCCATTGTATACATGTGCCACATCTTCTTTATCCATTCATCTGTCAATGGATATTTAGGTTGTTTCCATGTCTTGGCTATTGTAAATAGTGCTGCTATGAACATGGGGGTGCATGTATCTTTTCAAATTATAGTTTTGTCTGGCTACCCTATTACTCAGTGGCTTTGAGCATGTAACTCACCCGTACTTGCAGGCCTTGAACTTCCACAAGATGAGCTTTTTCCAAATCTTCTATTTTCTTTCTTTCTGCTTCCTGTCTTTTGATGAAATCAAGTTCTCTTAAGAAGAAAATAATAGATCTCATTGCATCAAACACTCAATAAATGAGGAAGCGTAAAAATTCTTATCAGAAGCAATGAACTGCACAGTGAAATAAATAACTAGACAGCTGTTTAAATAAACAAAACTCAATCACAGAGAAAAGGTATCTAGTAATGAAAGTAAATAAAATGTTTTAATGGATTACAAAGTAAAGAAAAATGCTTTGATTCTGCTTACTAAGATTTTCATCTGTAGCTCCTGACTCTAGAGCACCTGTTCATATTTAGATAGAAGTTACTGAACTAATGACCCACATTGGATAATTTAGTGGAGATAATTACATGTCGAGTAGATATAATTCCACATTTATAAAGTCATTTACCTAGTAAACTGATGGAACTGGATGGTAAGAGTTTTAAAAAGATAATTATAATAAGATTGCTTCCTATAAATGACAGTAGAGGGGTTGTTGGGTCAGAAACACTGAGGGGGAGCTGTCACTACATACCTGAGGATAATATGGGGAGAAGGAGAAATACCTCCATTTTGAGAGTCTGGAATGCAATATGCAAATTTGGTAGAATTTATTATAAAATTATTACATGAAATAGAGTTAGGTATATTTTTGGCGAAAAGAGTTAAAATAGTGATGTACTGAATTCATGGTCATAAGAACAATTCCCCCCTTTTCAATACACTTTTTATAGCAATATCTTTTAAACATTAAAAACATTATTTCCATGATAGGAAATAACAGTTATGGTGACTCTTACATATATGCTTAGCTTTTAAGGCTTGACATAGAAGACCAGAAGAGATACTGGTGCTACTTTCTATTATTCTAGCTAGCCAGAAGTAACTGTTGAAAAAAATCCATAAAAATCTCCCTGGTCAGTCTCCCTGAAATTACACCAAGATTCAACAGATGGAAGCAAAGCAGCATTAGCTCAGAAATAGCGATTGAAATTTAAAAGCAGAGTGTGGTGATGGTCTCTTACTGCAGTGAACCAAGGCCCTTGTGATTCTCTCAACAGCTAAAAGAAGGAAACTGGCAGGGCAGGAGGTCTTGCTAGTCAATATTTACACTATCTGTAGTGGGAAAATTCTGAAGTTAACTGATTCTTAGACATAGAAGGAGCCTCATCAAGGCCCCAGTGCTGCTTTGTACGTACTTTATCCAATAGTCATTCTGCATGACTTCAGCTGGGCTTCTTGCTTCTAAATCACAGATGTTTCAAAAGGATAGAGGTTCAAA
The DNA here is from genome assembly GCF_009873245.2 of Balaenoptera musculus. NCBI lineage: Eukaryota > Metazoa > Chordata > Mammalia > Artiodactyla > Balaenopteridae > Balaenoptera > Balaenoptera musculus. The sequence goes on along the minus strand of NC_045793.1, from coordinate 59,628,652 downwards.
TGGTTTAACAGTTACTATTAATGATTAACAACAACAACAAAACAGGAGGTTGCCAAAAAGTTATAGAAGAAAAAATATAATCGCATATGAAAAATGATGCAAGAGATTTCTAAAACTTAATGTCTATTTATGCATTAACTATGCTCCTTAGGGGCATGACTCTGAGGTCACCTTTTGTTTTCTACTAGATATTATGAAATTACTGGATATAAACCTTCTTTAGATGCACACAACTATTCTTTAGTCAGTAGAAGCTGCTTACTTTTGTTGAAAATCCTTGATCAGTTTCTTTGCCTTATTGTACTTCTTTTCCAAGGCCTGATACTGGCTTTGAGTCTCTTTGAGGTGCTCGTTCACCGTGTGGCATAACGTTTGAGCCTCAATCCAGTAGCTCTCCAACTTCAACATTCTTTCTTTATTCTCTTCTATATTCTGCTGGAGTTGGGTTTTTTCTAGTTCCCACCTCACTTTCTCATTTTCTGCTGCTTGCAGCTGGGAAAAGCAAATGTCAAAGCAAGCATTATCTGGGTCCTTCTGTAGCAAAAATCCCTCACATTTTTATAGTGTATTTTAAATTCCATTGTTACATATACTCAAATCATCAAACACACTGAGATGAGAAGAGCAAGTATTATTTTCATTATTACATAGATTATAAAATGGAAGCCTTGAAAAGTGAAAATGTTTGTCCAAGGTCACACATCTGATAAATGACAAAACATGGATTTGATTCCAACTCCCATGATCTTTCCATCACATTATGTGGTGTATGAAATTCTCTGAGCAGGAAAAAGTGTTTTAGAGTTTGATTCTATCCAATGAACTTCAACACATTTTCTTTTAGAGTTTTTCTTTTTTTTTTTTTAACATATAATTGTAAATAAAAAGTTAACTAAAAAGGGAGTAGGGAGAGGCAAGCTGGGAAGGAGAGAGGGGCAGAAGCACACAGTATGGCCTAATGGGTAAGAGGGGGACCGTGGAGTCATGCAGTTTAGATTTGAATTCCAGGCTCTGCCATTATTGGCCTTTAAAGCTTGGACAAGTAACTGAAGTCCTCTAAGACTAAATTATGTTATCTTTAATCGGAACTGTGATATAACACCTCAGCACGCTTGGAACAGCTCCTTGGGCATAATAATCTGATAAAAGTGATTTTTACTTTGTTTCTATCCCTTTTGATGATATTATCACATCCTTTATTTCAACTGACATGAACATAGTTTGTAGCTCATTATTTTGCTGACATTGTTCTCAGTTTCTAGAGCCTAATAAATCCCGATTTGAATAAAAGTATAAAAGACAGTGTGAGTAAAAATATAAATGATTGCTGAATTAATTTAAATCTCTCTGATGGGACAGAAAGGCAGGTTCTTGTGGTTTCTGCTTTCAGGGAAGCTTAGGAACAGATGACACACTGGTCCAAATCACGAATTTCTGCAGAAATTCAAGACTGATCTCTCAGGTAAGGTTAGCTGGTTAGGTAACCAGCTAACCTTTAAACGAGTGCTTCATCTACTTAACATGCCTCTGTTAAAGTTCAAAAGTATGCAGTCATTACAAACTAACAATTTTCAAAATCTAAAACATTCCAAAATCATTCGGAAAGTGGAAATATATGTTTTTATGTATATTTTAAACTAAACACATTGGCAAAACAGGTTACAAAGTAAAAAGTCAAAAACATTTCAAAATTAGGAATTCTATTATCAACTTGGATATAAAGAGTCACAGTAAAACAAGCTAATCTATGGCTATCATATGCCAATATAATATTGAGAAAAATATAAAATACTAATTTATAGAATTTCCTAGATTAAATATCTAACACATAAGCTTTGTTAAAGCACTTGCAATCCCAGGTGAATCTTTTTCCCTGATTGTACCTAACAACTAAAAAAAAATCTTCTATTCTTCCATTCTATGACAAGAAACATGGCAATTTAAAACAGGACTGGGTATTTGCTGCATCTTTTATTAAGCAATGTTTCGTGTTCGAGTTGTTTATTTACCAACCGCTACTAATTTAAAACTTATTATTCACAGAGCTTGGTTGAAACCATGAATGATGTATAGACATGTTTTGACTAAAGAGCTGCAGAGTTATTAGCAAAAAATACCATTTAACCAAAATAGCCTTGCTAATTCATCTCCATTTAAAACACATGGAAAAACCAAAACAAGTGTATTTAATGTTTACAGGGAAACGGATTGTTAGTAGGGTGAGAGCAATTATGTCTTAATTTTTAAAAGACCATAAAAAATAAAGATTATCGTGTTTTTAAAGTAACTCAAAAGATATTTTTAAATCTTGGAAATTATGTACATGATAAAACTAAACACTGTTCAAGAAACTTACAAGTACCTTATAATTTACCAATTAAAAATGCCCCTTTAAATTATGTATTATTTCATATATAAACTAAAAATACATACTCCTTTTATCAAGACCTGTATTTCCCCACAAATTTAAATAACATGAACTAAACTTGTCTAAAGATTTCTGGTAGCACCTGGCACCTAAAATAAATTATTCACATATTAATTAAATTTCATATTTAATTACTAGAAATTGGAAGTTTTCTCTATGAAAGATAAGTAATAATGTGCTATGTTAAAATACATTATTTCTGATGAATAAGTTAAAAATAAATAATTAAACATTTAAGATAAGATAAAGAGATAGTATAACGGCTTGTGCTTAAGGAATTAGTGGTCAAAATGTAATTTGGCTGCTTGAACTATTATAAACATTTACTTTTTTTTAAAATTTAATTAATTTATTTTTTTTAAACAGCAGGTTCTTACTAGTTATCCATTTTATACATATTAGTGTATATATGTCAATCCCAATCTCCCAACTCATCACACCACCACATAAACATTTACTTTCTGAGGAAAGCTCAGAGGAAATGGGCCACATATGTGCAAATATGTAAATATGTAATTTAAAAATACTGTGCTATTTTCACTGAGGGGTATGGTGGTGCTGACCCCCTAAGAGTATGCACTGCCAAGTTTTTCCGCTAATAGTAGAAATGACTCTCTCACATTTGTATTCTTTCAAATGCACAGAAACAAATTCCTTTAGTCCTCGGGTTGAATTTATTCATAGCATCTGAAGTTTAAAAAGTACAATTCAAACATAATGTATTAGTGCTTACCTTGGTCTTCAATTTTTGAATCTCTGCTTCTGTAACTGCATGTTTGATTTGCAACTGAAAATGGAAAAGAAAGAAAAAATCTTAACTAAGTGTATCTATATTTTTAAACCTTCAGCAGCTAGCAGAATACCTTACTATATAGCTGAAGGCCTAGAAAAGTGCTGCAATGCAGCAGGTTGTAAATTAAAATGTCTAGTGTGTAAAATGACTCTCTAGGTGCGAACTAATTAAACACGGGGTTTATGGCCCACACTCCCTAACATCAGATTAGGTTACGAATTTAATTGCTCAGGGATCAAAGAGAAGGAAACACATTTTCTTGCCCTCTTTGCAGCTCTTCCTTTATGGTCTGAGTGTCAAGGAATTGTTTCCTTGCAGTCCTGTGGATTGAACAAGCCTCGGCAGGCAAGTCGGCCAGTGGCCGCGGGAAGCTTCAATTCCAAATCTGGAAGAAAGATGGCGCTCTGGTTCCGTGAGTCGCACGCATTTTAGGCTTAGCAGCTCTTTTACAGCTCAGGCTGCTGCAAAGCTGGAGAAGAGGATGATGCAGTTCCGCGGCGAAATCTGTAATTTTTTTTTTTTAATTGCAGTAAAAGTACAGATCTAGATTTCTGTCCTTTAAAAGATCTACTCCTATTGAGGACCTAGACCCCCCCCCCCGAAAAAGCTTCCGCTACAGTTTATTCTCCTGAGAGCCACCATTTAGATTTGTTTTGCTTCTCCCCTCCCCTCCCCCCCCCCTTTTTCTTCATAGGGAAGAAAAACGAAAGAAACGTTCATTCCTTAAGGGATAAATAAATACACCAACATTTACGGAAAACTATTTATGGGTTGAAAATCACTTTTCTAAAATCCTTGGGGCGTTTTTGGAATTCTGAGTTCTTTCGATTTCAGAAACGTAGTAAAATGCATTTTTCCATAAATTGCTTATTGCCCACAGCAGGGGCTGTGGAGGCACTCCGTAATCAAACACATGAATATGTTTGCCACAAAACATGTGAATATTCTCACTAAGGGAGGTACCTAAAGACTATAAGACTGTAGCATCCTGTCAGTTTTGGTCAGATTTACCACCCAAGTGAGTGTGCCACAAAATTATTTTAAAAAACTGTCTCAGAGCATTTTGAATTTAGGATTGTACAAAGGGACTGTACACTTCCCATATTACTGTAATCAAATAAGTCTAAGGTTTTCTTATCAGAAAGACGGCTAATAAAAAGACAGAAATGTGAACCTTTGGAGATCACACCACCTCAGCTCTCTCTCTGGCTTGTAATCTGTACTTCCTTGGTTTTCACCTGGCCAGCAGGGGCGTATGGGAAGGATGACGAGGGAAAGAAGTTAGAATCAAGGACAGGGTTCGTTCAACACCCTTAGATGCTGATGAATAAAAGCCCAGAAACTGAGAGGCCCCACGCTGCCTGGAAAGTGCCCCCTCCGTGATGCTTTCAGGTTTCCTGTTAGGCTTAAAGCTCTGCGGGCTGTGCAGCTACAGCTCTGGTCCCGCTCCTGCTCCTGAGGGGCGATCTTGAAACTTTCAAATTTGATTCTGCCCCACTCACTGATGTTACTCTCCTGCTTTCAGACCTGGTCACTCTTGCCTCTTCGGCTCTTGCTCCTTTCACCCTCACTGTTCCCAGGGGCTTCTGTGCTCTAACAGTCTCTATAGAGAGGAAGTACTCTTTGTTAGCAGTGTCTAGCATAGAATAAGTCCCCTATAAAGTTAGCCAAGACTAAGAAAGAATGATTTGAAGAACTCGAATATGATTACCCTAACTCTGCTTCTCAGTTAAAGGTGCTTAAATGCTGTAAAACGTTGCACCTGAAACAAAAGCCCTCTGGTTCTAAGCTGAAGAGTAGCAAGAAATCAAAAAGGCAGACTTTTTGATGAACACTGCAACTATGAGGAAGTGCCATATCCTATTTTCTCAGTGGTTAACTCCCTGTAGGATAATATATTGCAATACAACTTGTTGGGACTTTGGATTTTCTTTGTTCAAATCGCCATGTTCTCTAGCAAGCTACTTCTCTGGGCCCTGGTTTCCCATACCAAAAATGAGAGGGCTAGGTGGGAAGAACCCCAAGGCCCCTGCAAGTACTCCAGGTGTGACATTTACGAAATGAAGGGCCTGGAGATGGTTGTCAAGGTTGCAGAGTCTAGGAATTCTCATCCCAAGCCAGCATTTTCACTCCTATGAATGCATACACTAGACTAATCCACTGATGTGTGGGACAAACCGAGTTGAAACTGCGAAGCAGCCAAGTTGATTTTCAGTTATCCTACCCCTCCCATCTCAGCGAAACAGATAACAGAAGAGAGCTGAACTCATAAGCGGTGAGGTGAGAACACTGATAAAAGCTTGAAGTGTTACTCAGCATAGCCCAATCGTTTAGCTACAGGAAAGCAGAATGAGGTCTGTAAATTCAGACATTATTCAGAAGATGGACAAAAGTTTTAGTGTGAGGTTTCCCCCAGTACTCATAAGGCTGAAAATTATAGATATGTGATTATTTTAATCCTGCATGCACATTAAGAGAATTTCTACAAATCCATCACCATTAACAGGAAAAGCATTAAAAATAAACTAATCTAACGCTTTCATTTTATATAGGAAGAAACTGTGTTTCAGTAGTTTAAGTTGCAGAGCTAGTAAGTGTCAAAGCCAGGTTTTACAAATTCCAGTCCACAGTCCTCTCCTCTAATACTAAGTTTCTTACATTCGTAGGACCCTTTCCCTCTTTCATCGTCTCCTTCCTCACTGCAAATGAATCTGTAAGGGAGGCAGGACAGGCACTGTTACCCTCGCTGTTCAGACAGGGAAAGAGGCTCAGAGAAGTTACATGGCTTCTTCAAGTTCCCAGCAGGAGCAGGTGGTGGAGTGGGAATTATCCCAGGTCTGACTCCACCCACCTCTGTTCCTCCCTGCCTTATGCCCCTCATCTGAACCAGCTTTGGAATACAGTTTTCATTTGATCATCACAGAAACCCTGAGGCATATGTGATCACTGTGACCTCCCAGATGAGAAAGTAGGACTCCACCTGGAAACCATGGATCACTTCTGGTAGGCTGAGTGTTCTGACACTACATACAACATGTGCTCAGTCAGCTGCTGTTATTAGTCATGGAACTTAGAAAGAAATCTCTCCCTCATTATTCAACCAGCATTTACTGAATGAGACTACGTGCCAGGTGCTGTGCTAGTCGTTGAGGATACACGAAAGTGTCATAGAACCTACCTTCGAAACACTTACTACAGGGAAATTAATATATACCACCTCCTGAGAGAAGTTCCCAGATGCCTCAGAAAAAACTTAGAGAGAAACTTCAGGTGACCTGCGGCTTTGGCCTACGTGTCATATCTCCAACTATGGACCCTGCCTCCCAGGCAAATGGGCATGATGGGCCTGGGATACCTCCATTTCATGAACAAGAGGAAATTGCTGTTGAAAGAGGTGAAGTGACTTGACAAAAGAAGCACAGTGCGTACAAAGTTGAGTTTTCTTATTCTAGAGCAGTTCTCCTTTCACGTTTAATAGCCTTTCCGAAGTACAGATGTAAGGGTTCGCAGACAACCCCCGAGACTGGTCACGCTGGCTGCAGGGAGCAGGGTCTACAGGACCGGTTAATAGAAACAGAGCCTGAAATACCTGTTGGACCTTTTGGGCTTCAGAGAATCTAGGTTTGGTGAAAAGACTTGGGAAGGGAGGATAGAAATAAAAAGAAAAGGTGAAGGACTGCAGGTCAGTGTCTCTCAACTTATAAGACCAATCTCTTTCATCTCTTCTGTCATCTTGAACATGAAAGGCATCAATATACACCCCAGGATTACAGCACAAATAAACACACACACTCCTATGGAGAACAGTAGCTCTCATATAACATTCTGCAGGTGTACCCGCTGTATTTATTTTCTGTTTATTTCTTTCAAAAATATGAATACAGAACATGTACTCACATCACTGAATCAATATAATCCAAATATAACTGCACTAGAAATAGAAACATCCTTACGCATAAACATTGTAAAACTGAACTTCTGCACTCTTTACTTACCCTGTGCAAGCATGAAAAACATTTTTCTTTAAAAAGGAAAAATGTTATCTCTGCAGGAAAGATTTTAAGAGTGCTCTAGTACTAGAGATTTTACAGATAAGAGCGAGATTCTCTGTTTTTACTTTACAAGGGCAAAATAATAACTGATATTTGCATACAACTTTATGAAGTGGTTTCAGCATTGGAATCAGAATTTTTACAATGATCTCTGTGATAATTTGATTGCAGTCTGTCTTATCTATGACAGTGTAAGTTCCACAAAAGAAGAAATAAGTGCTGTTTTTGCCTATACTTTGGTGCTGTTAAAATGAAGCTATGCCATATTGCTTTATAATTTCTGCTCAAAGGTTTCTATATGGTACCTATCTTTATATTAACAAAAGTGTTTTTCTCAGGAAACAGATTATGCAAAACTAGCTGAAATCAGCTGATTGAATGATATCATAACCTAAAGTGAATGGCAACACTAACTGCAGTATATGCAGCACAGGGTCACTCTCTAAGGAGGTGCTCATAAACTGGTTATTGATGGTGAAGGTGCTGGATGTAGGTGACAGCCTGTAATTACAGCTACTCTTTAAATCAGTATCTGTTTCTTGTTAAGTACGTAACATTTTTTACCTTCTCTACATATTAATGGAAAGTTCCATAAAGATTACTATCTAATGCATTAATAACTTCTTCTAGATTACTTTTCATAGATTCTCTATGACTTAAGTAAGCAAAATAAAACAATTTTTACACTCCATATTTTTTCCTCAAGACAAATGCAGAACTGTTTTTACTGGGAGCTAATATCTATGGCTCCCGAGAAGGAATGGTGGAGGGGAAGCACTGCACAGTCCACTGAAACGGCACCTGGCCAGCAGTTTCCAATTCAGCCTCTTCCTACTTCCCACTAAATTTCCAGTGAAATCACATTACAAAAGAAAAACTCACAACCAAATTGACACTGAAACTAGAAACAACTGTTACTAGAATATGAAGGAGTCATGAAGTTGAATTAAGAAAAATCTATCCAAACTTCACTCCAAAGACAGGGAGATGCTTTGTGTCTCTCTCACTGATTGCTTGAGATACCAAGTCTATCCAGTGAGGAAGATGGGCAACCTCTACAGTCCTTCCCAGGAGCTGTCCTCAAACCAGGTTCTCTAACTCTCCACCTTCCATATTCATTCAGAAAGCAACTGCTAGATGAGGAAAAGAATGCGGGAAGGGTGGCTGATAGTGGCACATTGCCTACTTTCACCTGCAGACCCCAAAGTGCAGCAATACAGACACGGGCAGTCACAGTAAGTGCTTTGATAGCAAGGAATAACTTTTTTTTCCCTTTAACTTCAAGAACTGAGTGGCGAGATTTGGATATCCCATCTTAGTACAGAGAACTGCTTTAGATGATAGGTTGCCAGAAAATAGCAACCAGGCTGGAAACTAGGCACATAGATATGTCCTCCTGATGTAGGTCTAGAAATGGAATTTGTAATTTTTAAAAGTGGATAATTGCTGCTTGAACACAAAAAAAGGTTTTTGCCTAATTTCAAGATAAATAAATGAGAAAAAGGCAAAACTGAGCCTATTACTTCAGATCAAGGAAAAGAGAGTATCAACTTGAAAATTCAAATAAGTAAACCTGTGAAAATTATGTATCCCATAAATAAAAAGACATTTTAAAGTAACCTATGGAACACCAGGACGAAGAGAAAGTGAAGAAGCATGAGGAATGAGTGGAGAGTAAGGAAACTAAAAATGTAATTAAGAGAATTAAGTCATTTTAGAGGTGCTAAAGAGCATACCTGAACTTGAAGTTAAAAGCATATTTAATGCTACAGAAAACTGAATCATTGACATGAGGGGACACATTTGAGAACAATCTCAGAAATAGAAAAAAACAGAAAAGAAACATAAAAAAGATAATACTGAAGACAGTGTTTCTAGAAAAGAAACAGAAACTGAAAAAAATTTTTAAATGAAGAAAATATTCATAGACTAAAATGAAAACATAAACACAAACATAAAACAAGGAAAGCAGATTGGAAGAAAAAATGAATGAAAGGAGGCCTACTTCAAGAAACTGTAAAGAAGATGTGGCACATATATACAGTGGAATATTACTCAGCCATAAAAAGAAACGAAATTGAGTTATTTGTAGTGAGGTGGATGGACCTAGAGTCTGTCATACAGAGTGGAGTAAGTCAGAAAGAGAAAAACAAATACCATATGCTAACACATATATATGGAATCTAAAAGAAAAAAAAAAGGTTCTGAAGAACCTAGGGGCAGGACAGGAATACAGATGCAGATGTAGAGAACAGACTGAGGACACGGGGAGCAGGAAGGGTAAGCTGGGACAAAGTGAGACAGTGGCATGGACATACATACACTACCAAATGTAAAATAGAGAGCTAGTGGGAAGCAGCCGCATAGCACAGGGAGATCAGCTCGGTGCTTTGTGACCACCTAGAGGGGTGGGATAGGGAGGATGGGAGGGAGACACAAGAGGGAGGGGATATGGGGATATACGTATACATATAGCTGACTCACTTTGTTATACAGCAGAAACTAACAGAACATTGTAAAGCAATTATACTCCAATAAAGTTGTTTAAAAAAAAAAAGAAATTGTGATAAAAAATTTAAAGTACAAGGTTAAAGTAATACAAGCATCCAAATATCTGTTGTCATTAGAGTTTTCCTTTACAGTATGCAATGCTAGTTCAAAACAATGAAGCTTGCCCTACAACATTTTCAGGGGAAAAGGTTGTGAATCAAAGTATTAAACCCAGTTAATTATCATTCCTGTGTCACGATAATTAGAATTAGAGGAGAGGAGAGGTAGATAAGCATATGCTATGGCTATCATTTTGTTAAATGGTAAAGGCATAGCTGCTGATCTGCTTTCTATATTGCTGGGAGAAAATATCCTAAGACTAAGTCAAAGTTACTCAAGGGTAATCTCTAGAAGAATAGAATAAAAATGTATAACTTTTAAGCAGCAGATGAAAATTTGATGTGTCTAATGGCAAGTAGGTAAAAAGATCAAAACAAAACAAGAAGCATGGAAACTGTAATATATGAAATAAGGTGGTAGATGTAAGTTCTAATATTAAAATGATTAAAGTAAATATAAATGGGGTAAACTCACCAATTAACTGACAAAGACTCCTAGAGTAGTATAAAAGTAAGATTTAGGAATAGGTTGACTGAAGGAAACACAATTGTGCAAAAGGATACAGAATGGCTGAAAACAAAGAGATGGAAGAAATAGATACTGTGAAGCAGATATGAAGCAAAAGAAAGCCAGTGTTGAATCTTTACTATCAGTCAAAATAGAATTTGGAGTAAAATGCATCATTAGAAACAAGGGAGATGTTACAATAAATCGAAAAGCTGTAGTAATCCTGAACATATAGGCAGCTAACAACAAAGATTTAAAATGTATAAAACTACAATTGCTAGAATTATAGGAAGAAAGAAACAACTGTAGCTGGTAATTTTAACATATGCTTTTCAGAATTAGTACATCAAGCCAACAAAATCTAAGCCACACTGCAGAGAAGATGTGTGTGTTTGTATTATTAATCTTATCCATATAAATTTAACTTATATAAATTTCATACCCAAGCACAGAATATGTGTGCTTTTTGCATACATGAGGAATATTTAAATACAACTATTTATGAATTAAGTTACAAAAGATGTCTTGAAAATTCTAAATAGCTACCATATGGAATATGTTTTCTGACTAGTGTGATAAAATTAGAACCCAATAACAAAAGGATAGCAAAATAAAGTTGATATGTGTGGAGAGTAAAATATGCCACTACATACTTCTTGTGTTAAAGAGGAAATTGCAAAAGAAATTACATCTAAATGGCAGTGGCATTCTAAATGTAAAAAAAAATTGTGACATGTAGCTAAAGCAATATTCAGAAAAAAATTATAGCTTTAAATACACTTATCAGACTGTAAGGGTTATCAAAAGTAAATGTACCTAGTGCAACTGATTAATGCCAAAAAATAAAAAAGGAGGAAAAATAAAGATATTGGTAGGAAATAATAAGTATTTTTTTATTTAAAAAGAAATGTAAAGCTAACGTGACAGATAAATTCTAGAAAAAAACACTGAGAAAAAATTGAAAGTACTCAAATAAAGAAAAGAATAAAAAAAGTAACTAGTTATAGATACTAAAGATTTCAGTATTTTAAAGCTATATTATAAAAATATAAGTTAATAAATATGAATGCCTAGAGGAAATATATGAATTTCTTGAGAAATACAAAATACCAAAATTGGCCCAAGAAAAACCTGAAAACTTGAAAAGACTAATAGCTATTATAAAAAAGTATTTCAAATCTTCCTCCACAAAGGTACAGATGGTTTTACAGCTGAGTAATAACAAACTTTCAGGGAACAGAAATTGCGATCTTATGCAAGTCATTAAGTGTCTCCTATAAAAGTCATTTCTGAAAATAGAAAAACAGAGAAGACTTCTTAACTTATATTGGAGCTAATATAACCTTTGTGGCAGCTTTTGATTAATCCACTCTAGTTAAGATTTTCTTAGGTGACGTTTATATAATAGAGGGGACTATAAAATTTGAGAGAGGGTCAGAAAAAAAGGCTTGAATTAAACAGATACATTCCATAAACTTGGATTAAAAGAGTCAATGTGATAAAAATGCCAGTTTTCTGCAAGTTGATTTACTATCTTAATGTAATTACAGTAAGAAAATGCAAGGAAGTTTTTTCAAGGGAGTTAAAGTGATTCAAGTGTTTTCTTGAATAAGTTGAAAAGTAACGGAATTTCTGAAGAAAAGAGTTAGATGGATCTGATCTATTCCATCAATGTTTTATATATATTCTAACAGTACGGCACCAAAAATTAATGAGAAAGTGGAACACAATATGAAGACCAAAAGCAGTCCAGAGTGTAAAGGCACAAATACTGTAGATAATAACGCTGGGCCTCCAACCAGAAGGAAATGGGTAAATGAGCATTTAATAAAAGTGCTAGCCCCCTTGTCAGCTATTTGGGAAAATTAAATTAGGGAGCTGTCTTGTTTATACAACAAATTCTAGTATATGCTTGATACCATTCATTCCCCAAATATTTAACTACTAACTGTATGCCAAGAACCGTGCAAAGACTGTGGGTACAGTATTCAGCAAAAACAGAGGAGCTTAGAGTCTAGTAGCAAGATACATAATGGGCAAAAAGTAGGAATGACTGAGAGAATGTTAGTCTAATTTGCTTTGCCCAAACAGTGTAACATACACTTTTGCTTGAAATAATGTAATTAAGAGAACTCTGTGTAATATGAGACTTTCTACAGACTCCAACACAAAATGACTCTCCACCTCCACCCCAGGTTTTGTGTATAATCTTGTGAAAAATATCTAACGCTGTACAGTATTTGGGCGTGTATGTTAATCACATAAAGAAATTTCAAACTGTGGTAGTGGCAGTGTACAAGATACAAATCCTGTGACAGAGGGCCACACAGTTGATACTGAGTAGCAATCTCCTGAAGAAATAAATATATTCATATGTTAAATATAAAACAAAAGAGAATAAAAGGATTAGAAGTGAAATGATGTAGTATTTGTCTGTTCTAGAGGTGGTGACAAACCTCCAATTCTTAAAAGCCAAAATTAAAACTACAGATTTGGTTACTCTGGCTAAAACTAAATCAGCCATGCTATATGGAATGGGTCCAGATCATGGAGCAGCCTACACCAGCGTCAGCAGCCATTTTCTGTAAAAGTCCAAACAGCAAAGAATTTAGGATTTGGAGGCCATATGGTCTCTGTACAACTACTCAGCTTTACTGTTGTAGAATAAAAGCAACCACAAACAATAAATAAATGCATATCCATGGCTGTGTTTGAATAAAGCTTTATTTACAAAAAAAGGCAGCAGGCCCAATTTGGCCAATAGGCCATAGTTTGCCAACGCCTGGTCCAGATCACGCAGCTGTCTGTACTATGGCGTCAACTTCAAACAATATTTATGGAGCACTGAGTCCTTGGCTCAATTCAGAAAATGGAGGCTATAACCTTCCATATACTATTTCTGCTTTTTAGGCTCTTTAGCTTCCATTAAAAAAATGTGTACCCTATTTCCAGCTCAATTATCTAACAAAGAGTAGGGGTCATACTTACCTGGCAACACGGAAGAGCTATATAATAGGCTTTTGCCAGGGTACACAACCTTGTCCTCACTGCCTCAAAGTTGCATTGAGAGTTACAACATTCAAGGAAGATTTTTTTTTTTTTTAGATTCCACATATAAGTGAAACCACATGGTATTATTCTTTTCTTTTTTTTTTTTGATTGGAACAAGAATTTATTTGAACAGATTTATCAGAGGCTCACCAAAATCACAGCAGCATTGACCACAACTGCAACCACAAACACAAAACAAACAAACAAAAATATAATACTTCAGAAGACCCTTGGAATTCCATGGGCAGCTATCAAGGACATTTGTGAATGATCACAGCTTTTTATTCCTCTATTTCTTTCATTACATGTATGTCAGAAGATGGGAAGGTGAGTGGACAATAACAAAGAGACAGACTAAATTGATAGTGTTATATTAATTAGCGCAAAATATGTGAGGATTTCCCAAAGTGTAGCAAGAATGAGATGAGGAAAACAATACAAGCTACAATCAGTAAAATCAGGAATATAAGCAAGGCAGGGGCATCTACTGAATATGACTGAGTCCTCTTAGATTTCATAGAAGGTCCTAGGGTCTTTTTTTTTTTTTTTTTTATAGCAGGTTCTTATTAGTTACCTATTTTATACATATTAGTGTATATATGTCAATCCCAATCTCCCAGTTCATCCCACCACCACCCCCCCTTTTCCCCCTTGGTGTCCATACATTTGTTCTCTACATCTGTGTCTCTATTTCTGCCTTGAAAACTGATTCATCTGTACCATTTTTCTAGATTCCACATATATGCATTAATATACGATATTTGTTTTTCTTTTTCTGACTTACTTCACTCTGTATGACAGTCTCTAGGTCCATCCACGTCTCTACAAATGACCCAATTCCATTCCTTTTTATGGCTGAGTAATATTCCATTGTACATATGTACCACATCTTCTTTATCCATTTGTCTGTCGATGGGCATTTAGGTTGCTTCCATGACCTGGCTATTGTAAATAGTGCTGCGATGAACACTGGGGTGCATGTGTCTTTTTAAATTATGGTTTTCTCTGGGTATATGCCCAGTAGTGGGATTGCTGGGTCATATGGTAATTCTATTTTTAGTTTTTTAAGGAACCTCCATACTGTTCTTCATAGTGGCTGTATCAATATACATTCCCACCAACAGTGCAAGAGGGTTCCCTTTTCTCCACACCCTCTCCAGCATTTGTTGTTTGTAGATTTTCTGATGATGTCCATTCTAACTGGCGTGAGGTGATACCTCATTGTAGTTTTGATTTGCATTTCTCTAATAGTTAGTGATGTTGAGCAGCTTTTCATGTGCTTCTTGGCCATCTGTATGTCTTCCTTGGAGAAATGTCTATTTAGGTCTTCTGCCCATTTTTTGATTGGGTTGTTTGTTTTCTTGTTATTGAGCTGTATAAGCTGTTTATATATTTTGGAGATTAATCCTTTGCCCGTTGATTCATTTGCAAATATTTTCTCCCATTCTGAGGGTTGTCTTTTCTTCTTGTTTATAGTTTCCTTTGCTGTGCAAAAGCTTTTAAGTTTCATTAGGTCCCATTTGTTTATTTTTGTTTTTATTTCCACTACTCTAGGAGGTGGGTCAAAAAGGATCTTGCTGTGATTTATGTCAAAGAGTGTTCTTCCTATGTTTTCATCTAAGAGTTTTATAGTGTTTGGTCTTACATTTAGGTCTTCAATCCATTTTGAGTTTATTTTTGTGTATGGTATTAGGGAGTGTTCTAATTTCATTCTTTTACATGTAGCTGTCCAGTTTTCCCAGCAACACTTATTGAAGAGACTGTCTTTTCTCAAGGAAGATTTCTTAAAGAACAAACAGTTCATCTACTCTTCAGATAATATGTATTATTGGGCCAAATCAGAGCCGAAGAGAAACAGATTATACCACTTCCTCCCACTCAGTCACTTCCTGCAGAAGAACTTTCTTTTTCTGCATTTTTCTTTGGTTTGAAGATATCAGTTAATCTAGAAAGACTTTATAAGAAATGGTCCTAAGATAGGCATTGCTACTTCTACTATAAGAGAATTCTAATCATTATATAATAGTGTACTTCATTGTCACTGGGACGTTGGTATCTGATTTAGAACTAGGAATAGTCATAAATCATCTGAAAAACCTATGTATTTTGCCTCAAGGACTCTGTGAACTATATAAATGGAAATGGTTCAACCTGACTAATAACAATATGTGGAAGAGAAATGGGCACTCGAAACCACTGGGTGACATAAATAAATTTCTGTATTACCAAGAAAAGCCATTCTGGTGGCAACTTGGCATTAAGTACAAGTCCCCAAAATAGTCATATTCTTTGATCTAATAATTCCACTGTAAGAAATTATCCTAAGGATAATTTATTGCAATATTTATTGCAACATTACTTTTAATAATTTAAAAAGACCTAGAAACAAAGGATATGTTCCAAAACAAAGAATTAAGTAAATTATATAAGATCCATAAGATGAAACAGTAAATAAGCATCATTTATGGAAAAATATTTGATGACATGGGAAAACCCTAATAGTACACTTTTAAGTATCAAGAACAGGAATTTAACACAGTATACATCCTACAATCCCAAATACCACAATACTGGGATTAGGAAAGAGTTTTTGGCATCTATACAAATCTGTATTTTCTAAAACTCTATAATGAACATAAGTTGTTTTATTTAATAAAAACTTACATTTGACAAGTACATTCACTTTGACACTGGTCTCACAACTATAAATTTGTCATAGGGAATTAAAAAGGTAAGTCAATGTACTAGGTGTATTAGGTAAAACATGAGAACATATAAAATTGACCTGTTTATAATACATCAAAATTAGAAATTATAATAAATTTATAAATTATAAATCTACAATTATATTTCTTGTTTTTCATGAATAGGAGAATATATTTTCCAAGTGGTCAAGTCCCTAAGAGACTCGCAACCAGAAAACAATGGTTTTCAAGTCTCAGTGCTTCAGGGTTATTGTGGGGAGGCTGTAAATAATGACATACTTATCTCCAACAACGAAGGATGTTCCACAAAGCAATGAAGAATAAAATGCCTGTGGACCCTTTCATCACTGTTTCTGTTTTACAAGTTAGGGTTCTGAGAAGTTAATTTGGAAGAAGAGTTTTTGTGGTTATCTGCATTCGCCCCCTCAAGATCCATTCCTGGCCCTTTTCTGACAGCTCCTGCCTCAGGAGGCTAATCTCTTCAGATTTCAAGACTGAATCTCCCAGGCTCCCCTGCCTGGGTTAGGCTGATGGAAGGCATCAACAAGCGGACAGAAGGGTCTTGGTATATACCTTACCCCCAGGATGTAGTTTTTAGCAGTGGTTGCATCTTACAAAGCTGCAGGTGTTGAATGGCCCTCCTTCAAAAAAAGGTAATCTCTTTCCCTCTTTACCCATTAAGCCAAAAGATGGTAACAACTTCCCCTGTGGCCGGTCCCTCTGCACTGCACCATCCCTTGGTAGTTCTGTTAACTCTACTCAAAGTTCATTCGCTAAACTTTCTTCAATTAAACCACTTGTGAATATCATCTGATCCCTGTTGGAACCTTGTCTATTTTAGGAAAAGAAAAAAAAAAGCCTTTTTAGAAATCACTGCCTTCGAGGAAAGTCAGGTCCCAAAACTTTCATAAAGCTTTACAAATATAACCTTGACACGAAAACTGCAAATTTAAGCTATAGCTTGAAACTATGGAACAGACAAGTTAAAAACTGTCACTATGACAAATAACAAGCATTTAAATTAATGACTGTGGAATGAGATCTACTTAACTTTTGCCTTGAAATTCAATGAGATTCAGGACAATCTGTTACTGAAAGGCTTTCTTTAGAAAACTGATTATTCTTAATACTCTTTTCAAACAAATATATATACTTAATAATGAAATGGACAGCTATAGAAAAATATTTTGCAGATCAGCAACTTACCTCTTTGAACTTGTGACTGAGCTTGCTTGTGTCCAGGTCTGACGGGGAAAACATGTCCTCATTCTCAGGCAGCTCGAAGACTTCAATGGCGATGTCACTGCCAGGAAGAACAGGTCCTACCTCATCCTCCTCTTCATCTGTGGCATATTCTCCTGTCTGAAAGGAAGGGGATTTCAGAAATCCAGCTGTCCTGACCCATGTGGAGGTGGGTTATTTTAAACTATTTTACAAAAGAGAAATAAAATATGTCACCAAATGGTAAAAGTGTTAAGTAGGCTTTTGAGTCAAGCATGCCTCATTCAGCCAATGTTACAAACAAGTGTTAGTTCAAAGATCCAAAGTCACATGTCTATGCCATTTATAAGTGCATTTCTAAAAATCTAATAGCATCAGCAGTATCTTTAGTAAAGCAACAAAATCTTTATTTTAAATCAAAGTGTTTGATGTTTTTACTAAATAAAATTATGTTGCTAAGGGAAATAAGTAATTCCTTTAAATTCCCACCACCTGTAGTGAATAAGTCACCCAATATTGACAGCAGGGAAGAAGGAAGGGGAGACCAAAAGATTCATCGAGTTGGAAAGGACCTTAATTAAGCCTTACAAAGGTTTAGTAGATTGATTCTCCTAAGTTTTAGAGTTCAGTCAACTCTGTTTCATTTGTTTGTTTAACTAACATGGTAGTTAACTAGTGACCTAAAGGATTAACCAAAGGTTTCTAACTTACAGCCCACACAGGTGTATTGCTTTGCCTATACAGTACTACTTTCATAAATCTCAGCATTTTGGCAATGTTAAAAACTTTCACCTAAGATTCTAGATTTCCAGTTTTTCTTGAGAAAGCCAAAGATCTGGCAATATAGGCACATTACCACATGATAACCACTGGCCAGAGTCAGCAGTCGTTGTCCCTTTACACAGGTACACTTTCTAATACACCCTAACTTCCATAATTCATTATTCTAAGCTGTTAGCATCACTCCTTCGTGATACCCACGGGCCCCTGTAGGTATGTGAGTTCATGACCCTTGGAATAAACATTCCTCCTCACCACTAAGTTCCTTAACATTATTAGAAAGTAGCTCCTCTCTTGGCAGCATCAGGCTATGAGACTCTAATTCAAAATAATTGTTTGAAATCTATACCTTCTGATGTAATTTAAAGATAAATCACTGAGTCACAGTGTTGAAAAACAAAGTTCATTTAATTCACCCCTGTTCCTTCAGGTAGTATTACATTTAATACATAAAACAGCTAGGGATTCATATTGCTTTTAAAAAAAATTTCATAGTGTACTGAGTGATCTATTCCTTTGATTAAAGAGGCTTAGCATCTGACTGTTATTTTTTCTTTTGGTTCTACACTATATTCTTCTTGCTAAACCTGAAACGGTATTTACTTGACTATGTTTGCAAATGAAGGAAATCCAATCCTTAACCTCAACGTGATAATTCCTAATTTCTGGAAGACCATTAATGAATTGCCGTCTGACTTCTCTCTTTCAAAGTAAAATAATTCTAGTTTCCTCGTAGGTCTCATTCTCTGTAATTGTCTTTGCGCCTGTACTCTGACTTCTCTCCAAGCTCTTGGTATTTCTCTTAAATTGTGGTGTCCAGAAGTAGATACAATTTCTATTAAGGAATCTGGCGGGCATTGACCACGATGAACAAACAAAGGATGCCTCAGCATCCTCAGACTCTTTTTCCACACACAGAGACTATTATCATGAAGACTTTGACTTTGGTGGCATTTGTGTATATAAGTAAGGTCAGGATATTTCATATAGTGCAGTGATTTTACATGTTAGTTAGAACCCCCCTTCCCCCGCACAGCCCAAATATAATCAGCAATGCTTTGACTGAAAGGGAAAGAGGTGGATGGCCTCCATCTTTTTTTTTTTAATTTTTTTTATTTTTGGCTGTGTTGGGTCTTTGTTGCTGCGTGCGGGCTTTCTCTAGTTGTGGTGAGTGGGGACTACTCCTTGTTGCGGTGCGCAGGCTTCTCACTGTGGCGGCTTCTCTTGTTGTGGAGCACGGGCTCTAGGCGTGTGGGCTTCAGTAGTTGTGGCACATGGGCTCAGTAGTTGTGGCTCAGAGGCTCTAGAGCGCAGGCTCAGTAGTTGTGGCGCATGGGCTTAGCTGCTCCACAGCATGTGGGATCTTCCCGTACCAGGGCTCGAACCCGCGTCCCCTGCATTGGCAGGCAGATTCTCAACCACTATGCCACCAGGTAAGTCCTGGCCTCCATCTTTATACTATATAGCTCATCAGCACCTGGAAACCTAGGGGTCTTTAGAAACCAATCTGAAGGGAATTCCCTGGTGGTGCAGTGGTTAAGAATCCGCCTGCCAATGCAGGGGACACAGGTTGGATCCCTGGTCCAGGAAGATCCCACATGCCGCGGAGCAACTAAGCCAGTGTGCCCCAACTACTGAGCCTGCGCTCTAGAGACTCTGAGCCACAACTACTGAGCCCATGTGCCACAACTACTGAAGCCCACGCGCTCTAGGGCCCACGTGCTGCAACTACTGAGCCCACATGCTGCAACTAGACCCAATGCAGCCAAAAATAAATACAATTTTTAAAAAAAGAAAGAAAGAAAGGTCTGAGGTCTTCTGCCAGCGTTCAGTAGGAGGGGCAGGATGGGAATAAAGACGCAGACCTACTACAGAATGGACTTGAGGACACGGGGAGGGGGAAGGGTAAGCTGGGACGAAGTGAGAGAGTGGCATAGACTTATATATACTACCAAATGTAAAATAGATAGCTAGTGGGAAGCAGCCGCATAGCACAGGGAGATCAGCTCGGTGCTTTGTGACCACCTAGAGGGGTGGGATGGGGAGGGTGGGAGGGAGGGAGACGCAAGAGGGAAGAGATATGGGGATATATGTACATGTATAGCTGATTCACTTTGTTATAAAGCAGAAACTAACACACCATTGTAAAGCAATTATACTCCAATAAAGATGTTAAAAAAAATAATAATAAAGAAAGAAAGAAAGAACCCAGTCTGAAAATGTCTAAACTGTAAATACCATTCTAAGTGTCTTTGGCACTGGCAGGGCAAGGTAGCTGAACAGTGGGGCTGGTTGGTTCCAGATTGCTTCCATTCATGGTATGATTAGTTCCTATAAACCTTAAAAGGACTCTAATCCCAGACTTGGTATTTTTTTTGTGTGATATTCTGTAAATTAATTCATCTCCTATTTATACATATTTTTAGAACTAATAGGTACTTTATGAATCCCAGTGATGTTAATTAATAGAAATGTAGCAAGGCTGGCAAAGTGCACAATCTCAAGATAACCTGATGAAAGTTTTGATTTAGAGATATAAAACTCTGTGCTTATTTTTGACCCTATAGTTACAACTAGCAGCAAAGCCGGTTATTATGAAGGCCTAAGCCAGGTACATAAAATTCACTTCTATATCAGATCAATTTGATGACTATCATGAATGACTCAATAAAATCTTAAGTTAAATTTAAAGTCCGATGACAATGCAGCACATTTTAAACATAAGAGTTGAACTGAGCAATTTGATTTCCCTTTGCCAGCTTGAAAATAGATACTTCTTCACCATATCTAAGGGAATGAACATTAAGCATGTGCCTAGGAGGGGGCCTAACCTATAACAGGATCTTAACAAACATTTTTAAAAGAATAAATCCAAGAACGCCAATTGCATTTACTTGGTAATATCTATAACCTGCTATAAGGAAGTTTTCAATAATATCAAGAAAATGCACTGCAAAGTCATTTGATGAGAAGGCAGCATTCTATCACATTTATTTTTTTAATGCTCCTTTTAGTGAATAACAGGATAAGGGTTTGTACAATATATACAATTCTTACCCCTAAGTATAATTCTGGCTTTGTTACCCATTTGAGTCATCAAAATTATCTCCATAAGTGAAAGTTATTAATAATTCTTTTGATTCTTTTACTTTTTTTTTCTCTACCGGTCTCTCTCCTCAAAACCCAAATCACCTGCAATTCTGCTAAAATTTTTTATCTTTCATTTCATCTTTCCATTTACTAATGTTTTCTGTTTCTAATTAGTCTCATAAGCATCCTGAGGACAAGATGTATATTTTACTGTCTTGATTCTACTTATTACTTACTAGAGACTCTGGATAGGGTGTTTAAAAACATTACATTGCCATTCTCTCTCGCAGATCATTTACCACTCCCATCCTAAATAGGCTTTAGAATAAAGGGTGCATTTACTACAGAACCTCATAAACACCTGGAAGTTAAAAAGTTACATTTGGTAGACTTAGAATATGTGTTCTTCTGATTCTTTTATCTTTGTGGAAAATGGACATTATTTTTATGGTAGTCTGCAAATAAAACAAATTACATGGAATGATAGGTTAGCAGAATTTCATAAACCTCAAAATTAAATTGGACTGAATCTGACATTTACAGAGGAAGATGGACAATGTTGTACCCCCCAAAAGTTACTACAACAAAGTATTTCCAGTGGTATCCAGGTCCTTCTCTTTATCTCTTTATTCTGAAAAGATTCAGCATCTTTCAAGTAAACAGAGACTCCTGAAAGTTCTTCGTCCCAACCTGCAAATCCACTTTAAATGAGGCAAGAATAGTTCTTGCCTTTTCATCTTCTTGTCTACCTTCTTGATTAACATCTTATACTTTTTAATGGCTTCCCAAAAAGGGTCAAAAAAAAGAATAGTGATTGTTTTGTAACTTACTATGTGCCCACCACTGTACATTCCTTAAAAAACTAACTGATATAGGTATTACTATACCATGTTAACCTGAGGAAACTGAGGTTCAGAGACTTTACCCAAGGTCAATTAGTTATGTTGCTGAAGCTACACATCTAACATATTCCAAAGCCCATGCTCTTTCTTCTATGCTATCCTGCTTACAGTCTACAGAACTAAAGCTTTGTAGAAAAAAAGATGGAAATAACATTCCTTTCATTTTTCTCCAACCAAAAACCCTGGTGCATAATCCTATTGTGTTGAAATTCACCCTCCACATCTTTGAACATGATCATTCAGTTCACTTTGAAGACTTGCACCTGCCTGCAATGAGCTCCAAAGTTCCTGTCCTCTTCTTTTCTCTCATAATATGCTCACCCTGGGCAAGTGCATAGAAGTCCCCTTCAAAGGTTTGGCTCACGGGCATGCTGACTGCTGTTTCATGCACGCTTTCTTATATAAACCAGAACCAGAGCATATAATCTATAGAATTAATGCAGTGTCTTAAAATGGATGAAAAAGATTCTTGCAGGGCAAAATGAGTGCTAAGGTCCTCTAGATTTTTATGGTTTTTCTCTTTTACATTTCCTTCTCACATCTAATTTTCTTGAGCTACCAGTCTTCACTGAATCTTTGCAAAGCATTGTATCTGCTTTCATGGACACAACTTCCTTTATACTCATATGCTATTGGAGGATTTAATATTTTATTAAAATACATAATTACAATGTTAAGTACAACTGACAGGTTCTGCCTCTTCTGGTGGCTCTGGTGGGACCAGAAGCATGTAGACATATTAGAGCCTTGAATACTCAGGAGGGCTGTAGATCTCAGTGTAGGTTTTACAGAAGGAACAGATAGTATCTGTTACAGTGGTGAGTTAAGTGGTGACCAATTAAAGAATCTTGGTTTTGAAGTCACTTAGGCCTGGGTTCAAATCCCGGCTCTTGATATTGGTAAAGTTAGTTTTCAGATCTAAGTTTCAATTTCCTCATCTATGAAGTGAGGATAAAAATAGTTCCTTAGTATAACAAGCTTGTCATGACATTAAGTTAGGTGGTACCTGTAGAGTGTTCAACACAAGGTCAGGCACGTGGCAGTGCTCACAATAAGTGATCACTGCTGCTGCAGTACTTATACTACAATAGCAACAGGCTAAAGGCTTCATCAGATCTTGTAACCAGACATCTGCTAACTTTTGGTCTCATAAATATAATGTCCTAGAAGACCTTGCCACATGAATCTTTTAAAAGCAAACTGGTCATTTCTGAAGTAAAACTCTTCCTTTCCCTAAACCTGCTCCTCTTCTTGGATTCCCAGTTTTGGAGTAGGTACCAGCTTCTACCCAAGGCCAAGCAAACTTCCAGGCCTCTGTTCTCCTCACTGATCGACTCCCCTCCTGCCCCGGCGGTCCGAGATGAATAGCCATCTACTTAGCACATGCCGTGAAGCTGCTGGCGTAAGACTCTTCTAACCCACTCCTTTATGTTTCCATGGCATGCCTTCTGTCACTCAGGAAGCTCGGCTGTTTTCATATCTGCCTCCTCCCAACTACTTCTTTCAACTGCAGGTTCCCTGAGAATGCCAGGCATAATCTATCCCTGTGATCCCAGTGTGGCTGGCACACTGCTTGGCATACAGTAGGCGCTGAACAAATGTTTGCTGAGTGAATTAATACAGTTTTAGCCACATCTGCACAGCACAGCAGAGCCTGATTTTCCTGTTAATGCTCAGCTTTCAAGTAAGAAATACAGTGAAGCACAGCTGCAGCTGGGGCCTAAATGACCCTGTTGGGGATTTTCTCTTGCTGTTAGGTTCAACCATTAGCAGTAATTTTTGCTGCAGCAATGTTTGTTCTGGTAAATTCAGGGAAACTAAATGGTGCTAATCATAAAAATAGCCTTAATTACGCAGTTTTTATTGGAATTTGTTTACTGGAATTGAATTTGGTTATATATATTTTCAGACTCAGTTCTGTGGGAGAATAGAAGAGAGTTGCTTTTTCTCTGGAGGAGAAAGACCTCAAACTAACACTTTAATGTTTAAAATTCCTAAGTCTGTGCCAACCATCCAGATGGCTTTCAGCAAAAGCATCCCCTTCCCTGCAAAGGCATCTCTCTTTCCATTTTCTGTCAGTTGACTTCTGTGTGTCCTGATTTTGTAGTGTTGCGCTACTTAGTCTCTTTTCCCATCACTGGGAATAACAGCACCTTCTTCATAAGGTGGTTGGGAGAATTTCTAGTAGTGATATATTCAAAGTATTGATCACAGTGCCTAGAATATGCTAAATGACAAGATGACTTTATGACTACGATTATTTTCACTGTGCCTCGTTTCTCCAGGACAATGCCACAGAACAGTACAACAAAAAAAGAGCATGGCTTGGGGGCTGGAGAGACCAGGGCCCCAAAAGAGAAAAAACAATGTCATAGCTGTATGATAGTGGGCAAGTCATTTAGCTTGTATCTTCCGTGATCTCTTCTATAAAATGGTTCAAAAGATACCAATCTCATAGGTATTGAGAGGATTCAAAGAAATAAAATATGTAAAACATCCAACATGATGGCCCAAGATATGTATTCATTTCTCTCGTTTATCAAGTCATTCAAAATTTTCTTGTCAGTCTTTGTTCTCAGAATGTTTTCTGACATTTCACTCCATTCTTACTGTCTAGTCGTCAAATCAAGAAACATCTAAAATCTCTATCTTGAGTACTCATAAGGCCTCTTGTGTTCCCTGCCTTCAGATGCTCAGCTCCTCAGGTCACTGATAATACTGCTAGCAAATTATTCTTCCTAAAATTCTGACCAGATAGATATAAGATTTGCCTATAAAATCTTCTGTAACAATTCAAACTCATTTTTCCCTTCTTAAAATTGTTACAGCAATTGTGGTAGACCATTCAAAAATCAGAATTAGATATTACAGAGTTTTAAAGTTTTTTTTTAGTTTTTTTCTCCCTTCCTTTTCAAAAGTATACTCCTCAAAAGCAGGGACTCTCTTTACCACTCTGGTAGGTAGGCTCTAAAATGACCCCTAATGATCCCTTCTTCCTGGACAATCATGCTCTTGTATAATCCTTTCCCTTGAATGTGGACTGGATCTACAGACTCACTTCTTTTTTTAAAAAAATTTATTTATTTTTTATTTTTGGCTGTGTTGGGTCTTCGATGCTGTGTGCGGGCTTTCTCTAGTTGCGGCGAGCTGGGACTACTCTTCGTTGCAGTGCACGGGCTTCTCATTGTGGTGGCTTCTCTTGTTGCGGAGCACGGGCTCTAGGCGCACGGGCTTCAGTAGTTGTGGCACATGGGCTTCAGTAGTTGTGGCACACGGGCTCAACAGTTGTGGCTCGTGGGCTGTAGAGCGCAGGCTCAGTAGTTGTGGCGCATGGGCTTGGTTGCTCCACGGCATGTGGAATCTTCCCAGACCGGGGCTTGAACCCGTGTCCCCTGCATTGGCAGGCAGATTCTTAACCACTGCGCCACCAGGGAAGTCCCTACAGACTCACTTCTAACAAGCACAATACAACAAAAGTGATGGGGTGTCACTTCTAAGATTAGTTTACAAAAAACTGTGACTGGCATCTCTTTTGTCTTCCTGCTCTTGAAAAACAAGCCACCATGTTGTATGTGGCCCCATGGAGAGGCGCACATCACAAGGAACTGATGTTTCTGGCCAACAGCCAATAAGGACCTGAGGCTTGCCAAAAGGCACATGAGGGAGCTTGGAAGTAGATCTCCTGCATTCTGCCAACAACTGTGAGTGAGCCTGGAAGCAGATCTTCCTCCAGTTGAGCATGTATATGACTGCAGTTCTGGCTGAAACCTTATTTTTGGCCTTGCAAGAGATCTTGAGTCAGAGGTATCCAGGTAAACTGACCCACAGATACTGTAATGTGTGAATACTTCTTATTTTAAGTTGCTGAGTTTTGGTGGTAATTTGTTATAGAGCAATAGAAAGGGGGTACTGCCATAACAAATATAGAAAAACAGGGAAGTCTGGAAACAGGCAGTGAATGAAGGCTGGAAGAATTTTGAAGAGTATGTTAAAGCAGCCTAAATTGCCTTGAAAAGACTGTAAGTGGAGATCTGGAAGGGGGATCCTTGTTGTGTAGTGGCAGAAAGCTTTGCCACATTATCACCTTCTGTAAGGAAAATGTAGGAAATATCCCTACTGAACTGAGTGAGCCAGGGAAGTAGATTTCCAAAGTGCTGAAGGCGCTGCCTGATTTCTTCCTGCTGCTGCTACTAAAATATGACAGAGATCAATTGAGAGGACTGTTGAACAGAAAGGAACCAAGACTTGATGGTTCTGAAAGTCTTGATTCTAAAATTAAGAAATGGTTTCCAAACAAAGTTCAAATCTAGGATACTGTCATGGTCTAAAAATGAAGCAGCAGCTGTGACCATTAAACTCTTTTGTTAAGAATTTTGAGCTTAGGAAACTCAAATTTTTTATAATAGGTGGTAAGCAAGTCTGTCACCTACCCTGAAGAGAGATACTATCTCTATTTTCCAAGGTTGTTCACTATACAAATATCATTGAAAAAATAATCTGAAACAAAGGCCATCATGCCTCTGCTCACAAGACATGCAGAGAAGTGAGAGAGCCATGGGGGAATTGTCTCCCAACAATATCCACCCTCATTTCTACATTATCTTGGCAACTGGTGAATTTTTCCATGAGTATGACATTCCCTTGACTACACTGATAAGTGTGACCAAGACTGGCTAGGACCAAAACTGTTCAGTCTGTCTCACAGCATATAATTAAAACTACTATTAAAAGAACTCCAAACAGCAGAATGAGCCCAACTTGCAGTACCGAGATCAACCATACTCCCCAGGCTTCCAGACTCTACTGGCTAAACAAATCCCATAAACCATCAGGGTCTACCTTAGAAATCTAGGTGGCTTTCTCCTTAAGCTTCTTCATTGAGTTTTCCACTTGGTCTAAGGTATTAATCCAGATATAGCAGGAAGTATCAGTGATTGCACAGACTAGGCATTGGACCACAGGAGGAAATCTAGGGTTCAGGGCAATTCTATCACCCATATCAACCCTGGCCAGTGAGTTGAGGTCAACCTGAATGCCTTCCAGGATAGAGGTGGTGTCATTGATAACATCACCTAAAGTTTGGAACAAATTTTGGACCACCTTATCTAATTAAATGACTCCAAACCTAAGAATAATTGCATATAAATAAAAAGTCAGCTATCCCCCAGGAAAGCAACCCCGATTAACTAAGAACAGCCTCACTTCGGAGGGATCTCTAATGTCATCTGAGGGCTACATGATCTGATAATTACAGTGTTTCTTTTAATACATGAAGGTCTCTTATGACTACCCCTAAGCTTCATGAAAAGTCTCAAGAGTTTGATCAATTGCCACAATTTGTTTCTATAGTTTGCCATCCTAAACTTTAATCTGTAATTTTCCAAGTGACAGACCAACAGGCTGTTGACAGCAGCTCAAAAGTCAGTAAAAATATCACAAGGTTCATCAAGGGGAGTACTGGCCAGAGTTATAAGTATGACCTTGAATTCTGCCCAATGAGCAAAGTGACCATGTTCATTTTTGGGTCTGCATAGCTAGTGCTGAGGTTGGAAAGCCTAGCAGATGGAATTGGACAGCTTGGCTGAACCATTGGTGAAACAAGCCCAGGCATTTAAGGAAACCTCTATGAACCAAAGGCCTCATTGAGCTAGAGGCCTTGTTTCAGGAGGATAGTAGCAGATAGTTCCCCCCAAATAAAAAGCTGCTACTCGTTCATGTAAATCTAAGATGCTGCTGGGCCAGGCTAACAGCTTTCTTGAATCTATCACTTCCATTTGACAAGCAAAGTCTGTTGGGCCCTTCCAACCTTATTGATCAGTGAGGTCAAGCTGACCCACATCAAACTGAGAATATTAGGCCAGAGAGTGACAAGGCCTCCATGGGTCAAGCATTCAGTTTCAGTTTCCATAAGAGCTTAGTAGGAGGTTAATAGCTACCCCATCTCCTCTTTTTTTGGTTGCTGCATCAGGCATGCAGTGTTGTGTTGAGAAATGGCCTGAGTATTCTGGCAGCCATTAAGTGTTTAAATAAACTGCGATTTACCCTTCTCTTCCTGCGATTCTGTATTGTTTCTGCTGGACCACCTGGAATAAAACAGGGAGAGTCATCTACATATCCTACTATCACTTCTCTATATGTGGCAATCCTTGAGTGGGAGAATCTCCACTGTCACTAATGGCACAAAAAACTGCAGGCATATAAGAAATCAATTCCATTGCAGATTTAGCAGTGGAAGCATAACAGCTTTACATTGCATCTGCCAAAAGGGTCCCATCCACCCTTTAAAGGCCTCTTCAGCTTTCCTTCTTGCTTTGGACTCTGCCCAAACCACATCAGTTGAATCTGGATATTCTTTCTCACTATGGGATCAGGTGAGATGCTGACTGGTGAGCCAGTATCCACAGAACCATAAAGTTTGAGTGCCTCCCCTCCCAAAGTTTCCCAGTATATTCAAGGGGTTCGTATAGCATTTGATCTCTCTGGAGGACAAAGAGATCTATCGTAGCCTGACCCCTCATCATCTTTCTAAAAGCAGCTGAGGTTAGGGTAGTAAGAGGGGGCATCAAGGGGTACGGAGGCAGAGAGAAGCTCTGTGCCTGTAATAAGGTGCCGTAATAATTCATTTTCAATTATTCAATTGATTCAACCATTCAATTTCATGTAATAAGTAATAGTGCATTTTCAGTTTTGAGCAGTGCAGTGGCTAATATGTTTTAACCAAACTTCCAATGTCTGTGGTCCACCTAAAGCACTATGCAGGGTGAGTCATCATTACTGATAAAACCAATTTAGCTTCAGGGAGTTTTTGACTCAGAAGCCTTATCCTTGACTCCTACAACAGGGACTCTGTTATGGAGTCCATCTCAATCTGGAGTCCAGTCATAAGTGTAGTGTGAACATAAGGGATGGGGACATTTTTCAAGTGGTAATGCTGACTGCAAGAATTTATCCAGATTGTTTTGAACAAAATAGTGTCTCATTCTCTGGTGAGTTACTTTTATCAGCATTATAGACCAGTTAGGATCCAAATACTCATCCATGGTTTCCCACAGGAGTTTGTCAATCTGAAAGAAATCTCCCTGACAGGGCTAAACTTCCCTTATAGCAGTCAAGACCCACTGCAAAAAGCTTCACGACATTTTACTGTCTGAGTGAATCTAAAGTTGGCATGATAAACTGCAGGAGGGGTTGAGTCAAAAGGCAGCTCAACTGTTGCTATTTCTCCTTAACTAGCATTATGTTCCTTGTCCCATAATCTCCCCAGTGAACCAGCCAAAGTTTTAAGGATTTACCAGGCTTTTGACTATGACAATGACAAATTCCTTCCTTTCATGCTCAGTGTCAGTATGTATCCCTGTAACTGCTGTCTGAACAAGGTCAAGACCTTCTTCTAACCCAGAATGGGTCTTCATACTAGTTGATTTTTGTATCACGATTTTTGTGTTGGTATCTCAAGCCACAATTTCCGAAGAGTGATAAGAGAGCCAGAGGATTCCTGCACATGCAGGCATGTCAGTAGAGACACCCAGACATGCCTGGTAACCTGCATCTTTCATAACAGGCAGTAAGTATTACTGTCCTTACTCGAGAGGGAAAGTCTACCTGTATCTTCCAAGACTGTTATCTATACAAACACTTGAACAGATAGTCTAGAACAAAGGGCAGTCAATGCCTCAGAAATGTTAGAGCCTTGGAGAGAATTGTTTCCCAATTTATTTATTTATTTATTTTTTACTTATCAAAGTCTTCTGGTGTTGACATTTTACCCACTCAAATGAAGCACAGAAACCTTATTTCCCTTTACCCCGATTATTATTTAATGGAAAAAATGTCTAGAAAGTCAGCTGATTTTTAAAGTCCCTACAATATTATTCAGTTTACCTTTTCAAAGACTTTCCAACCATTATTCCTTTCTATATACTCAGCTCTGCAGGTAAACTGGTCTTTTTATTTCTTGAGCACACCTAATATTGGCCCAGCTTCTTAGTTACAGAAAACAAACAATAACAACAAACAACTTCTTGCTGATAAAAATTGAAACCATAAATCTCAAATTCATGCTTTTACTTTTGTATGTCCTTTGTTGTGATGATTCTTTTATACTATGGTTATCTGGCCTTTTGACAGATTGCCTGGAAAATGATTTAAATTCTTTACCATATATATTTATTGTTTCCACAGCAAAATAGCAAGCTTCTTGGGAGTATAAACTATATTTTTCTATGACTCAATATTTCTAATTCAATTCCTCTTAATAAATGATAGCTACTTACTAAGACATAAATGCCATTGTCTTTAAATCTCTGATAAATATATTCTATATGAGGAGGGAACCAGTGATCCCTATTTTTCCCACTGAGATCCAGAACTAAACAGTCAACAGACCAAAGTAGACCTCTGTATTCAAATGTCACATTGCAATTTCAAATTGGCAGCCTTCCTTGAGTTTCATTTTATTTGCCAAGGAAACAATGAAGCACTTATTCTGATGCCAGCAGGACTGTGGGAAGAGACTAAGAGATTTGTATTTCCCTAAATCTTTAATCTGCAGAAGAGAACAACTACACTGACCAAGTGGCACATGTTATTATTATCTTAATAATTCTTTAATCATACAACGAATTGAATCTTGGAAAATATGGTGTATTCATATAAAAATTGACTCATATGATTGCAAAAATGCTGATTATCACATAGAACCAGAAGTTACAGCTACAGAATTTATAGTAAACAAAAAAGTAAAACCAACAAAAATATTATTGATGGTATTTCTATGGATTATCTACAGATTAATAATAAATATAATCTCAAACTTATAATTCCCTTTGAGGGAGAATAATTTTACTCCTTTCCTCATTATGGCTATCTGGTGGTTTGTGGAAGCAATTTCTTCTTGAGAAGTGTCTGTAATACCAGGACTCAAAAGTCTTTACGTCAGTTTTCCTGGCATCTTTAAACTGGACAACTCCAGCTCTGATTGCATCTAACCTTTCCCACAAACTCCCGTTACCCTAGGCTATTTACAATGCATATTCTGTTCCAGCAGGTGTGAGGCTGAGTGGAGAAATCTGTAATCTTAAAGAAGTACTATGAGAGTCCCACTTTGAGACACAGAGTCTCAAGTCATTTTATAGGTCCTTGGAGAGCAGGAATCATGTCATATTCACTTTATATCCACATAACTATTAAACATAAGCAATTGGACATGGCAGATTTTAGTTTTCTTCATTAAATATTGAGTTGACACAAAGAGTATTTATGAAATATACAAAAAGTATAATGAATAATGATGTAACCACCACCGGTTAACTAACAACTTAAGAAAAGGAGCAGTACCACTACATTTCAATTATAATCCTCTCTGTGTGCCTCCCTGATTCTATTTTAGTCGCCTGCCCTTCGGAATAATTCTGCTGAATTTTATTATTCTTGTTGTTCTTTAGTTTTACTATATTTTTTTAATGACTAAACAATGTATCATTAATTTTTACATGCTTTTAAACTTCATATAAATGGAATCATGTATTCTTCTGTGCCTTTCTCCTTTTAATGGTATGCTCCTGAAATTCCTCTAACTGTTGTGAACTGCAGAAACAACTTCTGTGTATCATTCCACTGAATGAATATACTACAATATATTTACCCATTCTCTTCTTGATAGAGATGTCAGTTGTATCCAATTCTTTTCTATTACAAGAATGATATTATACATGTTTTACATCTCATGAATTTAAGAATTTTACTAAGGTGTTTAGGAAGAAACATAATTGTTGAGTCAACTTTACTAGAGAATGCCAAATTGTTTTTCAAAGTGAATGGGACTATTTATACTCCTATTGCAGAGAATAAGAGTTCCTTTTACTCCATATCCCCACCAAAACTTAAAATATCCAATTTAAATCAATTTAGTAGGTAGGAAACAGTATTTCATTTTGGTTTTTAACTTTTACATTTTGATTCCTAATATGTTTGGGCATCTTTTCATGTGTTCGTTGGCCACTGAGATTTCTTCTGCTACGATATGACTATTCAAGCCAATAGCCCATAAGCAGTCTTTCCCACTGGCTCATGGAGGACTCTTTAGATAATTCTCTTTCAGTTATTTAGTTTTCAAATATTTTCTTCCAGCTTCCGGTATGTCTTTTTGCTTTCACAAAGGCATTCTTTTGATGAATAGAAGTTCTTAATCTTAATGTCAATTTTCTCAATTGTTTCCTTTATGGATTTCCTTAACATAATGAACCATTTCTTACACTGAAGTCATAAAGATATTCTTGTACACTGTCTTCTAAATTTTATAGTTTTGCTTTTCACATTTGAATAGTTAATCTATCTGGAATGTAGCCCATGGGGCTCTAGCTTTAAGATGGAGTTCTTCAATTAGAATTCCACTTTGGGTGGGCCGTGGGCTTTTTCTATTGTAACCCAAAGCAACACCAGTTACAGTATAATCATAATATAGAGAACACTTAGGATAAGTATGACATTATGATAGAGATATGAAAGAAGCCAGACATTAAAAAGTATGTACTTTATGATTCCATTCAAATGACATTCTAGGATTGACAAAATTATAGTGTCAGAAAGCAGACTGAATGCTTTTTTGGGGCTGAGAGTGACTGCAAAGTTCTATAAGGGAACTATTTGAGGTAATGAAAATGTTCTGTATCTTTATTGTGGTGGTGGTTATTCATCACACTGTTAACCTAAACACATTTGAAATTGGTGCACTTTATTGTATATAAATTATTCTTCATTAATGTTGATTTTAATATGTGAAATATGGATATATAGTAATAAAAATTATCAAATTACACACTTAAGATCTGCACATTTTGTTCTATGTCAATAAAATAATTTTCAAAAACCCCTTTAAAATCCAGAATTCCAAAAATCAATTAAGAGTTTTTACCACCACCCTTACTAGCATCAATATCAGTTTAAAATAAATGGATCCCTTATCAGACCAGGCAAACCTCCACAGTAAGGCATCTTTAGGATGTCAGTCCTTGGTCAGGTCACCATTTAGTTTTTCCTGCTGATGAAAATGTATTTCTATGATTGAAGGCTATTTCTAAGTTAATACAATGGGCAGGAGAAGATGGTTATCTATGCAGTATTGATCTTGGCATCATTTAGGCCATTTCAATTATTCTGTTTCTACTACATGTTTATTCAGTTATGACTAAAAAGTCATGTCAATGTGAGTCACCAGGTTGCCATTTCTAAGGTTCTAAAGGTTTTCAAGGAATGAAATATGCATATTTATTTTTTTGGTTTTACATGCAGAAGATTTTGGTGCAGTGTGATAGAGATAGGGTCTTCTTGTAAATTCACGGTCTCTCAAAACAATTAAAATGTGGTAGCAAAAGCCCACAGAACGGTGCTAAACCCCAAAGTGCCAAAGACAAGTACAGCTTATTCCTTCAGCCCTTTCCCTATCTTCAATCTCTAGTCTAACTAGGTTTCACATTTCTTTTATCCCTGTATTCTATGCCATTCTTCCTTCACTATTTCAGATTATGTTCCTAACTAAATTTCATTCTCCTCATTTAACTCTACTCTCCACTTTTCATATTAATATCCTTTGAGTGATTCAAGTCAGTTCAATTTCTTGGCTTCCTCTAATCTGCCCAGTGCTGTGCTCATCCCTGTATGTATTAAAAATCAACCAGCTATCGAGACCTGTCATTGAAGACATTACAAGCTTATGGGTAAACAATGATAGAGAGCGATACACAAGGTGCTACTGACTCAATTAAGAAAGGGCCCTCAGCCCAGCTGAGAGAGCCCAGGAAAGCTTTTTGGAGGAGACAGATGAAATCTAAACAGAGCCCTGAAAGGTGAACAGGATTAGTGGGCACAAAAGAGCAAAAAAGAGTGTATGGAATGACATTCAAGGTAGAGAAAACAGGAGGAGCAAAGGCATGGGAAACCACAGGATCCTTATGGCCCACTGGAAAGTTAGTCAGTTTCCCAGGCTAATAAGGCCCATCTCTCACTATGCATTTTAGCATTTTAGAGCTTTTTGGTAAAAAATTATATTCAATTTATAAATGTTTTTAAAGTTGGAAAAATGCTGTCATTTGTGTTTGTTTCTGTGACATTTCTGTAACACTGCAAACTCTGCAGTTCATCACTAAATTGTTCTAGCATGGTTTCTAGAAAGTAAAAAGTCTATAATCTCAGAGGAATTTAATGGCTTAGAAGTACTTGATGAAGTGTATCTGATATTTCATATTTGGCTCATGAATTAATATGACAATGTGGTAGTTGGAAAGAAAATAAGAAAACATATTCAAATCACTTGAATTATGATAAACAAAATAAAACTAAAAAAATGAGCTACAAAAAGATGGCATTATTTAGGCAAAGGTTTCTATTCTACTAATTTCCCTTTACATTGCACATCTTCCTGTCTCTGCTCCATGTTATAAATAATAATGTTTCTATACACAAAGAATATTTCTAGAGAGGACCTTTCAAGTAGAGGAAGATGTCCACCTCCTGGGGATAGTGCACTTATGTGTGTGTATATGTGCGTGTGCACGCACGCATGTGTACACTGCTTAGGTAAGACCAAGAATGGATACAGTCTTTAACTGAATGTCTTCCAAGCACCTTATGATTCTGGGTTTCAATGACAATGACCACAACTATAAATTTGGGGATCACAAACCAAAGGACATAATTAAATTAAATAATTTTAAAGGTCCAGTCAAACTGGAGTCTGTAAACAAGCTGTTTTTCTTGTATTGTACTTCTATTCTTCTGGCTCCTTTAATCACCATAAAGCAATCTCCCTTTTTAATATACCTGACTTTCCATTTCTAAGTTATTCTATCGCTGTTACTGGCAGCTAAAGATAGTGAGAATTAGTTTATGATTTAAAGTGTAAAATCTTTTTACACATTTCAGTATGCCTACCATATAAATTGTGCAAAGAAGTACTACTATAAGTTAAATATATACACGTTTAGTTTTTTGAAAAATTAAGAACTTTGTATCAAACGATCCTTTTCTAAAAAGATAATCACTAGATTTAAAGACAATATAAGTCACCGTGTACGTTATATTTTATAAACATCATACAACTCTGTTGTTGGATATCTTTTTTTTCCCTTGAATATAAATCACAAAATATTTAAAATGTTAGGGGTTTAAAACATCCATGGTTAAATATTAGGAAGTGAGTCCAAACTGCAGAAACTGTGCCTAAAATATGTGCTATGTTTCAGAGTTAATTATTTTTCAATTGGTTATCTTCAAACTATTATTCAACATACAAAACACATGGCTCTAGAGAAGTTCTTCCAAGCACAGAGCTAGTTAATAAGACACATAGAATATTTAACTTCACACATGAAAGCAGGAAGGTACAGATAAGCATTATTTTCCACCAAAAAACAAACCTTAAGGAAATAGTTGTTATTGTTATTGCAGTTGCCAGACACTCCTTGCAATTCAGCCACAGTGTTCTAAAATGGTTGACAACAAAAATTAAAAAAGGCTTTTTCCCCCACTAGAGAGAGCAGCCTAATGAGAGAAAAAACACTGAAGTTCCAGTGCTTGCTGTAACACGAACTTTCAAGAACTAATACCCCTAACGCTTAGTTTCTTAGCCCTATACACACAGCATAAAGCCAGTTCACATTACTAAAAGGCCATCCATAATAACTGCAGTCTCTTGTTCACACGACACCAGCTGCTTCCAGACAGGGACAGCAAACAGCATGAGTCAAGTTTAATGTTATCCCTTTAAAGCTTTTCACATAAAAATTACATTGTTGTAAACCTTTAACACATGCAAACCATAGCTTCCATTGTATTTCTGTCTCTAATTATTACATATTAACACAAGCAATAAAAATGCATATCCATGTAGGCAGTTGCTCTAAATGGTATTCAGTACTTTAAAAGATTCTAATAAAAAATGTTGTCATGATACAGTTGTTAATAATAATTTCCAGTAATAAAAACAAATTATGAAAGAAAGATTAAATTATATTTTAAGAGAAGGAGCCTCGGTTTCTGGAGTGATGATTAATCTTGCTATGAACTACTACACAAAGCGGCTTTGAAATGCCATTATACTCTAAGACTTTAAAGTGTAATAAATATTATATTTAAAGAAGCAAGACCAAAATAATCATATAATTTTAAAAGTGTATGTAAAATAATTCATTTTAATGTGAATGACCATTATATACTTTCTAATTAAAAAAAGTGGTACAGTACCAGTTCATACTTCATTTCCAGTCTGAGCCCACAGGGTTTCACATTGCATATTGCTCTTTGATAGAAACAGATACCCAAAATATACATACATGACCTACGCTACACAAAACATATACCAGAATTACATCATCTCACCATTAAAAGGTAAACATTGATAACTGTGGCGTATGAATGGAAATTAAACTTGTTATTGAAAATAAAATCTAGTTGAAAAATTTACCATACCCCCAGAATTTCATGGGATAGTGCTGACTGTCTGAGGGGTTTACTGAAATCCTCCATGGTTACCTTTCAGATTGTTTTAAAAAAAAAAAAAAGAAGGAAAGAAAGAGAAATGAACAATAATTCCATACATCCAGAAGTACAATCACCCAATCACAGATATATTCAGATCTACGTTTAAAATTTTTCAGTGGTTCAGATTTATACTTCCCTCTTCTTTACAGGATCCTCCCTTTTATTTTTCAGCCTTTAGGCAGAGCCATTTTAACTTTTTTAAAAAATCATAATGTTTACCAGAGAATGAACAGAAACAGGAATGCAATTCAAACTGAACTGGGTGTTTGCTTATTTTAAACTCTATTCTAGTTTAAATATTTGAAGGAAAAAAAACAGAAAATTCAGAAGTTTAAATGAAGTTTGGGTATTATCTATATATTTTAAATTCTACTGGAGTATGATTTATAATTTCTTAAAGCATTAAAACAGATGTATGTAAGCACACACAATACATAGTAAGGTATTCTTAATCCTAAATATGGTTCTGATAAGACGCCCCCTGAACTTTTACAATTTCAGGATATATTTCTCACATTGCAATGTTTTCCCTGTAGGCAATTCAAGCAAGCAACTCCCCTCTGTCAATGTGACAGGTTCCAAGTTAGAATCAATCTTGGATTATTTGACCAAAACCAGAGCTATCCATTCTTCGGTAGACAAAGCTGATCTAAGTGCTGGCTCTGGAAATTAGTTGGATGAACATGGTTGCTCTGCATTTAATTAGAGGTTTTCCTGGCTGGCCCAGGGAATGTCACAGGGGATGTTATCAAATAAAAACGATTCTAACTTTGGAATCATAGGATGATTCTATAAATGATAAGAAAAACAAGAAACCAAGTGATTGATTACACAACTCAGGGTTAGCAAAGATATGTAAATCAATAAATTGTTCAATTACATATAAAATTAAATCAATTATTCAAGGACCATTTACTCACTGGATAACAAATACTGGTTCTTCTCATTTCCAGTATGTCTTTTACTTTTCATTAACACAGAGAGAGAATAAATAAAAAATAAGGACATAACACTCAGATCAATCAATTTAACAATATCTGGTTAAATTGTAACCAGATAGTAAAAAATTAGTAAAAAGTGAATTTAATCAAGTAAATAAATTAACATGTGTACACAAAAGTAGATTTTTACTATTTGCAGGGTTTTCATCTCTCCGATGCACAGAAAATTAATGGTAGGTTTTAGTTGGGCATGCTTTGGTGAGGCAGTGTGTAACACACAAGAAAGGGAAAAAGGTACGTCCGAGAGGAACACGAGAGAGAAAGAAACAATGGGAAAGGGTTCCTTGACCTTTTCAATAAAGTGAAGGTTACTTGGAGTAGCATAATAGCAAGCACCTGCTTTCTATTTCTACAACTTACAGACAGAAGAAAAAGTTTAACCTAAAGCTAAACTCTGTTTTTTTGTAAAATAGTTGTATACTTAGCTATTCTTCGCTTTAAGCCCTATCTTCATAGGCTACTTCTGAATTAAGTATTTACCTATAGTAAAATAATTCTGCAAGTTTTCAATCCCCCTATTATTAGAAATATAGAACAAAGAATTACAGAGCCTAAGTATTACAAGAAACTCCATAAGCCAAAACAGGAATCTTCCTTCCAGCATCTCTTGTTCCCCAGTTACTCTGTGTGTGCCTAAAAACAGACAGACCCATCAGTCTACTCCATTCAAAATCAGCAGTGTGTTGCAAAGAGTCCAGGCCTTGGAGTCAGGAAGACCCTGTTCCCATCCTAAATCTGGCAACCACTAGCTATACCACTAGCAAAAGCCTCAATTACTACGTTTTTAGGAAAACAAAAAAGATCCTTCTGCTTGCTGTAAAGATTACATGAAATCATGTAGGAAAGGCACCTGGCCAAGTGCCTGGCACTGAATATTTATTTACCTTCCTTGCCCCTGAGAATATCTGCTCAGGTGACAATCAACTAACTCTGCTTTCCTTATAAAAACAGGCAAACAAACAAAATCCATATGATGTACTCCTAAGTATAAATGTTGAATGATAAATATTCCTTTTGCATTTAGTCAAATTTTTAAATTAGAGAAAATCTTATATTAAAAAAAAGCTTTAGCTGCTTAAGTTGAAAACTTTGGGGGATGAATGTGATCAATTCCTCAAAATAACTGGAGGAAGTATGTAGTAAATGATCTAAAAATTTCAGTTGGGAAGCCTCAATTAAAGAACTATCTTATTTCCCCTCTTTCCTTGTTAGACCTGATGCTTTATTTCACAGGCTCATGGAATATTAGAAACTGGAAGGAATTTAGAGATTTAGTCCAATACCTACCCGTACTTTAAAGCAAAGACACTGAGGTCCACAGAGACTGAAAAATTTGGCTTCCTCACCTTCCACCACTTGATGTCACCCGTACTCCCCTGAACCTCAGATCCAAATTCTTTCTAACAGAGTGAGCAGGTAAAAGCCAAACCTGCCGAGAATGATTCTACAATCCTAATTCAGGCTTGAAGCCAAAGCAAATCAGTGTCTCTGATAAAACACAAAACTGAAAACTAGGGAAGATGAAAGTTCAAATATTTGAGGAAATCACTTTTTTAGTTTCGAAATCCAAGATAACATTTTCATATATAATATCGTAGTATAGTAAAAAAAAGAAAAACCAAACTTGCCATTTAAAGTGAATTCTGAAAGTGGAAAACTAAATCAACTAAATAGAATTCTAAGAAACTAATTCACTCAAGTGAAGAATTTCTAATGTCTACTCTTAGATCAACAGTTAACTGAAGCACCATTTTAAAATTTTCTACTATAATAAAGAGAGAATACATCCTCATTATACTACAAACAGATGAAAAATTAAGATACATTTGGGTTAGAACACTCCAGACTAAAAATACATGAAAAATATTTGAATGTCTCTTTATTGATCTTCACTAGGTCCTGCTGGCTAGAAACCAAAAAAAGTTCTGGAAAAAGAATATATTCAGATGAGTAGAGGTTGAACATATGAAGTTACACTATCCTTACTTCTATCAGCTGGTATGAAGAAGAGTAGTCGTTTTACCTGAATATTTACTATGTTTATGAAATACTGCAACTAAATTGTTGATGGATCCTTTGACATGCCAATGTGAAACATATGCATGTTTAAACATGTTTATAATAAAGTATGTTGTCCCATTTTATCAATGTACATTTGGCATTTACATTAGAAATAGACCAGCATCTGTCTTATGTTACAACACACAAGGGTTCCATAGAGAAGTTTTCACTTGGGGGTTAGCTTCTATTCATTTGCTTGATCTTCTACAGAGAGCAGGATGCAAAATTATTCCAGTATGTATCTACTCTATGGAATATGTGCTGGTGGAAAAGCTTTGTTCTGCATTATGTTAGCACAAATCATAGTGAGCAGATCCAAAGAACTTTCTCTTCCTGGGGGGGAAAAAAACCTGAAAACACTCAGCAATTTTCAGTACTTTTCTGTGTATGTTTGTGTATGTGTATGTGCCTTTTCACTCAAAATGTTTACTGATTTTTTTGAAAAAGCGTTACATACTTATTGTAGAAAATTTAGAAAAAATTGAAAAAATATAAAGCAGAGAGAGAAAATCACCTAATTCCAACAAAAAAATAGCTACTATACACATTTTGGTATTTTTACCCTTTTTTGTTTCAGTGAATTTATCTTAATACTGTGGTAAAAGAGGACTTATTTGATCCAGAAGTCTTCATACTGTAAATATGATACCATTACTTGATTGATAAGCTAATAACAAACACAAGTAATATTTCCTTTCTGTGAGTTGAATGTCAACACATTCTCCTTGAGAAACTGCAAAGACCTGTCATACTGTTATACGGTAAAGAGAGTTTTATCAAGTAGGGATGTAGAAAGAAGAAATGAAGGAAAAAGAACGTTTGCAAATGCAACTTACCTCATCATCATCGGCATCATACTGGGCATAGTGCTGTTCAAGCAGCTCTCTCTGGCGCCTTTCTTGTTCCAGCGTCTGGCTTATCAACTGGGCAACCTCACTCACTTGTCCTGGTTTTTCTCGCCCAATAACAAATCTATACAAAGGTTAAAGAAAACTGATATAGTTAGACTCTCCAGCAAAAAGGAATGCTAAGAAAAGTAACCAAGCTTCATATTTCATCAGGGTACATCAAACCTCAAAAAACTACTACCTATATTTTTTGAAAGGTATGCCTGGGTAGAAGAAGAGGTTAGCTGAGCAATTAAAGTGATTTTTGCAGCCACAGCCCAAAGGAAAAGAAATGGGAAAAGTAAAGGACCATAAAAAATTATTACTTTAGGAGAAGACAAAACAGATGTAATCCATTCTACAGTACTTTACACATTTTTGATGCCCTGCAAAATGAAAGCAAGCTCATAATTTACTGTACCACTGAACTTCAGAATCATTTTCATAATTATGTCCTCTTTATAATGCAAAAACCACTTCAAAAATATTTTGAGGTATGGCATACCCTATGTGAGTAAATAAATAGAGAGGCACTGACTTTTTGCTAAGCAACTGTAACTGTGGAGATAAGAAAAAGAAGGGGAAACAAATGTAGTTTTTGGTTTTGTTTTTAAAATGAAAAACTAAAATAAGGAGAGGTGGCAAATTAGTTCATTTCTTTTGGAGAAAGATGCTATGAGGAAGGATGTGGCCTCAAGAAATAAAGAGTCAAGGGGAAATATCTGTTGATACTAATTCCTATAAGTATAAAGAAAAAAACAGGGAAGACATTTACTTATTGCCAGCTAGTCACTTATGATACACCCTCATTGATACTATGGTTCTTCCTCAACAAATTAATATTCACTTTTTAACGTCTGTTCACACTAATATATGGTTCTATTTTTCTAAAAATACAAATAATATGTCTCCATGATATAGTTTCCATATATTATTTAACTTCATTATTTTGGATGTAACTCTTTGTTTAATCTTGCTTCTATGCTTAATTGATGATTTCCTCTGATTATAATATGTTGCTATTTTCAATTACAATTTTAAATGAAATACTTTACCGTTCTCTGTACAAATTCACTAAAGGTCAAAGTTTTTATATTTGGATGTTAGTAATTAAATGTCTTTTAGAAATATTTTTATGCAGTTTCAAACAGGACTGTTGAAATTATGCTTGGGTATTCATTTATCATCTGAGTTATTTTCCTTTGGGAAGTTATTAATTATTAATTATTGAGTTGTAATAATTGTTTATATATTCTGGATATATATCCTTATCTATAAATGTTATAGATACATACACTTACACAGATACATACATGCACACAAATCATATATGCATATGTTTGATTTATTACCTTCTCTCAATCTATGGCTTGCCTTTTCATCTTAACTGTGTCTTTCAAGGAAGTCCAATTTATCGCTTTTTAAAAGATTGTGCCTTGTGTTTCCTAAGAAATCTTTGCCTGATTTAATATTGCTAAGATTTTTCTCCTATTTTTCTTGTTAAAGTGTTAATGTTTTGATTTTTTATTAGGTATGAGAAATCTTTCAAACTAATTTTCATGCATGATGCTTGGTAAGGGGGGAGTTTCATTATTTTCCAAATGAGTAACCAGTTGTTTCCATACCATTTCTTAAAAAGACTATTCATTACCACCACTGAATTACTCAGGGACATTTGTTGAAAATCAATTGACCATGTACTTGTGTGCTGATTTTTGGACTTTCCAATCTGTTCCACTGATGTATTTATCCTTGTACCAATACCACACTGCCTTGATTACTATATAGTAAATCTTGAAACTAGGTGCTATGAGTTATCCAACTATGTATATCTTTTTCAAAATTATTTTGACTATTCTAAGTTATCTAAATTGCTATATAACTTTTACAACCAGCTTGCCAATTTCATTTAAAAAGCCCATTGATGTTTCATTTGGTATTGGTTTGAATCTATAGATTGTGGAGAACTGACATCTTAATAATATGGAATTGTCTGATCCATGAACATGGTATATCTCTGCATTTATTTTTCTTTAATTATTTCTATTGAAATATAGTTGGCATACAATATTATGTTAGTTACAGGTGTATTCATAATGATTTGACACTTGTACACATTATGATATGATCACCACAATAAGTCTAGTAACCTCTGTCCCCATATTATTACAGTATTACTGACCATATTCCTTATGCTGTAATATTACAACACCTTGACTTACTTATCAGACAGCTAGAGATTTGTATCTCTTAAAACCTTCACCTATTTGGCTCACTCTCCACACACACCCCTCCCTCCAGGCAACAACCCATTTGCTGTCTATATCTGAGTCAGTTTTAATTTAAGTTTTTGTTTTGCTTTTCAGCTTCCAAATTTAAGTGAGATCCTGCATTATTTGTCTTTCCTTTCTGACATAGTTCACTTAGTATAACATCCTGTAGATACATCTGTGTTGTTGCAAATGGCAAGATTTCATTTTTTATGGCTAATATTCCATTGTATAAATATATCACTTTGTCTTTATCCTTTTGCCTAATGTTGGACACTTAGGTTGCTTCTGTATCTTGGCTATTGTAAATAATGCAGCAATGGACATTTGAGTGCATATATTTTTTCAAATAAGGGTTTTTGTTTTCTTCAAATAAATACCCAGAAGTAAAATTACTAAATTATATTGCAGTTCTGTTTTTAATTTTTTGAGGAACTTCCATACTGCTTTCCATAGTGGTTGCACTGATTTACAATTCCAACAACAACACACAAGGGTTCCCTTTTCTCCACATCCTCACCAACGCTTATTTGTTGTCTTTTTGATAATAGCCATTCTGACAGGTGTGAGGTGATATCTCATTGTGATTTTGATTTGCATTTCCCTGATGATTAGTGATATTGAGCATCTTTTCATGTGTCTGTGGCCACATGTCTTCTTTGGGAAAATGTCTATTCGGGTCCCCTGGCCATTTTTAAATAGGGTTCTTTGCTATTTTGATGTTGAGTTATATGAGTTCTTTGTATATTTTGGATATAAATCCCTTATCATTTTGCAAATACCTTCTCCCATTCAGTTGGCTGCCTTTTCATTTTGTTGATAGCTTCCTTCACTGTGCAGAGCTTTTCAGTTCAATGTAGTCCCATCTGTTTATTTTTGCTTTTGTTTCCCTTGCCTAAGGAGATGTATCCCCAAAAAATGTATTGCTAGGACTGACGTCAAAGAGCATACAGCCTATGTTTTTTTCTAGGAGTTTTATGGTTTCAGGTCTTACATTAAAGTCTTTAATCTATTTTGAGTTTATTTTTGTATATAGTGTGAGAAAGTAGTCCAGTTTGGTTATTTTGCATGTAGCTGTCCAGTTATCCCAACACCATTTATTGAAGAGACTGTCTTTTCCCCATTTTGTATTCTTGCCTTCCTTGACTGACTATTTAAGTGTCATTTTATTTCTGAGATCTCTATTCTGTTCCATTGATTTATGTGTCTGTTTTTGTGCCAGTACCATACTATTTTGAATACTGTAACTTGGTAGTATAGTTTGAAATCAGAAGCATGATACCCCCAGCTTTGTTCTTTCTCAAGGCTATTTTGGCTATTTGGGGTCATCTGTGATTCCATACAAATTTTAGAATTATTTGCTCTAGTTGTGTGAAAAATGCTTTTGGTATTTTGATAGGGGTTGCACTGAATCTGTAGACTGCCTGAGGAGCACTTTAACAATATTAACTCTTCCAATCCATAAGCACAGAATATATTTCCATTTGTTTATTTCATCTTCAGTTCCTTCCATCCATGTCTAATAGTTTTCTGAGTAAAAGTCTTTTACCTCCTTAGTTAGGTTTATTTCTAGCTATTTTACTCTTTATGATACAATTGTAAATTGGGTTGTTTTCTTAATTTCTCTTTCTGATATTTTGTTGTCTGTACAGAATTACAGGAGATTTCTGTATATTAATTTTGTAATCTGCTACTTTACTGGATTCATTTATTAGTTCTAAGTTTTTCGGTGGTGTCTTTAGGATTTTCTATATATATAGTATCAGGTCATCTGCAAAGTGACAGTTTTAATTCTTCTTTTCCAATTTGGATTCCTTCTATTTCTTTTTCTTGTCTGATTGCTGTGGCTAGAACTTACAATACCGTATTGAATAAAAGTGGCAAAAATGGGCATCCTTGTCTTGATCCTGATCTTAGAGGAAATGCTTTCAACTTTTCAC
This sequence comes from Balaenoptera musculus, assembly GCF_009873245.2. Taxonomy (NCBI): domain Eukaryota; kingdom Metazoa; phylum Chordata; class Mammalia; order Artiodactyla; family Balaenopteridae; genus Balaenoptera; species Balaenoptera musculus. The sequence continues at coordinate 59,583,819 of NC_045793.1, read as the reverse complement.
CATTGAGTATGATGTTGGCTGTGGGTTTGTCATATATGGCCTTTATTATGTTGAGGTATGTTCCCTCTATACCCATGTTGTTGAGAGTTTTTATCATAAATGCATGTTGAATTTTGTTACAAGCTTTTTCTACATCTATTGAGATAATATAATTTTTATTTTTCAATTTGTTACTGTGGCTATCACATTGATTTGTGGATACTGAACCATCCTTGCATCACTGGGATATATCCTATTTGATCATGTTATTATATAATCCTTTTAATGTATTGTTGAATTCAGTTTGCTAACATTTTGATGAGAATATTTGCATCTAGGTTCATCAGTGACATTGGCCTGTGATTTTCTTTTTATGTGTGGTAATTTTGTCTGGTTTTGCTATCAGGGTGATGCTGACCTCAGAACAAGTTTGGAAGCATTTCCTTTGCCTTTACCAACGAGACCTTTTTCTTTTGTAATTTAAATGTCTCTAGTTGTGGTCTTCTTTCTTCTGCTTAGAGAAGTTCTTTTAACTTTTCTTGTAAAGCCAATTTAGTGGTTTGAAATCTTTTAGCTTTTACTTATCTATAAAACTCTTTATCTCTCCTTCAAATCTAAATGATAGCCTTGCTGAGTAGAGTATTCTTAGTTGTAGTGTTTTTTTCCTTTCATCACTTTGAATATATGGTGCCACTAGCTTCTGGCCTGCAAAGTTTTTGCTGAAAAGTCGGCTAACAGTTTTATGGGAATTCCCTTGTAAGTAACTAGTTGGTTTTCTCTTGCTGCTTTTAAGATTCTATGTCTTTAATTTGTGCCCTTCTAATTATAATGTGTCTTGGTGTGAACCTCTTTTGGTTCATCTTGTTTGGGACTCTCTGTACTTCCTGGATCTGGATGTCTGTTTCCTTTCTCAGGTTATGGATATTTTCAGCTATTATTTCTTCAAATAAATTCTCTGCCCCTTTCTCTCTCTCTTCTCCTTCTGGGGTCCCTAGAATGCGAACATTAGTATGCTTGATGTTGTCCCAGAGGTCTCTTAAGCTAACCTCATTTTTAAAATTCTTTTTTCTGCTCAGCTTGGGTGATTTACACTACTCTGTCTTCCAGTTCATTGATCTCTCTGCATTTATTTAAAAGTTTTATGTTGAACTACACATGTCTCTTCATTCAGGCAGCAAATTTGGGTAGCGTTATAGCTTCCAGTTAGACACACTTTAAAGCCTTGTAATCTGGTATAATTTACAGTACAGATTTGCAATAAAAGAATGTCATCATGGTAAGTGTGGTCCAAAGGGAAAGCACACAGAAGTGGAACTGAACTATTCTCTATGCCGTATTTTCCTCATGTGAAAATTAGTACCTACCCCATATGTCTAAAGGAGTGACAGAAGAATAAAATGTGGTACAGACATGAAAGGACTTTAAGGCACTATTATTAAGATAAGACTAATAAAATCTCCCATTTGGAAAATGTGTAACATTCAAATTACCTGTCTATATATTCTAAATGTTTGGTCCATTTTTAAGCTGTCATTATAAGTGTGTCCTATTGTATGTGTATAATCTAGCATACATAGAAATGAGTGGAAAATATAAAATTTAAAGTAAGGTTATTATTTCAAGTATGGATTCAGAATATGGACATACTATGATAGTATAACTTAGGAGTTAAAAGTGTATGTAAAAGAGAAAAATGGCTTTGACAGAACAAATCCACTGAAACATAAACATGACTTATTGGCTCTGTAACCCTGAGTGTATTAAAATTTCTAATTCTTAGTTTCCAAATTTGTAAAATAAATATAATAACAATAACAAACAAATATATAATCCATATAAAAAGCTTAACTAAGTACCTGGTGCCTAGAGAGTATTAGTACATGTTTACTGTTGCCTTTATCTAGACAATATATTAATATCTACACAGGGTTGAGTGCATTTCAAAGTACTATATGTACACACTGTCCAAATTACTTATTTGTTCTCACTAGTTTTGAAAGAGAGAAGGTTTTTGTGAGTCAACCACAGGAAAAAGATAAAATACTTGCGCTGAAATGTGCTCTAAAAAACCTTAATTTCAGTTGCATTTGAAATAGGAAAGTATGGATTATATAATCACTCCACATTGAATTTTAAAGATCATCAAAAATATAACAATTAAAGCCAGCAACAATCAGACCCTCTAAATATATGTGACCAAATTAACTGACATTTATGCACAATTATTATTTATATTTTAGACATTATCCCCAGCTGAAATGACAACACATGTAGTCAAATCATCTTGTTTATAAACTTAAAATTCCTTTAAGAGAAAAATACTTTTCTTGTTACTTTCTATTTTTTTTCCTTGCTTCAGTAAGGAACAGTGTGATCTTTTGTATTTTAGCTATAAAGAATGAAGTAAAAAAAAAAAAAAAACATGTAATGTACATTTAAATTAAACTTAGGTATTTTCTAAGCTTACAATTTACAAATAATGGCAATATTAAAAACAAAATCTATAACTAGGGTTTGTGTTTTTACAGCGTGGCGTGTTTTTACAGCGTGGCGTGTTTCTAGTGTTTAAAACAATCATGCTGCTTCAACATGAATTATTTTACAAAAAACTGTCCCCTCTCACCCTCAGGCTGAGATAAAATAGGCAAAGGCAGATAAATCAGTTTTTCCTTTTCTTTTCATCTATTATAAGACAAAGCAATGTCCATGTACTGTCCTTTGGAGTTTAGATGACGAGATTATATGGAATTCATTTGATTAGTTTATTGAATTCTCTGGTGAGCTGTCAAACAAAAACAAACAACTATAAAATTCCATTTACAATTTGCTGAATTGTAGTCATAAAGAATGATGTGAGAGGTTATGTTGAAAAATGATGATTTATGAGTGTCTGTTTTTCCGATATAAGCTACTCCAATAAAAGTGATACATTAGTCAAAAATAGCACTTATTATGACATCAAAAATTTTTAATTATAAATATGGAATTAATCTAAAAAAGGAAAATCTAAATCAGGATATAGTTATTAGTTCTTATAAAATCAATTCTTTCATTCAAATGTTCTATAAACAAATATTTATCATATGCACACAAAAAACCTTAATAATAAAAAGAAAACTAGATGAACAAGACCTATTATCATTTTACTTCAGCCTTGGGTCACAAGATCACATGGTGCTTTTAAACATTTTGGTAAAAACTCTTTTTTTTCTATATTGGATGACATCTTACAGTGTGAACTTGATAGCTGTTTAAATATTTAACTTAATTTTACTGAGCAATGGTGGCAAAAGTATATCCATCTCCCTTCACTAAAATTTGCTGATTGTGTTCAGAGGCTGAAGTTCTGCACAACCAGGCTTTTCCCTCTTTCTTATACTTGAAGACTCTTACATATTTTTCCTTTCCATATTGGGATCTAGATTAATATACTATATATTTAGCATTTAAATTTTTAAAAATTCATATAAAAATGTTTGCTTTTAAAAGACAGATCTGAAATATTTAAACCTAATTGTAAGCCTTAGTTCCTGGAAATGAATTTTGTATCTAATCCAACTCTGATTATAAAGAACTTTTTTCTACACTATAGTTCAATGTAAAAAAAAAAGTAGTTGAATTATTTAAAAAACATTGCCTAACTCATGCTACGTCAAGGACTATATATTTTCTAAAATGCTACATCCTTTCAAGAAATGACATTTCTCTATTTAATAGTTAGCTCTGATGTCTCAGGTTTAAACGTTTACACACACAAATACTAAAAAGCATTTTTTGAGAATCTTAATCTGTACATAGTGACACCAGAAAACATCTCATTAAGCCGAAGTCCCCTTTAAGTAGTTTTCTGAAATCCCCACTGTCTTTAATCTTCTTCCTATCACCAGTTGTTGCTGACTATTGTCATATATATGAGAGTAAAATTTTATTATCCATGGTCCCAACTTTAGAGTGGCTGCTCCTCTAATCTGAGGGAAAGGGGATAGTCTTAGGAGTAATGTAAGTACAAAATCCACGATGATTCATGATTTCCATGAACATGATAATACCCTCACTGCCCTTCATTATGTATGACACTCCATTAAACCCAACCACAAAACCAAGGCTCTGTTAAAAAGTGAAACTCTCAATTTCCCCTTGTGTGTAATGGTGACAAAAATTCTTATTAAAATGATGTGAATGAAGTGAAAACATTTCAATATTCAATGCATTTCAATGGAGATCTCAAATACACCAATGACATTATATAAAAAAGAATATTTTAAAGCTTCCATACTTAGAAATTACATGCCCAGGGGTGAATCCAAAATAAACATGAGCATAGCTATAAAAAAGTCACTTATCATTCACTTATATTTTCTTTTGAATATTATAACCTCTTCCAAAAAGGACAGAGGAATATTTAAGACCCTCGGATTAATTTATTTTCTATTGTGTGTAACTGTAGTTCCTATAAAATCCTGACCTCCAGAAGTGTTCTATGACTTGATGTCAGAAAGTTGTTAAATACATTCACTGGGGATAAAAGCATGATGAGTGCTTAGTGATTGAGCACAAGTAGCAGGTACTTTTCAGAAAGCATTTAAAGCTTAATGTGAATGGCACTGAAGAGCAAACAAAATTTATTAGAAATTTCTCATACTGAAGCACAATCTCTTCTATAGCATCACTTTCCTAGAACAGCTGCCTTTCAGTACTAGGAAGGCTGTCTGGAGTTAAAAACAACAACTCATCCTTGTTCCAGAGTTCACTCTTTCAAATGCTTTACAATTGTTACCATGTCTTTTAAATTTTTTCTATATTTTAGGCAAAAGTTTGTAGACTCTTTTATGTATAGAAGGAAAAATGTTTAGATCTCTCACCATCCAAAGGTCAGTCTTTCTTAAATAGTCTCAAGGTTTTCAGGGTTCTTAAGATAAGGTATGCAACATTAAACATAAATTATATTATGGTATAACATTAATCTGTCTGCCTGTCTATCCATCTGTCTGTGCATCCATCCAACTAGTTACTGATCACTACATAATAGGCAGCCTCTAAGATGGAGTCAAATAATCTCTGTATTCTTATATCCATGTCTTGTGTAATTCTCTCCCGTTGAGTGTGGGATGGACTTGTTGACTCACTTTTATCAAATAAAATACAGAACTGATGGAATGTCACTTCGGCTCTAGGAAAAGATGGCAGATTGCATCTTGGCTACTCCCTTGGATCACTCCCTCTGGGGAATCTAGTTTCCATGTTATGAGGCATCCCTGTAGAGAGGCTCTCATAAGAAAGCTGGGAAGTGGATCACAGAAACTGTGAGATAAAAAAAGTATGCTGTTTCAAGTCGTTAAATTTGGGAGTAATATGTTATGCAACAATAGGTACACCAATTATGCCAGGCACACAGTAGTAAATAAGATAGGCAAGGTCCCACTTAAAGCTACAGACCCAAAAACATGAGTTCTTAAAAGTTATGTTGCAAGTCTATGTTTGAATAAGGAAAAGGGTCCATACGTAATAAAGAATTTTATATAGATATATTTTTTCTGGTAAAAACTCAATAACAAAATATTTTTAAAATAAAAGTATACAGCACAATAAAATCTACATATTGTTAATGAAATTGTTTGACTACATCTGCCTTTCTTAAAGAAACATGATCCTCCTTCCCAAATCACCATCACCTCAATATAATTAGTTAGCATAGCACTTTTTAAGTTAATTTTAACTATTATCACACATTTTAAGAATCAGTTTTACTGAAGTCAAATTTATATACAACAAAATTTACCAAATTTAAATTGTATAATATGTTGTGACAAATATATATACAGTTGTATAACAAACACAATAACCACAATATAGAACATTTTGTCACCCCAAAAATGTTCCCTCTTTCTTCTCTGCAGTTTAAATGGATTCAAGCAGTGTAAAGCCTTTTGTGTCTGGCTTCTTACTCAATATAATAGTTTTGAGAGTCATACATGGTGCTAAATATATTGGCAGTTCATTCCTTTGCATTGCTAAGAAATATTTCATTGTATGGTATATAATACAATTTGCAGATGCATTTATCAGTTAAAGGACATTTGAGTTGTTTCCAGTTTGGAGCTTTTTTGAATAAAGCTCCTATGAACGTGCAAGTATGAGCCTTTGGGTAGATACATGTTTTTATTGCTCTTGCGTAAATAGCTAAGAGTAGAACTGCTGGCTGGTATGATAAGTGTATGTTTAACTATATAAGAACCTGTCAAACTGTTCTGCAAAGTGGCTGTGTTATTTTGCATTCCCACCAGAAATGAATGGATGTTATATTAAAGTTGCTCTACATCCTTGTCAATGCACGGTAGTATCAGTCTTTTAAATTTCAGCCATTCTAGTGGGTGTGTAGTTGTACCTCACTGTGGATTTAATTTGCATTTCTCCAATGATTAATGGTGTTGAGCAGCATTTCATGTGCTTAACTGTATATCTTCCTCAGTGAAGTGTCTTGTTAATTGATTTGCAGGTTTTCAACAGGGTTATATATCTTCTTATTGAATTATAAAGAGTTCTTCATACCTTCTAAGTAACAGTGCTTTATCAGATAATTGTTTTGCAAATATTAGTCAGTAGCTTGCTTTTTTATTTTAAGGGTATTTTTCAAACAAATGTTTTAAATTTTGATGGTTTAATTTACCATTTCTTTTTCTTAAATTTCTTGCTTTTGTGTTCAAAAGATCTTTGATTAACCCAAGATCACAAAATTTTTGCCTGTTTTCTAGAAATTTTATGGTTTCAGCTGTTGCACTAAGGTCTATGATCAATCTTGAGTTAATTTTTGTACACACTGTAGGATGAAGGTCAAGTTTTTTTTTTAATGTGGTTTTCCAATTGTTCCAGCACCATTTGTTGAAAAGACTACAATTCCCCCCATAGAATTACCTTGGTGCATTGGACAAAAATCAGTTGTTTATGTCTGTGCAGGACTATATTGGAACTGTCTATTCTGTTCCATTAATCTATATTTTTATCCTTATGCTTAAACCAGACTGCTGTAACTAGTGTAGTTTTCAGACAGTGGAAGTCCTTCAACTTTGTTCTTTGTAAAAAATGTTAATTTCTCCAAAAAAGTTTGCTGAGATTTTCATTGTGATTGTGCTTTAATCTGCAGATTTGGGGGAAACTGAAATCTCAACACTATGAGAGTCCTGTACCACACAAAGACTTGGGCTTCTTGGTACCATGCCCATGCCCATGGTGGTTTAAAATCTGGAGATCAACAAGTCTTGTGAAACCCAGTGGAGGGATGATAACGAAGACTGTCTGATTCCTCCATGCCCAGTCCTTCAATGTTTATCTTTCTCCTGCTGTTGTTGTGATATATCATTTCTGAGTATAAACTATTTGAGTTCCGTAAGTCCTTTCCCTAATCAATTACTTAAAGGAATTAACATGGTTAGCATAGTACTCACCATGATCTCACTATGATTACTTAGTTTTAAATGATATCAATAAAATTGAGGAAATAATAATGGTTTTCCAATGCTTTCAGCCAGGCCTGGGCTTCTAATGCCCCAGGAATATAGCCTGGTTTGAGCTGAACCACTTCCTCACAGTGGCCTAATATGCTTTAACTCATATAAAAGATGTAGGGTTGAAAAACACATATGCCCTTGGAAGTTATCATATTAAAATACTTGTCTTATAATTTCTCTGGTGTGTCAAAAATGGCACACCAAGGAGGTTTTCATTAGTACTATTAGTTCACAAATTCAGGTGTAACAATTCAAAGTTTAATAAAATAAAGCAGACTATGGTCAGATAAAAAGTGATTCTCTATAAGTGTGGGTAAGTCAAAAGAACTTCATTGTATGATTTTGATTTATATCTAAATGCTGGCACCAATTTCATATGCATTTCCAGGAAATAAATTTAAAAATCTATCTCCAATACTTAAAATATAATCATATCCAAATCTCAGCTTCAACTTCCTTAACACTATTAGTTTCTTATCTTTCCCCTTCCTGGCTCTTTAAAGCCATGAGTTTCATACATTCCCTCCAGATCTCTGCTTAGTAGTTAGAAAAATTCAAACTAAATTTAGTGATTTTTCAGATATCCCTTTTAAAAAATAAATTTTAGTAACCACTAAATGTGATAGCTAGCTCAACAATAAATAAAAAATATAGAACCATATATGTTTTAAACCCTCAGTTTAAAATGATTCATTAAAAATACAGGTCTAGTTTTTGGATCTTGTTTCTGTATTAATATCTTATGAAGAACTACCACCTAAAATATATTCAGAGGATTCAAATATTATTTCTAATAAGTTAAAATTGAGAAAAGACTTCCTTGGTGGCACAGTGGTTAAGAATCTGCCTGCCAAGGCAGGGGACACGGGTTCGAGCTCTGGTCCGGGAAGATCCCACATGCCGCGGAGCAACTAAGTCCAAGCGCCACAACTACTGAGCCTGAGCTCTAGAGCTGAGCCCACATGCCACAACTACTGAAGCCCACGTACCTAGAGCCATGCTCCACAACAAGAGAAGCCACCGCAATGAGAAGACCACGCACCGCAACAAAGAGTAGCTCCTGTTCGCTGCAACTAGAGAAAGCCCACGCACAGCAACGAAGACCCAATGCAGCCAAAAATAAATAAATAAATAAATAAATTTTTAAAAAAAGACCCAATTAATTAGGAAAGAAAAGACCCAACTAATTAAGACCCTGAGTTATACAATTTCAATCAATTAAAACCTATGGTTAAATAATTTGGGGGAACAAAGGAAGCTAAGAGTCCCATTTTGATATCAAGTGATATCATTTTTGCAAAGTGAATGAGGAAATTAAATGTATGCCTTTAAAAAATTAAAGTGGAATGTTCTGTAACCTCAAGGTCAAAAAAGTGGTATGAATGATGAATGTTACCAGGATGAAGAAATCACTAGGGGACAGGGAGATCAAGGAGGATTTCTTGAAGGGCAAAGGAGCTAAAATATGTTCCTCAAGATAAGTAGGTTGTAACCAGAAGACAGTATTTTAAACAGAAAGAATGATAGAAAGGCACAAAAACAATAATTCACAAGTCATGTTTGAAGGATGACGACTACACTAGTAAGACTGTACTACAGCATGAATATAGGGAGAGGTGAGAGGTAAGAATAAGACTGGGGATGAAAGACTTTTAATACCACGATAAGAACTTAGATTCTGCACAGAATGGAGAGAACTTAGATTCTGCACAGAATGGAGGGTCATTGAAGGTTTCTAAAGAAGAGAGGGACGTAACGAATGCAGAATTATTATTTCCACCCACAGGTCTTAGTTCTACTACTAGAGTTATGTAGAATGAGTCAATTCCTTTTTCCATGATAGCCCTAAAAACTGCTATTATGTTCTTCCATTAGGGATAAGGATGAGAAGGACAGATTAAAGAAGGGAGAGACTGAAATCATGAAACAGTTAAGCCATTCGTCATCCGTACAAGGCTTGAAATGAGCACAAAATTATGAAGAGAAAGAAAGGGACGGCTATGAGTTCATGTAACTACAAACTTTTTTCCAACTGAGAAATGTTCTTATAAGTTGAACATATTTCTTACTTTATTTCACTTTAAAATTCACTGCAGAGTGTAATGAGCAGCTTCAAAACCAAGTTCTTCACTGACACAGAAAAGTGCTGTCTCAAGAACAGACAGCAATTCTGCAGAGACAATCACATTTACTGAGGGGCTCACCCGTGCAGCTCTGAGAGTACATCAGACAGTTTTCCCTGCACTCTTTCCAATTATTTTACATACTTTTCTTAGGATGATGGGTATTCTTGAAGCATTAAAATAGCACCCATAGAAGTCATTTAGGTTGTATTCTTTAAACATTCTTTTCATTGTTAAAGGATGTTTTCCAATTGAAAAAGTGTAAATTATAAAACCTAAACCCATGCTTGTGCAACATAAAATATGCTGCAATAAAATCCTAATGTTACTCTCTTTATAGCAATATTAACTAATCGATATTTTCAGAATATTTGGCAGTTTAATTTTGATGATGATAACACTAAAACACTTTCATAATTACACATAGTAAATAATGTCCTCTTATGTGTTCCTTTATAGGATTTATGGAAAAGTATAAGGCATAAGCAATACTATATTAAAAAATAAGTATCCTGTGACCAAATAAAATGGATTTCAAACCTTGACCTTAGTTGGCTCAGGACTACTTTATTTGTTTTCCAAGCTACAAATTTCAGGACCCCAGGGTTGGATATAAATTTAAGGTCCAAAATAATGTACCCTCTGTCCTATTAAGCTGGAAAAGTTATAGTTTACCAAAGATTTATCCTTCCTGATTCTTTAAAACAATAAAGAGATTTAAAAATGCATTTATTAACCTTAAATCATTCAGCCAGCTTGTCTAGTAACATGTATCATTGGATATATGTATCATCATTTCAATTTCAATTTACTGTATAACTGGTTTTATTGAAAGGATTTGGAGTCTAAATTCATATTTATTGAGAAATTCTATCTTCCTAGAAATTAGTGCTATGTTAGCAATAAGACACACTAACATAGCTTGGTAATTAACCATATTGATTCACACTGTACACTTCATATCTTTGTGTCTTTCTAGAATACTATAATTTTTAGTTTTAAATTACATTTATGAACTAATTACAATAAAGAAGGAAAAATTTTAAACTAAAGGCAAGTTTTTATAGTATTTAGATAAAATTCTTCCTGTAATTATAGCTACAGTTAGAGAGAAAACTAAAATTCAACAAAATATCAAGTAACCAAATTGTATGTCTCAAGCCACATACCTGACATTGCCCTTGGTATTTCTGAGAACTGTTGCAGCAAAATTCTGTGTGACACCCACCAAGCTGATTCCATCCACTTCCACAATCTGGTCATTGACTTGTATTCTTTGGGAAGAGGGAAAAAATTACCCACAATTAGTTTTTCTGATAATATATTATCATTCCCAATAAATGAGCTGACAAAATTGATTTTCAAGATACTCTTATTGCTTCAAAATTTGTCTCCAAGCTCCAGATCTTAGTCAAAAGCTTAATGTTTAAAAAAAAAAAAAAAAAAAAAAAGCTTAATGTTAACTGCTAATGGATGACATATTTAAACCATTTTTTTAGCCCTTAATAAATCACATAAAACATAACAGATCCAACTGAAATACCCTTTAGGCCTCATACCTAACCCTCATCCCACCTCTCCTCCCCAAGGAAAAATATCACCAGGAATTGCAGGGAATCCTTCCTATTCAAGTTGTACACTTGAATTATGTAATGCTCGTTAAGTGTATGTGTAATGCTCATAAGTGTATCTATATAGGTAGATAGATATACACACGTATATAAATGCACATATATACACACACACACACATACATGAGTGTATGTGCGTGTGCATGTATATTTATGTCTAGGAGGTATATATAGTATTATTGTAGTTTATCATATAATGCCTTTAAATTTATATACATGCTTTATATATACCATTTTTTATTCCTCAAAATGAAGTATTTCAATCATGGAGAAATGCAGAGGGAATTAGATAATAAACACTCATGTACCCAACACCCAACTTTATCAAATCCCGGCACTGCAATATTTGAGTCAGACGTTTTTCTAAAAAAAATATTACAAAAAAGCCAAAGCCCCTTTATTATTTGTCTTCAATTCTATTCCCTTCTCTGCTTCTACAGAAGTAACTATCATTAATTTTGATGCTTAGCCTTTCTACTGATGCTTTGAAATAATACATACACTTGAATAGGCACAATATGTGTACATCTTCAGTTTTCAAACATTATGAAATATACCTCTCTTTCTACAATTTAGTTTTCTTCACTCAACATTATATATGAGATTTATCCATGGTTATAAATACAATTCTAGCGAGTTCATTTTATTTTACTTAATTTATTAATTTATTTTTTGGATTGGCAGTATTTTTATTCTCTTTTCTGGTAGGTCTAAATAGGAAGCCAACTTAATTCAGAAGTTGGTAAGTGATAACCTAGCTAGTTCATTTTAACAAGCACATAGTATTATCTTTCATGAATATTCTAAAATATATTCATCCATTATTTTGCAGATGGGCACTGTATTGTTTTGAATTTTAGCTATTATGAATACTGATGTAATAACTAATTTCATATGTCTCCTTACGTACATGTGTGAGTTTCTCCAGGATATATAGCTAGAAACAGAATTTCTGAGTCAAAGAACACAAGCATTTTCAACTTTAGCAAACTGACACATTTCAGTTCAAAATGCTTATACCAGTGCAAATTCCCGAGAGCACTGTAGAGAGGTTCTGAGTCTCTCCACACCCTCACCAATACTTGGTATATTCAGACCCTTTAAATACCACCAATCTTATAATTGTAAAAAGGTATAACGTGATTTTAATTGCATTTCCCTGATTATAGTGCGGTTCAATGTTTTTCCATAAGTTGATGAGTCATAATGTCCCCTTCTGAAAACTGTTAGAACCTGTCTTTTACCAATCTTTGTTGAGTGTTTTTTCTCATAGATTTATATAAGATGTCTTTATCCTGTATACTAACACTTTCTTAATTAAATATGTTGTAAATATCTTTGGCCCAATCTGTAGTTCATCTTTTCACATTTTTGAGGGAAATGGTGGTTTTAAGAAGAACAGTTTTTAAAAATATAATCATATTTTTAATTTTGGCTTTATATTAGGTAGTTTTTGTGTTTTGTTTAAGGAATCCCTTTCTGCATCAAGGTTATAAAAACATTCTATATTTTCTTCTAAAGGTCTTAAATTTTGCTTTTCTGCATTTTTAGTTATCTACCGGGAAATAATTTTTTATTATGATATGTGTTAACAATCTTTTTATTTTTTCCAAGTATATAAACAATTGGGTTAACAACGTTTAATAGTCCACTTTTTATCCACTGAGTTGTAGCGCTGCCCCTGTCAGGTTTCAAATGTGCATCAATGTGGTTTCTACTTGACTGTCTATTTTTGCACACTTACATTGTTTCATAATTAGTTTTGACATTTCATAGGGTAATTCCCTTTACCTAGTTCATTGTCTTCAAAATTTTCTGAGCTCTTCTTGGGCTTTTTCTCTTCATAGTTTGTTTTGGATTTACTTGCCAAGTTCTCTAAAAACATTTGTTGGAGTTTTAATAAAATTATACTGATTTTTAAGATTAGTTTGGGAAAAACTGAATCTTTATCATATTGATTCTTCCCATCAATAAAAATTAAGTGCTACTATAATTATCTCGAGCAGATGTTGTATATATCACATGTTGTTGCTATGTATTAAGAAAAGTTATTTAAAGCTTGGAAATAAAAATCAAAGGAGAGGCAATATGTTGTTTCAATGTCATGTACATACATTATTAAACAGGCCCAACCAAGGATAATTTGGGGGAATGTATTTTAATTGATCCACTGTTTTTAAAATTGATTAAAAGTCTTAGACATACTAAAGTAGAACGTTAATTTGTAGACTTTTGTCCTAAATAAAATCAGATACTTTTCTTCTGTTATTAAAGATAATCCCGGGCTCCCCTGGTGGTGCAGTGGTTGAGAGTCCGCCTGCCAATGCAGGGGACACGGGTTCGAGCCCTGGTCTGGGAAGATCCCACATGCCACGGAGCAACTGGGCCCGTGAGCCACAACTACTGAGCCTGCGCGTCTGGAGCCTGTGCTCCGCAATAAGAGAGGTCGCGATAGTGAGAGGCCTGCGCACCGTGATGAATAGTGGCCCCCGCTCGCCGCAACTAGAGAAAGCCCTCGCACAGAAACGAAGACCCAACACAACCAAAAATAAAAAATAAATAAATTTATAAAGATAATCCCATAGGTCATGGTTTATTTCCCTGTAGAATATTAACTGGTTTTGTATCTATCTTAGCAATGTTATTCTAACATTACTTTATTAACTTGCATGTAAATACCTACTCCTAAAATGTTCTTTGAACCACACTTACCATCTCACTGGTCCTCTCATTAATTAGTGAGTTGAATAAAGTCTGATACATGTACGCTTTATATTTATGAAAGTCATCTGTTAAACTCTGAATATTAGCCTGTAATAGCTTTGGAGTTTCCATAAGAGGCCAGAGTGGATTCACAAAACTAATTCAACTGTGTTACCACAGAAATGCATTCATGAACTTTTGTTTGGTCCCCAGAGTTAGTCTAAAGCAGCAATAGAACTTTATCTTTGCCACCATGTTTTTTTCTAATTCAGTACTTTTGACTTTTTTTTTCTTGGCTTTTGGCCATGTTGATTTTGACCTAGTTTGCACTAGATAACAGCGACATCATCAACAACAACAACAATAAATAATTCCCCACTGTAGAAGAAATGATTGGGAGTGTAATTTCATAATCTGACCATTTGAGACTTCTAATGGGATTATGGGAATCTGTTATCTCCCATGTGAGAGAAGGTAAAGAATTTGAGTTGCTATCCTTTAATTTCTTTGTCTATTTGTGAGCTCAAACTATTTCATTAAAAAAATTCATGAACACTAGAAAGCAAAAAGCCCTTTGAATCTTGACCAGTGAGTTTTTTGTTTCTTGGATTACTTAACCTGTTTCTGAAGTTGCAGAACTGAGGCTACAAATCTCTGTGCTGCTGTAATTGAGAGAAGCCATGATCTCACTGCTTGCATATGAAGTATGTTCCTAACTTAGAAGGGTATTAATAAACTAAATTATAAAGCCTCTTAAATTAAAGGAGCAATAACCTAATTGCTTCATAGAGAATAATAAGCACTTTCATAAATCTTATATTTTCGTATCTAATGAGAGTTTAAATGTGCTAGATGTTTAAGAAAAAAAATCCTTCTTGGAATTTCTGCTAGAAGCTCAGAAGTATTTTCATATAAGAGACCAAGTTCATGTAATAAAAAAAATAATAATAATAATAAAATCTGAACTTCCTAAAATTCTCATACAAAAGTGATCAGATAAATTAAGTACCCCTACATAAAGTTTAAAAAGCATAAAAAATATAAAATTGTGTTCAACTAAACTGAATCATAATACTAACAAACTTTTATATCAATGGTAATTATGTTTTATAGAGTGTCAGCTTAAAACATGATTTCCAAGATTCTTAGTTATTTCCAAAACCTTGGTCATAAAGCTTTTAATATATACAACTCTCCTTATGTTAAAATGTTACAAAGTCACTATAACTTTGCATCATGTTAATGAACGTGTTTATCCTTGCACTTTAAGAATATGTAAAAATAGTACACGTGGCTGTAGAAAATTGTATTTGTTAGTCTGATAAATTGCTTGTGTATGATAGGTGATTATTATCAACTTCCTATCTATGAGTGAAGGTTGTTTCTAGAAGGTGGTTAGATAGACTATGAGCTAAATTTAAAATGAGTAATTAAGACTATGCTAACAGCAATAGCGATAGAAAAAAAAATGAGTAGGTAAGGTAAACAGAATGAATTTCTGTTTTTCAAGAAAATGAATAGCAGTTTAGCCCAAAAGTATCAGCCTGTTTTAGAATATGAAAGAACATAATGAAGATCAAAACTTGAGTGTGTGGAGCAAGTTGAGGAAGGTTTAAAGAAGTGATTTTCATTTGCCTTGGTTTACAGCATGTGGGGCCAGAAAGATGCTATAAAATGTGCTGCATTTTGACAAAACTTACTCAGTTTTGAAGGACTTATTCAAAATATAATTTAGAAGAAAAGAGTGTAGTTCTACTACCAGAGTTACACAGAACGAGTCAATTCCTTTCTCCATGATAGCCCTTCATATATTTGAGAACTGCTATTATGTTTCTCCATTAGGGGTAAAGGAAGAGAAGGACAGTGAAGAGAGAGACTGAAATCATGAGACAGTTAAGAAGCCATTTGCCATTTGTACAGTTTGAAATGATAACAGCACAAAATTATGAATGAGAGCTCCTTTTACTTCACATTCTCATCAGCGTTCATGTTGATAGCGTTTTAGATTTTGGCCATTCTAATAGGTATCTAGTGGTATTTATCATGGTTTTAATTTGCAGTAACTCATAAATTGGAAGAATTCTAAATATCATATATCTTATATGGGGCTGGTATCTAGAATATTATAAAGAATAGTTACAACCCAATAATAAAAAGACAAACAACCCAACTTAAAAATAAGTCAAAGAAAAATATTCAAAACCATATGATCTCACTTATATGTGGAATCTAAAAAACAAAACAAACAAACAAAACAAGAAAACCCACCAGCTCACAGATACAGAGAACAGATGGGTGGTTGCCAGAGAGTAGGGGATGGGGGATGGGCAGACTGGGTGATGGGGGTTAAACGATACAAACTTCCAGCTATAAAATAAATACGTCATGGGGATGTAATGTACAGGATTGTCACTATAGTTAATAATATTGTAGTGCCTATTTGAAAGTTGCCAAGAGAGTAGATCTTAAAAGTCCTCATCACAAGAAAAAAAAGAAAGAAAATTTTGTAACTACATCTGGTGATGGAATGTTAACTAGACTTATTGTGGTGATCATTTCACAGTGTATACAAATATCAAATCATTATGTTGTACACCTGAAACTAATATAATGTTATATGTCAATTATACCTCAATTTCAAAAAGTGAGCAAAGGATCTGAATAGGCATTTCTCCAAAGAAGTTTCACAAAAGGCAAATAAGCATATGAAGAAGGTGCTCAACATCATTAGCCATCAGGGGAATATAAATCAAAGCTAAAATAAGACCCCTCTTCACACCTACTAAGATGGTTATGATCAAAAGACAGGTAGTACCTGAAACTAACACAAAATTGTTAATCAACTATACTCCAGTATAAAATAAAATTTTTTTAAAAAGACAGATTGTAACTTTAAATGGAGCATAACCTATAAAAATATTGATTCACTATGTTGTACACCTGAAACTACTATAATATTGTAAATCAACTATATTTCAATTAAAAAAAAAAGACAGATTACAAGTTTTCATGAGATGTGGAGAAACTGTATGTAACCCACATAAATTACTGGTAGCAATATAACATGATGCAGTTGCTTTGGAAAACCATCCAGCAGTTCTCCAAAAGGTTAAACATAGCGTTACCATATGACTCAGAAATTCCACTCCTAACTACATACTCAAGAGAAATGAAATCATGGCCACACAGAATTTGTACATGAATGTTCAAAGCAACATTATTCAAGATAGCCAAAAAGTAAAAACAATCCAAATATCCATCAACTGGTGCCAGAATAAACAAAATGTGGCGTACGCATTCAATGGAATATTATTTGGCAATAAAATGAAATGAAATTTGATAGGTGCTACAACATGAATGAACCTTGAAAATATTATACTAGTGAAAAAAGTCATCACAAAAGATCACATGTTATATGATTACATTTATATTAAATGTCCAGAAGAAGCAACTCTCTACAGACAGAAAGTAGATTAGTGCCTAGGAGGGAGGAGGGGAGAGATATATTTTTCAAATTTGCACAGAAGTACAATATGAGCTAGCAGTGGCCACACCATGCTGGATAGGATAGTCTAGGGCACTAGTTCCCAAACTGCCTAACTGCAATGGAATAATGGAGCAATTTTGAAAATTAAAGATTCCTCAAGTTGCACCTCCTCCAAAATTCTCATTCAGAAGGTACGGAGTAAAGCACAGGATAGACATTTGTTTTTCAATTTTGTCTATTATGAATAAAGTTGCCATTCACATATAAGTCTTTATGTAGACATACATTTTCATTTCTCGGAAAATACCAACAAGTAGAATTGCTGGCTTGAAAGGTTAAGTATACGTTAAACTTTAAAAGAACTGCCAAACTGTTTTCCTAAGTGGCTGTAAAATTTTATGTTCCCACAAGCTATGTAGGAGTGTTCCATTTCTCCACATCCTTGCTAACATTTTATATTGTCAGCATTCTTATCTTTAGCCATTCTAGTAGATGTGGTATCTCACTGCAGTTTTAATCTGTATTCTCTAATGACTAATGATGTTGACCATTTTTTCATATGCTACTGACCATTCATATATTTTTCTCTTCAAAATAACCGTTCAAATCTTTCATCTGTATTTTTAAAATTGAGTTGTGGTTCTTTTTGTTATCGAGTTGTAAGTGTTCTTCATATTCTTGACACAAGTCCTCACTGAATGTTTAACAAATATTTTCTTCTTGTCTACATAGCTTCCCTTTATCATTTCATAACCGTGCCTCTCAAAGGACAAAAGTTTTGATTTTAATAACGTTCAGTTTATCAGTTTTTTCTTTGATGGTCCATGCTTTGAGTCCTGTCTCAAAAATCTTTACTTAATGGTAGGACACAAAGATTTTCACCTATGTATTCTCTTAGACATTTCATGGTTTGAACTCTTATGTCTAGACCTATGATTAATTTTGAGTTAATTTGTATATGGGGTGAGGTAAGGTTTGTGGTTCAGTTTTTTTGTTTTTCCATATGGATATCTAATTCTTTTTTTAATTTTTATTTTATATTGGAGTATAGCTGATTAACAATGTTGTGTTAGTTTCAGGTGTACAGTGAAGTGATTCAGTTATACACTGAATCTGTATCTATTCTTTTTCAAATTCTTTTCCCATTTAGGTTATTACAGAATATTGGATATCTAATTCTTATAGGACTATTTGTTGATTGTACATTTTACCACTGAATTATCATGGCACTTTTATTGAAAGTCACCTGACTATATCTGTCTCAATCCTTTCCTTACTTTCTATTCTACTTCACTGATCTCTGTTTCTATTTTTATACCAATATCACATGGCCTTGGTTACAGAAGTTTTGTAGTAAGTCTTGAGAAAGGTAGGGTTAGTCCTCTAACTTTATTCTTTTTCAGAATTGTTATTCTAGGTCCTTCGCATTTCCATATGCATTTTGGAACCAGCTAGTCAATTTCTACCAAAAAAAAAAAAAAAAAAGAAGTCTCCTGAGATTTTTATTGTATTTCTTTGAACCTACAGATAAATATGGGGACATCTGACTTCTTAACAATGTTAAGCCTTCTATTCTATAAACACTGTTAAGTCTCCATTTATGTATCTAACCAAATATCACATTACCATCAATCCCTAATATCATCTCAACACTTTTCATTTTTATCCAACAACATCCTCACATAACTAAAAGCTCTAAGATAAGCCATACCCTGAAAAGACTGTTCACATTTGTGCTTTTGTACCTTTTACAAAATATTTGCCAAAAATCCCTTCCCTACCCTCTCAAAAGCCTTCTCCTAAAGGCCCAGCTCTTCTCTTTGAGGAATTATCTGTTTATCCAAGCCTAATGATTTTTTTCATTCTTGAACCTCTTCTAGATCTTATATTTTATAGCTCCACCTAATGTTGCATGCTACCAGATATTGTTTGATACTCCTTTTTAAATTTTTTTGGATTTTTAAATTGAACTCTAGTTGATTTACAATTTTGTGTTAGTTCCAGGTGTATAGCCAAGTGATTCAGTTATATATGTAGATAGATAGATAGATAGATAGATAGATAGATAGATAGATAGATAGATTTAACAATGAATCCAGGGATACACCATACACATAACATGATGACAAACAATTAAACACAAATGCATGTGCTACAGTCTATTACATTTAAGAGTACAGAGGCCAAGAGTTCAGCTGGGATCAACTAATGGCAGTTAAATGGTTTCATTGAGGAACTGGACACTAAGCGTAGCCTTGAAGCAGAAGGTAATAAAATGTTGAGAAAAATATGATTCTGGGTAGGGTGAAGAGGATGAAAGGAAATGTGGCAGTAAGAAAAAAACCTGAACCTTGGAACGCTCAGATCTAAATTTCAATCCCAAAGCTTTCACTTACTGATAATCTAAAAGAAGTCCCAACTGCTGTTTCCTCATCTCTATGTTGTTAATATTGTTAAATTTGTGTGATGTAGAGAAACACAGAAGGGAATTACTGAAAGATAGAAAAAGAAAAGAAGGAGAAAGTAGATGGCAGACTGGGAGTGAAAGTTTCTGCAAAGGAGCCCTGGAAAGAGAGAAAGAAATCTGAGGTAAAGTAAACCCAGACCTAGCCTCCTATCTTGCAAGCATAGTGAACGTTAAGAATGAATAAGGGACATGCATGGCTTGAGCTATAGAGTCCCACACCTTGGTAGTAAACAACTCCAAATTTACAAAACCAGAAAAGCAATGAGTATTTGAAGAAAAGATGATGGACTGGGGAAAAAAATGCCACTTAAAATGCACACCATTACCAATAAGGTAGAACAAACTTACAACCATTTTCCTGATATTGGATGAGGGTTAGAAAGGGATATCCTATTTAAATGTATGTAGGGCTTCCCTGGTGGCGCACTGGTTGAGAATCTGCCTGCTAATGCAGGGGACACGGGTTCGATCCCTGGTCTGGGGGGATCCCATATGCCACGGAGCAACTAGGCCCATGAGCCACAACTGCTGAGCCTGCGCGTCTGGAGCCTGGGCTCCGCAACAAGAGAGGCCGCGATAGTGAGAGGCCCGCGCATCGCGATGAAGAGTGGCCCCGCTTGCCGCAACTATAGGAAGCCCTCGCACAGAAATGAAGACCCAACACAGCCAAATAAATAAATAAATAAATAATAATTAAATGTATGTAGCATGCAAAATATTAAATGTAAATTAATGATACTATACCTATTACAGCAAAATTTTGAAATGTGTAATTGATAGTCTCTTTCTTTACAATGCATTTTGATTGTTTTATTTCAGCAAAAGTTTATTTATATGCTTTCACTCATTTACTTCACACCACAGTTTTCTTTAAAACCTTAAGTTTCTTCAACTATGAATTCCTGAAACAATTAATCCTTAGTTTAGATAGAAAAGGTCTACTATAACTACCATGTATGCTGGTTGTAAAGATCAGCAAAAATCGTATGTAAAAGGATTAGTGCAGTAACTGACATATCATACAGCCTTAATATACTGCAGTTTTAGTAGTTATTATTTTGACTCAGATGTGCAAGGAGGCTGGGGAAGGAAACTAAAAGAGACAATAATGTACTTTTCCTGAGTAAAGTAGAGAGTATGTACTTAAGAAATAACACTGGTATCCAATGTCAACAAGATCCTGGGTTATGACTGGCAAAAAATGGGAGAGCAACTATATGCTGTTATTCAGAAGGGCTGCACAAACAAAGTGACAGTTGCAGAAGAATAATCTTGGGACCAGGATAAGGATAAACTGGGAAAGATCAGCTGAAAGAAGCCCACAGACACAAGGAATAAGAGAAAGACCTGGCCCAGAAATGTGGCCCAGAGAATGAACACAAAAGAAGAATCTGAGGGACATTCCAAAGAAAAAAAATATACAATACAATAAAATATTAATGGGTAAAATGAATGAAAGAATAAAAGATGACTAGAAAGTTTACATCTAAAGTGATGAAAAACAACACAGAAAACACAGGTTGTTCATATCAAGGGAAAGAAAAAAGAATAAGGAAAAGAGGAATTAAATTTCTTTTATGATGAATTTGAGATAAAAATAACATATACGTGAAACAAATGAATAGGTCTACATGCACTGAGACTGGGATACAAAGGGAGTAATTTATATAGTCATTTATAAAAATCAGTTCATTGGCTGAATACAAAAATGAGGTCAAGAAGCTCAGCTTGGAAGAGAAGCATTCTTACAATGCAGGGTGAAAAACAGGAGGATCTATATAGAAGGAGAACCTAGAAAGCCTCTCTTTCTCTCTCTCTCTCTCTCACAAACACACACACACACACACACACACACACAGAGACACACACACACACACATACACCAACAAAAACAAAGAAACAAAAAAATCAAGGAAAGGGACATGGATCTCATTAGAAATAAATGACTATAATGACACTGAAAAGTTTAAGATGAGGTCTAAGAAAAGGTTACTTGGATGTCTCAAAAAGTAGGTAAATAATTTTTAAAGCAATAAATTTGACAGAACGTTAAGGCTCGAAACTAAATACAGAATTTTACCGTGTTAAATTTAAAGTTGCACTTTATATCTGTTTATTGGACTTGATCATTTTTGTTATAAGAGTGGGGGAGTAGAGGAGAAAGTTCCTTACAGTTAAGAAGTAAAGCCAGTTGGTATGGACCACTTATTTGTAAAGATTAGCACTAAAAGAACAAATGATAACACAGTTGTAAAAAAGGCAACAGGAAAAAAGCACACTGAAAATAATTTATAAAAAAAGAAAGAAATACAAGCATCCAGTAAACATCTTAAAAGATGCAAAAACAAGAAATTATCAAATTATTCAAGATTTTATAACACAATATTCAATCTTAATCTTAAGGGTGCAGTAGATTACTCTTCAACACACTCCTGGGGAATACAAATTGAACAACCTTTCTGAAGGGCAGTTTAGCAATGTGTTTCTAAAGCATTTTAAATGTAATGCATTTTGACATAGTAATTCTGCTCCAAGGAAGTACTTTCAAAGAAATAATCAGAGATATTCACAATGATTTTTATATAAAAATGCTAACCTGATCAATACCTTGAAACAACATACTAGTATAACAATATGAACAATAAATGGTTCATATATATAACACTATTTATTTATTTATTTATTTTATTCATTTATGGCTGTGTTGGGTCTTCGTTTCTGTGCGAGGGCTTTCTCTAGTTGTGGCAAGTGGGGGCCACTCTTCATCACGGTGCGCGGGCCTCTCACTATCACGGCCTCTCGTTGCGGAGCACAGGCTCCAGACGCGCAGGCTCAGTAATTATGGCTCACGGGCCTAGCTGCTCCGCGGCATGTGGGATCTTCCCAGACCAGGGCTCGAACCCGTGTCCCCTGCATTGGCAGGCAGATTCTCAACCACTGCGCCACCAGGGAAGCCCCCATATATATAATACTACAGCATAATATATCCTTAGATATATTCTATTGTTAGAAAAGTATTTAGTAATGTTATATAGTATAACATATTATTTGAGCATAGGCTCTGGAATAAGATATCCTAAGTTCATAGCCAGACTCTGCCACTTATTTGCTGTGACTATATAAGAGGAGCCATTGTTCCTTATATCTAAAACAGAAATAACAATAATTTTATATATTTAATCAGGGTTATTAGAGGGATTAAATAAGATACAAAATATAAAGAACACAGCATATTGCCTGACATATAGTAAGCGCTCAACAAATATTATCTTGATGAATAAAATGTACAAAAACCCATAAAGCTATATATTCACTGATTTTAATCTCGTTAAGTAAGTAAACAAAGGCATATGCACAGAAAAAACTCTGGAAGAAAATTCACCAGCAGGATTTTAAGAGTGGTCAACTCTACATGGTGGGATTACATGAGATTTTTATTTTCTTCTTTACATTCTTCTACATTTTCCAAATTTTCAACCATGAACATGTATTACATTTATAACTCTAAAATGTTCTCTAAAATTAGCACATGCTTATTTGACAACTGATGATGGCATTTTACAGTGACTGTGGAAATAGTCTAAAAAGTTTTCCTCTAGACTGAAGCATTATAGTCCCTTGTTCTTTATTAAAGATGCATATGTGAATAACCATAAAATAACTAGACTAAAGGTTCTGGACTCAAAGATTTATAATCTCTAACCCAAAGCCAAAAAGACATTTTCTCAAAAAGGTAACAGATGGGAGAACTCATACAAATGGTTTTGAGCTTCTGTTTTTCAATAGAAATTTTACAGTGTTTATCATATACAATTAACTTAAGCAGAAAATAAACAATATTGATATTTATATTATAGCACTTCCTAATTTTCTTAATTCATCTGTGTCAATGTCCTTATGTTCATGCACATCCATGAGTCTAAAATCAGAAAAAAAATCTGGAAAAAGTTCTAAATGGAAAAAAAAAAAACCTGTCAACCTAGAATCCTATACACAGAGAAAATATATTTTAAAAACTCAAAGGTGAAACAAAGACTTGTTCAGATAAACAAAGCTGAAAGAATTCATCACGAGCAGACCTGGTGATATAAAGGACGTCCCTTAGGGAGAAGAAAAGTGATGCTAGGTGGAAATACGGATTCCACAAAGGAATGAAGAACACTGGTACTGGGCTTCCCTGGTGGCGCAGTGGCTAAGAATCTGCCTGCCAATGCAGGGGACACAGCTTCGAGTCCTGGTACTGGAAGATCCCACACGCTGCGGAGCAACTAAGCCCATGCGCCACAACTAATGAGCCTGCGCTCTAGAGCCCGCAAGCCACAACTACTGAGCCTGCATGCCACAACTACTGAAGTCTGCATGCCTAGAGCCCGTGCTCTGCAACAAGAGAAGCCACCGCAATGAGAACCCCGCACACCACCATGAAGAGTAGCCCCCGCTCTCCTCATCACCTCAACTAGAGAAAGCCTGCACGCAGCAACAAAGAACCAATGCAGCCAAAAAAAAAAAAAAAAAGAACACTGGTACTGGTCACTGAGAAGACAGAAGATAGTCGAGCTTTAAAGCATTCCATGCAACAGGAAGAGTGGCAACAGACGTTTGAGTGAATTTGCTCTCTGCATTCAGAGCCCAGTGTAAGAAAGGAGCATCCCACAACTAAATTGCAGGTTTCTGATCCTACATAATTCTTCCTGCCTGCCTTAATACAGCAAGCCTTAAGGGGATGAAGAGAGCTCAATATTATTTGATTATTATTTTCATTAAAAGGGTATTAATTTTTAAAACTTTTTTTCTCATTTCAAAGTGATAAATTCATTACAGAAAGGATCTGAAAATCTGATACAAAATTAAAACAAGGAAATAAAAGCCACCTTTAAATTAGAAAAGAGGGAGGCAGGGAGGGAGGGAGGGAAGTTCTACAGAGTTTGCTATTTTATTTGAAGGGCATTTCAATTTACTTTTTAGAGGTAAGTTGTGTGGTGATTAATGTGGAGACAAACTCAAGAAACTGTAAAAATGAGCATAAGAAGGATGAGACGTAGAAACGATTGGACAGGGATGACAGGAATAAATAATATCAGTTACAAAAAAGGGCACCTGTTCAGGGTTACTGCTACCATGGACTGACCCTACAAACCACAAGGTCATGAACCAGCAGGCTACTTACTACATAAGTGGTTATTACGGTAGGGAAAAGTTTTTTGGCATCTGATACCCACTTTGCTTGAATCTCTTACCCTGAGAGAAGGTAACTTTTAGATGCAACCTCACTAGTAGTAGTTGATAATACCTCTCAAATCTTGGTTCATAATCAGAAGCACAGAAAAGACAAAGGATGAGTCCTGGTGGTAAAAATTAAATGGACGGCTCTCTGCATTAGATCACCCCAGAGTAGAAAGAATACAGATAACAGACTTCCCAAAATTTTTCCAGAATAGCAGAGGAAATAGCCTGTTTTTCCCTGGGAACACTGTCTACTGGAATGGAATTTACAGGAAGGTAGCTGGCTAGTTTGTAAAAGGCATCTAGTCCTGGCCATTTCTTCAACGTTTCCATGCGCTCATAAACACACGTGTGCGATACGACTGCTCTTCCACCTCAGTCCGATGTTTCTGAAATCCCTCAATTCTGAATCTAAAAACCAGAATCAGTGGGGGTAAGGCTAGTAAAAATATCTAAGTTGGAGTACTCTGGAGTTTGTTTAATGTTATTGGGTAGTTATTTATTGACATGATGTATCTGGGATGGGGAAACAAAAACAAAAATCCTACCTCACGGGGCTTATGTCAGCAAAGCAACCAAGGATGAATGAAAAGGAAACAAGCTGGAGCAACATTAACGCTGGACAACAGAGAGTTGTCGCCAAAATGCTAGGCAGCAAAGTGTTAAATGCGTATGAAAATACATATCATAGCAGTAATATCCCCAAACTCTCTAAGGGGTGAAGACGCTTAATTAGAAGAGTGACAAAAGAGTGTGTGTGCAGAGAGGAAACCACTGACTAAGGAATTAGGATATATGGACACAATGAAAACAGAAGTTCCCATTCAGGGCTGTCCCAGGCTTGAGGATACCTCATGGGGACACATAGGTCCTGCAAGGAGGGAGAGTTTGCTGCAGGGTAAGCAGAAGAATAGGACTCTTCATCTGTTTTATATGTTAGTGTTACCAGAAAGATTGTCCAAAATGATTAAAATCGTTTAAACCAACACATGAATGAGGATAAACTACATTGCACCTTAAGTTCAAATTTGATTAGCTTTTCCAAAAAACTGAAAAATAAACAGGACAGTGTTCTAAAATGACAGTGTTCTCAAGCAAAAGCTTGAGAAAAAAACATAAGGACCCAGAAACAAAGCAGATTTTAAATGCATTTTCAATTTGCCTCTTTAGCCCAGCATTATTAATATCTTTTGTCAGTTACCATCCACATGATTTATTCTACTATCAGCATTTTCAATTGTGCTATTATAAAATTCATTTTGCTTTATAGATTCATTAAAGAGGACTGGAGAAATAATTAGTGTGTTAAAGTGTCCTGTGTACATTCATAAAATTATGGCAGCAAAAACTAATGGTTAATATATTTAGCATTATTTTAATAAAAATTTAGAACTAACACAGAAAGTGTAAATGGCTATCATGCCACTCAGCTAAATTACAAGATAAACTATAAGAGGCAAAGTAGCCAAAAAAAAAGGAGGAGAAGAAAAGAGCAGAAAAAGAAAAATGTTAGGTCCCAGTACTAAATGTCTTGAAAGAGATTAAAGCACAGGTATTCATTCATTCAACAAATATTTACTGAGCACCCCCTACGTTTCAGGTGTCATATGAAAAGATACAGACAGATGTGAAGAGACATTTAGAATGTTAAGACATCATATCAAATAATAAGGAAGACTCAAAACTTTTTAACTATACTAGATGACTCCGGAGATAAATATCCATGGCAAATTTTTAGAAGTACTCAAAATGTGATGAGTTTATGAGACATTTGGAAGGGGTAAAAGCAACACAACAAAAATGGCTTCTTGTATTGTGGGTGGGACGGGCAGAGGAGGGAGAAAAGAATTTCTCTATATACCTGTTTATTTGACATACCTTGAAGGAAGTTTGCCCAAATCTGAGATTAAACTGAAATCATTTCCTTAAGTAAAGAAGAGTTATTAAGAAGCTAGAAGCAAGCTAGAAAGCTATAACACAGACTCAATCTTTTAAAGCTAAAAGGAACATCTAACCCAGAACTTTAATTCTGTCCACAACTAAGGTCTGAAGAGTAACTTTCCCAAGGCCATATGGTGATAATTTTATTAATTTTAGTTGCAGTTTAAAATATATAAAATATTACATATTCCCTATACAAAATTAAATATTCCATATTAGATGAAATTTAAAAAAAAACACACAGACTAGAGTCATTCAACACTTTGGTGTATATTAAATCCAGGTTTTCTGAGAGAGAGAAAGAGAAAAAAGAGAGAGACAGAGAGAGATGGGGGCGAGGTGGGGGGAGTGATGAAAAGAATAGAAAACATATCCAGACAAGAATGGCACTATACTAATCATACTGTTTTGTAAATCCTTAATACAATATCTTTCTATATCAGTAAGTATACATAACAAAACTTTAAAAAATTATTGACTGCAGGCAGCAACCAGGTGTTCCTTTTGTAGTTTTTTAATACTGATACCTTTTAAATAGCAAACACTAAAATACTGTGCAAATGAGCATACCCATAATGGTCGTAATAATAGTGTAATAATTTATTGAGTTGGCCCAAAAGTTCATTCAGGTTTTTCCATAATATCTTACGGAAAACCCGAATGAACTTTTTGGCCAACCCAATAAAAGATGTGAACACTGCCATAGGTGCAATACTGTGACCACTTATTTTCAAATACACACACAAACACACAGTCAATTTTCATACAAAATGAAAGGTATGGAAAAGATCTCTAAAGTCCCTCTGACCACCAAAATCTTATGATTCTGTACCTATTTCATACATCTTTCTATAGTTTTTCATAAGACTTCCCATAATAACTATTTTTAATAAATTTCAAGCTTATGCCTACTTCAGTCAAGAACAGCTTCACACACAAACAGCACTGTGGAAGGTTTTTTATTTAGATATGCTTATTTAACGCATACAACAATCCTGCAATGTAGAAACCTGAAAATTAAGTAATTTGTTCAATATCCCCTAGCTGGTAAGTAGAGGGTATGAAATTAAGACTCCTGGTCACATGATCCCAAAGATTCTGCTCATTTCATTACATCAAGTTGTCATTTTTAATATATTCACTGAGGCATTTATTAAGCATCTATTATAACAACAGCAGGATTACTGTACTAGGTAAACATTCATTTAGAAGGACTGAGGAAATGCACACTGGGACTGATAAAGCAAAGTTCTCATATCAGTGTAAATATTATAACTACACAGGAGAACAAATCAGTAAATAGGTTAATAGAAAACAAACCTAATTTAAAAAATGAGTGACAGAAAAACAAATAGTTCTGAGTTTAGAACAACGGGAATTGACTGATGAATACAAAATTCTCTACTTTTTTGTTTTTTAATCAATTTGTAGTTTGGTTTGGCTTTGTGGCTCATTTACTTAAGAGAGGTGATTTATAATAATTTAATATGTTTGAATATTAACAGTAAGAATTATTTCCTATCACTTTAGAATGACTTAAGTTTTTCATAAAGCATGAAGAGAAAAGATACAGATTTTACAAACAAATTTTAGCTCACTTGGAAGAAAGGTTCTAAATTAATAATAGGAAATATTTACTACTACCATTATATAATTCATTGAAGGGGCAAAGAGGTTATTTCCTTAACTACTTTGAAAAGGAGGAAGACTTAATAAGTTACTTTTAAACACAAAATATTAATATCCCACTTTCTTTGTTTTAAGTGTGATAAACATTCAGTCAGCTGAACATTCAGTCAGCTGAACATTCACTCAAAACATTCATTTCAGACCCTCTCTGTTCAAGTGTTATGGGACTACAAATAAGGCTACTGGCTAAGATGTGGTCCCTAACCGCATAGAAAGAGATGGTACTGAAGGTGTGGCTTTCTATTTAAATAAATCAATTTAGTTCCTCTTGGGAAACATCTGTGTATATAAATACGTTTTTAAAATTATGAAACAAATAATACAACTATTGGTCTCATTGGAAATTCACAAATGATTTTCAACATGGTTTATTATTTCTGGATAAGCTGGTTGAGTGATACATACTTAAACCTTGAAAAAAATCAAAGCCAGTTATTCAATGTTCCTAAAAAAAATAAGATGACATTTCTTTGAATTTGGCACTCATATTTTTGAGTCTACTTTTATTTCTATTTCTGTTTCAGCCCCAACTTGATGCATCAGGAGCCTAGGGTCAGGATTAATCAAATCTTTAAAGATAGTTGTAGCTTGAGATGATGAAAGCTAAGACATAAAACAATGACCATCTGATGCTCTGGTGTGCATTCAAATTACCCAAGGTGGATGTTTAACCCTCTCCTAGAGACTTTATTTCCAGATTTAGGTGGCACTCAAGAACCTGTGTTTTTAGACAGAACACATTTTGAGAGACACTGATCTCCAGAATTACCATCATTGCAGAATTAGTTCCTATTTTCCCTCCTACCTCTGTCATTTTCAGAAGTGCCAGAACTATTATTATTTGTTTTGATATCTCTGAAGTGAAAACTATATGCTGATCTCCACAGTACATATTCTTAAATGATACACATCCATAATTCTGCTCACCTTCACTGGCTAGAGAGATGAATGGATAGATACAAAGGTAGACAGATATAGATAACAGATCCATCCACCTATTTATCTAATATACATTAAAGAAATGTATTCTGCCTGCAAATCAGAAAGTAATTCAAGTGTTTTAACATTTTCCACATCTGAGACACACTCTGAAATTCTGTTCTAAAAAGTCAAAAGAAAGCTACCATTGAAAGAAATTCCCAGAAACATTTCCTAGGAGATTTGAGTTATTAACAACAGTAGTTGGCTTACCTGCCATCTCGCTGAGCAGCACCACCTTCCGTCACTGTCTTGACAAATATTCCCAGCTTTTCAAGTCCAGCATCTGCTCCAACACCCATTCCAATAATACTTATACCAAGTCCATCCTCATCTATGAAAAGGGGAAAAAAAAATGAAACAACCTAAGTTTTACACTCATCCACAATTAGCTGCTGAGATCTATTTGCTGCTTTTAATTTTGTTCTTTGTGAACTATGTTGATATGCTTCCTTTGACAGAAATTTTATTCTATGCTGGGGAGCAAAGATGTCAAATTAGACCCCTCAAAAGGCTCATTAGTTTAGTCTCATTTTACTACTGCCGGTGGCTCTTCCATTGTGATCCCTCAAAAAGGTAATAATTTGGTTATTGAGCAATATCAATCTGCCTGACTAAATAATATAATATTTTTAAGCACAGACCATACATACTCAAACATATATATATATTATTTAAATAAATGTGATCATAATATATCTGGAATTTCCCCTTTATTTATGCAGTCTTCTTTTCTTTTTTACTTGGTCCATATTCCCATTCATGTTAATAAGATGGTATGTGTCTCTCAGTACTTTCCTCTGTCCTACTATACAAGCATATAAACGTATCATCAGATACGATATATACATTATATGCATATAATTAAATATACATATTATATATGGCTTAATTTTCCATCTTATTTTCTTTACACAAACAAGATCATATTATACCTACTTCTCTCTGTAGCTTACTTTTCTAATCCAATGATACCTCATGGATATCAACTTACATAGCCTTAAATCACTTATAATGCATAATATTTCATGGTGAGAAGCTGTCGTAACTTATCCAACCATTTCTCTACTAACAGGCATTCACTTTCGTTTCCATTTTATTGGACCTTTGAACAATACTGACAAACACGTTTTTTAATTCACTTACAAATCCATACTTCCAATTCTCCTCTCTGTGAACGCATATATTTTAACATTAATGAAATAAAAGATACACTATTTGCATTCCACATTTTTTGGTTAACATTCAAAGTTATTTTCTGATAGCCTCAAAGTCTTTATAATAATGGTGTATTAGCTGCATAAAAAAATAGATGGTATTAGCTAGTCAGCAGTGGTGGATTGTTAAAGGAAAACGGGCTCATGTGCTCAATAGAATACTTGATGCTTTTAAAAGCCTTTTTAGCAATAACCTTTAATTTGCTAAGTATTCTCAACTAGTAATTTTTTGAGTAAGGTTCATCTCATTGATTATTAGTTACTGACAGCTTCTGCTTTAAGTATTTCTAAGTACAACTCATAATCCTACATCTTTATTCTACATATGTTTAAAAATATGTCATTTGGCAAAAGTGATGTGTTTGCTCAGCTGTGTGCTAAAGAAAGCTATGTAGAGTGCTCTCCCTGGAGGAAACGTTTGATGTGATCCCCAGCTGAAGGCACGTCCTCATTGATTCTAGGCACAGGTATCTACTATGAGAACTGCTGACTAAATGAGTGATCACTGGAGACTTTCCTTCCTTCCTTACATTTAGAATATTTGCACACGTCATTTCCCATATTTATTACATTCTAATCGTTTCTCCAGTATAGATATTCATGTTCATCAAGAGGCATTCTCCTGCTAAAAACTTTTCTACATTCATTACAGTTTTAGAGTTTCTCCCCAGAATGAGTTTTCTTATGCACATGAAGGTTAGATCTGTGCGAAGGCTCTTCCTCATTGGTTACATGTATAAAGTTTCTTCTCTCCCACATGAATTCTCTTATGTTTATAAAGGTTAGCTGTATTGCTGAATTATTGCACATATTCATCATATTCATAGGGTTTCTCTAGAGTGTGAATTTGTTCATGTTGATAAAGGGATGAATGATGACCAAAAGCCTTCCCAGTGTTTACATTCAAAGAAGTTTATTTTTCTTCCTCCCGTGTGTTTGCTCTTGTGTAGTTTAAGAGATGATCTCTGTAGACTTTTCCACATTGAAAAATGTCATAGGGTTTCTCTCCTGTATGAAATCTCTGATGTATATTAAGTATTAGCTGAATTCTTATTCATATTCTTTGTATTTATAGGACTTTTTCTTCATTATGAATTATCACGTGTCAAGCCAATATTGAGTTCCCATACTCAGTATATTGAAAGGGCTCCCCTCAAATGTTGATTTTCTGTACTATCATGCCATTAAATATAATAGTTACTTCCTGCAAATAACCTGCATGAAAATTATATCTGAGTTTTTAAATCCATTTTCCCTGCCTGGACTCAGGCTTTAGTAAAATTATCTTCCTTCCTTCCATAGCTCCTCTTGATGCTCTAACTGGAAAATTACTCAGATTTGCAAAGCTGAAAACCCAACTGTGGGCAAAACTATTATATTAGCTTGAGCCATCCTCAATTCCATTGCAGACCATGTGAAAGACATGGTGATAACCGAAGGAAAATTAAAGAAAGAGTATGATCAACCCACAGAGACCAGGTGACTAATCTCATCTCTGTACAGCTTCTCTGAGATGTCAAGCATGGGTGAAGTCCAAGCCACAACTTCAAGGCCCTGATTCTTGTGGTTGCACCATCAAGAACCCAATAGCCATCCTGTCTTCCTCTGTATATACTCTCCTAGGAACAGGCAGAGCACTAAGTATGCAAAGCAGCCAGGACAAGATGGAAAAGACTATAAGGCTGTGTTAGGAAGATGTTATCACCACCCTCTGGAGCTCAGAGCTTATTTTCTCTACCAGGAAAAAAAAAATCTCATGTTAAGTTCAGCATTCCCCTCAATGCTAGTGAGATTTGAGCTTGTATTCATATGAACTTGGGCCATTAGATTTCCTCTGAAGTAAAGTGCCAATTTTTCTAATGAGTTTTGCCTGACTCTTTTTTTCTCATCATTTCCGAAGACTCTTAGAATATTATAGCTATTAACTCCATGTCATCTATAATGAATATTTCCCCCTTCAAATGTATCACTTATCTCTTGGCTTTGTTTGACAATATTGCCTTTAAGAGTTTAAAATTTTGGATGAGTGAATTGGTCCATCTTTTCTTTTATAATTTCTGATTTTCCATTTTGGTTAAGCCCCTCCTCCCACAAGCCCAGATGATAAATGTAGACATAAATTTTCATCAAATATCTTTGTCATTTTTAATATTTTATTATTTAATTCATGTAGAGTTTTTATATATGATATAATGAAAATGAAGTTTTCCAACTTAATACTCTTTCAGATAGATGCTTTAAGCCAGAACAATTTGTAAAGCACCCTGTTACTTCTAAATTAGAGTATCTTATGTGTCATGTTATTAAATTCTCATGTACGCTAACATCTTTCCCTGGACCTTGTATTTTGTTCCACTGATCAACTGCTATATGTATACAATTTGTTCTGATTACAGAGGCTTTACATTACATTCAGATATTTGGGAAGTTAAATCCGTTCACATTCTTTTCCATACTTCCCTTAGGTCTGTATTTTTCCATATAAAATTTAGTATCGTATTATGCAATCCCCTCTAACAATGAAACTCTGATGGCAGTTCTACTTGAACCGCATTAAATTTATTTATAAATTTATAGGTATAGAAGACAGAATAGGAGAGACTTTCCTATACTGAGTCTTCTCATCCAAGAATACAGAATATCTATTTGCTCAGATCTTGTATCTTTAATAGCTATAATACAACTTTTACAGCTTTAATAGCTACAAAACGACAATGATATATCACCTCACACCTGTTACAATGACTATCATCAAAAAGATAAGAGATAACAAGTGTTGGGAAGGATGGGGAGGAAAGAGAACTCTTGTGCACTCTTGGTGGGAATGTAAATTGCTGGAGACACTATGTAAAACAGGATGGAGATTCCTCAAAAAATTAAAAATAGCTACTTCATTTAGTTCTCTTCTAGTTTAATTTTTCTAGTTTAACTTTTACTATGAAATGTAGCATACAAACAAAAGAGTTTATAAAAACATTTACCTACAAAACATTGTGTAAAACAAAAATAAAGCAAACATTCATGTACCAACAAAGACAGAAAACATTACAAATACCCCAAAAACCCACTATGTAAGCCTCCCTGAAATCATAACTCTTCCTTTGGTAACCATTATCCTAAACATGGTGCTAACCATTCCTTCCTTTTCTTAATACTACTTTTTAAAGCTACTTATTTGTATATTTCTAAGCAATATGCTGTTTAATTTTTCCTGGCTTTTAAATTTAAATAAATGGAATTGTACTGAATGGCTTCTTCTGTGATTTGCTTCCCACCCCGCCTCAACTTCATGTTTGTAAGAATCATAACACACTGCTACATGGAACTGTGGCTCCTTCATTTTTACTGCTGAGTAATATTTTATGGAATAGATATGCTACAATTTATATACCTTTTCCTATCATTGATGATTACTCAGATTGCTCTCATTTTTGCTATTGTAAGCAATACAATGGCCCACAGCCAAATCCAGCTGTCTTTGTATGGGCCATAAGCTAAGAATGTTTTTTACATTTTTAAATGGATGAAAAGTGTAAGCTTCACTCTTACATTCTCTTTAACCTCAAATGAAAGTGTCTTTTATAGGAACAATTATTGGCCAATGATGTTTAGTGTAATAATTGGTATTCTTCATATATTTTTCATCCAAGCAATTTTATGCTTAATACTTACATAGTTTTCAACTCTCTTTCCCTAACATTTGCTGTTTCGAACAAGCTGTTCTTTGTTTCTTTTCCTCCTTGCTAACTGAGAAGTATGAAGGAGATGTGTTCTTTAAGTCCTTACATATAAGCAAATTTCTTTCTTTCATCAGGATAGGTAAATATTCTGGGATGGATATAGGGTTCTTGGATCATTATCCTTTTTCTTCTCAGTGGTGTGTGAAATCATACATATGCCTCCCCACTCCCAGTGTTACAAATAAGAAGTCTGATGCTAGTCTAATAACTTAAGTACCTTTGCTTCTTTGTTTGCTTTGATTTTGGCCTGGTATTTTATAAGATTTTCACTTTATGTTTGAAGATTAGGATTTTCTCAGGCTATGCCTGAGTATGAGAATTTTTTTTAAAGTCCTCTCACTTGCAACAAATTGGCTAGGACCTTTAAATTATGAGGTTCAGGTATTTTTTGAGCTCAGGAAAATTTCTTCTATTTTGTCTAATATGTCTCTTGTCCTGTACTGTCTTTTCCCCTTCTGTTACAACTTATATGTTGGGTCTCCTTCATGATTTTTCTTGGATTTTTTGCTCTGTTTGAAAATTTGAAAATTACTTTGGAACATTTCTTATGCTTGACCTTCTAGATCACCAATGTGAGTCTCAACAATAACTATCCTTTTCTCTTCAATTCCTCTACTGAAATTTTTAATCTTAAAATAAATATTTTTGTTGTTGTTAATTTGCTTAAGAATGTCTTTTTGTTAATATATAAATTTATTTATTTTTTGGCTGTTTGGGTCTTCGCTGCTGCGTGCGGGCTTTTCTCTAGTTGCGGCGAGTGGGGGCCACTCTTTGTTGCGGTGCGCGGGCTTCTCATTGCGGTGGCTTCTCTTGTTGCGGAGCATGGGCTCTAGGCGCGTGGGCTTAAGTAGTTGTGGCAAGCAGGCTCAGTAGTTGTGGCTCGCCGGCTCTAGAGCGCAGGCTCAGTAGTCGTGGCGCACGGGCTTAGTTGCTCCGCGGCATGTGGGATCTTCCCGGACCAGGGCTCGAACCCGTATCCCCTGCGTTGGCAGGCGGATTTGCAACCACTGCACCACCAGGAAAGCCCTAAGAATGTCTTTTTAAAGCCACACTTGAACATCTTTATTTGGTTTCTTTGGGGTTTTTTTGTTATTCAAGTTGTCATCTGTTTGTTCTGCTTTTTTCCAAAGCTCTCTGAGATGTACTATTTTTCTGTTCATTAGGTCCTAGTTCAGTTCCCAGGTGATGATTTATGATGGTAAACACAGCAGGCTCTGGTCCCGTAGGTCCCCAGTTACTGTAGCAGGCAGTCTGTGATTCCAGGGAGAAATCAGGAGCAAGCCCCTCTGCTCCTGTCCTCCCTGCTTTCCTTTAGCTTTCTCCCCTCAGAGATGAAGAGGATTCCACTGCCTTCATTCCAAAAATCCACCATTTTCTAAAGGCCCAGCACTCCCCCTATCTACTACATTCAGAATCTAACCATGACCACTCTCCCTCCACCAAAAAACCCCAAAACAACCACCTGCCCCAAACTCTCACTTATGGCAGCTCTCTCTGGACTCCTCACCTGCACCAGTGCTTTGCAAGAGTACCAAGAAAACATCAGACCTCACTCACACCTCCCTACTCCTAGTCGCCAACCCAGCCAACTAAAGTAGATGGGTTTCAGTGGGGTGGGTAAGGGAGGAGTCTTTCAATCCACCATCTATACAGAATTCATATAAACTATTTTTGAAATTTAATAAATAAAACCCTCCATGAGAAATAAAGCTTTATCCAATCCTTAGGGGGGAAAAAGGCTATACTTAGGAAAAATAAAGTCATTTCTACATTATTAACATAGCAATATAATGTTATTAACACTGTAGAGCTCATATACCTTTCTCTAGTTCCACTGGGAAAAGTTCCAGCTTTTCTACACGCTTTTCAAGTTCATACTCGGCTGAAGCAGCCACAGGGTCAACTTCATCATTTCTCCTGTCATAGTCTTCATTGGAGTATGTGCTGAAGACCTGTAGTAAGATATCAACAAAAAGATGAAAATCCAGAAAAGACAGTTTTCTTGATTTAAAAAAAATCTGCTACATATCCAAAACTACGTAAGTTAAAAATTTTGTACGAAGAAT
The DNA here is from genome assembly GCF_009873245.2 of Balaenoptera musculus. Lineage (NCBI taxonomy): Eukaryota > Metazoa > Chordata > Mammalia > Artiodactyla > Balaenopteridae > Balaenoptera > Balaenoptera musculus. Next base: position 59,547,070 of record NC_045793.1, on the reverse strand, counting down.
TTCTTCTAAACAACTGTTTTGTCATAAAATCAACTGAGATGTTAAGAAAAGGAAAACTGAATCAGAATAAAAATAACTTACTAATTTAAAAAATGTACCACCTTTAATAATTTGAGAGACAACATTAGCCACAGAATACATTATATAGTTAGCAACATTTATCACTTTTTATAGAATCAGAGTATACCATATTAGCTGCAATAAAATTAAGGTAAAGCATCTTGAGGCTACCAAAGCAAATACCCACACTGAACCCATTTCATGCTATGACCTATACAAGCCCTGATGTTGCAGTGTGCTGGTACTAGAATTATATTTCAAACACAGAATCATTGAAACTGACTTCTATTCTATTCTGTACTGGGCTGTGTTAAGCTCTCATTTGTCATCTCTCATTTTACTTCCATGTAGATATAAATTAAATCTTCATTGAACCTTTTAATGAAATGACTATCAAAATATTGCTCAAGAGCTGCAGAACAAACAGGATATTGGTAGCTCTTTCTTTCTGACCTAAATCATTCAAAAGACTACTAAATGTGGTCTTCAGATGTAGCTGTAAGAAAATTATTGTCCTTCTTTCTGCTGAAATATGTTTTATTTGAAAAGTAACTGGAATTCGGTATACAATCCCTCACTTAATACACTGAAGAATATTTTTAAAAAAGAAATGTATAATTCATCAAGCCTAATTAATTTGCATGATAAAAACTGACATTTTCAATTAAATTCAACAATTATGAAGTATCTAGACTGTGCCTGACAAAACTTTGTCATGTCCTCCAAAATCTTAAAATCTAGGAGTGAGTAGTTTTTTAAAAAATATACATTAAAAAGTGAAAATAAAAACATCAATAGAAAGCAGGACAGAAGGTCAGAGATGAAAGAAATTAAGTCTATTGCCTATAAAGCTGGCCCTGCTAGTCCAGATGTGCTTTACATTCATATTATTGGAAAACTGGCAACTCTTACATGCTGTATATGGTAACCTATAAACCAGAAATACATACTGCGTACAAAGAAACAGATGTAGTGTGGTTCCTAATTCTACATACTTCTCAAAATCGTGTCATTTACAGGTTTTGTACCAGAATGCATAACTGTTTTTCTTCCTGACTTTCAACATGTTTTCATAGCCTTGTACCATTCACTTGGTCTCTACCACATTTCTCCACCATAATAAACATTTCTGCATCAAAATGAACACTTCTAAACTATGGGGTTTGTACCTTTTAAATTAATCTTTTCATAAAATATGCTTCCTATGCCCCTTCCATAGAACCTTCCAATATTTTTCTTAAATTGTCAGGTTTATGACTTTCTCTTAGACAGCCTTTTTGATCTTTCACTTCCCTTATATGTTTTGGTAATCACTTATTTATTCATTCATCAAAAATTTACAAAGAATCAACTCTATGCCAGACATTGTGCTAGACACTGAAGAAGGCACAGTTTCAAGTAGCTCACAGCTCAGTAGGGACACAGAAATCAAAATAAACAACTAAAATATATGTGATAACTGAGGTAACAAAGGAATATACCAAGTAATTTTTTTATTGTCATGAATTTCATGGAGGGGAAAACATTTGAGTTGAATCCTAAAGAATAAACAAGGATTCACATATTCAAATGTAGAAGAGGTGGAATGTATATTTCAAATATAAGACACTAGAAAAAAATCTATATCTGTATCTTTTGGAAAACATCGACAGTTGAGTAGACCACAGTGCAGCATGCCTAGGGGAACAAACTTTAACAACACACAAAAAAAGTTAGTTGGATCTGGAACGTACATGTCCTGGAAACTATTGGCAGAGATGACTGGAAATTATTCCATTGATGTTTGCCACTTGTCTACTTCTTCTAATAGGTTCAAGTATATGATTGCTAAACAAGGATTCAAAGGATATTCATACTGGAACATAACTCAATTTTGCTACCAACTTAATGTGTGAATAAAAAAATGTGTGTATACATACACATGTATATACGTGTATATGTGTGTTTGTGTGTATACACACACATCTGCTATCAAATGTCCTTCCCCAATCAGTCTGGTTTATAAAGTCCATTTGGGGATATCCAGAAATTAAATAAAACAAACAGAAAACTAACTGTATGACTACATATTGGAAAACAGTACTTTAAATAATGTTTGAGGCATGTAGCAATCAGATGACCATATCACCATTTAATTCTGTAGAGAAGAAATAATGTAATATACTTTTCATCTTCAGCTTGTTCATAGTCTGGTAAATTATGTGGGCACATAGGTAAAACCTATAAATACATGAAACAGAAAAGCCAGAATTCATTATTTGCAAGTTAAGCTTTTGTTTACCTGGAGAATCCAAGAGGTTAAACAGAAAAACTGTTAGAACGAACAAGAGTTCAGTGAAAACAGAATTTCAAAACTACCAAAAAAGCCCATAATAGCTTTAGAAAATATAACAGAAAAGATCAGAAATTATAAAATACTCAAGAATTGCTGATTATAAATGTGCAAGGATATCCTTTATCTATAAAACTTAACCGAAAAATTCAAAAAGCCTTGAATAAGTGTAATGCCATACTATGTTATTGGATTAAAATCCTTAATATTGTAAAAACCTCTATGATCCTAAATTACTGTAAATGTCTCTTTGCCCCAATTTAATTTATGAATTCAGGGCAATCAAAATTAAAATCCCACTAACATGTTTCATGGAAACTAACAAGCTGCTTGCAAACAAGGAATAAAGATGGAAATAGACTCTATCAGATACCAAAATATACAATAAAACTTCGTTTATTAAGGCAGTGCAGTTTGCCCCAAGATAGATCTATTTTTGTACTCTATTCTGTTTCACTCCTCTACTTTTCTATTCAAATTAGTTTGGGTGGTCTATTCAATAAATAGTAGGGAAAGAATGAGATATCCATCTGAAAAAAGATTCCTATTTCATATGATTAACAAAAAGTAAAACTTACATTGGTTAAGAACAAAAATTATAAACTATTAAACTGCTAAAAGAAAATATGGGACAATGTTTAACAGGCTAGAGAGGACATTCCCAAAAAGCCGTAGATCCTAGAAATCCTAAAGAAAATGAATAAACTATTTGATTAAAAATTAATGCTAAAAACTTCTAGGTAACAAAATATACCATAATAAAATTACAAAACAAGTCAAATATTAGAAGAATATATTGCCAAATATCAAAATGAAATATGAATATTCATAATATAAAAAGGGTTTTATCAACTTAACTACATCTGTAAGTAGGGGAAAGGAAACTGAGAATTCAACAAAGACATATTAATGTTTAATAAATGATGTAAAGATGCTCAACTTCATTAAAAATTAAGCAAATTTAAGAAGGAAATACTATATATTCACCCATAGTACGATTTTTTTAAAAAATGACTGCAACATCCAGTGTTTATGAGGATATAGGAAAAAGAATACACTTGGAAAAGCAGGGAAAAGGTCGCAATTTGAGAATAGCTATCAAGATTTTAAATGTAAATGCCTTTGATCCAATAACGCTATGCCTAAGTATTTATAGAGATACTTGTAAGTGTGCACAGATACCTGTGCAAGGAAGTTCATTACAGAACTATTTGTAATAGCCTAAGATGGAAAATTACCTAAATGTTCAATGATAGAGAAAATGTCTTACTAAATTATAATATATACAAATATGTAATTTCATGCAATGATTTAAAAGATCTATCTCTGCTGACATGAAAGGCTCTGAAATACATATATTATTTAACCAAAAAAGCACATGGCAGATACATCTACTGATATATCCTTTTGTATCTATTTATCTATTTCTATATATACATATATAGGTATAAATATGTTCTCAATTGGTATGATCCTAACTTTAAATTAAAGACCTCCTAGATTCTCTAGCTATGTAGCTCTTGCCAAATTGTAAAACCACTCTAAGCCTCAGTTTCATTATTCACAAAATGGCTATTATAATAATAATACCTACCACATAAAGTTGCTGTAAGAATGAAATGAGATAGTCCAAATAATCATGCTGGGTTCAATGTCAGGGGAGGGAAAGCTTTCCCAGGGTAATATGAGAGATAACAATATTGCCCCAGATACCTAAACTCACCTCATACTCTCATTTATAAATAAGTTTTGAATATTTCATCCACTATGATGCTTAATGCCCTTGGAACAAAAATCTGCAAGACTAATTTGGTAATATAATGTAGACTGGCCTGCCAAAATCCCTACCTGTGTCCAGAGCAATACACTATCATTACACAATGGCTCATCATCTGCCAGGCTTTGTTTTGCCTTGACCAGGTAGAACCTCAGAGATGAAAGGAAAATTGACCTAGGTAAAGACTCCCCCTTTCATCAATATGGTCATGACTCTTTCAGTATTCTTATAATAGTTCTATCATTTTTATTTATATTACCGTAACTGCTCTACAAATATATATGAATAGCTAATTACACAAATAATCATCAGAGCTCCATCATGATATCACTGCAATGCAAAAACACAAAAATTAAAGGCCAACAGCATCCTGGGTCCTAATATTCAACACCATTCAAGATATAAACATATATATTTAGTTCAGTCACCTTCACATTGTTCCTGCTTTATTTCACTGAGAAAAGCAAGCAAAAGGATGTTTAAGTTTAAGACTTCTTGTTTCAGAGCCAACGAGTGATAGTCTATTCCTTGATCAAAGGAACCAAAACAAGACCATATCCCTTGCTTTGCAGCAGAGGCAGGCTTTTAGGGATAACAAGTTTACAAATACAGTTAGCAATGACATTTCTGACCCAGCAACCCAAGGCTATGAAAAACGAATAAAGTTAAAATTAGCTTATAAGATTTCAACTAGAATCATTCTTTTTCACATTTCTGGTAGTTTTGAGCTCCAACACTTTTTCAAAACAACAGCAACATTTTTTTCAACAATAAGGAAGAAAAACCCTTATTTCCTTTACTTCCTTATGACGCATTTTCTTTAATCAATGCAGGTCAAAATGAATTCAGGATTTTCTGTAAATATTGACTGGAAGGAATCTCCCACAAGCTTCCACAAGGTCTCAGTTCCGCCTGTTGTCTGGGTTCTGCTGCACCTCCTGACGCGTCAAAGATAGAAAATGCTGCAGGTTGCTGTGTTTCAGATGATGGCTTAGCACAGCATGCTCCTGGAGATTAGCCACGTGTTCACATGCTTCCACGAACAGGCCGCACTTATCACAAGCCTCCTTGGCAGAACTCTAACTCACCTTCACATGAGACTCTCAACTGAAACTAAGAGAAAACATGGAGAAGACAGTCCATATCTTAAAGTTTTAAAAACAAATCTGGCGATAAACCATCCTCAGAAAGGAGGATCCTGACAGCCTTAGAACAATGTATAAAACTTCAGTTTTCTTTTCTTCCCTCACTGATTTATGATATAAGAATTACAGTTTCTTGATTGCCTACTGTGTGCCAGGGAGTATGTTAGGTTCTTGTTGCAAATTGACATAAGCCAAACTGAAGTTCACAATTATCAGGCATTTGGGGGTAAACGTTGGCAGTCTCCAACGATTCTAAATAAGTGAGAGCTTTCTGCTGCATATAAACACATTGATGAGCAGGAGGATGGAAAAAGAAGACCCACAGCTCTATCTTGCAAGCTCAATAAAGTCTCAGATTTCTGTCCTTTAGTTACTCTGACAAGTAACCTGCATGGAGGTATACTTAAAGCAACTGTGACAATATTCTACAGTAGGATGTGTCTAATTTTCTAACTGGATCCCTCAACGGAATCCTACATTTCAGAAAACAGGACCAAATGAGAACTAGAGTTAGGTGCTACTCTAAAAGCTTAGCTTGCTTGACTCAAAGTCCATTTACATAAAATATTTCTAAAACCAATCCACATATTTTCAACATTACGCATTTCACCAATTATTTGTAACATCCCCAACATTAATAAACCTTCCTATTTAAAGTATGCATCTCTGGAATGTAGACTTCTAATTAGGGACTTTCAAATACTAATCCTAGAGTGAAGATTCATGATTGTTATACCTAGAATGCTAATAAAGGCTCCTAAAACAAAGTTATTACCATAAATATGGTGATATGTGTGCTGAAATAACTGGAAGTAAATTACAGACAATATAAAACATTACACAAGTAATCTTTAACTCTTGTACCAACTGATCCAGTAAGTAAGGCAGAAAAGAGGAAAGATTTGAAGCTCAGAGAACAATATACATGGTATATATGAGGATAGCTAATAAAGACAAAGTCTATAAGGACAAAAGGTATATTTTACTAATTGTGAGCCTAGTGTTTTCATGAATAACTAAAGAACAGGAAGTGAAAAAACAAATATACTCTACATAATGGGAGGTAGACAGCAGGCTAGTCAAAAGGCAACACAAAGTGGCCTTTATTTGTCAGTGTTCTCCAGAGAAACACAACCAACAGGATGTGTGTGTATAAAATACTTAATACATACTATATTTGTATTTATATTAAACTAGATTTATTTTAAGCAATTGGCTCACGTGATCATAGAGGCTGACAAGTCCAAAATCTGCAGAGTAGCAGGCTGGAGACCCAGGGAAAAGTTGCTGTTGGAGTTCAAGTCCAAAGGATTCTCTCTGCCTCAGGAGAGGTCAGTCTTTTACTATTAAGGTCTTCAACTGGTTGGATGAGTCCCACCCACATTACAGAGGGCAATTTGCTTTATACTCAAAGTCTACCAATTTCAATGTTAATCTCACTCAAAAACACCCTCACAAAAACATCTAAAATACTGTGTGACCAAATATCTGGCCACCATGGCCTAGCCAAGTTGACACACAAAATTAACCATCACAAAGGCCTTAAAATAGAATATTCTCCGGCTCCAAAAACTAGCCTTTTGACATTTGATGAAGATAATCATATCTAGATAGTGTCTCTCTTATATCATTGGAGTGTTGTAAATTTTTTTATCCCCAGATACTCATAGAATCTACACAAAACCCATGATAAAATCAAACATACATTTTTGTATTATCAATGGCACCAATCACTTCATACTTGTAGATTATCAACAACCAAATATGAAGGATGTAAACTCTTCAAATTTGGAATAGCTGTGGTTGACTCTGTAGAAAGATAAATGCAAGGAAACTTTTTATGAAAGAACATTTTAAAATAAGTAGAGTTTTATCAAGGTAACATACAGAAATTATCAATGAAATAAAAAGATTAGAAGGTCCTATATCTCTTCATTTTGACAAAATAGAATTCAATTATAATTAGCACATTTATCTGCAAATATATATAGTTTAAGTACTTGAAAAATCTTAAAATTAAGTTTAATATCTCCTTACAAAATCAGCTTATGCCTTTAATGTAATCAGGAAGAAATTCCATCATAAATAGATACAAACTTAGCTCATTCTAAACTTGGACAAATTGTCCAAATTAGTGAGTTTTTCCAGTAGACAGTTAAACAGAAAACTGGGCAATTCCACTGATGTTCATGTTTTTCACTGTATTTTTCAAATTATAATAAACAATTAAACATATCCACGAGAAATTAGCAATGTTCTCTTTCAGCTCAGCCAAACTTTTAGTTTAAATCAGAGACATATGATTTACAAAACTGACAACTGTTAGCCAGCATGAAATAAATTGGTGGCCTTGGTCTTGTTTCCACTGGACAGGTGTCTCCATCACAGAAAAAATGAACTAATTGGCACCTTTTTTGGGGGGACAGGGTAATCTCCTTAGAGGAATACCTGACTTCCCATTCACAGAAGTTAATACTCTTGTACATATACAACAGAATGAGTTATGAAGTCAGGGTCTGTTCTAGCATTTGTTTTAGCAGTTGGTATTCACTTCTTCTTTTACTACCAGAGCCAGCACTGTGTTTCTAAAAGCCCATGGAGGGAGATTATTCTGAATTGTCTAAATAGGAAAACAGATGGGGGGGAGTACTATAGCATGTGTGGGTAGTGAGGTTAAAGAGGAGAAAGGGGGCCAATGACCAAACCAAAGAGGCTGAGAAGAGAAAGACTTCCCTAGGGTATAGAAGTTGCTCAGGTATAGAAGTTTACACTCCCCCCATGCAAAGCTCCCAAGGGTGACTGCACCTCTGATGGGAGGGCTAAGGGGTATCATGAGGACTAAACAGTAAACTCTGAGGTTTTAGGAACCTTGGGTTTCAGGAACCCCAGGCCCAAAATTTTGCCTGGAAACAGAGTAAAAGAGCCTTGAAGGGAACTTGACCATCTGTTCAAGAATATCATCAGAAGTAACAGTGCAGGTTAAAAGCAGAAGGACTCCTAACATAAGGAATTCTGTAAAACTCTCAAAAATTGTGCACTTACCCAGGGTAATGGGAGAAAATGTGAAAACATGCATGGGACTAAATACCAGCAAACAAGTGGGTAAGGATCTCAAGAAGGTTAACTTTAGTACAGCAGAAGAAAGGAACGTGATGTAAAGCATCCTAGTGGTGGGTGAACTAAAATTGACTCCTATCTTTAGATAATAAAATGGGCTGAAGACCAGGCTCCTTACACCTCCTGTGATGGTCTTTTGATATGCCAACTTGACTAGGCTACAGCCCCCAGTTATTTAATCAAACACTAATCTAGGTGTCACTGTAAGGTATTTTGTAGATGTGATTAAAGTCCAAAATCAGTTGACTTTAAGTAAGGGAGATTACCCTAGAAAATCTGGGTGAGCCTCATTCAATCAGTTGAAGGGCCTTAAGGGCAGAGTTGAGGCTTCCCAGAGGAAGTAGAAATTCTGCCTTTGGACAGCAGCTTCAGTCTGTTGCAGAGTTCCACCCTCCCTCTCATCTTGATGGCCTGCCTTACAGATTTCAGCCTTACATACCCAGCCCCTACATTTGTGTAAGCCAACTGCTTGCAATAAATCTCTTAATATGTATCTTCTACTGGTTCATATTCTCTGGTTGAACTCTGACTGATACACCAACACTCCAAGTATAAGACAAAGTACAGTTATTTGGAGCAGTGGTTTCCAAGGTGTTGACTGTGACCTATAGGGGTTGTAAAATCAATCTAGCAGGTCATGAATAGCACTGAGAAAAGTTAAATAGAGAAGAATAGAAAACATCAGTGTTCATTACAATTAGTAAGAGTATGTATTATACTTTAAAACTTTCAGTTTGATTTAAACACACACATACACACATGCATGCACCACGTCTTGATGTAAAATGGTTATGATGTAGGCGCTAAAAAAACAGTATGCTTAAGCAATAATTTTTTAAAAGCTCTAATCCACAGAGAATTCCCATTTAATTTACATTCTATTCTAAAAGTCAAAATAGGCAATACAAGCTTCTCAAACTACTGAGCTTATGAATGATGACAGGAGGTGCAGAAAAAATTACGCTTCACACTTCTTCTCCTTCCTGAGCCACTGATTCTTACTTCAATTTTTTATTGAGCACCAGCTCAGTGGTTGGCGCTGTGGTCAGTACTGGGAGCAGCTAATCATCTCAGACCTGTGACTGTAACCAGCATGAGAGCTGTAAAAGAGAGGAGGACACGTGCACTATGGGAGCACACGGTGGAGGCATCCAAGCCTACCTGAGAGAGAGGGGAGGAGAGGCGTAAGCAAGAAAGGATGAGAGATCTTAAAAGCACAGACTTTAGCCAGCTATGCTTACCATCAGCAAATAATAAGCGGGGAAGGGAAGGCATGTGGAAGGCATTCTGGGAGAACGAATAATATGTGCAAGGTAGGAATGAGAGAGAAGAACAGAATTATGGACAAAGAAATAATTCGATCTAGCCAAAGCTGGAGTGGTGAATGAATGGTAAGAGATGGGAAAAAGTATGTAGGGAGAGCTTTGTGACACATGGTTTGTTGTGTGAATAAAATTCATATGCTCTAACCTCGAAAGATAATAGGAGTTTATGAAGAGGGTTAGAGGGGACCAGAATTGGAAGGGGAGATGAGCTAGAAGCTCTAGGAATCCTATATCTTCACCCCTTTGGGGGGACTAAGTGGGAGCCTAAGTCCTCAAGGTACTAAGAGACTTTCCCCAAAGTGCCCCTGGTGGCGCGGCCAGTCGTTCACATGACAACAAGGGGCAGTCAGGGACATGGGCGCGCTGCCCTTGCACAGGGACTGGGAAGCAAAAAGAGCAGAGGCATCACCAGTCTCAGAAGGACCACGAGTAAACCCAGGTACTGGGAGCTGAAGCTCCTCTCCAAAGCTCAGCTAAAACAACAGAGGCATGTGAGTGACAACAGCCACAGAAGACTATCTTTGATGAATTGTTAGGGTGAAATTATGTAGAAATCATGCAAGATAAAGGCCTATCTAAAATCCTGCACTTCAGGAGTGTGCTGGTCTCTAGAAGAGAGCATCTATACTTGAGGTTTAACACCTTTTACCAGAATCTATACTTGAGGTTTCACATTATTTTACCAGAGGTCAAATAATAAAAGCAAAGGCTGCACAATTTTCCAAAATCTCCAACAGGTTCAAATGTTGATAGAGCTAAAAAAACAAAACCAAAAACAAACCAAAAAAACTGTTTTAGCAAGCATTTCTACCACCAACTGAGACCTACAGAGCAAACTGAAAATTCTAATTTTTGTAAAGGTCATGAGTAAAATACGCTTAATTTTTAAATTCTGCAAGCTGAGGCCAGACATCACATGGTGGAAAAAACTGAAAAACAAGACCGAAGCACAAATAACCAATTGTTAGGGAATGCATATATACATGAGGACACTGAAGGCTGAACTTGTAAACTAAGCCTAGATGCAACAGGAACTTTACTACATTCGGCACAGCTGTGATCCAATGTTAAAACTAGTTATGTTACCCTACAAAGCAGGAAAGACTGCTTTCTTATAAACAAACTGTCCCTTCCATTTAGACTTCTCCAAGAACTATAGTCAAATGTAATTGACTGATTCGGGATCATCGTTGAAAATGTCAACATAACGCTAAATCTACAAATGGTATCTGTCTCCTTCTTCCCTTATTTATTGGCAAAACCTAAAGGGCAGCCATGCTTTACGGGAAACAAGACAATGGGCAGTCTTTGTCAAAACATGTGGCGGACAGTGCTGTCACATTAATTCTTGGTGTGTTTGAGGTGAAAGCTGCCATCACTTCCATTACCATAGGATTAATGGTCAAAGCTGGGGATCACTGACCCTTGAATCACAGTAACTTTGACCTCATATATCTTGTAATAGAAATGATGACTTTGTAAATACTGTGTTAACCACTATGCTTCTTAAATCAATTGTCTCCACAACCTGAGAAACTGTCCATACAAAAAAAGATGCCGACAAAGCTAAGTGGTAATTTGTTAAAAATAGGTGACTGCTCTGCAAACAGAGAAGAGGGTGCAACAACCACTGCTACCTGGGTCCCTGATTTATGCATAGTACACACTTCTGGGCCAGTTCAATGCCTTCATGACACCTCAAACTTAAAGGGGCCCAAGGCAAAACTGTAGTGTCTCCCATCCTCTACAACAAACTTGGGAGGCGGCATTGGGGTGGGGAACAGAAGGAGACAGAGTGATCTATGAGTGATTTTACATTTCTTCTGCACACCTTTTCTGTGCTTTCCAATTCTGTATAATGACCAAGTATTACTTTCTTACGGGGGTGGAGTGGGAAAGACATTCTAAAAAGCCTCCTAAGGTCCTCCTCTCCCACAGGAATAAAGTTGACATATTTAGAAGGACATCAAAATTCTCCAAGATCTGACTCCAGCCTACCTTGCCAGCCTTTACCTAGCACTACTTCCTTTCACTCACCCTATGGTGCAAAAATTGTTACTACTTTGTTATATGTCTGCAAAACTTCTTTCACCTCTCTTGGGGTCTCTCCTACAGAATTTACCCCACACTATATATTGTATTTATCTGTGATCACATTTTCTATTCAAATAAAATGTCAGCTCCCTGGGGCTGGAGTAGTCTTATTCATCTTTCTACTACCTGCTGGTTTTGTTTTTGTTTTTTGTTTTCCATCTTTATTGAGGTATGATTAACAAACAGAAATTATATCTTTTTAACAACATGATGTTTTGATGTAAGTATACCTTGTGAAATATTTACCACAATCAACATCACCTACTGTTAACAGTAAAATGTCTTAAAAGCAACGGGTCTTTTATCATTGTCAGTGATCTATATATGGATGGTATCTTAAGTCAGAACTGCTTCTGAACAAATGAAAAGTGACCTTCCCAAGGCAAAAGGGAGCCTCAATCCTAAAATGCTTTAAAATAAAACTTACAACTTCAAAACAAAGACGTCTTCACATATGCACAGTTTGGGATGATCTTTAGTGGTCATCCATTAGTCAAATAAACCTGTGACAAAACCCAGTTAGTATAAACATTTGCAAGGCTGTATTCTAGAAGAGATGACTTAATAACCTAGTCTTAATGATTATTTATGTCAGAGATCAAGTATTACCAAAGAATGCATATTAATTATTAAAATTAATTTTAAATCCTATTGTAGATAATACCAAAAAAGGACCACTGCCCCCCTTTTTTAAAGGCCAGTTAGCTCCTGGTAAGAAATTTTATAATGTTCCCCTTTTGATCAGATTAGTGTGACTGACAAGGGAAGTCAGTTTGGTAGAACTGATTGTTTTTTAAATGTATTTTGAAATGCTAATATAAAAGTGTATTGGTACGAATAGGGCAGTCAAGGGTAATTAGCTCTCTGAAAGTGTGACATTTGAAGAGCTATAAGAATATCTAATATTGGGTTCTCTGCTTGAAATGAGACACTGGCAGGAGAAATTTTAAAGTATTTCACTTGTGTTTAGACAGTGGATTTAAATATATAAATATATAAAAGTGGTTGGCTCCTTTTGTAGCCTTGAGTGCAGCATCACACCCTAAGTGAGAGGGGGTCAGTTAAGGTCCTAATGTCTCACAACTGTGGCAGATTTGCTGATTGAATCCAGCAGTCACTCTTACAGTTTTGTGTTCTGGTCACGGTGGTCCACCCATGAGAAACTCCATCTGCTGGTACCTATCCTCTCTCAAGCCAAAAATTACAAACAATCCAGTGTGTAAGAGCTAAGTCTACCAAAACCTGTTCCCATGTCGTCTCCACCTGCCATACTGACATCGGGAGGGTAAATGTGTTTGTCATGTGCCTAAATTTGATGTACTCAAATACCCATCTGCCTTTTGCTAATCAACCTGACATAGAAGGTTTAGATGAAAAGTTTAATACAAACGAGAATGTACCTCACCCTTTCACATTGGAAGAAGCAAAAGACACTGTTTGGAAATATAGGACTCAATTCCTTAAATATTTTGAAGCCTCATTATGATAATATCCTCCAACATTCGATCACTTCCTTCTTTTCCAGAACTCCTTGAGTCCTCTGTCAATCACTTAGTGCTTATATCCCGCCTTTTATTTGTTAATAATATTTTATGTGTTTAAATCTTATTGCTATCTGGCATCTTCAACACAAGATTAAAGTCTTATTCCCCATTGCATCTCCAACACTTGGCATCGTGCTTGACACAAGGTGCCTACTCAACAGATGTCTGTTGACAGAAGTGCCTTATAAGGGAGGCTGTCGGATAAATTCATTTCTTTTGGAAATTCTGTAACTAAACTCTCTTGAATAGGTTCTCCATTCATTCAAATAGTTATTCAAGTTTTCCAGATAAGTTATCAACATAAGCAAAGGAAACCTTCCTGTCTGGTCTACCCGGCTAGCTTCCACTACAAGCTCCGGCAATTAGGGCACTGAGATTCTGGCAGCAGCTAAGGGCAGCATAAAAATGCAACACAGGGAGTCAGCTCTTAACAAAAAAGTAGTATCAGAAACGGGACAGAAAAAGCTGGTCCTCTCGTAGTTAGGCCTGTTCCACTCTTTCCACTTTTTCCTCAATATATATAATGTAAATATTTGCCAATCAGCCCTATCATAAGAATTGAAAAGATGACTTCAATAGTGACCATTTGGTGGACGATGAGGAGAACCCACCCACTCTGTTTACAAGCAAACAGTAAACTTGGATAGAATTTTCCTTCAATTTTGTTCAAGAATATCTAAACAGAGAAATGACAGGTAGGTGATGATGAGGAGATGAGGAAGAGGAAGATAATTGTGGCTATCATTGAGTGACTCTTCTGAGATAAGTGTCCCATAATGGTCCTATTTCACAGATCAGTGAACGTCAGGCTCAGAGATGACAGGTAGTTTGCCCCCCAAAGACACATGGAAAATACATGTGACAACTGAAATCTAACCCCAGGTCTGGCTGGATTAAAAGTTCATGCCCTTTCCCTCATGCCATACAGCTTTGGTAAAGGAAGCATGATTAAAAACACCAAAATTTAAAATAAGCACCCCATGTAGAATAAACAACACACACATATACACACGCACGCACGCAGACACACAAACACACACACACACACACACTCACCCTACAACTGCAAAGGACCAATAAATAAGGGGGGAAAATTCCAACTCACTAGAAACTAAAGAAATGCAAATTACATTAAGTCATTTTTTATTTACAAAGATTTAAAAACAGGCAAAGGGACAAACTATCACTCTAATACACTATAGATAAAGTAAACTGGTATAAGTTTCTAGAGAGCAATATGTTAAACATCTTGAAAACTTTAGTATCAATTGACCTAACAGATTCTAAGGATTTAATCTAGTGAAATCATAGATTATATTTACCCAGAAATATATGTACACTGACATTAACCACAGTATTATTTACAAAAGGAGAAAAATTCAAAGTTAGCTAAATGTCAAAAAAGGAAGGATGAATAAATAATGGTATATCCATAAGATGGAACACACTGATTCTTACAGATGTACCATAATCATCATGCTTTGTAAGATTATTTAATAACACAAAAAATGTTAAAATATAGGTATGTGAAAAGATAATAAAACCACGTGTGTGTACACACACAGAATATGAATGATCCCAATTATGCATATACATATAGACATGATAATCTGGGGTACTAAAATTATAAATAACTTTATTTTCTTTATACTTTTCTGGCTTTAAAAAAAAATAGTGTTGGTAAATAAATGAAAAATAAAAATGTTATTTTTAAAATACTCATTACCAAATCTTTAATGATCAACAAGCATAAGTCTTTCCACATACTATAAAAGCAAGTTTATCTGGCTTTATATTAATTTAAAATATATTTTAATAGCACATCCAGCATTAATTTATATAGTGATAACTGATGTTTGCAATGATGAATCTAAGGAACAAAAATCTTCAATGCAAAATAAAATCACGTTTGGGTTTTTTTAATATAATAAGCATTTATGTGCCAAGCAGTTAGAAACTATGCTTTAGAGTTAAGGTACTATTCACCAAAATAAAAAAATATCTGAGAGTTTTGACCTTAAATACTAAGACACTACAAAAGCCTTGATCCTCAATAACAAAGAAGATCTAGATCCCACTTCCTATGCAAGAGAGCTTAGTTACTGGAACACTCCGGTTTTAATTCTGAGCATATGCTATAGGAAAGTCAGCTGTACATTTTCTTCTTTCAGACATCTGGCTGAGGGTCTGCTCAGTGGAAAATCACTACTCATGCTGAGCAAAAAACTAATACTATGCTTTGGTTGAAGTTTTCTGGGCTGTTTGTGTGTTTATGTGGAATGATTTTTTTCATCACGTGAAAACAGAAGAACTGGTCCCCTGAGTTATATCTATAGATAAGTATGGCAAACTGATCTGTCATAACTTTATTTAAAACTCAGGTAAATCAACTATACTCCAATAAAATATAAAAAAATAAAATAAAGCTCAGTGAAATTATAAATCGATTTAATTCAGAAAAAAAATTAGCTTCTAGGGCTTCCCTGGTGGCACAGTGGTTGAGAATCTGCCCGCTAATGCGGGGGACACTGGTTCGAGCCCTGGTCTGGGAAGATCCCACATGCCGCGGAGTGACTGGGCCCGTGAGCCACAACTACTGAGCCTGCGCGTCTGGAGCCTGTGCTCCGCAACAAGAGAGGCCGCGATAGTGAGAGGCCCGTGCACCGCGATGAAGAGTGGCCCCCGCTCGCCGCAACTAGAGAAAGCCCTCGCACAGAAACGAAGACCCAACACAGCCATAAATAAATAAATAAATAAATAAATAAATCCAAAGTTAAAAAAAAAAAAAGTTAGCTTCTAATGGATACAGCCACAGAATTTTACAACCAGATGGGATCCTGGCAATGCCCAAATGGGGATACAAATAAACACCACCACACGTGATACTCCCTCTCATTCTGTGGTGGATTAACCAGGTGAATAATGCTAGCTAAACTGAGCCATCTCCTAGCATCTTCAATGTAGTCACTGTTAATTAATTGATCAAGTCAGGGGAAGGACAAAAGAAACAATTTGCCATATTTGGTCTAATCTCTTATTTTAGTTTCAGGGGAAGCCATCCAAGATCACCCAGTTAATCAAACCTGATGTTATAACAGTAATTTCAAGATGTTATAGAGTATTCTTGATACTACCTTGTATTCCTTCAGAATGGTTCTCTATAAAAAGACAAGTAGCAGAAGAAGTCCTTTCATATGAACCAAAATGAGCCCTCCTCACAAAACGATTCCAATTTGGATGTCGCAGTTATACTCCACATAAGTTTTAAGCATTAAAAAGCTTTTGAAAAGAAAATATGTAAAAAAAAGGATAGTAGTTGTTCTAAGGTAGCTGAATTATGAATTTGCTTTATTGTTTTTGTTATTTTCATATTTTTTGTTTTCTGCACAAAAATGGAAATGAAGAAATTCACTTAATTTTCGGTTGAAAAAGCAATACATTAGCATTCCTGCTTATAAATGGATGTCTACAGGGTGACTCAGAAGATCTGCTCTTCCACTTCTGTTATCTTAAGAAAGTTGACCTTTTTGGGTCCACATTTTCCTCCTCTGTAAAAATGAGAGGAGTGAAGTAAATGGTCTCCAAGATCACTTTCATCTCTGAAATTCCAAAACTGTACCCACAATAATCTGCTATTTGAAAGTAGAATATTATCATTAATGGTTTCCAGTCTTAGCAGTGCCACTGATTGGGAGAAATGGAACCACTTTTCCTCTGGCTTTATTTTTCATGGGAAGGAACATCAATTAGTGCGTGCCTCCAGACTCAGGTAAAAATGATCTACTTATCTGTCTGGTCCTTTAGGGATAAGAAACTAGGCCTGTGTGACTCTGCTCTTCTCTTTTGGAAGCAGGTACTCATATTCTGGTCTGCTCCTCAATGTTTTAATTTTTAAGGCTTTCTCTTGGCTGGAGAGACCTGTTATTTTCCAGTGCCAGCAGGAACTGAGTGGTAAGTCTAATTTTGGAGTTCAGAATTTAGGAAGACTGATGTTCCTGCAAACCTAAGGTACACCTTCATACCCACTCTTTAACAGGGGAACTTTGATATCTATAGCTGTAACTTTACCGAATTATCTCACATGTGGTGCAGTTTTATTGGAGAAGAGGAATACTGTCCACTGGGATCCTCAAACTCTAAACCTCAAAAAAGGAAAGTTTGTTCAGGAACACAGACCATTATGGGTGTAGTTCATCCTCTTTAATCTTTAAGGTTCTCCAACTGCACAGTGTTTTCTGAGTACTTACAAACTTCAGTAAAACTTCCATGTAAAACAGAATGCCATGCTCTTTAAAAGAAAAAAAAGAAAGAAAGAGACTCTTGTAAGGGCACCACCATCCAAGTCTCTTAAAGTAAAAATCAAAGGAATGAGTCCAATATACTCCACCTCCTTAAATAGTCTGAGTTTCTTTCTCTCTTCCACAGTGACAGAAGCTCTTCTCATTGATAAATTACATTGATTATTATACATCAATTCTCAGCTACTACTCAGGTACCACTCTAATAACCGCATATTGTCACTAGAGTACTCTTCTAAAAACTTGAATTTCATTAGGACTCTGCTCTGCTTTGAGAGACAAAAAAAAATTTTTTTGTTTCAAATTTAAAACCTTCAAAGGATTCTTATAAGCTACCAAAGTTCCAACAATATAACAGATCTTACAAGATTTTAAAATATTCTCACTTCTCATCCTCCCCCAGTACACTCTTATTATCAGTATCTCCAACAATCTCAACATCTCAAACTACGTAAAATAACCAGAATTCCCTTTCATGGTCCTGCTACCCATCTTACAAACAACTTAACCTTTAAGATTCTATGTAGACATTACTTCATTACCTTTCTTGACTAACAAAGCTGGAGTTAGGAGCTTCTTCCACTCAAGTTCTATACTCTCCTCTATTACAAACTGGTGACCTTGGTTCAGTTCCAGGAGATTTTCATAGGTGTTGCCTTAAAAAGGATTTCCTGGCTACATACACCTGAGAGAAAATCAAACACTACATTCACGATGAGTATTATCAGATTATAGCCACAGAGAAGACCTGGGATTACGAAACAACAATGACGATAACAAAAAAACGACAAAGCCCAGGATTTGCCAAACTTATTTGATCATTTTTTTGCAGCACACTTGTAACCATCCTAAAGAATAGTGTTGCACGGGAAACACAAATATATTAGATCATCTACCCCTTTACTATATATATTTCATCATGTTTCACTTTTCCCATGAAACTGTGAGCCCTTCAAGCATTATAGACCATGATCTAGTAAAGAGACTGCACATATTAGGGATTCAATAGTACTGTGAATAAAGGAAATTTATTTTTTTTGTAGTTTCAAATAAAACTAGAGTGAGGAGACAAATTTCTAAGGAGCTACAATTAATGTTACATTTCAAAAAGTATTTATCTTTAAATAAACTATTGCGACCATATCTGATTAGAAAAAGAGAAATCCAAAATACATCACCAATTTCTCAATATGATAAAAGTAAACACCTGGTGCTATACATTCACATCTGAATTGTGTTTACTTCTATGCCTTAAAGGGTGAGGAAATGAGAAGGCCGACTCACATTCTCAGCACAACTACAATAAGTGTGTTAGGCGGCTTTACAGAATTGAATGACAATAATTTGATCAGCTTTATGCTTTCGTCCCTCTCGTATTCTAAACTCTTTTTCTGAAGTGAAATAGCATTTTCATGAATTTCAATGACTTCTTGTCTAAAGTATCAACTACTTTATAAGTTATGTTCGCTATTTTCCTTGATATTATTTTTACACCTCTTGAGCTGAAGTTCAAATGTATTCTATATCCTTTTTTGAGTCTCCAAAGTTACAGAAGATGGACCTTCGCCCCTAATCCCATAGAAATGGAACAATGTTTGACAGTGAGGAATTGAAAGCAGCTCTTTTGCCCCTTTCCTGTTTGTCCATTTTTGTTCCCCTCTAACCTCAAAAGAACCCATTTAAGCTGTTGATTGTTTTCCTAGGTAAAAAGAAGTAAGAATGAAGAATTAAGTAGTTAAAGAATGACTAGCTCTCTACCCAAAAGCCCCCCTAAGCAATCCTGCAGGCACATCACTCAGACAAGATAACATCTGAAAAGAGAGTCTGCCAGCCTACACGCAATGGAGAACGATGCAGAACCCAACCTCCTGCCTGGATGATTCACTGAGATTCTTCCCTGGCCCCTACCCTGCCTTTTGCCCTTTAAAAACTGTCATGGCTTAGCGGAATCTTTGGAGTTGGTCTTGGGACATGAATCTACCTTCTCCCCAGACTGCCGGCTTTTGAGATTAAGGCACCTTTCCTCTCTATTGACACTTGCCTCTTGATTATTGGCTTTTGAGCGTTGAGCAACTGAACCTGAGTTTGGTAACACTCTAATGTATATTTGACCACTTAAGATATCTCACAGTTTACTGACGTACCTTTCCGTGGTTTTTTTCCCCCCAGTCTTTCTTTTTGTCTTGTTTCATTTTGGAGAACTTCTATTGTTATGTCTTCACTTTCACTAATCTTTACTTCTTGACTGTCTAATGTGCAGTTAAATCCAACC
Source organism: Balaenoptera musculus (assembly GCF_009873245.2). NCBI lineage: Eukaryota > Metazoa > Chordata > Mammalia > Artiodactyla > Balaenopteridae > Balaenoptera > Balaenoptera musculus. The sequence goes on along the minus strand of NC_045793.1, from coordinate 59,527,106 downwards.
AGTGCATTTTTTCATCTGTAGAAGTTTAATTTGGATCTTTAATAACTTCTATGTCTCTGTCTCACACTATTCAATCTTTCCTCTAGCATCTCAAACACACGGAACAGTCTAAAAAGCTACTGTGATATACTTGTGTACTAATTCCACCATTTGTGTCATCTCAGCATCAAAAGATTGCTTTTTCTCCTCATTGTGCTTTTTTCCCCCTGCTTCTTTATATCTTGGAAAATCCTAATTGAATGCCAGATACTGTGAATCTTACCTTCTTGGATCATGGATATTTTTGTGTTTCTACAAATATTCTTGAGCTTTTTTTCTGGGATATGGTTAAGTTACTTGGAAACTGTCTCATCCGTTCAGGTCTTGATTTTAAGCTTTGTTAGGAAGGAATGAAGCTGCATTTAGCCTAGATTTAATTTTTTCACCACTAAGGAGGTGAGACCCTTCTTTGACACTCTAATCAATACCTATAGAATTATGAGGTTTTCTACTCTAGCTGGTGGGAATAAGCCCTCTTTAACACCAGATATGACATATGGGCACTGTTCGCTCTAATCCTTTCTGGTGTTTCACTCCCTGACCATGCGTACTTTTCTCACATGCATGCACGGATCAGTACTCATCTCAGTCTTTAAGAGGGGACCTCTGGAGATGTCTAGAGTGTTCCCTCTGTGCAGCTCTCATCACTAATCTGCCCATGGGCTCTAGCTGTCTTGGCTTCCTCAGACTCCCAGCTCTGTCACTACATCTCAGTGATTGCTATGATAATCTCTGTCTGGGTTCTCCTTACTGCCCAATGGTCTGGCAACTTCCTTCTGGTGAATCTGAGCAATTGCAGGATCACCTTTTTTCCCATCTCTCAGGGATCACTGTCTTGCACTGCCTGATAGCCAGTGTCTTCACTGTAATTATTTCATTCAGTTTGTCCATTTTTTTGTTGTTTCAAGGAGGAGGGTAAATCCAATCCTTGTTAGTACATCCTGAATGGAAGCAGAAGTTGAATTTACTCTTGAAATGAACTTGCGTAGACTGACTTTTATTCAACTTTATTATTATTTTAAAATTTTCTGCAAATAATGAACCCTATGTATAGCCTGTACTTAAAGCACATCACTCCCACTGCCCTGCCCTTGGTGTGCCAGCGATGCACATAAAAGCACTGAGAAGCATGCATAGACTAATGAAAAATAACTACATTGCACTAACGAGCTTTCTCAGGAAAAATGTGTTTGTGCGTATTTGATAATAAATACCAGTCAGCCAAGAGATTTATCAAAATGAAGATCTCAAGAATTGGAAATTGATAGTATGAAAAGCCTGGTGCTGAACTTCAAATAATTTGTATAGAGCAGAGGTCAACAAAATACAGCTCACAGTCTGTTATTGTACAGTCCACAAGATAATAATGGTTTGTACATTTGTAAAGGGTTGTAGAAAGAAAATAAAAATAATAAAACAAAAGTTATATGAAAGAAACCATATGTGTTCCACAAGACCGAAAATATTTGCTCTCTGTCCCTTTAAAGAAAAATTTTCCTAACCCTTAATACAGAGAATGAAGGCTAAGCAACTCTGGAAATTACATAAATATATAAAATAAATATCATAAACATTTCCTATGCAAAAGTAAGGTCAACAAAATTGCTTATGTTCCAACAAAAACTATGCATCTTACATAGCATAACCTTCTGGGTTAAGGAAATCTAGTTCTATTGTTGTCTTTGAGCTATTTTTCAACTTTTGTAAATTACAGTTCACTGATAGATATATAAATTCTGACCTGCCTGACAGTGTTTTGGCTTCCTACTCTCTGTAGACAAACCAGTTTTGCTTTCATTTGTAAGCCATCTCAACACTTCTCTACCTCATATCAATCTATGCTGTTCTTTTTCTGAACCCGTTATAACATCTACTTGGTTCCCCCATATCATATGAGTAAATTAAATTCTTTAATGTATGTGCATTATTAAATCTGTATAAAAGACACGATTTTACATTTTTTCTGAAAATTATCCTTTACACAGCAAATAAAAATCAAAAAGATGAGAAACAAGTCAAATAAAGGAAATGGAGGTTGTAGGAGAGGAAAAATTTTTTCTCTACCCTCTTAGGTTCTGTAAATGGGGACAACAAATTAAACTGACAAAAGACATATTAACAGGAGAAGAGGCATACAAATTTTACTGTTGTCTTTAAAATCCTAGGGGCTTCACAGAAAAGAATTGAAAACCCAAAGAAGTGATTACACCTGGGGGCTTATCGACCATTTTACCAAAGGGCAATAATTTGTGAGAAGTGACTAAACAAAGAAAAAAGGACTTTGGATTCCTAGAGGTGGTAAATAGCAGAAAGGTAACTAAGAAATGTAAGGTTTAAGTTGTTTAGAAAGGTTTGTTGTACAGACTCAAGTCATCGCCAGTGGTAAGAATCATTGCCCTCTTCTTGGTACAGGAAGGGAGGTGGGAAGGGGGCATGTTTACAAATGGATATTTATTTCACCTTTACAAAGGAAAATTTATGCCCTATTTTTAGGCAGAAAGGAGGCAGGCAAAGAGGTCCTTTGATATCTGCTGTTTCTCACTTGCTTTCAGTTCAAAGTAACTTATGCCAAAATGGCGTATTAACTTATGCCAAAATGGCGTATTTGGGGTCAGCATATTCTGATCCCCTTCAAAGTATACTAATAATCCTCATATTCAATAACAAGTTGGTAATTGTCTCTACTTGATTAAAAAGAATAAATTATATAACTGGAATTTTTAAAGATCACTACTAACGGTAATAACAAAAATATGAACCATAAAGCAAAAACCAGAAAACAAAGGAAGCACTGGAAACAAAAACTATAACAAAGTAAGTGGGTAAAATTAAGATCAAACATTTTTGTCATAACAATAATTGTTTACTGAGCAGTCAGCTATTTAAATGAAGAAGAAATTTGAGACTGGATTAAAAACTAAAAGCCAACTGTATATTTACACAAAAGGCTCATTTAGAATCAACTCACTCAAAAAAGTTGAAAGTAAAATGGCACTTTGGAAAGAATCATCCAGTGACATGAGACAAGAAAAAGAAATAAAAAGTATAAACACTGGAATAATGGCATAAATATTGGAAGGAAAAAGACATAACTATAATTTGCAAGCAATATAACTAAAACAAAAATCAACTGGAAAATATTAGAAACATTATATTGATAATTAAGTAAGGAGTCAGGTTATAAAACTAACATGTATAAACTGAAAGCTTTCTCATATATATACAATAATGACAGAAAATCTAATGAAAGAAAATATCTTTATGATTACCTTAGAAATTGTCCCACTGAATATTAAGATATTAACTTCCACTGAACTTATAAACTCAATGGAGTCTCACTTAACCTACAAATTTTATGGGACTTTTATTTTGAAATATGACAAAGAAGTTTTAGTTCGCCAGAAAAAAATACACACTGAAGAATGAGCTAGAAATTTCCAGATAAAAATAGTGTTGGAGAAGGGCAGCTAGAAATAAGAGAAATTTAAAAATATTACAAATATACAATAATAAAGATTGCTTATTACTAGTATTGATAAAATAGTACACTGACAGATTGATGAAACAAAATAGAGTACAGAAAGCTCCAACTCAGATACATATATATATATATATATATATATATATACACACACATATATATATATAAATGCAACTTAAGTTTATGAGAAGTACAATATTTCAAAATAGTGAAGGGAAGATGGAATATTCAATAAATTGTATTTGTAAAATATTCTAACTATCTAAGAAAAAATATAAAGCTAGATCCTTACTTCATGTCTTATACCAAGGTAAGTTTGCAATGGATCAAAGATTTAAAGGTAAAAATAAAATTATAAAAGCACTAAAGAAATAGATAAGTAAATCTTAAATGCGATCCTCTGCTAGGAAAGACCTTTTGAAGAGTAACATAATACTCAGAAGTAGTAACAATAAAAATATGTAAACCTGAATACATAAAAATTAGAATAATCATGGACAAAAAAGAAGCCATAAACATAAACATATTAGTCAAAAGTCAATAATAAACTGAGAAAATTATTTATAGCACAAATGGGCTGACAAATATTTACTCAATCTTAAGACAAAGTGTCCCTACAAAGCAATATGGAAAACATTGATAAACCAATAGAAAAATGAGCCAATTACATGGATATGTTCTTCATGGAAAAAAATCACAAACAGCCCCAAAATATAAATAGGTATTCAAGTCTACTTGTAATTAAATATAAATTAAAATAAATTAGCATCACCAATCACCAATCACATTAGCAAAAACTGAAAAATCAGTAATGTCTAGTATTGAAGAAGATAGGAGGAAAAAAGCAGTCACATAATTTGAAAGACAATTTAGCAATATATCCAAGGAAATTTAAAATATGTAGTCTTTGACACAGGAATTACACTCCCAGGGCTTTATATATTTACATTACAAGTGTGTAAAATCGTAAGAACAAATACAGTCTTTGCAACATTGTTTCAATAACTAACATAAAGTGGGGAAACAGCTCAATGTCCCATAATGGGGGACAGACCAATAAATTATGGTAACATTAATATAGGATAATCTGAAAATATTAGAAAGAATAAAATAAATTTTTATACCCTGATAAATGGAAAGATAACAGCTAACATACTAGGGCTTTGTATTGCCAGGAACTATTCTAAGTACTTTTTCATAGTTAATATCAAATGCTCACATCAACTCTATGAGATAGATACTAATATTGTCCACCATTTTAAACACGGGGAAAGTGAGACCTTAGGATGTTAAATAACTTGCCCAAGGCATCACAGATAGTAAACACTGAAATTGGGGTTCAATTCCAGGCAGTAGAGCTCAAGATACTGAGCTTAATTTTAGTTTTGAATGATACATTCCATTTTAATCAGTGGGTTTTGTTTTTTGTTTTTTTGTTTTTTTTTAATTTTTGGCTGTGTTGGGCCTTCATTTCTGTGCGAGGGCTTTCTCTAGTTGCGGCAAGTGGGGGCCACTCTTCATCACGGTGCGCGGGCCTCTCACTATCGCGGTCTCTCTTGCTGCGGAGCACAGGCTCCAGACGCGCAGGCTCAGTAGTTGTGGCTCACGGGCCTAGTTGCTCCATGGCATGTGGGATCTTCCCAGACCAGGGCTCGAACCGGTGTGCCCTGCATTGGCAGGCAGATTCTCAACCACTGCGCCACCAGGGAAGCCCAGTGTGTGTTTTTTTTTAATTGAAGTATAGTTGATATGTGCTTACTTTTAACCACAATGACTATTCTTGCAATATATCTTAAAGTACAGGTTGCCAAATATTGTGTGTGGGTGTGCACATGTTTGTGTAAATAATATTTTTACTATAAAGAAGCATATATATATATATGTATTTACAAATTCATATACTATTTCTGGAAGGATACAAAGGAAATTTATTAGTAGTTCTTCTGGAAAATGAGACTTGACAAAACATTTATTTCTTGCTTTCTATGTTTCTTTACTATTTGAAGGTTTGGCAAATGTGAATTTTTTTAAAAAAATCAACATTTTATCTACCTTATCCACTAGTCTTCTCAGACAATTTTTAATATTTATATTCCAAAACTAGAGGAAAACTGAATATCTAAAAATCCTATACATGATTGATTTATCAGTGAAGAGGAAAGCACAACAAATGAAGCAGTATTATACACAAAGTACAGAGATACATGCTTCCACTTACATCATCTATTTTATTTAATCTGAGACTTATTAGGATCCTTAGAAATAAACTGTTACTGAATTTGAGATTTATTTACGCAAGCAGACCTAGTATGTAATTAGTGTTTAGTACACAAAACAATTTGCATACATCATGTTAACCTTCAATTAAGAATTCACTATAGTTGATTAAAAGATTTCTGTATAAGAAAATTATACCATGCACTATGAGACAGTAGGTTGAAGGATACACCAGTCCAGACTATGCCACTTTGGAATGAGAATTATTTTGAGCTGAAGGCAACTGAGAATCAACAGAGGCAAGAAAAGTTCTCTGCCCTCCCCTTATACAGCTAAAAACAGGGCATAAATTTCCCGTGTGAAATTTGTGCCACCAAAAGATGATGCACCCAATTAAGTTACCTATCATGTGATTTGCAAAAGTAATTTCACGTGATGACTTGTGTAGGCATCCAGAAATGACATAATTTTACCTAAGAAGACAAAATTTCATAGATTTTTTTTAAAAATCACTGTATGAAGCTTGAGAAGAGGCATCAGAACTAAACTGCATTTTCAAAGAGTTTCTGATTCCAGTGTATTTTTTGGAATAGTTTACAACTGTGACCAAATGTGGTTTTAGTGATGTTTATGAATTTCTAACCTGACTGGGGACTGAAAATCCTGATAACCCTGGGTTTAGGTTTTTAGTTTTTTTTACTTGAGTAGAGATATCAAAATCACCTAGGTAAGTATTTTCACGTCCTCCTGCCTGGCCTATGTATACAATAGCCCTCTCCCCATCACTACCATTATGAGACTCTGGGAACTGTGGGAAGGAACAACAAAATAAGCACAGCAGATCCTCAAACGTGCTTCCTTAACCCATTCAGCCCTCAAAACTGGTTTAAGCAGCAGATGGATTGACTGATATGATTGATATATGCTTTCATGTTAAAGACCCTCCAACAAGAAGTGTATTAAATTTTAGAAAAAAATATTTAAACAATTTAAATTATGATATCCTTAAAATTTTTCATGGTAGTTTCTATTTTATTACTTTATACAGAGAATGGACTCTGAAGAAGGAAGAAATTATTGGGGAGCATGATTTTGTGTTGAATATTTTTGGCAGAAGACCATTTCAGAAGCTTTCATAAAGATGGTGATGATAGTCTGTTGATCTATACTTTCCATGGTTATTACCAAAGTCATGGTAGAATTTAAGAATATTTTTAGTCTCTTTAGCCTTTACCCTCCAAGTTACTGCTTTAATTCACCCTACTGAATAGGGTATTGTTCATATTCTGACACTCAAGTTGAGGAAAAATTTTATGGGAACATATAACATTAGACTACACTTTAAAGACCTTTTTATCTTGTAATCATTTTTAAATGAAATTTCAAATGTTTCTTGTGCATGAGATACTGTTCAAACATAGAAAATGGCTTATGTTAATTTTGAAGAATTCTGTCCTCTTCTTATTGGAAAAATACCTCAAGTTTTGAAGTAAACCTGCCATTGAAACACACACACTAGAAATGTTTAAAGAAAGTCAAATCCAAATTTAATCCTGTGTTATATTTTATATGTGCCTCAATCTTTATATGCAGCTATAACTAAAACAATATTAATTCATAATATAAACACTGAAACATCAAAACGATTAACTCTATAACTCTTTTCTTTTTAATAAGGCAAAAGTTGTGTGTATTACACAAATATTTTTACTGTAAAATGTAAATAAAAAATCAGTTTCCCCTGAAAGAAAAAAAACCTAAATGATGAAAGAGTTAGTTAATACGACATGGTTTTAACATGAATATTCGTATTTCTTTTATAATAAACTTAGTTAATAAAATTAATTTTCTTAAATTGAACATTAACATATGGTTCACCCACATAATGTAATAGTTTGCAGCAATTAAAATTATACTGCAGAATAATATTTAATGAAATGGACTACTATTTAAAATATATTAAGGTAGGGAAAAGATGTTAAGAAGGTAGATAAAATATGATCCCTTAAAAAAATAAAAGTATTTGTATTCATAGTAAAATAGCCTGAAAATCTACTTTCAAACTGTAATAGTAATTAACACTGGGTAACAGAGCTACAAAAAAAATGTATTTCCTTCTGGCTTATATTATTTCTGTATTTTTTACAAATAATAGTTTTTATAATAAACTATTTTCTTTTAATTTTAAAAATACTGATCCTCAGCTATTTGAAAATCTTGGCTATTGAAAATAATGGTCCTAGATAGCGAACATTTTTGTATGCTCTACTTTGTGCTCACTTAAAATTAACAAAAGTAGAAGGTGAGTTGAGCCAAACTATTCACAATTCTGGTTTCGCCACACTCTATGAACTGCCACATGAAAGATGTTCAACTAGATGTTGTACCCAGGAAAAATAAAATTTAAAAACTCAAAAATTCTCAAACAAGGATCTGATACTGTTTACCTTTGCAAGGAACCCTGATAATAGATTTATCTGTATAATATGTCCTCAGTCTCACCCTCTTCCTCGTTTGCTAGTTTCTCCCACTATATTACAAATTCTTCTGTGCCACTGCTAATTCACAACAAAGAGGATGGGCTCAGGTAGTTATTCTCTAAATCCTAAAATCTCATCATTTTATAATTTATTTGAATCACTGATATACTTGGAATTTGCTATAATGAGATATTGCCTGCTAATCCTACCAGATACTGAGATAGTGTCAAATCATCTCTAAGTATGATCACTTAGTTGTATGAGCGCTGGATATAAGTGAATCAAGTGAAAAGCTTAATTTATAGTTACAATTGAAGGTCAGATTCCAGTTTGAAATGAATCATAAATAAATGTTCCTAGTACACTAATGAAAAGCTACTTTTTTTCTCTAGACATTCTAAAAAAAGTTTTCTCAAAAAAGTTTCTTTTTTTTTTTTTTGCCAATTACCATTATCCTGATCATCTGAAGACCTCCTCCAATTAAAAGTTTTAAAGTAGAAGCCACTGTTCGCTAATATTCTCTCTTTTCATATGGGTAGAATTCAAATAATGATTTTATAATATTCTGAAAAGCACAAAGATGTTAAATACCTCTAAGTAGAAATAGGTAATGACTGTAAGAAGAGCGGTGGTGGGTAGGGGAAGCATGACCTGACGAAATACTCCAAGGAATCACAGAAAGTATTATTCATCACGATACCGAACTTATAATTTCATAAGTACATGAACTCTGACAAAAGAGTCTTATTTCATAAGCAAAAACAGCATCTTATACTTATCTACCAGAAATAAAAATGATTGAAATTTAAACTTTAGCATCAGCCAAGTGTGGTAATTTTTCTGGTTCTATGAAATAGAAAACTGTTACAGTTCATTTCCTCTCTTTGACCACTGGTTTTCAGCAATTCCCTAAATTTGCTTTCACTGAATGGTTTCACGGTAAACTGTTACAAGGTCATGGTGGTCTATGTTTACTCAAGTAAATGCTTCAATATCTCTTTCTTGAGCTTACCTCCATTCAACAATATTATTTTCAAATATAATTAAACCCAAATCATTTCTAGTTGACATAAAAAGTCCAGCAACGACATCCTTCCATGACATATAATGAAAGAAATAAGGTTTGCAAGGATGTGAGGTTGACATCTATGGTTTTTACACACTGTGGAATGATTTCTAGGAAATATCAGGTGCCACTGGAATGTTACATCAAGGTTAACAAAGAAGGCCAAGTAAGCCAATAGCTCAAGAAACCCTAGTGTAAGATAGGCTGGAAAAAGTTTCCTTTTGCAATAACGTAATACTTGCACCCACAAATAGCAGTCATCATATATATAAAAAAAAAAAGGTACCTGAGGACAATAGGAAATGGAAAGGATTTATATGGTTCTAGCCTCAGAGGGTAAGAAGAGACCATTTTATTGTGTGTTAACAACAGCATGTAATGAGATTTTCTGCACTGCCTGTAGGAAGCTGAAGGACCCCAGTGCCTAAAGTAAAAAGTAATGGTTAATTTTACTCTCTTCTCTTTTGGCTGTCTCTTGTCTGTCTGTTCACTCTGTCTCTGACAAGAGGATTCCCGGGGGCAAAAAAAAACCACAAAAAAACCCATACAAACCAAGGGGTTTCAAAGGCACAGCAGGCACCTAACAAGTATAGCTTTTAAGCGGAGAATCCTGGCTGCTACTATCTACATATGTCAACACTGAAAAGAAAGCAGGCTGACTGTTGAGCATATAATTATGGAACAATAAAAAGGCTGGGGCATATTACTTTTTATATACATAACCTTTATATACATAACCTATATAATAAAATTGAGCCACCTGATGGAGAGTCTCCAAGGTGCCCTGATTTTTCCTCTTCCCTCTCTCTCTCTCCCCTGCCAAACTACAGTCGCCCTTATGTACGCAGAATCCATGGATACAGAGGGCCAGAGGCCCAGAGGGCTAACTGTAAGGGACTGGAGCATCCTCAGATTTTGGTATCCAAGGGGGGCCCTGTAACCATCCCCTTGCAGATACCAAGGAACAACTGTACAGTTGACCCTTGAACAATGAGGGGGTTAGGGGCGCCCAACCCCTACACACTCGAAAATCCACGTGTAACTTTACAGTCACCCTCCCTCTCCGTGGTCCTGCAACCACAGATTCAACCAACTGTGGGTCGTGCAGTACTGTAATAATACACATGAATGGATCCACGCAGTTCAAACCCGCACTGCTCAAGGGATGACTGTACTTAAAAACCCCATCCTGCAGTGGATGAACTTCCTCCTTCACCCTCTTTCCATTTTAACTGCCCCCCCCTTATGAATGTATTTTCTTAAATCTAAAATGTAGCTCTACTTCCTTTACTAACATTAATATTTTTGCTAAAAGGATGTAAGTATAAAAACTTTAAAGTCAAATAGTACTATTAGGTTTGGTTTATAACAAAGAGTAATCCTCTCCCCCACTTCTGCACACTCTTGATTCCTGCCCCCTCCCACCTCCTTTTGGGCAGTCACACACACATCACTCTCCTCATATGTTAGGAAAAGTCAATATTCAGTATTTTCATTATTATTTAAAAGTTGTTTACACATAAGCCACTGTGTATATACTTACCTTTTCTCTTTTTTTTGCAAAACTTTTTGCTAACTCTAAGATTTATAATTGCCTTTGTTTTTTGGATAACTGTTTTGTGTATTTTTACTAATTCAGTTCAAGACATTCCAAAAGGAAAACAAAAACTTCCCTTACTCCAGTGCAACACCTCAGATAATATATCAGTTTCATGCCTGTTTGTTTGCCTTTCACATCCTCCTGGGGTCTTCTAATCTGGACTGTATCCTCTCTAGGCATTTAACCAACTATTTTCCTAAAACCTCACTATCACTCTGGGAATTCCCTTTATTTCTCTCTGCTGGACCCCACTCCCATATATTCCTTTCTCCATTAATTCCCTTAAGTTGTATAGTATACAACTCCAGTAGCTTCCTGAGAAAGGGTAAAGGAAAAATGTTTTTAAAACACTGCTTTTATTCTATTCACATATATGATTGACAATCTTGGTGTAGAATACTATGATGGAAATTATTTTCCCTCAAAATGTTTAAGATACTCTATTATGTTTCCAGTTTTCTTTGTTATAACAGAGAAATTTTGTGCCATCCAGATTTCCAAACCATTGATGTAACCTGTTTTTCTCCCCTGCAGGTTTTCTTCATTTTATCGCTGGTGCTTTAGAATTTCACAATTGATAGTGAAGTCTTTTTCTTTACTGAACATTTAATAAACCTTTCTATCTCAATAGTTACATGTTTTAATTCTAGGAAAATCTCCTTATATGATTTATTTGGTAATTTCTCCTTCCCTTTTCTTCTGTTCTCAAGTTTTCTGGACTCCTGTTAGTTGAACGTTGGACCTCTTGGGTTGATTATCTTCTACTATCTAATTTTTCTCTCCTACCTTCCATATCTACCCCTTCTACCTCTTTGGGAGGTTTCCTCATCCCTATCTTCAAAACCATGTTGAATTTTTAAATGTCCACTCTCATTTTTACTGTCCCAAAGCTCCTTTTTGTCCTCTGAACATCAACTTTTTAGGACACCCAATACTTGTTTCATAGATGTACTTACTATCTTCTCTTACGTTACTTACAGTATTTTAAACTAAATTGCTTTCTTCTGCCTGCATTATCTCCACTCTCTTTAACTCCCATTTTTTGTTTGTTTGTTTGTTTGTCCATCCTCAATATTTGGCTCTGTGTACTTAATTAAGAGTACATGTATTAGTTTGTTAAGGCTGCCATAACAAAGCGCTACAGACTAGCTGGCTTAAACAACAGAAATACATTTTCTCAAAGTTCTGGAGGCTGGAAATCCAAGGTGTTAGCAAGTTTGGTTTCTTCTAAGGCCTCTCTCCTTGACTTGCAGGTGGCCACCTTCTGGCTACGTCCTCACTTGGTCTTTTCTCTCTGTGTGTGCACGCCTTGGTACCCCTTTGTGTGTCCACTTTCCTCTTATTATAAGGATACCAGTCAGACTGGATTAGTGCCCACCTTAATAGTCTCATTTAACTTAATCACCTCTTAAAAGGCCCTATCTCCAAATACAGTCACATTCTGAGGTACTGGGGTTTAGGGCTTCAACATATGAATCTGGGGGGAGGGTACACAATTCAGCCCATAATGGTGTATTTCTGTAAAGCTGACTGGAGTGTTGTGCCCTTGCACAGAGCTTATTAACTGGTGAATCTCAGTGTGGGTTGATAAAGTGATAACCCAGCTATCTAATTGGGTGATTCCAAATATCTGCCAAATTTTTCCTCTTGGCTTAAAAGTCTTTCTCAGGGAAGAATCTTCCTCCTGCTGGGAACAACATTAGGGAAGTAGACTGGCGATCTTACTATTCAGTATGAAGATAACTGATTTTGCTCAAATTCCTTAGGTAGTTAAGACTCTTATCTTCTCCTAGTGGTGAAAAGGAAGATTACAAAGTGCTTGGTTGCACTGTTAGGGAGAAGATCTATCACTCAAACCTTCAAACAGATCTCCTGATCTTCTTCCCATTGCACATTCCAATTTTTAGAGGTACCTGGAGTGTCAACTTTTGATATTCTCAATGGTTCTTCATTTCTTTATGTGGGTCCAAGTTTCTGTCTGGTATCATATTCCTTGTGTTTGAAGAACTTCCTTTAACATTTCTCGCAGCACAGGTCTGCTGCTAATGAATTCTCTCCATTTTTTAGTTTTCTAAAACAAGTGGGTTTTTTCACCTTTATTTTTGAAAGATATTTTTACTGAGTATAGAATTTTGGGTTGACAGGCTCCATTTTTCCCAGTACTTAAAAAAAATTCACTCCACTGTCTTATATTTTGAAAAGTTTCTGAAAAGAGTTCAGCGAAAACCCTTATCTTCATTGCTATGTCTGTCATTTATCTTTTTTTCCTGTCTTCAAGATTTTCATTTACTCTTTCATTTTGGACAATTTTAATATTAATGTGCCTAGGTGACTTTTCTTAATACTTATCCTACTTGAGAATCTCTGAATTCCTCTAAACCATAATTTAATGTACTTTGTTAACTTTGGAAAACCTGGCTATTATCTCTTCAAATATTTTTTCTACTACATACTCTCTCTTCTTCTACATTCCCATCACACAAACATTAGACTATTTAGTATTGTTTAAGAAGTCTTTGAAACTTTACTCTCTATTTTCCCCACTCTCTTTTTCTCTTTATTTTTTGGTTTGGGTAATTTTTATTGATCTCCCTCAAGTTCACCGATTCTTTCCTCAACTGAGTCAAGTCTCCAAATTAGCCCATTGAAGGCATTCTTCATCTCTGTTACTGTACTTTTAAAAATATTTCTGGCATTGGTCATGAGTTAATGTTAATGAATCAACAATATTAAATAAAGTGTCTTTAAACAGAAACACATAATATAAAACAAGTTTTATATATATATATATATATTTTGGGGGGGGGGTCCCTAAATCTGCTCTTTTGAAATGGTGATATTAGTTCTGTAACTTTTGCTTTAAGTAACTTTTTTTTTTTTTAATATATAAATTTATTTATTTATGGCTGCGTTGGGTCTTCGTTGCTGTGCGCAGGCTTCTCATTGCGATGGCTTCTCCTGCTGCAAAGCACGGGCTCCAGGCACGCAGGCTTCAGTAGCTGTGGCTCGCGGGCTCCAGAGCGCAGGCTCAGCAGCTGTGGCTCACGGGCTCAGCTGCTCCGCGGCATGTGGGATCCTCCCGGACCAGAGATCGAACCCATGTCCCCTGCACTGGCAGGCAGATTCCCAACCACTGCGCCACCAGGGAAGCCCCCTATATATATATTTGTTGTTATTGTTGTTGTTGTTGTGTTGGGTCTTCGTTGCTGCGCGTGGGCTTTCTCTAGTTGCAGCGAGCGGGTTATACACTGACTGGTTGATGGAAAATGTTGTGACCAGAGGCTCACAGGAATCTAACACTATATTTTCCCTAGGAGCAAAGATTCAATATTCACTAATACAGTGTTTGCAGCAACTTTACAGAACATAACTACTGCAAATAATAGTAACAGACTGTATTTTAAAAGATAAAAGGAAAAATGTTCTGCTGAATGTATACAGTTAAACAATTTAAGGTCCAAGTCAACTATTACCAAGATAAGTAGATCTCAAAGTCCTCCTTTTTATAATAAATTTTGTAATGCCCTCTTTACTAGCTTGAAATGAACTCACATGATAAAAACTACCCCACACATAATGACAAAATAATAAGTATTATGACCTAATTAAAATATGAAGGAAAATAAGAATAATAATAATATGATAAACTAAAATGTATGTCATTATAATTATAACTCAGACTCAACTAAACTAAAAGACAAATCTCCATAAATTTCCACAACTCTTGATAATCACCATCCATTTATTCATTTGGCTCTCCTGCAGTTTTAAGAAAACTGTGATTGTAGGGTACAGTGCAGGCCAAAGTAACATCTAATATGCAAACTCACCACATACAAAGTCTGTCTTATGCACACGTGAGAATCTTTGATACAGGTAAATGTACTTTTAACTGAGTAAGACACATATTACAGAGTTGTACAAGATTAGTTTGTGGAATGAAAACTTCTTAAAATAAATAATTGAATTGCTTTCTCTTTCATCAAAATACTCTATCAGTGACAGTTTTTCCAATCATCCCCTAGAGGCGTCTTAGGGTCACAGCCCACCAATTCTCTGCCAAGAAACCACATCCACACTGCTCAGCACAGAAGTTTCCATGGCTCAGATAAATGCTTTTGCTCTTTTTCAGATTAGACTTTCAACTCTGCTTCATCACAACGACACTCTATTTGACCAGTCAATTTGCAATGGAAGTTTATTTTAACAATATTTGCAAGACTGCAGCTGCAGCCCTGCCATCCCCCATCTGCCATCAAACACCCACAGCCACTACCGCTACCAAGCAACACTCCCCCTTTCATAAAGGAGAAACACAGATATAAGTGCTCTCTGACAGCAAAGCCTGTTCTGGCTATTTTTCTTTAAAACATTTAGTGGCTCTGCTAGAAGTAAAAAGAAGGGTAAAGATATAGTTTTATAATCGTACTATGACAATCATAGCTGAACGGGAGAAAAATCACTCATCTATGAGCTAAGCTGCTTCCATCTGTAGGAGCAAGAAGGACGTGCAAAGAACATTTTCGGTTCTCTTTCACACCAAAACTTAGGGGCCTGGGGAAGCTGGGGTTTGCAATTCCCTTCTTATGCCCTCTCAAATGTTAATTGTCATGTGCTTTTCATAAAAACAAGGGTGAGAGTTTGAGTCTGAAGACACTGGTTTCTGAATCTGTACAATAACAAAGTGTGAGGCGGATTGCTCCACTCACCCTGAAAGGTCACCTAATTCATTCCCCTGACTCCAGGCACCTGTCAGCTGTGCAAAGGAGGATCTCTTCTATCTTCAAGATATACACAATTGCTCTTGTCAAAGAAAAATGAGAACCAAAACAATTCCCAGAGGATACAAGCTAATCAGACTGTCTTCAATTAAACTGCCTTGATGGTTTAATTTAAAAAGAATTTGGGCCCCTAGTATAGCATCTTCTCATGGTAATCCAGGTTTGTTCAAATCACTAAAGTATTTTAAGCAAATTCTATATTCACTAGCCTAGTATATCACTGTTTTTATTTTAAGAACACTAATTTACAAGCCATTTTCAGGTACAGTGTTCTGTATTAATAAAGCTTTGTTGTATTTTGGGTAACAGTGACATTACCCTGCATCATGTTGCTAATAGAGACAAAGCCACAGCTTATTAATGCCATTCAAAGAATGATGACAACTCATTTTTAAAGGCCTGTGGTAATTATTTAAATTACTTTATCACATAAATGATAACATTCCAAACTTCAGTTATTACAATATCACTGAAGGAATTTTTGCCCAACTACTTAATTTTTTATAGATGTTAGCTCACACATGTTTTATAGATTTTTATAGATGTTAGCTCACACATGTTTAAAGCTTCCTACAGATTTCCACAGAGGACTTCCCATTGGTGGCACTGCATTGAGCCTAGCACAAGCCCAGGAAGACAAGAAGGCCAGAAAATTCCAGGTGTTTTGTTTGTCCAGGTGTTTTCATTGTCGGAATGTAGGACTCCCTTTACAATGCAAATGATTTTTCTAAACTGCATGTTATAATAGGATTCTGTTGCAATAAATTTATATCTTGATATACATAATATATTTAAAGCTGAAGGTAAAGTTTCTGTCTGTGCTCCCCATCACCACTCCATACCCCGGCCACTACTATTGGCTCCCAACTTTCCTGTGTCATCTGCCCCATAAACTAGGAGTATCTCTGGCCTAACCACTGTACATTCATAGTCTGAATTCCACTGGGATTAATGGAGCATTTATATTCACTAAGAGGCCTCATCTGGAGAACGTACAGTTAGGTGATGTATGTATGAGCTTGCTGCCACATGGTACAAGTTTATTATGCTAAAGTTGTATCTAAATTGGAATAATCTGACCCAATGAAGTTTGGATGGGGTAAAAGAGCCGCCTTTCTGAAGTTGCAAAGCCATTCTTAGATGATGCCAGCATCTAAATCTAACTATAACTTGTGGTCACAGTTTGGGAGCTCCTGACCTTATCTCTTTAACTGTGGTACAGAACTGAGTGATTCCAGTACCTAATTTCTATAAACCCCTGCTCTTAGTTTTCAGTACTACTTATGAAGGACCCTCTCATTGGGCACTGGTGATGGGGGCATGGCTTGGGTGACCATGGGTCATGGCCACTTCATCTTTCTTTTATATATCTGGTCTTTATTAGTTAGTGTCCAAGTTCAATTCCTAACGTACACCTTAATCCCTCCTCCATAATAAAGCCAATTTATATAAATCCCCAACTCTGCCCCACCTCCTTGCCAAACTGCACGGCTGCCTGGAACTCCCACTATCAGAGGTTCCCAGTGTGGGATATTCAGCCTACCCAGACACTTCTTTGCACAGCAAGAACTCAGATCCTTGGACTGCAGTTTCTTAAGTAAGCCTGGACATATAGAAGCTGAGCTTTAACCCAATTAGGTAGGCCTGAAGGCACTAAAGCACTTACAAAGCTAATGTTTTAGACTCAGACTTGTGCCCTGTACTGTGTCGGAGATTCGAGGACGGTAGATTTTAGAGGATCATCAGTCTATATCCTGGATTTTTTCCATCTCCAGGACCGTTCCAAAATGTCTGCTAGACCCTCCTCAGACTGTAGATTCTCCCGCACCTTAACCTCTCCCAACTTCAGAGGCAAAACATCTGTCACACGTTTTTCAGAAACTCCTTGATGTTCCTATATCCCCTCTCACTCTTTCAGGACAAAAGCAAAAGGGCTAGAAGGCGGTCTGGATCAGGATCCAAGGTCTGGATCTCAATCTCAAAAGGACCCAGTACACACTCAGAATGAAGGAAACGAAATAAAATCCAAATTCAAGGCTGAGTGGTGGAGTTATTGAGCTGCAAACTTATTTTGTGGGGTTAATACATCACAGAAGTTTTTGGTCCTTAAAGCCCACACTTAATGTACATAAAGTTCTGTCATGCTCAACCTCACACAAAATGCCAACTGCTTACGTTCTAGAATTAACAGATATAGAAAGATGAAGTAATAATATATTTAGGACTACCTTTAGTGCTCAGGTCATAGTCTGTTTGGGATTACACTTGGGCAGTTTAATCATATGGTCACGTAGCAGATTGCCTCACAGCTCTCCGAATTCTGAGCTGAGAACCTAGAGCCCCTTATTACTCTGTTATTCTCTTGTACTTTGGAGAGAGTGGGATTTTAATAAAGGCTAAAAAGCTATTGTGATAGATTTCTCTGGGACTTCGTAAAAAGAAACACGAAAGGATAAACAAACTAATCAGGATGGTTGTTTAAAAGGAGTGAGGGGCTTCCCTGGTGGCGCAGTGGTTGAGAGTCTGCCTGCCAATGCAGGGGACACGGGTTCGAGCCCTGGTCTGGGAGGATCCCACATGCCGCGGAGCAACTAGGCCCGTGAGCCACAAATACTGAGCCTGCGCGTCTGGAGCCTGTGCTCCGCAACGGGAGGGGCCGCGATAGTGAGAGGCCCGCGCACCGCGATGAAGAGTGGCCCCCACTTGCCACAACTAGAGAAAGCCCTCGCACAGAAACGAAGACCCAACACAGCCAAAAAAAAAAAAAAAAAAAAAAAGGAGTGAGGGTTAGGGGTAGAAGAAGCCTGGGATGATTGTGAAAGTGAGTCTTAAATATACCTTCTTATAAAATTTTGATTATTTTTAACCATGCAATATCACCTATAAAAGTAAAGAAGAAAAAGAATGAAAAGTAATTAGGATGGTGCTTAGAAATTTAAAAAAAACACAGAGATGATACATGAATAACTAAAGCTGGAAAAATACCTCTTTGATACGAGAACCTTCCACCCCACCGCTCACTGCCCCCCATCCTCTTTTCCTTTGGTAAAGCCAATTTTCTAGTCCTCATTTTACTTGACCTTTTATGGCAGCTTCAACACATTTGACTATTCCCTCCTTGCTGCCACGATACGCCATCCCTGTCTTCCTCCCACTTTTCTAGCAGCTGCTTCACAGTCTCTCTTTCAGACCCTTTCCCCTTTAACCAAAGGCTAAAGACAATATTCCTGAGGACTCCACGCAGGCCCTCTTTTCTTCTCAGTTTACGTTCTCCCCTAAGAAGTCTTCTTTACTAGACTGTTTCCATCTCCAGCCCAAGTATATATATCTTCTGATATATATATATTTTTTCTTTTTCTAGGAAAAACATCTTATAATTTTTTGTATTTTCTACCCTACCCAGCATAACACCTAACACCTAGTAATGAATCCATTAATAGTCCAGTTAATTATTTTAATTTAGCCTAACCCATTCTTCTTTACTTAAAGGTCAACTAAACAGTCCAGCTAAAGATAATATTTTCTGGGGACTTCCCTGGTGGCGCAGTGGTTAAGAATCCGCCTGCCAGGGCTTCCCTGGTGGCGCAGTGGTTGAAAATCCGCCTGCCGATGCAGGAGACACGGGTTCGTGCCCTGGTCTGGGAAGATCCCACATGCCGCAGAGCAACTGGGCCCATAAGCCACAACTACTGAGCCTGCGCGTCTGGAGCCTGTGCTCCGCAACAAGAGAGGCCGCGATAGTGAGAGGCCCGCGCACCGCAATGAAGAGTGGCCCCCGCTTGCCGCAACTAGAGGAAGCCCTCGCACAGAAACGAAGACCCAACACAGCCAAAAATAAATAATAAATAAATTTTAAAAAAAAAGTAAACCACAGATAGACAAGAACTTCCTTCCCCTAATAAAGGACTTTGTCAAAAAAAAAAAAAAAAAAAAAAAAAGAATCCGCCTGCCAATGCAAGGGACACGGGTTCGATCCCTGGTCCGGGAAGATCCCACATGCTGCGGGGCAAGCAAGCCCGTGCACCACAACTACTGAGCCTGCGCTCTAGAGTCTGCGAGCCACAGCTACTGAAGCCCACACGCCACAACTACTGAGCCCACGTGCTTCAACCACTGAAGCCTGCACGCCTAGAGCCCATGCTCCGCAACAAGAGAAGCCACCGCAATGAGAAGACCGCACACTGCAACGAAGTGTAGCCCCCGCTCGCCACAGCTAGAGAAAGCCCACATGGAGCGATGAAGACCCAATGCAGCCAAAAAAAAAAAAAAAAAACTTTCTGGAGGTAAATCTACACAGGAAAAAGTGCTTTTTTTTTTCTTTTAAAACCAATTCTTGAAGTATCATTTAAGGTGACTAAAGAACAACACTGTTGTCGATTATTTCTAGCACTTATTCACAGGGCCACTTAGGGCTTACTAAGTCAGAATCTCTAGGTCAAACTTGAAAATACATGTTTCCAATGTTCTCCATGAATCTCTAGTATTCAGACAGGTTTATAACCATTACTCTATATATCTCCCTAATTGGCAAATATGGTCACCCCAATTATTCAGAACAAAGGCCTTTCCAAATCCTGACCTACTTCCCATAACTAAAGTTCTAAATGAGAAGAAAAGTAGATGATTAGAGAGGAGGTAAATGAAATAAATTTAAGAACAATTGTTCAATATAATTAATTTCTCTTCAATACTATACTGATAGGGTACAGGAAGAAGGAATCAAATGGATTCTGTTACACAGAAAATTACTCCAAGTAGTAAATTGGGTAAGTGGAAGGGATAAAAATGAGTAAGTAAAAAAGAGGGTTATTAACAAATGAGCTCAGAAAGGATTAGAAAAAAAATAAAACACAGGTTTTCCAAGTTTTAGAGGTTGTACAAGCTATCTGTATTTATTTCTTTAATGTACCTAAAATTCACCTTCCAGCTCCTTGTTGGGAAAATGCCTCAAGTTCATGGAGGGAACCCATATTAAACCTCTCTATCGTAACTATAACTTCTTATAAACCACCCTAGAGATGTAGAATATTCCACATCTGCACTAAATGAGAAACAAACCACCAGTATTTGATGCTACATTAAAAGCAAGGTAGTTACTTGCTAATCTATAGCATTTTGGCTGAATGAATTATTTCATTACTATGGAGACAGTTTAAATTTTCCCTGTTTTGTTTTCTTTTCAGTATTCTTTGCTTTTCACCATATTCAGAAAAAGATCAATTTCATACAACTACAATTTGTGGCATATCTAAAACAGCTGTGGCTGAATGATGTAGTATTTGAAATCCCCTAAATTATGTGAGTGCAAAGACTGAATTTCTTGGGAACAGACGACAGTAGAAAAAAAGAAAAAGCTCAGCATGAAGGCCAAACACATTTCCTAATGAGGCTCTTGATGAAGTCATAAATTCCTCCTTTTCTTCTCTAAGTGAAGTCTCCAAACAAATAATGTGTCACAAAGAGAGAGAACGAAATTCAACAATTTTTTAAGCAATAAATCATATTGATAATTTAATCAACTTTATATGTAATCTGAAGTTGCCTCACAAATTCTAGCAATGGTGTGTCTGATTATTTTTAGAACTGCCCTGGCTGAATTACATAGCAAACAGCCACACATAAATATCTTAGATTTTGGCCTTTTCAAGATTCAAGAGTGTAAAAATTCAATTTTTCTTAAGAGCTGCTGTTGAAGCAAATACCTGCAAAAATATACTAGTTAAAATATCTGCTTTAAACAGACCAGTAATAAGTTTCATGAGGTGAATGATATTATATACAGCTGTAAATGCCATTAGTATTACTTCAGGCTAACTTGGCTATCATTAAGCAACTTCTGGGAATATGGTAATACAATGCATGCAGTATTCACAAACTGAAAAATGCAGCAAAATCATATGGCAGGGGAAAAAATCATTCGGCAAGAAAAACCTGGTATTTTGTAACATCATAAGCTCACTATGATTAATAAGAATGCAACACTTCATTAACCTCAGACTACTGTGAGCTCCAGGGTTTGAAGTAACCATTATTAAAAGAAAGAAAAAAACCCCACTCTGCTGCTCTAAGTATTCCACTGTTGTACTGAAATTATCTTTGCATGACTATATAACCCAGTGTGTTGATCTGGGGGGTTGCGGAGGGTGAATACCACATAAATCCATGGTTATAAACTTGTTCCTGGATAATGAATGATTACAAGGGAATTAGCAAATTCACTGAACTTCTGTCATTCCAGTTTAATTGTTTAGATAAGAACTTCTTGGACCATTAAAGTTCTTCAGCACACAAATTCGTAAGTATCAAGTGTGCTCTACGATAAGAAAAGTCAGCCTTTAGGAAATATAAAACATATATGCAATTTTAACAAGTGAGAACGTAATATCTCTAATAATATGTGCAAGTGAAGAAGTATGAGACATGGGTATTGCTTTCTGAAAGCATTTCAATTTTTTAGTATGAAAACACATTTATATACAACAGTTAAATAACACAAGTTAGCAAATAACTGCATTAATACCTTTTTGGGTTGCTTTGTATTGATTTTTGTAATTATTAAGTAAAACATTTGGAATATTATTCCTGGCATATGGTAGGTACTCAATAAATGGAAGCAAGAATAGGTACAATGTTTCATAACAGAAAACAAGTGCAAGAAGTTTTTTAAGTATGCTGAGATTAAATGTGGGTTGTATTGTCAGGAAAGACTTCCTGGAGGATAAGGTACTTGAGTAGAAGGGCACTCAAGTGGGGAAAAAACACAGAAATAAGTGTATTAATAAGAATCCAAGGAGATGGACATGAGGCAGAAATCAACTCCAGCTGACTGTAGAAAATCCCAAAGGCAAGACTTAGAAATGTGGATGTTTTTAAATAGGCTACAGGGATCACTGAAGGTTATTGGAAAACATCTTTTAAGGAAGATTAACCTGCCTTTGGTGAGCCAGATGGGAAAAGGAAAAAGAACATGTTAAATATTATCATAGTAATCTAGGAAAAAGTGATGAGGCAGCACTAGAGTCAGGTGTTAAGTAGTGGCAGTAAAAACTGAAAGTGGAGATGTTTCAAAGGAAGAAGTAATAGAGCTTAGGGACGTAACTCCATGTCAAGAACAAAAGAGTGGGTAGAGTTAAGACTATTTCTAAGGTTTCCAGCCTGGAGGTCTCAATAGAAACTGGGAAGTTGGAAAACAGCAATATTTTAAGTGGGAGAGAAGTCGAAAATGTATAGTAATGCCTTCTAATTATAAAAGCCCACTAACATTTATTGCTTTCCCAAACATGTATCTTATAATGGTGACAAGGGCAATGCAGATGTTACCTCCACTTACCAGATTTGTGGAACAGGGAGGGAAGAACAGTCAGTGAAGGCCTAAGGTAATCCAAGAAAATAGTCCCTTCTGCCTCCTATACCAAAGTTCTTTTCCCCCAAATAAATTCTGTTTACCACCATGATAGATATAATTCATCAGAATGGATCACTTAAGCTGTAATCATTAACTTGCTTTTATTCATTCAACAAATATTTTTGAACCTTACATACCAGGCACTGTTCTAAGCACTGGAAGTATGGTAATGAACAAGAAAAACACCATCCCTGCTCTTTATTTTATGGGGAAAGACAGACAAATAAGTAATTAAATACACAAACACAACATTTCAGATGGTGTAAAATGCCATGAAAAACAAAGGTTGGTGAGCTAGGAAACAGAAGGGCTCATTTAGATGGATGGACATAGATGGATGGATAGGGAAGTCCTCAGCAATGAAATGATATTTGTGCTAAGACCTGAATAACAAGAAACTAGCCATGTGAGATATGGCAAAGTGTTTCAGGCAGAGGAAGAGAAAGTATAAAGGCTCTAAGGCAAGTACAAACCTAGACTAGTCAAGGAAGAGAAGAAAGGCCAGTGTGGAAGATGAGGAAAAGTGGTAGATGAGGTGGGAAGGACAAGCAGGGACCAGGGAGCCAGGACCCGTAGAGCCTTAGTGTTCAGGTAACCGTACATCCTAGTTTGCCTAAGACAGAGCTAGGTATTCCTGTTCTTCAGGTGCAATTAGTAACAGCACTTCTCTCACTCTCAAGAGTTCTGACTTCAATGATAAATTAAATGGTCACCGTAGTTCCAGGCAATGCATGGTAAAGACTTAGAGTTAAATCCCAAATACAATGGGAAGCCACTGGAGGAAGCCATAGTGGATTAATCTAAAATGACCAATGTACCCATTTTAAAATGTCATGCTTCTGTACTAACCTAAGTTACTTATATAGGCTTATTGTAGCTGTTTTTAACATTCTCCTCCATCAGACAAACTATATTTCTTTTTAGGCGAAATATAGTTTTGTGATTACACTCCAAATCTTTCCTATCTTCAATATACCTAAATGAGTTGAACTATCTATACTTCTAGAGAGCAGAGCACAGACCCATCATGTGATAGTGGATACACTTGTAACATCAGCTGACTGAAAGGACATATAATGACCAAAAAGCTACCATGAATTTGATAACTGTATAAATAAATTCACATTCATTGAATAGGATTGCTTCTACATCCATTTGGAAAACAGCAATACATACGTGAGTCATATATTATGAATTCAACCTACAGTCGATACTGGGATTTGCAGAACTCTTAAAATCACCCATCATACACACACAAGTTGGAAATCCCTGGAAAAGCTTATCCCGGAGGTTTTCTTAAAAAGCAGAGTTAATGTAAAATAGGTTACTATACTAATATTTCTATTATTGTACCTGCATAATATTTGTTTATCTTTCACATCCAAGTTTCTCAAGTTAGCTCTGAGGAAAAAACTATCCTATTTATCTTAAAACCCTACCAAGTCACAAAATTTTTTGAATGAACACTTAAAATGATAAGTTAGTGAATGGGTTATAATACAAGAAGACATAAAATAGATTTAACGGATGCTATGAAGTAGGAAAATGCTCCCGAATTTTTACCATTTTAGTTAATGAAAAATAAACACCAATATTTGTACATTATGTTTTACATTAGACCTTTTTGTACTACCATTTAATATACATTTTGTTTTATGTAAAATTAGATGAGAAATTAAAAACATAATAAAGTCTTCTTTCTTACTCTATTTACAGCAGTTCCTTTTTAAAATAAATATTCAATCTGGAAAACTATAGTTTTATTTTAATTTAATCTTACAAATAAAACTGTAATCTAAGAAAAAACAGAAAATATTTATTAACCAGCATGGCTTTATACTTATATTTTGTATACGTATACATTTAGCATACAGCATACATTTTTTAAGAAATCGTCAAACAACTTCTATATGGATTACTTCCAACTGCCAAGGCCTAAACAATATGTCCCTTTTAAATCTACACATACCACAATGCAAAAAGTTAAAGTGGTCCCCACTGAATCAGTATGCTCACAAGAGTTACTGCAAATTCAAAAGGAAAACTGAAGGCAGCTAAAATAGCCTAGAGAGATTGGGAAAATTCTTCAAAATCTCCTTCTTCAGTTTCAGCAAAGGTAGAGCCTGAGAGAAAGTGTACTCAGAACAGACTTTTCAGGCTCAACAAGAATGTCAACAAGGGCACTCAACTATATTTACAGCAAAGCAGTATCAGAAACATTCTTTACTGTGAATAAACAATGAGGTCATTCAAAACAGGCACAAAAAGATCCTGGAGAACTGAAGCGACTGTGGCTCAAGAAGCGAAATTTTAAAAAGAAAGGTTTACAGTTAGTTGGAAAAAGATAGTTAGAGATTATGTCATTGAAGACAAACTATCAATATACTGATGGCCCTCTATAATTGACATGGTACACAACAACTAAAAAATGTACTATAAAACATTTGTTCTGAAAAACTTACTTAATAGTCACTACTGATACAAGTTATTCATCTATACTACAGAAGTAAAAAAGCCCTTAAAAATAATGCAAAAAGATGACATGTTGACTTTAATCTTGTGGCTGGAACAACTATAACTCCAGTGGAAGTAAATGTGAAATAGCTCTCAGCTGCTGCCAACAATGGTGTGTGTTACACAGCACCTGGAGGGCTCTCCCTGGCCCCTCTCTGCTCTCCTGAATTACTCCATTGTTGAAATCAAGAAATCCAGGAGAGGGGCCCGCACCAAAACCAAGACATACAAAAAGCTTTCGATTACAAATGTCACAATACATTCAGCTTGGCGGTCACAGACGGCTGCAGGTCATTGTTTCTCTGAGAAGGAACAAGGAAAAAAGACTTGATCAACCAAGTTGGTTATAAACATTCAGAAATAATTTTGGAATTGCAGGGTCAAGAAGACCTGAATGTTTGCTTTTTTTTTTTTTGAGGATCCGTGGTCCTTTATTTCTGGTCTAATTTAATCAAACATGATGGATTATTTAGAGACAAGCAATTTCATGCTGGTATGAAAAAGAAGGAGGTGAGAAGTCAGCAGCAAATAAAACAGCAGCTGATATCCCCGCATCTGGAATCCATGGCAAAGAATCCTCAGGACTCAATCCAACTATTACCCATGTAGGCCGCCATCTTTTCTCTTTAAAAAAGTATCCTCTTATTTTTTTTAAAGTATCCTCTTAGAAAATGTGCATATTAAGGAAAAATTTAAATATAACAGAAGGGAAAATGAAGTACATCATATGATGCTCCGAATTCCAATGGTATAAAATAGTAAGAGTCCAAAGGGTTATAGTGAATACAAGAGGTCATCAGGTCATCTGCTTTTAGGAAAAATATCTAAAACTTTCCTTTAGTAGCTTGTTTCTGTGTCTAATAACACCTTAATTCAGGAATTTAACTATTCTCTGTTGCCACAATTTAAGGCCATTTTCTCCATTTGATTTTTGGAGAGATATCAAGTATAGTATATGTTAATATAATAATACTTCATATGCTTGAAGGAGTTAGAAAGAGTTAGTCATCTTACCTGATTTTATAAGGACAAATAAAGTCCCAAGCCTCTTCAATTTTACTCTTAGGACTTATTTTCTGTTCTTTTCATTCTTGCTCTTTACTGAATCCACTCAAATTTTACCGCATCCTTTTAAACCAAATCTATTCCTCTAACAAAAATTGGATCAAATTATACCAAGCACAAACAATGGAAAAAGACAGTTAATAACAACTTATTTATTGTACAGCCCTTTACAGTCTTCAAGCCATTTTGATATTTATTTTCCTCTGAATTTCATACAGTAGAAAGAAAAAAAAGAAAAAAAGAGTACGAGTGATGAGGAAGAGCAACTGTTAAGGTGGAAGGAGAGGGAATCCACTTCAGGTGGCCTCAGTCTTGTCAGTGAACAGGAGGTGAGAATGATGGATAAAGTGTGGCTTTCAAGACTTGAGAAGGGAGGAAGCAGTTTAGAACAGCCCCTGGGAGACAGGGACCGGATATTAACTACAAACAACAACAACAACAAACAGTAACTGCCTCATTTCCTCCTCACTTAGCCTAAGGCTTTGCTTGGTGTTTCTCCTTTTCAGTCAACTTTTGAAACACGGAACCTCCAATGTGTTATTTTTCTTCTGAGATGAGTGGAATTTAAATCTTGGCCAAGCTAAAGAGTAAGCCACTAAATCTTACCTCTGAATCGCTTCAAAAGCTAAGAAAATTCGTGAATAAGAGGCTTAGGTATCTAAGGACAGAACTAGGCAGAATTATTAAAGCAAAAAGTAGAATAAGGAGTAGCAAACAAATGGGTTGAGGCAGCCTGTGGGAGGTAGAAAGTTAAGTTCAAGTTTGGAAATGATGTTATAACAGTTTATTATTAGAGGAGTACATCACTCACAAGTTTCCCATTCATTTGTGCTGTATTTATGTATTAATGTCCAAAGTATTTTAATTTTATAGAAAGTACAAGCAAGGGTATTTATTTAATGGTGTGGGTCTGTTTTTTCTCAGCACAATTATTCAAGGCAGAAGTAAGTCTTACCACTCTGCCTGTATTATCCTAATGAGGCACCACTAAATACCTCAAAGTACACACATACCTCCAATAAAAGAGAACCCAAGGGGAATTTAAGTCTCTCTAGAATTTAATTTAAAACCTCGTTCCCTTAAATGATGAAAATATCACAAAGGAATACAAGAATATAGTTTTAAAGAAAGTAAAGAAGAAAAGACTTAATTTAGCAGTCTCATTTTTTTATACATGTTACTGTGACTTCACAGTAGCAAAATTTCCATGTCTCTAGCTCTGAAGGGAAAACATTTTAAAAATATGGTTCTAAGTTAGAGAAATTGTACAGCAAATGGAATACCTAAAATCTGTCTTAATGGAACACTGTTCCAGCAAAAATTTATTTTATATGTATCAGAAATATAATAATTCCAAAATGAGAGTTATCAGCTAAAAGTCTAGGACTATTTGGAACTTATTTCAACATGTGGATGATGCTAAAAGCATTGTATTTTGCTAGCTTGATCTTCTCTTTGCCTGGATCATGAAAATAACATTAGACAATCTATTGACTAAATTCAACATCAATAAGAAGTTTCTTTAGATCAAGACATCATGAGGTTCCCATAATATACTTCTTAGGAACAGGTACGCTGTACAGGCAGAGATATTTAGAGATTACATAATAAAGAAAACTGACATACTGCAAATGATCTAAAACTTAAATTAATCACAGTGTATGGTTCATTTTTCAAGGATTCATAAATGAAACAGGTTTTACCAAAATTTGGTATTTTTATTTGGTGAAACTAAAAATGGTATAGATACCTTAACACAAAAAACAGGATCATAAAATAGCATTCTTAAATCCATTTGATGTAAAAAGTTTTCTATCTAAAGAGACATGCCCTCTGCACGTCTTCTAATAGAGCATTTATCAGTTTCAAAAAGTAGTAGCACAAAAAAAAAAAAAAAGTAGTAGCACAAATAGGGATTTCAGCATTTTAAGCCAAAATTTTAGAAAGAAGCCCATTTCACTGCCATGATGCATCTGTAACATGGATTTCCTAAGCACTTTTTCTTCCTTCTGCACTCCTAATTTTACACCTTCTGAAAAGTCAATACTTATGGTATAATCCTACAAAGCCCAGAGATAAACCCACACACCTATGGTCACCTAATTTATGACAAAGGAGGCAAGAATATACAATGGAGAAAAGACAGTATCTTCAATAAGCAGTGCTGGGAAAATTGGACAGCTACATGTAAAAGAATGAAATTAAAACACTCCCTAGCACCATACAAAAAAATAAACTCAAAATGGATTAAAGACCTAAATGTAGGACTTCCCTGGTGGCACAGTGGTTAAGAATCTGCCTGCCAATGCAGGGGATATGGGTTCGAGCCCTGGCCCGGGAAGATCCCACATGCCGCGGAGCAACGAAGCCCATGCACCACAACTACTGAGCCTGTGGTCTAGAGCCCACGAGCCACAATTACTGAGCCCACATGCCACAACTACTGAAGCCCACACACCTAGAGCCCGTGCTCCACAACAAAAGAAGCCACCGCAAATGAGAAACCCGCGCACCGCAACAAAGACCCAATGCAGCCAAAATAAATAAATAAATAAATAAACAGACCTAAATGTAAGGCCGGACACTATAAAACTCTTAGAGGAAAACATAGGCAGAACACTCTGACACAAATCGCAGCAAGATCTTTTTTGACCCACCTCCTAGAGTAATGAAAATAAAAACAAAGATAAACAAATGGGGCCTAATTAAATTTAAAAGCTTTTGTACAGCAAAGGAAACCATATAAACAAGACGAAAAGACAACCCTCAGAATGGGAGAAAATATTTGCAAATGAAGCAACTGCCAAGGGATTAATCTCCAAAGGTACAAACAGCTCATGCAGCTCAATATGAAAAAAACAAACAACCCAATCAAAAAATGGGCAGAAGAACTAAATAGATATTTCTCCAAAGAAGACATACAGATGGCCAATAAACACATGAAAAGACACTCAACATCACTAATTATTAGAGAAATGCAAATCAAAACTACAATGAGGTATCACCTCACACCGGTCAGAATGGCCATCATCAAAAAATCTAAAAACAATAAATGCTGGAGAGGGTGTGGAGAAAAGGGAACCCTCTTACACTGTTGGTGGGAATGTAAATTGGTACAACCACTATGGAGAACAGTATGGAGGTTCCTTAAAAAACTAAAAATAGAACTACCATATGATCCAGCAATTCCACTCCTGGGCATACACCCAGAGAAAACCATAATTCCAAAAGATACATGCACCCCAATGTTCATTGCAGCACTATTTACAATAGTCAGGACATGGAAGCAACCTAAATGTTCACTGACAGAGGAATGTATAAAGAAGATGTGGCACATATATACAATGGAATATTACTCAGCCATAAAAAGGAATGAAATTGTGCCATTTGCAGAGACGTGGATGGACGTAGAGACTGTCATACAGAGTGAAGTAAGTCAGAAAGAGAAAAACAAGTATTGTATAATATCGCTTATATGTGGAATCTAGAAAAATGATACAGATGAACTTATCTGCAGGGCAGAAATAGAGACACAGATGTAGAGAACAAACGTATGGATACCATGGGTGGAAGGGGGGGTGGGATGAATAGGAGATTGGGACTGACATATATATATACTACTACGTATGAAATAGATAACTAATGAGAACCTATTGTATAGCACAGGGAGCTCTACTCAGTGCTCTGTGGTGACCTAAATGGGAAGGAAATCCAAAAAAGAGGGGATATATGTATACATATAGCTGATTCACTTTGCTGTACAGCAGAAACTAACACAACATTGTAAAGCAACTATACTCCAATAAAAATTAATTTAAAAAACTACTTATGATATAATCCTGAAGTCAGATGCTTAGGCATAGGCATATTTCATGCACAACTAGACTGGGAACTCCCCAGGCAGTAAGAGGGCACCTGGCCACCTGCCCTCCCTAACAACCACACCCACAGTTACCTATAGACTCTCCCACACCCAGACCTGGAACCAGATGGGTATGAGGACCCTCTCCCACCTGTGAGTGAGGCCTAGAAATACTCTTCTGTTCCTACAGATGAACTACATGACTTGCCATGCATTTTGCCCTCTAACCACTATAAAAAGGTCCTATGTAAAGCGTTAAAGGTCCCATTTGCAACACCCTGTGTGAGTGGTCAGTCTCTCAGTCAGGGCTCCCCAGTCCAGGTGCTGGAAGTCTCACTGAAAATAGTTTAAAGAAATAGTGAATTTTTAAATTGTCATAATAACTAAAACATAATATATAATATAATAACAAACTATAATTAATATTTTTGATGTCATAAGTCGCTTCAGAGTGATTAAGTACTCCTTAATGACATGACAATAAATAATTATCCTTATTCCAATAAAGCAAGAGATTTTCAGTCACAAGACATTGCAAATAAAAACATAATTAACCACAGGTTTTGTGATAGGAACATTATCAGGTATACATTCAGATTTTAGGATGACAATGTAAATGTAAATAACATTTTAGGCAGGCTATAAAAAAGCAGCACAAAAATTCGTAAGAAATGAAAATGCATTATTCTTCTCAAATTTGCCAAATAAGCCTACACTCACATTGTTAAAGTGAAATATAACTACAAATAAAATAAAACTGAGCTGTCTGCAAGACTAAATTCTGCCAATGCAAGTTTCCAGAAACATGGTTAAAATCTTTTTTCTCCTGAGATTAAAAGCAGAAAGATTTTTCCTCCTATTTTTCTGCATGACAGTCTTTGCAGATTATAAACAGACACAGAGGATCACTCCTAAAACTCTTGGAGAAGAAATCAGCATTTTGAGAATCATGTACTAACATGTGTCATGACATCACATGCAGCTGGCCTCCATGTGCATTACTACCAAGATGACTTCAGTCATGCTTTTCTCTCCTGTTCCCATTCCCCAAAGTTCACATTCTTCATTCAGTCCTAGCATTTCCCAAACTGTACTCTGCAAAACATAAGAGACCCAGGAGACATCAAATAGATGTTTCTGCCAAATAAGTTTGGAAAATATTTCATGGGGTATCTCCCCCCACAAATCACAAAATATAGTTTGGGGCAGAATATGAAGGTCCTTGAAAGACAGGCCTAAGAGGTAGATTTTATTCTGTAGGCAAAGTGAGAGGTATAAAAGAGTTTAAGCATGGGAGAGATATGATTAATCTGGTTCATGGAAAATGTATAGGATGCTGGAAAGATGCTATTTTGGAGAAGAATGAAGGGATCATCACAATAATCATGCAAGATAGGCAAGGACTGAGGCAGAAACTGTAGAAATAGAGAGGAGAGAGCACATGAAACAATTTCTGCAGAGAATGCAGAGTGTCTTGTGAAAACTGGATGTGGCCTGAGGAAAAGGGTGGAAATGAACATGGCCTACGTTCTCCACTGTTACTATTTTCTCAATGAAATAGAAGGCAAGACAACCTGAGTGAGGGACAGATGAAAACTGAAAGAGACATGAAGAAAATGATGAAGGTCAAGTTTTGGGTCAACTACTGCGAACAAAAGGAAAAGAAGTAAAATAACTGCTTAACACCATCATTCATAGAGCTGCTCCTGACCCTCCCAGTCAGGGCTATCTTTCCTTCCCCTGAGTCCCCTATTCCCTTTTTTTTGGTACCTCCTGGGGAAGAGTGGGTTATTAGGTCTTATTTAGCCTCATCACCTTTCATAAAACATGACACTTAGCAGGCATTTAAAACACCCTTGTTAAATTGAAAGTATAAATACATGTGCCTTTAATAAGTGTAACCTTGCTCAACATCCACCTTGGTTCCTCCATAGGTAAGGTATTTTCCCCCTCTGGCTTATTTCAAGATTTTCTTTTTGCCTTTGGTTTTCAGCCATTTGAATACGATGTGCCTAGGTGTGGGTTGTTGGTCTTTGTTTTTCATTTGTTTGTTTGCTTGATTGTTTTGGTGTTGATGCTACCTGGTATTTTCTAAGCTTCCTGTGTCTGTGGTTTTCTGTCATAAATTTTGGAAAGTCTTGGCCATTACCAATTCACTTTTTTCTGCTGTTTTCGCTCTTTATCCTCCTCTGGCATTCCAACTGTGGATCTGTAACACCTTTAAAAACTGTCCCACAGTTCTTGAATGTTCTCTTTTTTCTTTTCTTTTGTCTTTGCATTTCAATTTGGGAAACTTCTATTGACTTACCTTCAAACTCACTGATTCTTTGCTTAGCCGTGTCAAGTCTACTGGTGAACCCATTAAAGGCATTCTTCATTTCTGTTACAGTGTTTCTGATTCCTAGCGTTTTCTTTTGACTCTTTCTTAAGAGTTTCCATCTCCATTCTTTTTTTTTTTTTTTTTTTTTTTTTTTTTTTTTTAAATTTTATTTATTTATTTATGGCTGTGTTGGGTCTTCGTTTCTGTGCGAGGGCTTTCTCTAGTTGTGGCAAGTGGGGACCACTCTTCATCGCGGTGCGCGGGCCTCTCACTGTCGCGGCCTCTCTTGTTGCGGAGCACAGGCTCCAGACGCGCAGGCTCAGTAATTGTGGCTCACGGGCCTAGTTGCTCCGCGGCATGTGGGATCTTCCCAGACCAGGGCTCGAACCCGTGTCCCCTGCATTGGCAGGCAGATTCTCAACCACTGCGCCACCAGGGAAGCCCCTCCATCTCCATTCTTATATAACTCATCCATTCTTGCATGTTGTCTACTTCTTCGATTATAGCCCTTTACATATTAATCATAGTTGTTTTAAATTGCCTGTCTGATAATCTTCACAACTGTGTCATACCTGAGTCTGGTTCTGATAATTGCTTTGTCTCCTCAGACTGTTTTGTCTTGACTTTTGGAATGCCTTGTAATTTTTTGTTGAAAGCAGGCATGTTGTACTAGAAAAAAGAAACTGAAGTAAACAGACCTTCAGTGTGAGGATTTATGTTCATCTGGCATCGTGGGGTTGTGTTTAGTGTTTTCTGTAGCATAGATGCCAACAGCATCAAATTCCTCTCATGTCCTTGTGTTTGTCTTCCATCTTGACTTTGGGCTTCCCTACAGACTCCTCCTCAGAGGGAGTCTGTGTCTTGCAGTTCTTTCAGCTGTAATTCACTGTTATTATACTGGACACCTGTTGGTGTACTGGTAAAACGTGGGTGAGAGGTAGCATTCTATAGTCTTCTGATTAAGTTTCAGCTTTTAGCAGGCCTGTCTCTGACCTGTGACTTTTACAAGTGTTTCTTCTTGAATAGCTTTTCCCCTACTTCCTTAGATGAGACAGGAAGGCAATGGGAGGCTAGAGAGGAATGCCCTACTCCCATGGCTCTAGGACAAGGCTCTGATAAAGACTTTCACCCTAGAGAGTAGGCTTTCTATGCAGAAGGCTCTGGGTGTATTTTTGTGATGATTACTTGTCCACTCCTCCTGTCAGAGCCATGAAGGGATCTGTCTCAGATCTTCTGTGAGAACTTGATGGGGTTCCTATAGGAAAGGCCCATGAACATGTGGACTAAAACTGCAGCCCCCAGGAGTTTCTAACCCTCACTAGTGCATACTCAGCCTATGGCAATTTATCAAAATTACCATTTAAGTGTCACTGCTTCAGCAGCTTCTGCTCTGGGTAAGCAGATCTTGGCTAACACCCTCTGGATGCACCCATCTCTCCAGATTTCAGGGTGGTAGTCTGCCCTGTATCCTCAGTTCTATGATGGGAGACATGGATTTTTAAATTTGTCCAGCTTTTTCTTGCTGTAAGGATGAGAGTGACAACCTCCAAGATCTTTAAATGTCAGAGTTGAAATTGGAAGTCTCAACATCTACTTTTCACATTAATCCAGTGTTAAAATACACACACACACACACACACATTTTTTCAGATCCCTATTCTCAACAAGAGGTAAGGGAAGAAAATGCATGTACAGAGCATATTCAAAGATGCTAATAACTGATAACAGCTTAAGTACACTATATGGTGCAAACCTGATATTTTAGAGTCAGAAGCTCTGGACTTAATACTTTTCAGATGTAATACATCACATCTACCTTTAACTCTTCTAATATTAATTCAACCAGATAGATATGAAATCACTTTTTGGTCATAACATATGTGGGTGTTAATTATTATCATAATTCCAGGTAGCATTTTCATTTTAAAATAAGAAGATGAGAGTGACAATGCTTTATATTTATGAATGCAATCACTACTGAAGAAACTTCATAAAGTGAGGAAAATCAATATTCTTCTTTGCACAGGTCTTTATCACTGTGGTTCAGTTTCTTTGTTTCATTGCTTCTGTTACTCTTCACAAGCGTAAGAACCAATTTTTTAAGTTAATTATGAGCAAAGATTTACATTTGTATTTTTTTAAATTTCTAGTTATGGAATTTTCAAACATGTTCAAAATTGAGAGAAATAATGGACCATTATGTACCCATAATGCAGTCTCAATGATCATCAACATTTTTGCCAATCCTGCCTCGTCTCTCCCTCCCACTTTTTTTTCCAGAATATTTTAAAGCAAATCCCAGATAACATACAAATACTTCAGTATGCATATCTACTGGACAACAGCATCCATTCACTGGGCACAGTGGCTTTATCCTAACCCCTTTTAGGAAGAAGTGAGCTCAATTCTTTGTAGGAGTGACAGCTGCACATTTTTGCTACTAGTGGTGTTGTTTGGAAACCTACGCATGAGTAGAAGAGCATATGTGAGTTTTGAGAAATCAAAGGGGTAAACCAAGTTGGATATTTTTCACTGATTCTCTCATCTGCCCTTCTACCCTCCATCTTGATAGCCGGACAGGTCGATAAGCTAAGAACATTTCTCTTGTACTCAGAATTCTGGATGAGAGAAAAACAAATACCGTATGCTAACACATATATATGGAATCTAAAAAAATTAAAAAATGGCTCTGAAGAACCTAGGGGCAGGACAGGAATAAAGATGCAGACATAGAGAATGGACTTGAGGACACAGGCAGGGGGAAGGGTAAGCTGGGACGAAGTGAGAGAGTGGCATGGACATATATACACTGCCAAATGTAAAATAGATAGCTAGTGGGAAGCAGCCGCATAGCACAGGGAGCTTTGTGACAGCTCGGTGCTTTGTGACAACCTAGAGGGGTGGGATAGTGAGGGTGGGAGGGAGATGCAAGAGGGAGGAGTTATGGGGATATATGTATATGTATAGCTGATTCACTTTGTTATAAAGCAGAAACTAACACACCATTGTAAAGCAATTATACTCCAATAAAGATGTTAAAAAAAAAAAGAATTCTGGATGAGAATTAGTTCTACAAATACAAGCAACTCATTTAAGATGATGAAAACAAAAGTGCAGCAGAGCCCATTTTCCTTTCGGCTGTTTCAACTGAAAACAAAGACAAGGAAATGTGAGGTTTTCTACTATATATAAGCAGGGCTTGTAGTGGCACTTTCCAATTTTCTGGTGACAAGAGGCAACTGAGGCCACAGCAGCAGCAGTTTAATTCTGGTTTCCTAATTACTGGATTGCAGCTATGGGGGTATGTTCTTAAACTCATAGCTCCAGCAACAGCCTCACATATAAGCAGCTCTTAGGTGGATCAGTTCTATACTCTCTGCAAGTCATTCCGGTAGGAACAACCTTTTATAAGCACCTAAATCCCTTGCATTAAATATCGTCCTGTTTAAAACACATGTTGTTTCTATTTCCTGGACTAAATCCTGACATACACTGTTTGATAGATCTGTAAGTCTGTGGAACTGACACTAAATTTTCATGAATTAATACTTAACTTTATTGATATACTAATTTTTCTATTCTACTTGTCCCATTTTAAATTCCCTTAAATCTATATTCACTTTTAAATTTAAATTTCCATACTATTCTACACTATTCATTAAATAAAATGCTGATTACAATGCTTCAAATCTATTTCATGACCCACCAACAGGTTGCAAGCCTCAGTGTAAAAGACATTGCTTACACCACAGTCTAATTAAAAGAGCTACAAGTATATTGTAGAAAAATCACAACAGCATTTACTTTTTTTTCTTTTATTTCATCCTAGCCTTCAAGGTAGACAATATGGAGTTTTTCCAGCTATCATTTTATTGACCTTTACCTAAGTAGTTGATAGCTCTCAGGCAAATCTCCACATAGCTAAGAAGTATTTTAAAGAAACAGACAAAAGTGGAAAACAGAATAAGAAAAAAGTAGTATGACTGACATTTAAGATTGAGGAAAAACTGCTCTTGATTTAAAAGAATAGAAGTTTTTCATAAAATCATTTTCTGAAAGCTTTCATTAACCACACTTGATTTTGTTATTAAAACATACCTCCAGAAACCATATGCAATGTTTGAATTTTTTTCCTCCATCTACTCATTTATTTCAAACAGAAATAAATCTAATGAGCACCAAAGGAACTTTTAAAAACTAAGCATCCTTAAATCTTGTTATATGAATAGTGAACTATATTCAGTTTTTAGTTCTTGATTCCAAAACCAATAAAATCACAGTAAAATGTTCAATGAATTCACAGATCTCAAAGGATTACAGATCATAAAACTCCCACAGATTTGGCAAGGTGGCAGTCACTGACAGAAGGAGAAAAGATATATAAATATAAGCAAAGTTCCACATTTTTCCATCCTAAAAAATTGAGCTTTCAGTATTAAAAAAACAAACAACCCAATCCAAAAATGGGCAGAAGACCTAAATAGACATTTCTCCAAAGAAGACATACAGATGGCCAAGAAGCACATGAAAAGCTGCTCAACATCGTTAATTATTAGAGAAATGCAAACCAAAACTACAATGAGGTATCACCTCACACCAGTTAGAATGGGCATCATCAGAAAATCTACAAACAACAAATGTTGCAGAGGGTGTAGAGAAAAGGGAACCCTCTTGCACTGTTGGTGGGAATGCAAATTGATACAGTCACTATGGAGAACAGTACGGAGGTTCCTTAAAAAACTAAAAATAGAATTACCATATGACCCAGCAATCCCACTACTAGGCATATACCCGGAGAAAACCATAATTCCAAAAGATACATGCACCCCAATGTTCACTGCAGCACTATTTACAATAGCCAGGACATGGAAGCATCCTAAATGTCCATCGGCAGAGGAATGGATAAAGAAGATGTGGTACATATATACAATGGAATATTACTCAGCCATAAAAAGGAAAGAAATTGTGCCATTTGCAGAGACGTGGATGGACCTGGAGACTGTCATACAGATTGAAGTAAGTCAGAAAGCAAAAACCAAATATTGTATATTAATGCATATATGTGGAACCTAGAAAAAAAGCACCGATGAACAGGTTTGCAAGGCAGAAATAGAGACACAGATGTAGAGAACAAACGTATGGACACCAAGGGGGGAAAGTGGCAGGGGGGCGGTGTGTGTGATGAATTGGGAGACTGGGATTGACATGTATACACTAATATGTATAAAACAGATAACTAATAAAAAACCTGCTGTATAAAAAAAAATAAAATTCAAAAATTCAAAAAAAAATTGAGCTCTATGTGAAAAGTAGAGTTCTTAACTATAAAATATTTTTAACAGATAGCTAGCATTAATGAGTATTATATTTATGCATTATATTTTCCCCTTCTATAGGAAAGAGTGATTTGAATTAATTTCAATCATAAAGCTCAGCAGGCTTAAACTTTGATTTTAATGTTTTGAATGGAAATCTTCCAAAATGTATTATCTTCTTTCTTGCTTAGTGAAACAAAATAAAATGAATATTAATTAGTCTTTTGATGGTTTCTCATTATCATAATCAGGTTTCTCATTATCATAATCAATTACCATCCCATTCTGAAATACTGTGCTGCCCTCAGGAGCTACTGATACATGACAAAATGTTAAAAGTGAAAACATAGGATGTTGGTGTTAGACACAAACTGGTTTAGATCAAGGTACTCACAACTTTCTAGCCCTGTGTAAATGGGCAAACTAATTAACATCACTACATTTAAGTTTCGTCTGCTATAAACAGGGCATAATGCTATATTCATACGGTTGCTAGAAGGACTAAATAAGCATATGTAAGAGAATATATTAATGCCATTAACAATATAAAAGGAAACATTTGTTACTTCTCAAATTAGAATATTTCCTAATTCTGAATAATTGATACAACTGTACAAACAACTGCTGGGTACTCGGGGCACTACTACTTGTAGAATCAAATAGCATAAACTTTTAGAGTGGAAAGCACAAAAATAAGGTGGTAAATTTAAACCTTATGTTGAAATATATTTAGAATAAATGTTTTTGCACATTGTATCTTTTTAAATCTTATTTAGTTTGTTGCTGCTATATAGACATACAACTAATTTTTATTTTAATTTTGTATACCAGAAACCTTGCTAAATAGGAATATTTACAAACATCCAAAAATAACTTTGTAAAATTTTTTGAGACATTTAACAAAACCTAGATAAATGAGATATAGTATTTATATGGCTTAAAGGATCAATTTATACCAGATTGTTCCATGGATACAACGTAATCACAATCTAAAATTACAAAAGAGTCTGTGTGGAAATTGACCAGCTGATTCTAAAATT
Organism: Balaenoptera musculus; assembly: GCF_009873245.2. Classification (NCBI taxonomy): domain Eukaryota; kingdom Metazoa; phylum Chordata; class Mammalia; order Artiodactyla; family Balaenopteridae; genus Balaenoptera; species Balaenoptera musculus. The sequence goes on along the minus strand of NC_045793.1, from coordinate 59,487,921 downwards.
TATTTTGAAATGAAAAAGGGCAAGAATAAACAAGGCAATCTTGAAGAAGACCAAAGTGTGAGAACTCTATCAGTTATGAAGAGTTATTATAAATAGTGATATATTTATATATATCTCTAATACATATAAAATATATTTATATATAATTTTACATATATAAATTAATTTCTATTTATTTATAATAACAGTACAGCACAGTATTGGTACAGCAACACAAAAACAAGTATAACTGGGACAGAACAGAGAACCCAGAAACAGACCCATAATATATATATAATATATATATTAGAGTTGATTTAGGATAAAAATAGCACTTGATGGAAGTAGAAATATGAGCGTCTTTTTAATAAATAATGTTGGTACAATTAGATATCCATATAGAAAAGAATTTTAATTGAATCTTTTCCTCACACTACCCAGAAAAAAACAACAACAACAAGAACAAAAAGTTAAGGTGAATTTTCAGGCCTTAATGTGAAAGACAAAACTATAAAGCTTTTAGAATAGAGAAGAATATCTTCATGATCTTGGGGGAGGGAAAAATTTCTTAAACAGCATACTAAAAGCATTAACCATAAAGGAAATAATTGATAAACTTGACTAAATTAAAAATAATAACTGTTGTTCAGCAAAAAACATAATAAAGAGTGAAAACAAATGGTATAGAGTAAAACAAGATACTGTCACCCATACAAGCAACAAATGGTTTCCAGTCAAACTCTAAGCAGAAATTCTGCAAATTGATAAGACAGCACCATAGAATGAAAAAATGAACAAAGAACTTCAACATGTAGGCAAAAGTGAAGAGCAAAGTGGACCACTTAGGAATACATATAAGAATTTTAAAATAATTTTATTCAAAAAGAAACAAAGTGCTTACCATGAAAGTCAGGGATAGTTGTTACCTCCAAAAATTAGAATGACTTCTGAGTTAATGACAATATTCTATTTCTTCATGTGGGAGGTAGTTACACGGGTATTTATGTTATAATTATTCATAATTATACATACTGCACAATTGTTTTATATACTTTTGTGTATATATTTTGTAATAAAAGCATATTTTCTTAAGTGTGCTGAAAGAACTCAGTTTAGACCAGACAGTGACAATTTTCCAGATAACCCAGGCTATATACCAAAAATAAAGATTCTCCTTAAAAATATAATTTCTAGATTCATATTTTCCCCATTTTGTTTTTCTAGAGTCAGACTGACCATTGTAGGTCATATTTTACTTTCTCCAGAGAAGGCTACATGGAAGAGGTATCATATGGTCTGGGTCTTAAGGGATAGGAATTAGACATGGGTGGACTGAAGAAGGGATTCAATTAGTTGTACCAATCCTACTGTCAGTTTGTTGATGAGTAAATCCTCCTGAGTGAGTTTGCTTCCCTGGATTTCAGTTTTCTCATTAAATTTACAAAAAAAAAAAAAAAAGGATTATGCCGTAATAAAAATTCAAGTATCAAGTTTTCGCCCCCTGGTGATATGCTTTCAAAATATGCATGTTTGACAAGAAGTCCATAGATGTGCCCATCTATTAACTCTCACTGTGATCTTAAGCAACCAGACTACAGAGGGTACCTTTGGCTGGCTATGCAGGAAAAGTTACAAGCTGCATTTTTTACCCAACCAGTGTGAATAATGAAATTAGATAGATCAGGAACCAAGAAAAATTCTGGGCCTCAGTTACCCCAAGTTTCAAACAGACACAATAACTTCCATGTTACATATCTTGAAGGTCATATATCTTAATTGTTGCTAAAGTGATCTGAAGAAGACAAACTAAAGAGAGCCATTGCTTCTTAACACAAATAGGATACAGTAGAAATAACAGGAGACAGAATAGACGTTCTGGCTCAGGCATTAGGCATTTATTTACTAGCTGAGTTGGGTGGTAAATAAATGGTCAGGGTGACTGACCATAGATGAGTTGGAACAAACTGGTTAAAATCATTTAAGGTTTTTTTCCCAAGTCTATGATTATATGTAAATTAGCCCTTCCAAAACTATATACTATCCAGGGTTCTATTCTCTATTAATACTGCTTTTATAACAAACTTAATAAACAAAAATTCAATATTATAACTAAGATAAATTAAAATCATCACTTTCTGAAAGAACTTAAAATAAGATTTCTTTAAATAGCTTTCCCAGAGCATAGATTTCCATTTATTAAAGCTAACACTTTACATATACCTTCCTAAAAACACAATTAATGTTATATTAAGTTATACCTACAACTATCACCTACAGTTGATTAAAGAAAATACAAAGGATGAATGAGCTTCTGTAAAACAAAATTGAAAACCAGGTATAATGAATCCAGTTTTAGATATACACCTTTAGGTAAGCTCGAGGTTATATTCAATAGTTACATACAGGTTTCTGTACTACTTGGCCAAGAGTTGAGCTGCTGTTTAACAGAGGACCCGAGTTCCACTTTCCCACACAAGCTGCCCAGTCCCCTCAGCCAGAACCCTTGCACGGCCACCTGCCCTAACCTCCCCACAATTCCACAACTAAAGATCTAAGCCCTAGTAGAACAGGATGTCCCCAGTACACTGTTCTAGTCCCAACTCCCTGGTGCCTAGACCATACTGATTGTGAAATATTTGGCACTCTTGGGTAAACTGGAAGTAAGTAAAATGTTTATTTTGCATTCTAAAGGAAAAATAAGAGGTTAAGTGGGTGTGACTTATCAAATTTTACTATTTCATTGGTTGAAATTACTGATTACTGGCAGCTTTTTGTAGATAGACAGCCAGAGTCACTCTTCATCCTTTTCTGGATTACCACATCTCTCATATTTGTTGTCATTACAATAACAAGAAGTTCAGAAATAAAACTTGGACAAGAAAACTCTGCTAGACTAAGTACAAGGTATTTGCCTCTAGGAAATCAGACAGCTAAAAGTATATGTCAGTTTCATTCTCTAATCTCAACCTGTGCAAAAAATATATACATACACATATGATTACAAAAACGGCTTTCAAGGAAACATATTAAAACATACAGATTTTTTCTAACCACAGTTTCAGAGGAACTTAATAGAATAGTGCCTACTGGCTATATAAAATACCACCAAATACAAAAAGGCTATCATTCAATTCAATTTACTGAGTTAAGATAACATTTGAATATTTTAAAGAAGCTTTTTCTAAATATTATCTCATTTGGAGCTGACCATTTATCTTGAGATACATGCTATTATCTCTGCTTCACAGATGAGGAAATTGATGCTCTGAGACATCTGCCCAATACTCATTTGGTAAGTAAGAGAGCTGGATTTGAATACTGAAACACTGACATTTGGAAAAAGAGCACTAGCAAAGAACTAGGCACAGTGTACATCACAAAGAAGCCTAAAGTGTTCCCTAAAGAAACTCAAAATTCTAACTAAAGAACAAGCTCAGAGAGAGAACATAAAGAAGAGTCTATGGGGCCGCTCTCTTGCACCATCATTACCATATTCACCCTACTACTTACTCAGGCTCCTGAGAAGCAATGGAGGGAGCATGGCTCCCACCAGCCATGATGCTCAGGCCAGGCCTACTGTCACTTTAAGACTGTAACACAAAAACTACAGGACAAGCACCAATCATGTAATACACTAAACACCAACTAAAATGGTAACGTATGTCAGTTCTGATTCAGTGAAGTATGCATCAGAAATCAAACACACGTCCAAATAATTTTCCAAGAAGCAAAGAACTAATGAATAAGATAGAAAAGACATGCTTCAAAACAGGATCTTCTTCCCTGAGACTTGTTAGATAAAACTCTCATTTAAAAATTAATTATAATAATTTTTAGCAGTAGAGTGTTATAAATCTGCTATACCTAATAGTTCTTTAATGAGCTTACTAAGGAAAAAAATAACTCTTTCACTTTATATACATAGATGGCTTCTTCTATAATTTCTTAAGACTAAACAGGTCTTTTGGGCTCCCTTCAATCACCAATGACTGAACAGTTAATTATCATTTCAATATGCATCCTATCAAGTTGCTCAGAATTTTAACATCATAAGTTATTGCCTGATATTAATTACCTCAATCACAATTTTCCTAATTTTTTTTCTAAATCAAAATCTGGCCTGCTTCCATGGGCTCTAAACCTGCTTGCAGCTCCAGAATACGAGAAAGTTCCACTAATGTAGGACTCACTAAAAACAAATATAATAATAATAAATTTTAAGTGATGTTTTCACACCATCTTTTAAAAACTGGCTTCGCCAGCCATGAAACACTTCCTCACCCTATGGAAAAGATTTGTGTCAGAGCAGTGTGAAAAAGGAAAGTATTTGGTGCAAAGAATACACAGAGCCTCTGTATATTAACATTTTATCAATGGTACAGTGTCTAGGATGTAGTCTAGAGCTTACCCTCCAAAAGGCAAAAAATATTAAATGAGGCTCTTCAAACAGAGAGGTTCAGCTGTGACATATGTACCAAAAACAGGGGCTCTATTTTCCTTGGCTTTTTAAAAATAACTTCTGAGAATGACTTCTGAGACCAACCCACAAACAGACTGTTCACACTGACCTCCTTGTTTGCCCAAGCATGGCCTAAAGAGTGAAACCACAACGTTTGGTCAGTAAAGCTATCTTCCTGCTTCGGGCTCCACTCAAAGAAGACTATTCTATCAATGCAGCCCTGGTACAAGCAACTTCTGTAGGTGTTTCATTTCTGTCACCAGGGAACATCTGTCTATGGAATTTGTATGTATTAAACAGGATGTTCTTTATGTAACAAGTATATTAAAGTAAAACTTAAAAGCATATACTAAGAGCATTAAACTTCAAAAAGATATTTTTTTCTTAACATTAAAAAAAACACTTTTTCTTGATTCTCCACACCCGTGTTCCACATTCTATTCAACCAAGTGGACACACATTCTTTCTCCTATCCCTAAGAAGGTTACCTAATACTCATCCCATTACATGATTTCTAATAAAAACTTACTTAGATTACTACATGTGGACATGTGCAATTGCATTAACAATATATTAATAAAATTTGTTGTGTTAATTTTAAGATTCCTCGAGCAAAGCATGAGATAGTTCTTCTAAATCATTCCAAATACACAGTAAGCAATATGAATTCATTTTTATATAACAAAAATTCATTTTTCTTATATTTCACTTATACTCCTGATTATATAGTACTAGCTAATCCAGACAAAGACTGGCTTTTCATCTTTGGATAGCTGTTTTCTAGTTGTCCAACTTTTCGTTACCAGATTGGTCTAAATTTATTCAAAATGTTCTCTGAAAGAATTAACATGAACTCTGTGATTAAATGTTCCTGATCTCATTACAGTGTTCTCTTATGAGGTGATTCTGAATCCCAAAAGACCAATTTATCCACAATTACAATTACAGAATTTCAGTGATAGAAGAATCTTTGGTGGTTATCTGATAAAACCCTAAATTTATAGTTGAGGAAAGTGAGGCCAGTTAAAAATTAAATTGCTTTTATGTTATCCCCAAACCTATGTGGGACCAAATGGACCTAAATAATATACAGGCAGATGATTCATGAGACCGCAATCAAAAATACATGAAGTAAATAAAAATGCATCTCTTTCGTATAATAAAGCTGCATTTAGAAAACTGAATCTTCTAAAAAATGATAATAAAATATTTAATTTGAAATTGTCTTCCTTTTCCCATTTTATTGAGATTTAATCGACATACAATGACCCATATATATTTAAAATGTACAATTAGTTCTGACCTATATATATCCATGAAACTATTACTACAGTCAAGATAACAATCATTTCTACCAGTCTCAAGAACTTCCTTTCAATCCTTCATAATCTATCCCTCACTCTACCACTGTTGCCAGGCTAATACTGATCTGCTTTATGTCATTACAGATTCATTTGGGCTTTCCAGAACTGTATGTAAGTAGAATTATATAATATGTACTCTTTGTCTGGCTTCTTTAAATGTAATTATTTTGAGATTCATTCATAACATTGCATGTATCAGCAATTTGGTCCTTTTTTACTGAGTCCACTGTATGGGTATGACATAGTTTATCTATTCACTTGTTGACTTTTGGGTTGTTTCCAGTTTTGACTATCACAAATAAAACCACTATAAAAAATTCATGTACAAATCTTCGTGTGGGCATATGTTTTCATTTCTCTTGCGTAAAGACTAGGATTAGAATGACTGGTTTATAGGGTTCGTGTACATTTAACTTTATAAGAAAGTGCCAAACTGTCTACCAAAGCAGTTACACCATTTTACATTATGTTCACATGTTCAGCAATGTATAAAAAGCTCCAGTCGCTCCACATGCTCACCATTCTAATGGGCGTGTAGTAGGATGAAGTTGTGCTTTTCCTTTGCATTTCTCTGATGACAAATTATGCTAATCATCTTTTTATGTGCTTATCCTTCATTCATATATTTTTCTTTTGTGAAGCCTCTGTCCAAACATTTTTCCACTCTTTTTTAATTGACTTGTTTGTTATTATTAAAACTAAAGGAGTACTTTGTAGATTCTGGACACAAGTCTTTTGTCTGATATATATTTTGTAAATATTTTCTCAAAGTCTTGCCTTTTTTTACCTAATGGATTTTTAAGAGAAAAAGTTTATTATTTTGATAAAGTCCTATTAATCAATATTTTCTTTTATGATATGACTTGCTGTGTCATACGCCAAGGTTGCAGAGTTTAAGTTCTATGTTTTCTTTTTTCAGTAGTATAGTTTCAAGTTTTACATGTAGGTCCATGAGTCATTTTAAGTTGATTTTTACATCTAGCATGAGGTAAGGGTTGATGTTCACTTTTTTCTGAATGTATATCCAGTTGCTCCTGTGCCATTTGCTGAAAAGACTTTCCTTCCCCTTTTTAATTCCCTCAGTACTATCAAGAACTATGAAAGGTCTGAATTTTACCCTACTTGCAAACTACAAGTCAGCGTGCCACAGTTTCCTTGATACTAGCAGAAGACTCAAGACTCCTGGGTCAGAGATAAAGCACTTTATTACCCTTGGCATATTAGGCAGCATGAGCTTCATGTTCACTTTGGCTCTCCTTGCCCTCAAGTCCCACAGGGGACATGCAGAGGTAAATTCAGGTGAAGGCTGCATACACAGTGGGTCTGGGTCACAGCTGAGGGACTATCACTTACAAAACACCAACTCATATAAAGGGGCTGCTAGCAAACCTGCCCAGCCTTTGCCTGAGTGGAAGACATGATGTTTGTCTTTCTGGAAGAAAACAGATCCAGCCTCTGCCCCAGGGAAAGGCACTATCCCAATATCCCAAAGCTGTTTGCTATACAAACATCTATGCAAAGATAGTCTGGAACAAAGATGTCAATGCCTCTTGCTCAGAAGATGTGTAGAAATTTCAGAGAATCAAAGGAATTGTCTCACTAAAGGAGCCTCTATTAAAAATCAATTGATCAAATGGAACAGAATAGAGAGCCCAGAAATAAACCCACTCATATATGGTCAGTTAATACACAACAAAAGAGACATACAATGGGGAAAGCACAGCCTCTTCAATAAATGGTGCTGGGAAAAATGGACAGCCACATGCAAAAGAATAAAACTGGACCCCTGTATTACACCATACACAAAAATTAACTCAAAATGGATTAAAGACTTAAATTTAAGTCTTTTGTGAAACCATAAAACTCCTAGAAGAAAACATAGCCAGTAAGCTCCTTGACATTGGTCTTAGCAATGTTGCTTTGGATATGGCTCCAAAGGCGAGGGAAACAAAAGCAAAAATAAACAAATGGGACTACATCAGACTAAAAAGCTTCTCACAGTGAAGGAAACCACCAACAAGACGAAAAGGCCACATACCAAATGGAAGAAGATATTTGCAATCATATATCTGATAAAGGGTTAATATCCAAAATATATAAAGAACTCAAACAATTCTACAACAACAACAACAAAAATCTGATTAAAAAATGGGCAGAGAATCTAAATAGACATTTTTCCAAAGAAGACATGAGGATGGCCAACAGGCACATGAAAATTTGTTCAACATCACTAATCATCAGGGAAATGCAAATCAAAACCACAATGAGATACTACCTTACAGCTGTCAGAATGCCTATTACCAAAAGACGAAAAATAACATGTACTTACTGGTGAAGATGTGGAGAAAAGGGAACCCTTGTGCACTGTTGGTGGGAATTTAAATTGGTACAGTCACTATGGAAAAGAATATGGAGGTTTCTTAAAAAATTAAAAATAGATCTACCATACGATCCAGCAGTTCCGCTACTGGGCATCTATCCAAAGAAAATAAAAACACTAATTTGAAAAGATATATGCACCTACATGTTCAATGTAGCACTATTTACAATAGCCAAGATATGGAAACAACCTAAGTGCCCACTGATAGATGAATGGATAAAGAAGATGTGGTATACACACACACCACACACACACACACACACACACACACACAATGAACTACTACTCAGTCATTAAAAAAAAAAAAAAAAAAGAAATCTTGCCATTTGTGACAACATGGTGGACTCTGAGGGTATTATGCTAAGTCCAAGAAGGCATACAGAGAAAGACAAATACCACATGATTTCATTTACATGTATTCAATAGAATCTGAAAACAAAACAAACACCCAGATTCACAGAGTGAAAAAATACAAAATATTGCTAAAAAAAGTAAAGAAGCTTAAATGAATGGAGGGATTAAACCACATGAAATGGGTGAATAGGATCAGGCAACACAAACTTCCAGTTACGTAATTAATTAATTAATTTAATTAAACATGGGGAATATCCTCAATAATACTGCATTAACTTCACATGGTGACAGGTGGTAACTAGACTTATTGTGGTGATCATTTCACAACGTATACAAATGTTACATCACTAGACTGTAAACCTGAAATTAATATAATACTGTATGTCAATTATACCTCAATAAAAAAATCAACTGATCATTTACGAGCGGGTTTACTTCTGGATTCTCTGTTCTGTATAATTTCACCATACCAAATTATATTGATGACTGTAGCTTTATATAGTAAGGCTTCAAGTTAGGTAGGGTAAGTTATTCAACTTTGTTCTTCTTTTAAAACTGCTTTGGTTATTCTAGGGATTTTGAGCTTCCATATGAATTTTATAATCAGCTTGTCGGTTTCTATCCAAAAAAAAAAAAAAAGTCTGCTAGAATTTTGATTGGAATTATGTTAAATCTATAGAGCAATTTGAAGAGAATTCACATCTTAACAATATCGTGTCTTTCAACCCATGAGCATAGTTTAATCTCTCCATTTATTTAGGCTTCCTTAGTTTCTTCAGCAATATTTTGTATTTTTCAGTATAAAGTCGCAAAGTTGAACTCAATGCTAAGAGTAGAGTCTGACGTAGACTCCATGATTTGGGAGTCATCTAACTCATTCAAAATAAAAAGTGGAACAGAGTTAAACAATAGAGCTCCCCTAAATGTCCAACAACAGATGAATGGATAAAGAAGATGTGGTACATATATACAATGGAATTTTACTCAGCCATAAAAAGGAATGAAATTCGGTCATTTGTAGAGATGTGGATGGACTTAGAGTCTGTCAATACAGAGAGAAGTCAGTCAGAAAGAGAAAAACAAATTTCATATATTAACATATATGTGGAATCTAGAAAAATGATACAGATGAACCAATTTGCAGGGCAGGATAGAGACGCAGACATAGAAAATGGATGTGTGGACATGGAGGGAAAGGGGAGGCGGGATGAATTGGGAGATCAGGATTGACATATATACACTGCCATGTGTAAAATAGATAGCTAGTGGGAACCTGCAGTATAGCACAGGGAGCTCAGCTCGGTGCTCTGTAGTGACCTAGATGGGTGGGATGGGGGAAGGCAGGAGGTCCAAGAGGGAGGGGATATATGTATACATATAGCTGATTCACTTTGTTGTACAGCAGAAACTAACACACCATTGTAAAGCAACTATACTCTGATAAAAAAAAAAAAAGAAGAAAGAGCTCTCTTTCCAAGCTGACACTGATTCATGTAGTCCATTCACTTTTAGAATCTTTAGCCATCCTGCTGTGAATTACTTTAACTGAACAGTTGCTCCCTCTAATAGAGTAGTTTTTAAATGTCAGTCCTCATGATAATTCCTGACTAGTAGTAATTGTGTAATTAATAAATTTTAATTGGATAAAATTTTAAAAATTAAGGAATTAAAAGAAAAGGAATTATTTACAGAGAAAATAGAGATAAAAGGATAAGAACACATACACGGTGATGACTGTTGAAACATTACTGTAGGTTTTAACTTATTGCTCAGTTTTTTAAAAAAACAAAAAATAAAATAGCATCTTTGCTTCCCCCTACAATCAGTAGTTCACAAAACAAGACCACAATCTGCCAGAATGCTCCTCTGAAAAAGACCAAGCTTGCCAAAATTTTTCAGATGCTTTTACTTGTAAGATAATCTAAAAATCAACCTTGAAAAAGAATATTGTAATTCCACATCTAAAAGTATAAAATTAATTTTATGGGCTTAATTCAGATATTAATAACTCTCATTTTAAATTTAACATAATATTTAGCATGAAGTATTTTGGATGTAATATGCTGATATGAAAAATATCTTTAGACAAATGCTGAATTCTGAAAGGCAATATTGTTATCTTAAAAAAAATTCAGGCCAAGTGTAAAGAGAGTTCTATTCAAAGAGGAAAGTTCTCTTCTTAGACTGCATTTCTGTTAGGCAGATCATCCAATTCATCATTTTAAATCTACTAGCTATGTGCAATACTGACATCAATGGAACTTATGTATTTTTATGGACAATAACATATACAACTAAACACAAAACATCAATACAAGAATATTGTTCCATTAAATCCTCCTATTTATGTTCAAATTTTGAAAGTGTTACCTGTTATAGCAACAGAAGGCAAAAGCTCAGAATGAACTTCTTCAAATTTCCCCCAAAGTCTCTGAAATATATATACATATATATATAATTTTTATCAATGAGAGTTATTTAAAATAAAATACTATGATCATTCTGCAATTTGATGAATTTCTTCCTGGATGAAATAGTTTTAACTTTTAAAAGAGCAGCATATAAAAATATTTTTGAACTATGTATTTTGATTATACATTTTAAGGTAAACCGAAGGAGAAGACAACAAAAAAACTATTCCAAGACTTACTAACTACAGAAAATATTCATCTGTGCTGCTCAGGATACACTGTCAATACTGAGTAGCTATACTAAAAAACACAAATATTAATTTATATATAACTTGACCCCCCTGCTGCTTGCTACAAATGCATTATGAGTGGAATTCAGTGACAGAAACCAAAAAAAGACAGAGTAAAATTAAAAGAACAAATTCCCTTCCATTTAAAAGCAGAGATAGTTATCAAACTTGCAAAGAAAAAATGGGAGAAGCTCAGAAATTAGATGGCACTTGGAGGAAGGTATGAAATTTAATATCTGTAAATAGTCTTTGATATTAACATTCTTGGAACTGTTATAGCACATACAGTACTAAAAATGCTAAATACGTTTTTTATAAGCTCTCTGGCATGGACAGTTTCTTAATAAAATATATCATTCATTAAGCAAATGATTTAATACAAAGGTTTTCTGTTTTTCTTATAATCAAACAATTTTCTGCCCACCTGACCATGGCTATAAAATCTGAAGAGCCATTTGCCCTATCTGGCAAGGAGCACTGCTTTCCTGCTAAGTCATTCTGCCCTCTGTTGTCCTCTCTACCGAGCCAGGATACACTAGGGAGCTATATGCCACGTACACAATTCCAGCCTCTTTATACCTAAGTAACCAGAACTTTTCGAACTTCACCAATCTATGAATATATATATATATATATATAAAAATTGGAATGTAGTTTCCATAACTTTGTAACAGCCACAAATGGAAAACTAAGCATGGACTTTAAAACTGAGCTAAGAGATACCCAAAGGTAACTCTTTTATTTATAATATACTTGGATTATACTGTATTTCCCCTCCAAGTTTATGTATTTGTTGGTATACACCAGCTATAAAATAAACATTTCTACACTGTATAATCGGGCCTTGAAATAAAGTTACTATTTCAATTCAGTCAAAATTTATCGGGCTTTTTTTTTTTTTACATATTATATATAATTAGAAGGGACACGTGTGTGGTTTCAGCTATACTTTTGCCCCCCACAGGACATTTGGCAATGTCTGGAGACATTTTTGGTTGTCAAAAATGGAGGGAGAAGATGCCACTGGCATTTACTGGATAGAAGTCAGGAACACTGCTAAACATCCTACAATGCACAAGAAAGTCCCTCGGAACAAAGAATTATCTGGTTCAAATGTCATAGTACATAGGTTGAGAAACCCTACCCTAGAGTAATTTACAATGTAGGGCAAAACTCTGCGCTCCAATGAAGCACCTAAAATTTAGGATGACCATTCAAATAAAAAAGATTGCTCCAAAAAGACGAAAGGGTAGACCATGTGTTTAAAACACACACACACACGCACGCACACGTATTAGACCTTGAAACTGTGTATCTCAAAGGACAGCACAAGGAGGCAGTGGTTAAGATAACTAAATTGCTGGAGAAGCAAACCAACCCTGTCAGACCTCAGGCAGACCACATCAGAATTGAGAAGGGGAAGGGTTCTAGAAAATTACTCTTTAAAATCAAAATGTAGTCACTTTTATTTTTTTCTCAAAAGGTTACTAGAAGGCATTATCCTACTGAATGAATAGTGAATTTCTTGCATGGTAAAAATATTTTTAAACATCAGTTATAACAAGCTGTATACCTTATTCAGGGCCTTCTTTTCAAAAATCAAAGGCATCAAAAATGTTCTTAAGATCTCAATTTATTTTCTTCCCTATGTAAATTGCAAATTGGAACAAGTGGCTCAGATCTCTCAGTGGAACTCTTGGCAAAAATTAACAAATAAGGTTAGTACAAAAATATTAAGGCACGGAAAGCTTAATTAAAAATTCCTCCATAGGGCTTCCCTGGTGGCACAGTGGTTGAGAATCTGCCTGCCAATGCAGGGGACACGGGTTCGAGCCCTGGTCTGGGAAGGTCCCACATGCCGCGGAGCAACTAGGCCCAACTACTGAGCCACAACTACTGAGCCACAACTACTGAGCCTGCGCGTCTGGAGCCTGTGCTCCGCAACAAGAGAGGCCGCGAAAGTGAGGCCCGCGCACCGCGATGAAGAGTGGCCCCCACTCGCCACAACTAGAGAAAGCCCTCGCACAGAAAACGAAGACCCAACACAGCCAAAAATAAATTAATTAATTAATTAAAAAAAAATTCCTCCATAAAAATACCACTAGGCTTTTTACAAAATTATAATCCATAATCAAGATGCTAAAAATAAGTCTTGATTATTTCTAAGACCCTCTCCTTTTCTAAAACTGTATGATTCTACACATCATCAATTTTTTGTATACCTTTTTTCTGTTATCTGGCATAATTTATGCCAGATAACAGAAAAAAGCTAATTAATTTTCCTATTAGCATCTGTTTGAGGTGGGTAAAAGAACTCACAAATATTGTGAGCTGGTAAGTTTACAGCACTTATTTATACAGGCCGCTATAAATACAGCCAGGACATTTTTCTGAATCATAGATCTTAAAGAAATTCTGTATTAACTTTTCTGATAGATGTTGACCATAACCAGGTGTTGGTGTATATCACATTTTACAATATATATGGTCCTAAAATGATCTGAAATTTGAGTTTTTGAAAATAAAATTAGGTTTAAACTCACTAGGTGAGTAATTTAGAACCATCCCTTAGAAAAATTTTTACACAATTAAGAGTTTTGAAATGCGAATAAACCAGTATGATTCTGAATGGAATTCTTTAATATATTTATACCTGTGATTACATGTGTTAGAATGTTTTAAAATCTTATTTAAACTCTTATAAAGGTTTATTGTAAGAGAAAGACTCAACACTAATGTTCAAGTCATTAGTTTTTTAACTGTTATTCTCTATAAAATTAATCCATAAGTTATTCACAAACCATCAGTTTTACTAAGTGTCTTTAATAAATTGTAAAAGATTACCATATTTAGCTCTGTGGAGAAAACTATAAGCGGATTACATCATATAATTACAAAGTGAAATAACACGTAAGAAGAATGAAAAAGTTAAAAAGTAAATAAATGACTTCATTTATTTAAGACATTTAATTTTTATTGATGATACAATAGTGAACAAAACAGACAAAATCCCTACCCACATGCAGCTTAGAGTCTAGTGGCCTAGAACCCTATCAACAGAATGCATATTCTAGCATACTTTACTAACAAAAGAGTGCATGTTTCCATAAAAATTACTTCCATCACCTCTGTTCTAGGATAATCAAAAATCTTTACCCAGTTGATTGACAAAAAAAATAGACTTCTTCTTTTCCACCAGGAAACACCCATCAGATATTTGCTAGGGTATATACTGTCATCAATGGGAAGGAATCATCATTTCTGATGTGTTCTTCTTCCCTTCAACACGGCAGTATGCAACAGCAAATGTTGGATGAAATGAGTGTTTAACCAATGACTACAGGGTTGCAATTTCTAATGGTTATACCAGTTAGACTACATACATACTCCTCTGGATTGGGGGAAAAAAAGTTAATTTAGGCATATAGTGTCCAGATTTGCTATTAACATGACACATCCTTATTCTTCTTTTCAGAGTCTTTAAAGAGTTCCATACACACGGAACTCATTCAATAAATATGTATTCACAAATTAGTTAATTTACAAGTGCACAATAAAGTTTATACCAAAAAAAAATGCACAGAAAAGGGATAATGACAAAGTGAGCTTTCCTCAAAGATTTTAAAACCCTTCTCAGATTTTTTAAAAGAAGCACAATGTAACCCAAGTGTGTGTCCTCTCTCTCCCTTCTCTCTCACTCTAATAGCTTTTTTTTTTTTTTTGGCTTTCCTCCTGTTTTGAAATAAATTTCTGTACAAAATTACCAGTGCTTGCGCTGCCAAAGCTTAGCCAGAAAGCAAAAAGGAATGCTTTTAACTTCATTGGTTTGAAGTGATACACACAAATCTGTTCCATTCATGTATTTTTCTGACAGATTGCCTGATACTCTTGGCACAGTCATTTTTTTCCTAAAATGCTAAAAAAGCAGGAGATGGTCAACTTTTTACTCAAAGTCAAGCAAAACCAGAGAAACAAAAATAATCTATCATTCCTTCACTCCTGGCAAGAAACGCCACCACACTGCAACATTCAAGAACATTACTTCCAGTACTGCATAATAGCCCATGTGCCCTGCTACACAGGATGCAAAATCCAGGCCTTCAGCTGCTCCCTTACCTTGATCCCTTAAAATAAGCACAGATGGTTAGCCAATGCTACAGGTCACCTTCTTCTTCCTCTTTCGCCTTCTGACTTTACATGAAGACAAAAGAAAGTTTAACTGAATGTTTCCAAGGCAGTGGTTCTCAACTCTGACTACATGTTAGAATTACCTATGGAAAAAAGCATGGAGATTCCTAAAACAAATTAAAAATAGAACTACCATATGGTCCAGCAATTCCACTCCTGGCTATTTCACAAAGAAAACAAAAACACTAATTAGAAAATATATATGCACTCCTACATTTATTGCAGCATTACTTACAATAGCCAAGATATGGAAGCGACCTAAGCTCCCATCAACAGACGGATAAAGAAGATGTGTTTATACACACACACACACACACACACACACACACACACACACACACACACACACACACACACACACTGGAATATTCCTCAGCTATAAAAAGAATGAAATTTTGCTACTTGCGACAACATGGATGGACCTCAAGGGTATTATGCTAAGTAAAATAAGTCGGAGAAAGACAATACCATATGATTTCACTTATATGTGAAATCTAAAAAACAAAATAAATGAACAAACATAACAAAACAGAAGCAAGTTATAGATACAGAGAACAAATAGGTGGTTGCCAGAGGGAAGCGAGGTGGGGGTAGGAAAGAAATAGGTGAGGGAGATTAAAAGGTACAAATTTCCAGTTGCAAAATGACTGAATCAATAATTATGTAATATGTATGGTGACATATTATAACTAGACTTGCTGTGGTGATCATTTTGAAATGTATATAAAAAGAATCACTATGTTGTGTTACAGAAACTAACATAGTGCTGTAGGTCAATTATACTTCAAAAACCAACAAACAAACAAACTCACAGAAAAAAGAGATCAGATTTGTGGTTACCAGAGACAGGGGTGGAGAGGGAACTGGATGAAGGTGGTCAAAAGGTACAAATTTCCAGTTATAAGATAAATAAGTACTAGGGATGCAATGCACAACATTATATAAACATAATTAACACTGCTGTACATAATATATGAAAGAGAGTAAACTCTAAGAGTTCTCATCACAAGGGAAAAATTTTTTTTCTGTTTCTTTAATTTTGTATCTGTATGAGATGATGGATGTTGACTAAACTTATTGTGATAATCATTTCATGATGTACATAAGTCAAATCATTATGCTGTACACTTAAACTCATACAGTGCAATATGTCAATTATATCTCAATAAAACTGGAAGAAAAACAAACAAAAAAAAAGAATTACCTATGGAACTCAACCACTGCTGAGCCCCACACTAAACCAATAATAAATCAAAATCTCTCAGGGAGAGACCACATTGGTAATTTTAAAACGCTCCCCAAGTGATTCTACAGAGCAGCCAGGGTGGAAAACCAATGTTATAGGTCAAAAAAATCAGGAGACTGAGAGCTGCCTCTCCCTACTTTAAATTATTTCTGTAAAAATTTATACATAGATTACAGTCAGGGTTCTCATCAAAAGAGAAACTTTATGGCTGAGTAATATTCCATGGTACATATGTGCCACATCTTTATCCATTCATCTGTTGATGGACACTTAGGTTGCTTCCATGTCCTGGCTATTGTAAATAGTGCTGCAATGAACATTGTGGTACATGACTCTTTTTGAATTATGGTTTTCTCAGGGTATATGCCCAGTAGTGGGATTGCTGGGTCATATGGTAGTTCTATTTTTAGTTTTTTAAGGAACCTCCATACCGTTCTCCATAGTGGCTATATCATACAGAGTCAAGTAAGTCAGAAGGAGAAAAACAAATACCATATGCTAACACATATATATAGAATCTTAAAAAAAAAATGTTTCTGATGAACCTAGGGGCAGGACAGGAATAAAGACACAGACGTAGAGAATGGACTTGAGGACACGGGGAGGGGGAAGGGTAAGCTGGGATGAAGTTAGAGAGTGGCACGGACATATATACACTACCAAATGTAAAATAGATAGCCAGTGGGAAGCAGCCGCATAGCACAGGGAGATCAGCTGGGTACTTTGTGACCAGCTAGAGGGGTGGAATAGGGAAGGTGGTAGGGAGACACAAGAGGGAGGGGATATGGGGATATATGTATACGTATAGCTGATTCACTTTGTTATACAGCAGAAGCTAACACACTGTAAAGCAATTATACTCCAATAAAGATGTTAAAAAAAAAAAAACTGACACTGGGGGAAAAAAAAAGAAACTTTTTGTTTTGAGTATCAAGGGACGAAATACATGCTATGTTTTTGTTTCCTAATCAGAGAGTTTTCAGATTGAAGAAATATACCCTTTAAAAATATCATGGTTTAGGGACTTCCCTGGTGGTCCAGTGGGTGAGACTCCGTGCTTCCCCTGGGTTCGATCCCTGGTCAGGGAACTAGATCCCACATGCACGCCGCAACTAAAAAGAAGTCCACATGCCTCAACTAAGACCCGGCGCAGCCAAAATAAATAAATAAATAAATATATTTAAAACAAATTTTTTTAAATAAAGTAACTAAAAAAAAAGTCATGGTTTAACATTCACATAGTAGACTTTAATTTCTAAATGATTTTGCTTGGAATCAATACTGAAGAATTCTTTCCGCAAAGTACAGGATAATAGCTGAGTAACCATGTTTTGTAACAACTAACAGAACCAGGAAATTGTATTTCCTTGTTCATTTTAGAGACAAGCATGCACCTACATTTTATGCATGATTCTTCATATTAATTGAGACAGAAAATAATTATTCATAAGTTTTTCATAGCAGGCTTGAATCTGACTACTGAAAACAGAAGAAAACAATTGTTATCTTTAGTCACTAAGAATAACACTTCACTAATATAATTATTAATGAATCCTAAGGAGAAAAATGAAATAATAACTCAATATTTTTAAAAGGCAATTTTCTGCAGATTTATTCTTACATACTTTTTTAAACACGTGTCCTTTACATGTATCTGGTGGGGCTTTTTTATAAGCTACAATGACACCAGCAATTCTCCAATCAGAAAGCCTCATGATCAGGTTCCCATAGACATATCCACTGGATAGTACTACAGTGTGGCTATTCAAGGAATTATGAGGCTGGCCTTCTCTTTTCTAGACATAGCTATTACCGCTATCACTGATGGAATGTAAATAAAGAGTAAATTCAGATGAACACTTTCATTACAGTGTAAGGACATCAGAAGAGCACAAACTATACACAGGTAAGTTAGACACCTGTAATGCCATTCAGTTAGTGAATCTCAGGTTGAAAACATGCCTGATTTCTTTCTGTTTCTGTTCTCTTTTTTCCTAGGAGATGATACTTCCTCTTTCACTTTTCCTTCCTGTTAGATCATTCTACTTTTGATCCTAGGCCACATAATAACTTTCAACTCTCTATATTTTCTTTTAACTCTGGGTTTCAAGCCCACAAATACATTCTAAGGTCTAAGCTATTCTCCTTGCCTTCACCTGAGTGTTCTTTCAGTGAAGATCCCTGCATTCTCCTAACAGGCATCCCCAACTAGACTTTCCTTTGTTTTTAGCCACCTAGCACCTTCCTCAGGTTCCCTAAGGCTAAGCTTACTCCCATCTTAACTTGTCTTACCTAGACACCCACCCCAGCTACCTCTCAGCTCTTCTTTCCTTCCTTTGCTTCCTGGAACCTACAGGACTTGGATAGACTCCCAGGTGGCTCATAATCCTGACTTCTGCTTCGAAAACCTTCTTAAGTGGATTATTATTCACATCAACATATTAGACTTAAGTGTACAAAGAAATCTTACTCTGTAATATTGTAAATTTTGTAATAATATTCATATACTTAAAATATCATACTCATATACTTTTAAACACATATTTTTGAACAGTTTGAAGCCTCCCCATAACCATTCCCCAATGGTTTCAGTATGAAAAGCAATTTTCACTTCCACAAAGTATTTTGAAGAGCTAGCTATTTCCTGTGTAATAGATCAACATCAGTATTTACCATAGGTGAAGTCATTTTAAAAGTTCTCTTTTCTAAAAAGCATGGCTTGTGAGGTTCACACGAATACTAGAACACTTCAAATAATTTTGTCAATGATTAACTTTTAGAGTAGACATACTTGAATAATGCCACTTAGAAAGAACACTAAAGTTTTGTTTGTTTGTTTTTCAAATGTGCCTCTAGAAAGGGAGAGAATAATATCAGATTTTAATGAATTTCTCTGTCTTTAATACATTTAGAAAACTTCTCACGTAGGTAGTTCAGCTTTCAGAAGGCAGTAAAAATTAACTCCTTTTGAACTGATGACCAAAAAACACTAATCAAAAACATAAGGAAGGGACTTCCCTGGTGGCTCAGTGGTTGGGAATCAGCCTGTCAATGCAGGGGACATGGGTTCGATCCCTGGTCTGGGAAGATCCCACATGCCGCGGAGCGACTGGGCCTTTGCGCCACAACTACTGAGTCCGCGTGCTGCAGCTACTGAAGCCTGTGTGCCTAGAGCCCGTGCTCTGCAACAAGAGAAGCCAATCACAACGAGAAGCCCACACACCGCAATGAAGACCCAATGCAGCCCCCCAAAAATAATAAATTAATTTTTAAAAAAACAAAAGGAATACAGAAATTGAAAGATAATTAATTCTAAATAAATTAGGCTAACAAATCAAAATAAAATTTGTGTTTCAACTGATTAAAAATGTTGCAAAAATCCCTCAAGGCATCATTTTATTCTCCTCATACAAGAATTCTTTGTGGGAGTCACATGGCAATTAGATCTGTTAAGAATCTCAGAACATTTCTTTTCAATGTATCATATGACACAAAGGTTCTTATTCACTGAAAGATTTAATACCTTTTGACTTTCAACTTTTCTGCCTTTATATAAATGCCTATCACTGTAATGGTTATTCAATATAAGAGAGGAAAAGCCCATTTTGAGAATCCGCCTGCCAATGCAGGGGACACGGGTTCCAGCCCTCGTCGGGGAAGATCCCACATGCCGTGGAGCAACTAAGCCCATGCGCCACAACTACTGAGCCTGCGCTCTAGAGCCCGCGCGCCACAACTACTGAAGCCTGTGCGCCTAGAGCCCATGCTCCGCAACAATGAGAAGCCTGCGCATGGCAACAAAGAGTAGCCCCTGCTCACTGCAACTAGAGAAAGCCCGCGTGCAGCAACGAAGACCCAATGCAGCCAAAAATCAATCAATCAATCAATCAATCAATCAATCAATTCTTTTTTTAAAAAAAGAAAAGCTTCAAATTTTCTCTCAAAAATAAAGATTTTTCTTTTAATAGTTCAAAGGAATAGGTACACAAAGATTCAAATTTTAATTATAATTCAGGCTAAGTCCTTGTTTACAACAGCCTTCCTGAATTCAAGTGCAAGTACACTTCCAGATCTAAACAATATGGGCCCCCTGAGACATGTGAGTTCCAGACTAGCCTCCCATCAGTCAAAATTCTTATCTGTAAAACATCAAATTACCACAGCAACAATAACAGATCTGGGAATCATTTTCTCACCATCTGTTTATATCAGAAACAAATTATCAAACTGAGGATGTTAAGACAC
This sequence comes from Balaenoptera musculus, assembly GCF_009873245.2. Classification (NCBI taxonomy): domain Eukaryota; kingdom Metazoa; phylum Chordata; class Mammalia; order Artiodactyla; family Balaenopteridae; genus Balaenoptera; species Balaenoptera musculus. Next base: position 59,467,005 of record NC_045793.1, on the reverse strand, counting down.
AGGGCCCTAGACAAGAGAATTATGATGACAAGATTAAACATATAAATATATATATATATATGATATAGGTATATATCAAAATCACCCTTTGAAATTATATTATCTCCACTGAGTACAGTATCATTTCCTTTAATCAAAATTGCAAGTCAGGGCTTCCCTGGTGGCGCAGTGGTTGAGAATCTGCCTGCCAATGCAGGGGACACGGGTTCGAGCCCTGGTCTGGGAAGATCCCACATGCCACGGAGCAGCTGGGCCCGTGAGCCACAATTACTGAGCCTGCGCGTCTGGAGCCTGTCCTCCGCAACAAGAGAGGCCGCGATGGTGAGAGGCCCGCGCACCGCGATGAAGAGTGGTTCCCCACTTGCCGCAACTAGAGAAAGCCCTCGCACAGAAACGAAGACTCAACACAGTCATAAATAAATAAATAAATAAATAAAAAACCGTGAATTAAAAAAAAAAAAAATTGCAAGTCAGTCCTAATAAAAGTTAATTAAAGCAAATAGATTGTATCACTTTTTAAAACATGATATACAGAGACAGTTTAGAATCAGCAAAAAGAACACTGGCCTCAGAGTTCTAACTCTGTAACTGAACTGTGTAACTTTGACACAGTCAATTAATCTATCTGCATCACTTACTTTAGCTGGCTACCTACCTTACAGTGAAGTTGAGGCAGCAAACAAGATAAATGCATGAAAACCCTTCCTAAACTGCTCTTTTATAAACGTTAGTAATCAGTCCAAAAGCTACAAGTTTTATTTCCAATAGGTGGTAAGTTTTCACCTGGGTAAAGGAAAAAAAAATCAAATAAATTCAAGTTATTTAGGCTATAAGAAGAGTACACAGAAAAAGTATCAAATACTACATTAAAAATTTAAGACTTTAAAAATAAAAATTTCTTATCAATGTTAGAAAGGAATGGCTACTAAGAGATATCACAAGTAGAGAGTAAAAATACGTGTATGTGAAGTGTATATGCAATAATCCACATGAGATTATTACAGTCATGAAAAAATAGCTTTTTCAAGACCTGCTAGGCCTGTCCATGAGTGCAATGAAATGTGATAGAACAAACTTCTTGTCTCATTCCACAAACACTTCCTGAACACCTATCATGGGAAAAACACTATGATGGGTGCTGAGCAAGAATAAGATGAGAAAGAGGAAATTCTCCTGCACTCCTCATGGAAAGGCTGTATCACCATGGCAGGCCTAGCCTTAACATAAAAATAAGGTAACTTGACTGGTTTTGCCGAAGAGTCATCAAATTCTTCTTGTTCTGTATAGTAGTGCAGCTCAAATAATAGTACAGCTCAACAACAGTTTCTTTTGGGATAGGGTATTTGTTGGGTTTAGCTCATCTGTTCATTAGCAAATATTCACTGAGCCTCTAATAATTACAACAGATGTGTCTCAAAGGAAATCTTAACTCTACAACTGTACAACGTGGACATAATGCACAACTAAATTATTTGGTGTTTTCTTTGAAGTTCCTTTTTCAGTAAGAAGAAGAAAATTAAAAAAAATTAGTGGCAACATTATTCTTCAATATTGAAATCTAGCTACAACTAGTAGACTGAAAAGAGTGAACTAATGCCACATCTGTCCTGCCTGTCCATCTCTCATCCATCTATGGTGACTGTCCCATTTCTACACGATAGACCACACTAATAAAGCAGTGAGTGAACACAGGATGTGAACACAGTTATTTCAGGATGAAATAACTGAAGTGTAAGTTCTTAGATTCTGATTGCAGACGGCCCCAGGTACACACAAAGCAGGTTTTTGCCAAGAAATACTGTGCAAGCTGTTGACACTCTGTTTCCTTCAATATGAAAACCTCCCCAACAACTCAAGGTCACAACCAATCATCTACTATTTAGAGTTCAAACTACAGCATTATTTAGAATATAGTCCAAGTAGTTTCCAGGAGATTAAATAACATAGCCACGATAAGAGAAGAGGAGGGAGGAATAAAATAAGGGTATGTAACCATTTTCATACAGAGTTCTTATAAAATGGATAAGCAGAAATCTATCACACAGAAACACTGAGAAAGCAGAATAAACCAAAGTGCTGGACTGGTTTTAAAACAAACTATTCTAAGACTGTTTAAACAGCTATAAGTTACAATATAGTCCATGTGAGCTCAATGCACTACACAAAGGTTAATAGGAAATGGAATTCTCTAAGAATCTCATGCTGAAACAGCTCAAAATCAAAGGGACCTTTTTTCTTTTTCTTTTTTTTTTTCCCAATCAAGCTGACCTAAGCAGAATAAGACACTGAGTTTCGATATAAGAGGTCTTATTTCAAATGCCAGGAAGCCCATATGAGCAAGATAGTTTAAGACTCATTACTTTCGGACAAAACATTTGACCCTTCTAGAAGTTAGTTTCCTCATATGTAAAATGAGAGGGGTAAATAGTTCACTGGTCTTCAAATTTTATTTTCAGGAGTACCAGACTGCTTCAGGGTTAGGTGGAAACCAAGCCAGCTCCAAACCTCACTTAAATGAGAGCAGATGAAGTTTTAACTAGTTTCTATATTGGAGTCCTGTGTAGAATTTCATTTGGAAAAAAAGGGGGGAGAGTTCTGCTGCTGAAAAGAATTACTCAGAAAACAACAAAAATAAATAACCTCAGATCACATTTATTTAAAATCATGATTGCAATAAACACTTCTATTGAAAACAGAAAGTGTTCTACTCTTGCCATAATGCCCTCTCACCATAAACAACTAGAAAATTGGAAAAAAGATATTTTTTCGGACACTGAGACAGACAATAGGCAACCCAGGACTTATGACCCGTGAGTGAAGAAAAACAGACAGTGAAACTCTTCTTCCAAGAGGCACTTTCCACAACAGAGTGCAGGGAGGGGAACCTCCTGAAAGGAGATCATGAAAGTCTCACTGAGTTGAAGAGACAGAAGTAAGATTTAGGGGAGACAAAAGAGGCTGGAGTTTGTGGGGCAGAATATCAGAGTTGGGAGGTTGGCAGAGAAAAAGTTCCAGAACCTGCACAGAGGTCCTTTGAGTCTATGGCTGACTATTAAACTACGCTTATGTACAGAGAAAACTCCATGAGGTTTGGCAAACCATCTGGGAGCTGTAAGCTAAATAATTCCCAGTGGTCTCACTGGGCTGGGAGACCGAGTTCTGATGCACATGAGTGTAGAGAAACTGACAACCCCAGACACTGAGCGCAGAAGGGTCATATCTTAGTAGGGCTAAACCAGCCTACATAAAGGTGTCACTAGACCCACCCCAACAAAGCTTTGAAAAAAGTCTCAAAAAAAAATCAAGCTAAAGCACAGTAACTTAGCCACCACTTGAAACAAATTTCAAAAAATTTAAAGGAACACAATAAAATCTAAACACTTAACAGTATAATAGTCCAACACCCAATCAAAAAATTCTAGGTGTTAGCGGTAAAAAGATAAAAGTGAGATCCATAAATGGGTGCGGAAAAAAAGAGAGAACAAAACAGACCCCAAGATGCAAAAAATAATAAACAAGGAAACTTTAAAACAGCTTATATGAATAGGCTCAAGTGTTTAAAACCAAATATGATAAAAAGGAAAATGGAGGGACTTCCCTGGCAGCACAGTGGTTAAGAATCCGCCTGCCAATGCAGGGGACATGGGTTCAAGCCCTGGTCCGGGAAGATCCCACATGCCGCGGAGCAACTAAGCCCGTGCGCCACAACTACTGAGTCTGAGCTCTAGAGCCCACAAGCCACAACTACTGAAGCCTGTGCGCCTAGAGCCTGTGTTCCACAGCAAGAGAAGCCACCACAATGAGAAGCCCATGCACCGCAACAAAGTGTAGCCCGCGCTCACCGCAACTAGAGAAAGCCCGTGTTCAGCAATGAAGACCCAATGCAGCCAAAAATAAATAAAGAGATAAATTTATTTTAAAAAAAAAAAGGAAAATGGAAGGCATAAAAATGGAACTTGGGGAGATGAAAAACAAAATACCCGAAATGAAAAGCTCAGTAAATTTAAAAAAACAGGAACTAACAAAAGTGGAAGAGAGAAATTTTAAAAGGACTGCAAAAATGAATAGATCCTAAGTAACCTGTGGGACAATATTAAACAGTCTGATATATGCACAACTAGAATCAAGAAGGAAAGAAAAAAAGGTCAGAAAAAGCATTTGAGGAAATAATGGCCAATAATCTTCCAGATTTTTACAAAAATAATAAACTCACAGATAGTAGGAGCTCAGGTAGGATATATACAATGAAAACCACACCAGAGTATTTAAATCACATTACTGGAAATCGGTGATAAAGAGAAAATCTTAAAGCAGGTGTAGGAGTACTTTAAATAGTCTACATAGGAGTCTTTTATCAGATATTGTAGGGCAAATACTTTGTCCTAGTATTCCTACTCATTTTTTAACAGTGCCTTTTGATGAGAAGATTACAGTTTTTATCATGTCCAATTTATCAATTTTCCTTTTAGGTTTAGTGCTTTCTATGTCCTGTATAATAAATCATTTCCTATCTTCAGGCCATGAAAATATTCTCCTATGAGCTCCTATGATCCATCACAAATTAATGTTTATATATATCATGAACTAGAGTTCAGGTACATTTGTTTCCCAAATATATACCCAGTTGTTCCAGCCAGACTGGAAAACACCAAAATTTATGGGGCATTGCATAGAGTACTCAGAAGGGCCTTGCCTCACTAGTGAAGAATAATGAGCCAGGGACTAAATGCTGCTCTTGCCCTGCCTAACAAATATTTAAAAGCAAGATCCAAAAGAATCAAATTGTTTCCAAGTAACTTAACTGCATCTTAGGAAAAAAGCTCAAAAATATTAGTAGGAATACAAAAATGTTTAGTACCCAATAATGTCTGGCATCCAATCAAAGATTCTAAGAAATTCAAAGAAGCAGGAAAACTTGAACCATGACATGGAGAAAAATCAATCAATTGAAGCTAACCTAGAACTGACACAAATTTTAGAAATGGTAGATAAGGACATGAAACCATCACTTTAACTGTACCGAATGGTCAAAAAGTTAAGTAGAAATATGAAATATTTAGGGATAAATCTGGCAAAAAAATGTGCAAGAATGTACACTGAAAACTACAAAACTGCTCAGAGCAATTTAAAAAGACCTATATAAATGGAGAGCTACATCTTGTTCATGAAAATTCAATATTGTTGCGATGTCAGTTCTCCCCAAACTGATATATAGATTCAAATCAAAATACCAGCAGGTTCTTTTGTAGAAATTGACAAGCTAATTCTAAAATTCATATGGAAATACAAAGTACCTAGAAGACCCAAACAACTTTGGAAAAGAAGAACATAATTGGAAGGCTAACTCATTCTGATCTTAAGACTTATTATAAAGCTACAGTGATCAACACAATGTGGTATTGGCAGTGTCCAGAAATAGACCCACACGTATATGGACAACTGATTCTTAGCAAAGGAAATTCAGTAGAAAAAGACAGTCTTTTCAACAAAAGGTACAGGAACCTCTAGATATCCATATAAAAAAATAAAGAATACTGATCCATATCTCACAGCATATATAAAATTAACTCAAAATGTTATCATACACTAAGAAGTAAAATCGAAAACTATAAAAATCTAGAAGGAAACATAGGAGAATATTTTTGTGGCCTTGGATTAACCAAAGACTTCTTAGATATGATACCAAAAGATGATTCATAGAAGAAAAAAACTACAAAACTGGACTTCAAAGTTAAAAGATTCTTCTATCCAAAAGACACTGTTAAGAGAATAAAGGGACAAGTCAAACACTGGGAGAAAGTATTTGCAAATGCATGTATCTGACAAAGGCCTTGTATCTAGAATATATAACAAACTTTTAAAACTCAACAATAAGAAAATAAACAACTTAATTTTAAAAACTGGGAAAATATTTCATCAGAAATTCACAAAATAAGATAAATGGATGGCAAAAAAATATCACAATAAAAGATGCTTGATATCACTAGTCATTAGGGAAATTCAAATTGAAACCACAGCAACATTCTCCTACAAACCTATTAGAATGACTAAAATTAAAGACTGAGCACATCAAGTGTTGGTGAGGAAGCAAAGGAACTAGCACTCTCACACACTGTTAGTGGGAGTGTAAAGTGGTACAACCATTTCGGAAAACAGTTTGGCAGTTTCTTAAAAAGTTAAATGTACACCTACCATGTGATCTAATCAACCCACCCCTACGTGTTTACCCAAAAGAAAAGTGTATGTTTATACAAAAACTTGTATACATACATTTCACAGCAACCCTATTTGTAATATCTAAAATGTAAACAATCCCTATGTCCATCATCAGGTAAATGGATAAACAAATTGTGGTACAACATAAAATAGAATCTTACTCAGCAATAAAAAGAAATGAAGAATTAATATGTGCACAGCATGAATAATTATACTGAACAAAAAGCCAGACCAAAAAAAAAGTACATACTGGATTATTCTATGTATATAAAATTCTAGAAGATGCAAACTAGGCAATAATGACAGAAAGTATCTCAGTAGTTGTCTGGAGTGGAAGGGGGGATTACAGAGGGACTCAAAGAAACTTCTGTATATGATGATACGTTCATTATCTTCATTGCTGTGATAATCTCATAAGTGTATACACTATGTCCAAACTTACCAAACAGTATACTTTAAATATGTGCAGTTTATTGGACATTGACTGTATCTCAGTAAAGCTATTTTAGAAGAAGAAACCATAACCAATCAGGCTTTGAAAAGCAAAGGGGGAAACGAGAAAGAGAAATGGTGAACAACAGCAATTTAGCACACACTTAAAGATTTCCACTGTGCAATAGCCGAAGTATTATACGCTGTTAGTGCTTAAGAAGACCTTGACTCTCATTTGGCTCTATCATCCCAATTTTGTATGAGAAAACAGAGGTCCAAATGCAAGTGCCTGTCATCACAAGAGCCTTGCTGCAGTTATCTTTATGTTCCCACCACCAATGTGAATTACAAATTCTATAACTTACTAGCTACAAAAGGGAAATGAACCATGCCTGACCTCCCAAAATTAGTGCTCTTTACATTATACTGGTTGGCCTCTTAATATACTGGGTCCTTTTAAGAACTATGAGAGGACTTCCCTGGTGGCGCAGTGGTTAAGAATCCGTCTGCCAATGCAGGGAACATGGGTTCGATCCCTGGTCCGGGAAGATCCCCCATGCTGTGGAGCAACTAAGCCTATGCACTACAACTACTGAGCCTGAGCTCTAGAGCCTGCAAGCCACAAATACTGAGCCCACACGTCGCAACTACTGAGCCCTCATGCTGCAACTACGGAAGCCCATGCACTCTAGGCACCGCATGCCACAACTATTGAGCCCGCGTGCTGCAACTATTGAAGACCACGCACCTAGAGCCCGTGCTCTGCAAAAAGAGAAGCCACCACAATGAGAAGCTCACACACCACAACGAAGAGTAGCCCCTGCTCACTGCAACTAGAGAGAAAGCCCACGTGCAGCAACAAAGACCCAACGAGGCCAAAAAAACCCCAAAAAAACACTATGAGAAACATTTTATCATGTGTACAAAGACTATTTTAAGATATACCCTAATAAAAGATCTTCAATTAAAATTTTTAATATTTTGATTAATCCAATGCTTTATGAAGCACATTTTTAAATGGATCAAAACAGAGCCTTTGGGCTTCCCTGGTGGCGCAGTGGTTGAGAATCTGCCTGCCAATGCAGGGGACACGGGTTCGAGCCCTGGTCTGGGAAGCTCCCACATGCCGCGGAGCAACTAGGCCTGTGAGCCACAACTACTGAGGCTGCGAGTCTGGAGCCTGTACTCCGCAACAAGAGAGGCCGCGACAGTGAGAGGCCCGCGCACCGCGATGAAGAGTGGCCCCCACTCGACACAACTAGAGAAAGCCCTCGCACAGAAACGAAGACCCAACACAGCCAAAAATAAATAAATAAATAAAATTTTAAAAAAACAACAAAAAACCAGAGCCTTTTTCTAATTATGTTCAAAAACTTCACAACTATTTTATTACCTAAATGCATATTAAATTCCTCTACAGTCAATAAATAGGTTAAATTTTTCAACTAATGGGAGCAACCTGACCTAGATTTTTCAAATAATAAATTGGCTACATACACAATAATTTGTATGATGGCAGAAAACATGTGATTTAATAAAAACGTGTTATAGATGCAATAAATTTTTACCCTGTTAACATTCAAAAATGCTTCTCAAACTTCACAGTGCATCAGAATCACATGGATGCTTTGCTAAAAAGGAGATAACTACCTTTAAGAGCAAGTTCTACAGTAAGTAACTGTAAGGAAACTGGGAATGAGAGAAAAGATGACAGTGTGCTCCACTGGGAAAATGTGGACTTTGTTGTACACACCCTTCCTTGTTATCTGATCCTAGTCTTATCTTTGAGCACTCAAAGTAAGCTGTAAATAACTGATTATCATAGATAACCGAGAGCAATGCAAATAATTCTCGTCTATAGACAATGCGTCCAGTGGAGGTTCTGTGAGTCCCTGAGATGGAAAAGGCCAATTTCCTGACCACTTATAAATTCATTTCAGTATTTCCTACACTGTACAAATTTGTATTTCTTTGACTCTGCTTTGAACTGGTTACAACATATAGCTGGTTCCCCTGCTAATAATGATTTAAATAATGATTCATCATGTGTACAGTATTTATAAAGCTCCTTGTATATCTCTGAGAGTGATGATTTTACCTTTTTTTTGAAACTTTAAGAATGAGTTGCATAGTACACATGCTAAAGGAGGGGTTTTTTTTTCAGTGTGGTACCCATATGAGTAGCATCAGCATCACCTACAAACTTATCAGAAATAAACATTCTCAGGCCACATTCAGACCTGCTAAATGAAAAAATGTGGGGATAAGGGCCAGCAATCCTGTCCAGCAAGCCTTCCAGGTGATTCTGATGCAATCTAAAGTTTAAAAACTCTAGGCTAAAAGATTCCTTAAAATTGAGATAACCATTGTTTGGGGGCTAATTACATTTTCCTTGTTTTTTTTTCCCCCCTTGTCAAAGGGACCACCATATTTAACCCTTAGTTTTATAAAGAAGTAAATAACCTAAAAGATGTAATGCGAACTTAAAAGTACTGAACGGCTAAGCACTGAAAACATCTGGAGAAAGCAGGAGTTTTGCAATGTAAGAAATACAGGTTAATACACCACCACCACCACCTAAGGGGGTGGAGGTGGAGAGGCAGGGGGTCAATCACTCCAAAATGTTAGGATAAGGAAAAGTACATGGATTTGAGTTACAGGTATTCTACTTCACACCTAAAGAATGGTCTCCCCTCAACATGTATTTTGATTCATAATTTCTTATTTTCACTTTTAAAGACTTTTTTCTAAGAGCAGTTTCAAGTTTACAACAAAATTGGGAGGAAGGTACAAAGATCTCCCATATACTCCCTGCTCCCGCACATGCACAGACTTCCCGATTATCAACATCTTTCACCGAAACAGTACATGTTTTACCAAGGATGAACCTACATTGACGCATAATGATCACTCAAAGTCCACAGTTTACCTTAGGGTTTACTCTTGGTGTACATTCTATGGATTAAGACAAATTATAATCACATATATCCATATAATATCATACAGAGTATTTTCACTGTCCTAAAAAGCCTCTGTGTTCTGCCTGTTCACCTCTCCCCTCTCCCCCTCATTTTTCATAAAGTACTGTAGTAGAAGTTTCTCATTTTACTTTTCCACTGTTTTCAACAAAGGTTAAGAAAATGTAACAGAAATAATTACCTACATAATTCAGATAATCAAGCCCTTTTTTTATATTCAGTAGAAATTACTTAGCCTGGCTTTCTAATCTAATCAGATCTGCTGGAAATTGGCTCATCTTTCCAATTCACTAATTACTTAAATACACAGTATTACCATTTGGAAACATTAAGGAAAAAAAAAAAACTTACAAAACTGCTGTGCTGGCCTTTTATCCAGCAAATTTTTTTAAAACTGGATAGGTCTGTTCTGAAATAGTTAAATTACAAATGTCTAAAATAAATAGTAGAATATGAGAAGCTATGAAAGTTCTATCATTAAATTATAAAGGTGCTTTAATATACTTGATTTTTTGTTTGTTTTAACTGAACTATTTCCTCCAGAGTTGCATTTGGGTTATGTCTACATACTCCCAACATCTGCTGCTAACAAAATTTTCTAGTATTTTAGTTGTAATGAAGACCAAATATCAGAAGGTAAGAGTTTCCCATCTGGAAACACAGATGACAAATTCCTAGGCTTTTTGCCCACAAGTGTCCAGGGTAATGAACCTCTGACCCAATAGCAAGTATTCATTGTGTTACCTATTTTTTAAATCCAACAAACCAAAACTCATACACAGAAACATGTGTTTTCTCACTTTTGAGCTATGATATTAAATCATTTAGAATACAAGAGAGCTGCACTTCAAATGACAACCAATATTTTACAAGAATAAACCTAGAAATCTTAATAACAACACAAATGTATGTAATCAGATAAGGAGCAATTGGTAGAAAAGTAAGTTACCAAATAAGTCAGAAGGGAAAAAAAATTATCCTGAACATGTTGTCAAAAGGTAAGGGCATTTTTTGAGAATTAAAAAAATGGCTCATACATAAGTGGTACAAATTTAATTGTGTAAAACATTTTTACATGACCCCTGTTGCTATAATAATTCCATATATATCCCTTTTAGTAAAAGATTGGGTACTATAGCATTCCAGGAAGATACCTAAAATTTTACACTTTAAGATAAGGATACACACACACACACACATATATGAGTAAGGATATATATGTTCACTAGTATACATAATGCTACAAAGAACATTTCCCTCCTTTTGGATTATTTATGTAATATACACTATGAGAAGTAGGCCTACTAGCCCAAAGGATGTAATATGTCTTGATTGATTTTACTGGAGAAACTACCTCTTCTCCTACTGTCATACTTAATGCAAAAGGAGTATAACTTTTTCACTATCTAAGATACTGTTTTCTTAATAGGATTTAATTTCCAAATCTTCACTTATTTTTATAGTTTCACTGAAACTACATTTTTTTCCGTGCTTCCAATGCAGGGGGCGTGGGTTTGATTCCTGTTTGGGGAACTAAAATCCCACATGCCACGCCATGTGGCCAAAAAAAAAAAGAACCAAAAACACAAAAAGTTATTTTTACGTACACTGTCGTAGTAAAACATTCCATACTTACAGGGCACCTTGGAGATCAGCTAGGCCAAGATCATGCAAATAGCCAGTCATGAGCCAGTAATGGGTTATGAAATCAATTTAGTTCACGTACAATATTTTTTTAAATTAATTAGAATAGAATAACATTCTAATGTACCATATGATGTAAAGGTAAGTATTATTTCATGAAACTTTTACATATATATCACATATTACATATTATAACTAATTATTAACACATACGTGGACATACAAATATATGCACATAAATGTGTGAAACTGTACACTGGGTTAGAGTGTAGAATGAATTCTTACTATGAGTTATGAGTTAAATTTCTTGGAAAAACACTGATCTAGACAATTACACCAATGGTTCTTCACAAATATGAATTTTCAGATCTAGTATTGCAATCTGCAGAGGTAAATTCTAAAAGGTATTCCAAAGCCAAAAGATAATGATTTTTACACCGTCAAGCAGTATGAGTTATATACAACTCTTTTCCTCCTCTTATTAGACAATTGAGAGCTATGTCTATATAACACCTAGCTAAAACTGGCTTCCACTACGTTTAATAACTGCCATAGGATATAGAAGATAGCTGCATAGTTACCATTCAGAACAAAAACTGAGGAATGAGCCTTCTTCCACCCAAGTCACCGCAGAATTTGATATTTCCTCTGCGGAAAATTGAGAGGTAATAACTATATATGATTCAATGAGTATTCAGAGATCTTCTGTGGTGTGACTTTGATAATAACAGATTACAAGTATATGCAAGTCAACTGAAAACAGCTTTCTAAAAAAAATTTTTTAAGTCCACATTTTCTAGAAGTAACCTAAAATTAGTCAATCCTTTGCATCCATTTGCTAAACAGCATTTAACATTTAGTGCGTATTATCTTCCGTAAAAATATAAGGGCAATACACACAAACCACACGTCCCATTGAGAGATCTCCAACCAATTTCACATAAGACAGCACTGATTCATGGCTGTACCGTCCTACAAAGACTCGCTGATGGAGAGGTGGAATACGCCTGGCCATTATTAAACTGAAATTAATGCAATTTATGACTGAAAAACTAAAAATTTGATCAGGAATTACACATACATGACAGATCTGACATAAAACCGTAGGAGTTTGTTCCAACAATCAAATTCTAATAGTAAAAATTTCTAGAAACACAGAAAAGTTGAAACAGTATTCAGAATACTTACACTGGGTCATGATTTCATTCTAAATAAGACTGGTGTTTATTTCAGAGAAAAGCACAAGACAAAAATCTGCTGAATGAAAATGAAAATGAGTACAACCCCAGAAAAAAAGACCAAGACAGAAAAAATAGTGAGGAATGACATGGCAATGTAGAATTTTTAGGCAACCTCTAAGAAAAAAAGTAAATGTATAGGAAAAATACTATTCACACCTAAAATTATTTATCAGGCCTTCAGAAATTTATTGAAAGGAAAACCTGTAACATTTACTTTTTTTCAAGCATTTTTCAAGCATTTATTCTTTCAATAGCCATTTACATGTCATATAAAAATTTAGTCTATTTTGTAACAATAACTCGATTAAAAACATAAGCTCTATATTTACTAGATAGCCATGGTTTGGCTTCTTGTACAATTCGATCTCAGGTAAACTGCAGCAACTTACTTTTCCTACATTATTTCTTGGGAAAATGTTCTGTAAGAAACTATATAATTGGCCAAAAATCAAGGCTGCGACCTAGAGCTCTAGGTGATCTTGGCCAGACACCCACCCTTTCCTATCCCTCCACTTTCACCGGCTTTGCACCACAATCCACTTTGAAGACTATTAGGGCTAAACACATCACGTCCTTTAGCCCACTTCCTGTCAATCACCACAAGATGCCCAAGGAGCCCAAATACCCTTCAACGCCTGCTCTCTAGTCCCCATAACACTCTATATCCAGATTTGGTCTTATCTCCCATCTTTCCTCAGCTCCTGAAACGCTGCCACTGTGCCCTCTGGAACTCCCTGCTTGTCAACTGACTGTATACCTGGCTTTCATTTCTCTCCTTTAAATTCTCTCCTGAAATTGAGGCTTTTGTTTCCACCTCCCAAGAAAATGACTTGTCAGAAGTCAGCAATGTCCTCAATGTTGTTCAATCAATGGTCAATTCTCCTATTAGCTGAACTACAAGCAACATTTAACGGAATTATCATTTCCTTTTTCTTGAAACACTTTTTTTTAACATCTTTATTGGAGTATAATTGCTTTACAATGGTGTGTTAGTTTCTGCTTTACAACAAAGTGAATCAGCTATACATATACATATATCCCCATATCTCCTCCCTCTTGCGTCTCCCTCCCACCCTCTTTGTGACCACCTAGAGGGGTGGGATAGTGAGGGTGGGAGGGAGATGCAAGAGGGAGGAGATATGGGGATATATGTATATGTATTTTTTTTTAAATATTTTTTTGATGTGGACTATTTTTAAAGTCTTTATTTAATTTGTTACAATATTGCTTCTGTTTTATGTTTTGGTTTTTTGGCCACGAGGCATGTGGGATCTTAGCTCCCTGACCAGGGATCAAACCTGCACCCCCTGCCTTGGAAGGCAAAGTCTTAAACAATGGACCACCGGGGAAGTCCCGAAACACTTTTTAACTTGGCGCCAACCGTCTTGGTTCTTCCAGAAGTTCATTGCTCTTCTTTGTCTCCTTTGCCTGTTTGTTATCTCCCCAACCCCTCAATTTTGGAGTGCTCCAGGGCTAATACTTTGGACCTCTCCTTTTTATATATCCACTGTCTAGTAACAATTGACAAATTTCTATCTTCAACCCAGACTTCTTCCCTGACTTGCCTATTAAATATCTCAATTTAAATGCCTAACACGTACCTCAAATTTAATACATAAAACCATATTCTGGACCCACCCCAGTGACCCCAAGCCCCCATCTCCTGCAGTCTTCCTCATACTAAGAAAAGGAAGTTACATGCTTCTAACTACTTACGCCAAAATCTCCACTGATATCTTTGATTCTCATACACTATAGCCAATCTGTTAGCCAGGTGGGATCTACCTTCACAGTATACCCAGACACACTATATACTTACTTACACAGTCATTGTTATTCTCTGTACTCCCAACAAGAATATAAGCTATATATGGGAAGGGACCATGTCTGTTTTGGTCACTGTAGCATCCCCAATACTTAGACTAGAGCCTGACATATAACAGACATTCAATAAATATATGTGGAATGAATACTTAAATGAATGAATGAGAGGTTCCAGATCCTCAATTCCACTCAAAACAATAGTAAATCTCATTAAGGTAAAACATTCCTTATGGTTGAACTTAAAACAGCCTTAATCATTCTTTCACAGCACTCCTTTCATTTAATGAATATATGTTCACCAACGATGACCAGTCAAAATGAAATATGGATTAAGAACATAATATGTTAATTATAATAGAGATAATTTACTATGCACGGCTCACCAAAGTTCAAAGCATTAAGATACAATATAATAGGCAGTGTTATAATAATATTTCATATAATTTTATGTTGTTGATAATTTAGTAAGTATTTCAGTATTTTGCCCTGGACAACACCAATCATCACCATCCTTGCCAGATAACATATAATTTCCCAGATAAGCTTTACATCCTAAGCCCTCACCAGTCTCATTTAAGACAGAAAGTGATTAACCTTATTAATTAATGCTGGTTATGAAGTACAGGAGCACTAGACATTTTATAGCCAAATCTGTTGTTACAGGCAACCCCTGATTTATGAACATGCACTTAATAATGGCCCACATTCGGGGAGGGAAGAGGAGAAAGGAGAGAAAGTAAAGAAAGAAAAGAGTGAGAAATGGAGGCCATCTTTCTGAAACAGGAATTGCCTGGGGAGTGAATAACCTAGAAATGTTCCTTTATAATGGGGAGAAGATAGCTATTTACAAATGTACAAGTTAATAAATTACTGGTTCCCAGCTTGACAGTGACACCTTCTGAGAAGACCCCTATCCCAGCTAAGCAAAGATAACCCATTTCTTTCAAACTGATTTGGGATATATTTTCCCACAGAAACAAAAATATCACCCTTAATGAAGTGAAACTGTACAGTTAAAATTTAGGGTACATTTTGGGTTAAAAAAAGATTTGTGAGTTGGCCTGGGAACAGAGCCAATATTTTTTATACTGTTTCAGTAAGAGGGAAAAAAATGTGTTCTGAGTTCCAAACAGCTGCCTTACACATAAACTTTAGGAACACAACTGGCTATGCTGGAAACTATCTGTATACAGGTTAGGTTTCATGGGATTCAATTTGGCCCATGGCATTTCTGAATATGTTTAAGAATAAGTCACTTTATATTAGGTCTCTTCCACTCAGATGGTGCAGTTAGAAAGACCTCCAGCTTGTCCAGAGGTGAATAAGCTTGCTTAACATTTTATAAAATATACAGCAAAGCCAAAAGAAGGGCTTCAAGCTACCAGGCTACTTTTCTTCCTTTATGAATGGACTAAACTTCCTTTATCACAATGAGTCATATCAATTTGGGAGTTGAAGTAGAATGCCACTACTTATTTGATTTAGAGACCAGAGCAATTCATATATACCCAGACTCTTCTAAACAGTGCAACACAATATTTGTTTTCCAAATTAAGAGAAATTAGAATTAATTTTTGAGAACTTCAAAATACTAGCTAAAATTATCTGCAAAGCTTTCTGGGAATCCTGAAAAATATGAATTAAGAATCACTTATAGGGCTTCCCTGGTGGCGCAGTGGTTGAGAATCTGCCTGCCAATGCAGGGGACACGGGTTCGAGCCCTGGTCTGGGAAGATCCCACATGCCGCGGAGCAACTAGGCCCGTGAGCCACAATTACTGAGCCTGCGTGTCTGGAGCCTGGGCTCCGCAACAAGAGAGGCCGCAATAGTGAGAGGCCCGCACACCGTGATGAAGAGTGGCCCCTGCTCGCCGCAACTAGAGAAAGCCCTGGCACAGAAACGAAGACCCAACACAACCAAAAATAAATACAAAAATAAATAAATAAATAAAAAGATAAAGTCTCACCTGATTAAATCAGATTCACTCAGAAAAATCTCCTTAAAAAAAAAAAAATCACTTATAAATGGGGCTATCTCAGTTACTATTAACATAATAATGATGCCAATGCCTACATTGCAAGAGGTAAGTCATTGACATATCGTCACAGATTAGTGCTATAATTAACAGTGCTTTATTTGTTTATGAATTATTTTAACGTGCCTCGACTGAATAGCTCAAACAGCTGTCTACAGTGGCTGAAAAGCTATGTCAAGACCAGCTTGACTCCGCCAAAGACATTTATGTACATTTCCCAAGAGTTGAGAAAATAAAACAAGAAATGTCAGTGTTCTTTTAGAAGGAAAATAAGAAGAAAGCCGTGTTGAGATGACTTAAGAGATCCATCAGTGCCTGGTGTTTCTGAGGTAAATTAATCAGAAAGAGGTCAAACTCTTGCTCTTTGTCCAACACCCTTCTTCCTGATACATTATCCACTCTCACAGCCAGACAGATGTGCTCCATCCAATGCAAAGACCTATTTTTACAGGACAGCTCTTTCCGCTTGGATGTCCTGCCATCAAACTCACCGTAGCAAATAAAGATCACACTCAGCTTGTCCAAAACCAAACTCACCATTTGCCTCACAGATTTACTCCCCTGATTTCCATTTCTTCATCTGTTATTATCCCAGTATGTTTGGCTGGAAACTTCTGTTTACTGCTTATATCAGAATTACCTAGAGTACCTTTTAAAAATATAGATTTCTGTCCTTTCCCCATCCTTTCAAAATCAGAGCCTCAAAGGGTGTTATCTGGGAATCTCTTTACCAGCTCTTCAGGTGATTCTAATGCACATAGAAGCTTAAGGACTTCTACCTTAGATTCATCCTTTACTCACTCAATTCATCTAATATCACATCTTTCCCGCACAAATCCTATTGCTACCAGAGTCCAAGACCCTAAAACCACAATCAATCTCCTAAATGATGTCAACAATTCCTCAAATTAAAATTTCTAAAATCACCATTTTTGTTTTCCTGCTCTGTAACTTGTCTTGACTTACATACCATAATTTTTTTCTTTTTTTTTTTAAATAAATTTATTTATTTATTTATTTTAGCTGTGTTGGGTCTTCATTTCTGTGCGAGGGCTTTCTGTAGTTGCGGCAAGCAGGGGTCACTCTTCATTGCGGTGCGCGGGCCTCTCACCATCGCGGCCTCTCCTGTTGCGGAGCACAGGCTCCAGACGCGCAGGCTCAATAGTTGTGGCTCACGGGCCCAGTTGCTCCCCGGCAAGTGGGATCTTCCCAGACCAGGGCTCGAACCTGTGTCCCCTGCATTGGCAGGCAGACTCTCAACCACTGCGCCACCAGGGAAGCCCAATACCATAATTTTAAAAACTCATCTTGCTAATTTTTGAGACTCTCTACAAGTTGATCCCAAGCTATCTCTCTTGTCCCCCATGAACACTCTAGTCCAGTCACAAATCCTCATTCAAATTCCTACTTCAGTTTGACTGTACTCAGTCTGACACACTCTACCACAGACAACTTAACTCCCCCAAATCTATAATGTCTACTCCTCTCTTATCTATGTATCAGTCCCTCAGGGGAAAGCTTAAGTCCCAAACTCCCTTCTTGGCTCTTTACACATCACATTATCACGACTGCTTTCAGCCATCATCTAGCCTTCCATTTGCTCCATATCTCTTAAACAACAATGTTACCAAAGCACTTTTTAAAACTCTCTCTCTTACTCAACAATAGCCAGTACTGGTCTTTATTACCCCTTCAATGAAGTCCAAATCCCAGGGCTAGCATACAAGGCCCCATTAACTATACTATATCTACTAACTCCAGTTGTCCCCAGAACTTGATTTTATTTATACTCTTCTTATCTAGAAAGATCTTCTCCTTCCACCCTACCAATCCAAAATCTTTTCTTTCTTTCTGAGTATAAGACTCAGCATCAATTGATTAAATAAACATTTTGGTCCTTTTAACTGCAGGAATTTATAATCTAAGGTAGAAAATACCATAGTGAACAATAATAACCAAAATACACAAAGATATATTATTTTTATGAAGCAGTGGATGTATTTTTTACTTTACATTTTGTGGAGGTCCCTTGGTTTCACAGCATAAAGCAAAAAAGTGAAGGAAGTAAAATCTCAGCATTATTCTAAAGAACTGGAACATTCAAGAAATCTAGTAAGTCATTCCTACTTCTGTGGGGTTTTTTCTAATTATTCAGTCCAGAAAATGGTTATTTTCTCACCAATAAAAATCTATTCATTTCATTGGTCTTTCTATACTACAGTGGAATGAAAAGTGCATGGAATTTAGAGTCAGAAGGTGTATATTAAATCCAGCATGGGACAACTTTTGGGCAAGTGCCTCTGTCTCTCTAAGATTCAGTCTCTTAGTCAGTAATGTGGTAGCTACCTGGCTCCATGACTTGGCAAAAGTTTACATTTAGATCATCAAGAGCCTAAAGTATTCTATGTGCTCTCAACCTGTCTTCAGATTAATCTTCCTCAGGGCCAAGCCAGTACAAACCCATTACAAATCTATTTAACTGACCATTCATTTTCTTCTTGCTCAGAAAGGCCAGTTCCTGAGAAGAAAAACCAAATCCAGGAAACACAGCTGGAACAAGTTAGTATCCTAGCCACTCTGCTAATGCTAGAAAAATCATAAATCTATTATTCATAAGATAATGCTTAGCTTCTTGTGACAAACTGAAGGTTGAGAAAATATTTGCACAAAGAGCCACCATACCAGCTGAGTCAGGGCCAAGGTAGAGGTCACCGCCAGAGAATGAGCAGCCTGTCACATTTGTAGTGAAAAAAAGTCTTAACAGCATAAGTTAAGAATGCATTGCTTCATCTAAGAAAGGTTGTTTCCCTTCTCTCTGTTCTATGTTTCATTTGCGTCAGCGTAATAAATCATGAAAGCTGAGGTCAGTATGAATCTTTCCCACTTACAGATCTGGAACCAAAACTCAGAAGAGACAAACTGCCTAATTAAAATAACAAGACCCTGAAATAATATGTATAGTACAAAACCAAAGATGTATGAAAAAACAGATAACTGCATTCATGAATTAAAATTAAGTGTTATCATTCATGTCCTGCAGTCACCTTTTGTGTGTACCTTGGTCATCATGGCCAGGGCAGAAATATCTCCATAATTTTATGTTAAATCAATCCATTAGGAGAATACAAACTAGGTAATAAATTACATATCAGTATTCAAGAAAATAAGATAAGGGGAGTTTTTAATGATGGAAGGCTTTCTTTAAAGGAAGCTTTAAATCAGGTTTTAAAGGAAATGATGGTTATAAAAGACAGGGAAGAATTTGGGAGGGGAAGAAAGAATTCTTATATCTTGATTTAAAAATCCTGGAAATTTCAATTTATGAACAAAGTTAATTGTATTTTTTGTTTTAATAGCACTAAAGAGTTTTTTTTAATACTTCAACTAGATTTTTGATTCTACAAGTTAGAACAACTCTCAGCACACCTTTTTTGGTTGTTGTTTTGTTTGTTTCTCCAGTGACCCACAATCACTTACAAACACTCCTATGGGAACACCACCACAATTACTACAGATTACCACACAGAGAGGATTCCGAAGTTACATACCCTTCACCTGCTGGCTACAAAACGAATAGAAAACTGTGAATTCTCTCAACAAAAGCAAAAATCAACAAGGACTACATCGAACTAAAACGCTTCTGCACAGCAAAAGAAACAATCAACAGAATGAAAAGGCATCCTATGGAATGGGAGAAAACACTTGCAAACCATCTATCTAGTAAGTGTTAACATCCAAATATACAAAGAACTCGTACAACTCAATAACAAAAAAACAAACAACCCAATTTGAAAATGGGCAGAGGAACTGAACAGACATTTCTCCAAAGAAGACATACAAATGGACAATGGGTACATGAAAAGATGCTCAACATAACTAATCATCAGGGAAATGCAAATCAAAACTACAATGAGACATCACTTCATACCTGTTAGGATGGCTTTCACCAAAAAGACAAGAGATAACAAGTGTTGGTGAGGATGTAGAGAAAAGGGAAGCCTCATGCACTGTAGGTGGGAATGTAAATTGATGCAGCTACTATGGGAAACATTATGGAGATTCCTCAAAAAATTAAAACTAGAACTACCATATGATCTAGCAATTCCACATTTGGATATATACCCAAAGGAACTGAAAACAGGATATCAAAGAGATATACACACTGCCATGTTTTTTGCAGCATTATTCACAATAGCCAACATGTGGAAACCACCTAACTGTCCATCAACGGATGAATGGATAAAGAAGATATACATATATGTGTGTGTGTGTGTATGTACACACACACACACACACACACACACACACACACACTAGAATATGATACAGCCATGAGAAAGAAGGAAATGTTGCCATTTGTGACATGAATAGACCTTGAGGACATTATGCTAAGTGAGGTAAGTCAGACAGAGAAAGACAAGTAATGTATCCTATCACTTATAAGTGGAATCTACAAAAGTCAAACTTACAGAAAAAAGAGAGTAGATGGTGGTTACTAGGGGCAGAGAGGTGAGAGATTACAGATATATTGGTCAAAAGGTACAAACTTCCAGTGAGAAGATGGATAACTGGAATATATCTGGAGATCTACTGCACAGCATTGTGACTATAGTTAACAATACTGTATTATATTCCTCAGCATTGCTAAGAGACAAGATCTTAAATGTTCTCACAACAAGAAAGAAATGGTAATTATGCGACACGATGAAGGTGTTAGCTAACACCACAGTGGTAATCATATTGTAATATATAAATGTATCAAATCAACATGTTGTGCACCTTAAACTTTTACTATGTTATATTATACCTCAATAAAAAAGAAAGAGAGAGAGAGAGAGAGAGGAAGGAAGGAGGGAAGGAGGGAAGGAAAGAAGGAAAGAGGGAGGGAGGAAGGGAGGAAGAAAGAAAAGAAGGGAGGGAGAAGTGGGTGAGGTCAAGAGCCTCAAAAGTAACCCCCCCTCCAAAAAAAAAGACTTTACCTGTCAGTTCTCATGGAAGTAAATTACCCTCCACATACGTGGTGCTTAGCCACTGCACTGCAGTCTCTGAAGGGAGTTGCAGTCAAGCCTCACAATTACCATTTCACCCATTCCCAGTTTGAAGCTGGCCATGCTTATACATAGATCTACATTCCTAGCCCAAATAACTCCATTCTGAGGCTTTCCCAACTAGGGACCCTCAGCCAAGGCCATTCCTACATTTCCTTGTGAGGAAATATGTAACAACTAAAAAATTAAATGATTATTCAACAAAGCTTAATTTCTTCTTAAGAAAAAGAAAACTGAATTTTCCCATGATGATCGCCAACAGTTTTGAAGGTGACTAAAATAGTTCAAGTAAGAGTTCAAGTGAGAGTTAAGAGTTATTTTAAGCTTAATCAGCTTGTTTTACATTCTTTTGCAATGAGAAAAATAACTATGAAGTCTGGCAATGAAGAGTAAAAAAAAAAAAAAAAAAAAGAAGTGTTGCTGGTTTTTCTTGCTTGGTCAACTTCAACAATTCATTCACCCAAAATTTTAAGTGTGAAATAACCATCAAGTAGCTTCTGTTATAAAATGCCATTTACCCATTCATCCACTTGGCTGACTTCCTGACGGTTGCTTAAGCATCATTTCCATGAAGAGATTTCCCCAGACCTCCTTGCACCCACACCCACAGGGGGTGAGTTACCACCCCTCAGTGGTCCAGCAGCATTCAGTGATTTCCACCCTCCTCTGGGCATGCACAACACTGGCTTCTAACTGTTGACTATGAGCTCTGCTTTTTCTGTCGCTCTCCCCACCTGTCTACTAGCCTCTAAGCTCCCCCGAAGACTCACTCTCCCCAAATCCTTGCACGAATCTGTCAGAGTAGATACTTAACAGGTGTTTGGTGAATGAGAAAACACACACACACACACACACACACACACACACACACACACACACAAAGAGCTTAAGAGTTTAAATGGATCTTCCAATTCAACTCTTACTTACCATATAAGGAATCAGAGGTACAAAAGGTTTAAATACTAGAGCCAGGATTAAAAATACACATTTTCACTACTCAAAGATGTTGCCTTATGTTAGTTTATTTATACAGAACGTTATTTACTTTTAACAATGTAAAATTAATGTTTTCAATTACTAACTATACACTTCTAGATATATATCCAAAAGATACGAAAACCTATGTCCCTACCAAAACGTACATATGAATATTCATAATAGCCAAGAAGGGGAAAGAATCCTAAATGTCCATCAACTGATGAATGGCTAAATAAATATGGTATATCCATATAATGGAATATTACTTGGCCATAAAAAGGAATAAAGTATTGACGCATAGTACAACATGGATGAACCCTGTAAACACTTTGTTAAGTGAAAGAAGCCAGACACAAAAGACCATATACTCTATGATTCTGTTTATACAAAATGTGCAGAACAGGAAGAAATAAATTAGCAGTTGCTTAGGGCTGGGGTGAGAGAGGTATAGGGAATGACTTGGTACAGGGTTCCTTTTAGGCCTGATGAAAATTTCTAAAACTGGCTGTGGTGATGATTGAGTAACTCTGTGGATATACTGAAAACGATTTATGGTATATGAATTATAACTCAATAAAGCCATTATAAAAACTAGTAACTATAGTTGAAAACTGATTTATCTGGCATATTAGAATTTAGAAATTCTCATTCACAAACTTTCATTCCATGCTTCACTAATACAGGTTAAGCGCTGCTTAATTGGTAACCCAAAATTCATTTTAAATGTCTAAAATGCCATGTTTAAGTCATAAAAAACACTACTTATATTCAAAGAAGTTTTGATATTAAATATATTTTATTTTAATATTTTGAGAATTGGTTGTCCATGTAAAGGTTATGTGGTTACATAAACCTGAATGCTTGATTCTTCAAGCACCTTAATATAGAGAGATTTTTGCTGTATTTAAATAATTCCTATTTGGAATGTTAAATGCTGTGACTTCATGTATTCAAAAGTAAATTGTTTCACTGATTAAGCATATATGAAGAGGAAGCAAATCCAGGAAAGGAAATATATTTCTCTAAGAGCTACTACTTATTATCCTGTTATTCTGTAGCAAGTCTTCTGCCTACACTGAAACCCACAGATACAGAAATTCAAAGGGACCTGTGTTAATAATACTAGCTTGATTACAGTGGGAATATACTTAGTCCTTTTGTGCTGAAGTCAATGACACTGTAGTAACTTGGACTTCCAAGATCAAGCCTAAAATTAAGGTGAGTTTCACTGCACTTATATTTATTTTTTAGATTCCACACACATCATTTCAATGTATTTTCTAATGCAAGGTGATTTTGCTAGCTAGTTATCTGAATTGTCAACATGAGGTTTTTTTTTTTTTTTTTTACTTGAATACTATCTGCTTATAAATAGAACTCTAGATTTTCTCCTTACAAGGAATAAATTCTACATTTCTTTAAACAGAAAAGGTTTTCTTATGGGGAAGAGGTTAAAGTAATCCAATTTAGGGTCATATGTCATAACCCAACATAGGGGGGAAAAACTCTTTTGAGCATTTGTAAAAATATTCGGTAGAATTTTTTTAAACCCACTAGTTTCAACTGACAACCAATATGATAATATCTCATAATCCTGCTTTATCAGGAAGTTCTTTAAAACTCTAAGAACACTTAAGCCACTAGAGTTGACAGTATATACTTTAAAAATTAATTAATAACTGATATCTGAGCAGTAGCACATTTTTATGGCTTACAAATTTTAGGAACAGTAAACTGCACAGAAATATAGCATGAGCTAATTTGAGAGTGAATTAGGCATTCACTAATATTTTTTAAAACCCATTCTATATAAAGGATGGATACCCAGGTGGACTGCACCAAAAAAAATAAAATTAAATAAATTAAAAAATAAACTAACTGATTCTAGGAGAATGAGATCTGACACTCCTGATAGTTAATAAGATTTAAATTAGGACTAGAGGATTAGTCCATCTGCAGTGAATCCCAGGAAATTCACTTGAATCTAAAGTAAGTTTCCATCCAAAAGCCCACTGAAGATTCAAAAAGTAAATTCAATATATCTTTCACAAGATACAGATAAGTCATATAATGACCATTCAGATATTTCTATAATAATTGACAATATTCATAAATTAAGGCAAAATGAGCATCCTGACATACTGACCCTCAGGCTGTGCTCAAATACATTGGCTGTACCAATAAACGTCTGTTCTAGGATATGTGCTCAAATCACAAGTAAAACAAGAGTGTGTTAAAGGACAAGAGGCAAACATTTTCCAAATGCTTTAACTCAAACTTTAAATAGTAATTTGCTGCCTAAGAGGCCTTTACATCCAAATTTGGCACTATTTGCTACCACAGTGGGTACAGATATTTCCAAATAGTTTTTGCAAAGGGGGTACCAGTCATTTCTAAAATTAACCTTAACCTAGATGCTCCAACTTCCTATAAATAACCATCTAGAATTCCTAAATCTATCTAATTTTATATTTACAAGGAACCTCATAGTCTTCCCTTTTGTTTAAAAAGATTATAGATTTTCTACTCTGAGTTAGCCTGAGGTAAGTGATTCAGGTTATTCATTTTTTAACTTATTAACTAAAGAAATAGGAATAATACATGTCCTATCCAACCCACGTGGCTATTAGAATAATATACTGATACCATTTTGAAAAGCATAAATATTTGATATAGCCAAAAGATACCCCAGTTACAGGAAAAAATGAACTATCCTTGTAAGGTTCAAGTTTCCCTTTTAGATGTCAAGGAAAAAAACTCTTCCTCTACTCTCTTAGGTTCAGTAATGGTGAGCCTGCAAATTAAACTAACAAAAGATAGGTTAACAGGAGAAAAGGCATACATTTTTTATTAATATTCTAGGTGCATGGGAGGTCACAGAAAAGAAGTGAAACTCAAAGAAGTGGTTAGACTCAAGGGCTTATATACCATTTTAACAAAAGAAAGGAGGTTTAGACTTCAAGGGACGATAAACTATGGGTAAGTGACTTGGAAATATATGGGGGAACCAATGGAAGATCAGCTATTTTAATAAGATTTATTTATGCACACCCATCTCAGTGCCGACTCTCCAAATCCGGTGGTAACAGCTGCTTTCCTCTTCCTGGTACAGGAGAGGGGATACCTTCACAAGGGAAATTTATGCCCTGCTTTTACGCAGATAAGAGGAGGGCAGAGAACTCTTCCTACCTTTGTTGACTCTATTTCCTTCAGCTCAAAATAATACTTATGCCAAAATGGCATATTTGGGGTAGCTTATCCTAATCCCGTTCAAGGGCAAATGTGTCACTTTATTGGCCAGCTTTGTTTCCTTCCTATGAAGCAGAGGGAGGAGAAGAGAACAAGCCAGAGTCGGGAAGGTAGTGAACTCGGGAGCTTCCCTTCCGGACTAGGAGCATCATTATCATTACTCAATTCTCCCCTTTACCTAATCAAGCTCACTTACATAGAGTAAATGAGTGGATGCCAGCTCCACAGAACTTGTTAGAACTTCCAACAAGTGAGTCTACAAAACCAATAGTGGTCATTTAGGAAATGCATTGAACTTTAGCTTTTCTACTAAATATATTAGCAGGGAAAATAAGCAAATGTGAGGAAGAAACATATATTTTTTTAATGAACACATCTCCAATTTATTTTCATTTATCTTCTGCCATGACAGAAAGGTCTGGACACGAACAGATCTAGATTCAATTCTGGCTCCATCACTTAACAGTTTTATGAACTCTGGCAAGTTTTTAACCTTGTTGACCCACTATCTCTTTATCTATAAACAGAGACACTTTATGAGGAAATAATAACACCTGCCTGGCAGCTATATGGTTAAGAATGAAATGAATTTATATCAGATAATATATGTAAAACACCTGGCACAGTGTAGGGCTTAGTGTTATTTCCTTTATTGTCCCCTACTTTCTAAAAGGATTTTAGAGTTCTCTGTTCATTTTACGTTGACCCAAACTAAAAGGAACAGAGGCTATCATTTATAATATAAAGATATCATAGGATTAGCATCAGTGTACCTTTTAGGAGTACTTTCCTTTTTTCACCCCTAGTAACAGGACATCTACAAACCCTTGAAGAAGGGTTAAGAGACTAACAAAGTTCACTGTTCAGTTTTACTTAATATCAGTGGAATGACCTTGAAAGTTGTAATTGAACAAAGTCTTGAGAGAATGCCAGCATTCAATCAGATATTTTTAATATCAGTAAGATTTTTGTGCTCCAGCCAGGAAGAACATTGCAAAAAAGTTCCACTAACTTCAAAAGTCTTTAAAGTTTGCTGAAAAGACATTTAATTATTTAACGAGCCAAAGAAATACAAAGTCCAATCAGGTACTACAGACAACATTCTATACATGACTAGAATAGGGTTATGGGCATATGGTTAAGAAGGGAATAACTTAATATGTCCTTGTCATCTATAAATAAATTTTAATGTGTCTGTGACAAGAACCGACAAGAATCTGATAAGCATCCAGCTCAAATTCCTCATGCAGTGTCAAATGGTTGAGAAAATTGCTTGGGATGGTATAACCCTGAGGAGATTTAAATTAAATGTAAAAATATTTAGAAGAATCAAAAACATATCATTACCATTTTATGATAAGTTCAATTATATTTTAAGTATTTGTAACTTTTAAGATAACCTGACCTATTAGAGTGATAGGTCAGCCTTGTAATTCCAATTAAAATACAAAATTGAGTAACTGATTTAGACCAATGAATATACGTAGGAACCTCACTAGCTTGATACATGGTGTTGACATATTATGGGAACTTTTAGAGTCACCATATTTATAAGTTTAATTTGTGAGATGTATAAGAATTATGTTGGTTTTCTGAAAAGCACTTAAATCAAATATAATAAATTTTATATGAATAGTTTTAAATGGTTTAAGGTGTTTAAGTTCGTAAATGTGACTAAATATCATTCAAAACCTTCAATATCATTCAAAATTTTTACCAATTTGATATAATAAGAATAACATAATTTATATGCTAGACTTATAAACCAAAGGTAAAACTAGGAATTTGAATCTGTAATTTTAAATATTAATTTTTAAAGTCAATATAATCCCTGGATAATTTTTTCTGTACACAACTACTATGCTCAGGAGTATCAAAAACATCATATTGAATAAAGTAAATTTAATGAAAGGCTCTAAAAGTGGCTACTTTTTCTACAGAATGTGAATTCACAGACTGCCTTAACTATAGGTGGTTACTAAATACTAAGGCATAAGTAAATAATTCTTTCCAAAAGTAAAATTAAATACTTACTATTCTTGTGTCTTTTGATTTATATCCAAACTAAATCTAGAGTGCCCTTTCACTATCATTTTAGATTTGACTTGGATATAAATGAAAACTTTTATTCTACTTTCTAGTGGTTGTTCATTAACTATTTTCATTAGCTTTGTCCCAGTCATTTATTAACTATTTTCCCAACTTTGTAATCTGTAAAAATATGTAACTATATTCATCCTTGGAATTTTAAGCCATACTTTTGTAAAAACCCTAAAGGTTTATAAAGCAGAAGCTAACACACCATTGTAAGGCAATTATACTTCAATAAAGATGTTTAAAAAAAAAAAAAAAAAAACCCTAAAGGGAATTTGGGCAGCAATACAGAAAATGTCTCTTTTGTTTGAAAATAACCAAGTCAATTGAAAAAGGAAATTGATTATATAATCTGGGATTTTAGCCAGGTTGCAATTTTTATGAATGGAAATAAATGTATAATCAATATAATAAGAAAGCAAATACAACAGCAAAGCTTAATTTAATATTGCTGATGACTTAATGAAACTACATTGACCTGAGAGCCCTAATTTGATATGACCATTCATTATATTTTAGGGCTCCACTATCATTTATTCCCATAATAACTTACACAGTGCCATCATAACAAATAACAATGATCAAAAAAATTTGAATGAGAAAATGTACACATTCAGTTAGGGAACATTTTTGAGCACCTGTCTTATACCAGGTACTGACCTAGGCCCTGGGGATAAAGAGGTGAATGAGAAAGACAATGTCTCTGCTTGCCCTGGGACAAAAATTCTAAAAGGAGAGAAATAACTGAAGAAGAAAACATCAGGTATTGATAGGTTCTATTGTGGAAACAAAAAGTGTGATATGATAGCGCCTAAGAGGCTAATTTAAACTGGAGAACACGGAAGACCTCCAAGGAGGTGACATTTAGGCACAGTGACCTGGATATCAAGAACCAGCCATGCTAATATCTGGAAGAAGGGACATTCAGCCCAGACAGATGCCTAGTTCAAGGCCAGAAGCCAGTGCAAGCATGAAAGCCACAGTACCTGGAGCCAAATTCATAAACTCCTTATGGCACATCATTCACAAAATTCACCTAGTTTCTACTATGTTTCTGGCAAGGGCTAAATCTACTGAAACCAGCAACCACATTGTAGGCTTTTTGCAAACAAAGTACACATTATGCCTTTCTTCAGGTGGGCACTTATAATTCACACTTGTCGCTGATTAATGATTAATAAAGAATAAGGGTCTAACGGCAACATCTCACCCACTGAGCTACTTCCTAATCTAAAAGAGAATATTACCTACTTGTAAAATTTCTACCCAGAAATCATGACAACAGGCCTATCAAATCTACAGGTGCTTTTTCATAACTACTTGGTTAAACGTAGAGAGAAAAAATTATAATTGCTTTACTTAATATGGCTTACCTCCTACTATTACTGTTGTTCTACAAACAGAGGTGTGATGAGGGGTTTCAGCAAAGCAGGCTAAGTATGATATCCCAGGTGCCAATTTTTAACTGTTCCAAAGCTAATCACTACAGGCCTCTTTGAAAGCAACTATATTTTATGCTTCAGCTATGATGTAGTGCCAAGAATAAGTCCACTATTAACAGATAAAATTTGCTGCAGTATAGATTTAAAACAAAAAAGAATATAAGAAACCAAATTTTCTATTTTTTCCAAAATAAGAGATAAAACTTAAGAACTTTGTGATTCCATAAGTCTCATATATGCTAAAAGAAATAAAGTGTATAATGATAATTAAATTCTGAAAGATATATTTAAACATGATACAAACCACATTGATGTTTATTTAACACCTTACTTGTGAAAAGGTGATCACGTATACCGATATCTGGATATAAAGAACTGCAGGAAAGTGGTTATCTTACAATCATCTACATCTTTGCAAATACTGACAAATGAAAATTCGGAATCTAAACTTTAATGCTAGATCATCTGATTGACTTCTATTCAAACACTGATTGAAGCCCTGCTATGCACTGTGGGCAAGCAATGAGCCAAGACTGTAAAATAAAGCAAGGTAAGATTTGCTTTCAGAGGGCTGGCAATCTATATATCCATATACACTTTTTTACCTTAAGTAAAAAGTGGATATTCACCAAGAAAGTAAACATAAACGAAAGGCATGTGGATTCAGAAGAAAAAAAAATTACTTAAAGATACCAGTTTGATGACATTTGAGAAAAGAAATCTAATGCATTTACCACTCTCATTTACCATAATATACTCCAAAGTATAGCTCACAGGGACAAAAATGCATGTTCTGGAAAAAACGTTTTACCACTGCTGTATCAATTTATAAAATTTCCACTGCTAAATTTTAACCAGCCCTACTACAGTGAAACTTGCACTAACTTACAAAAATTAATCACTGGGTAGCAACTAAAAATGAAAGCAATCAGGTAATACTTCAGTACTGTAAAAAATAATACATTTGTTTAGTCAAGTTAAATATGACAAAATAATATGAAATGCAAAATAAAGAATGGGTCTTCCCTGGTGGTGCAGTGGTTAAGAATCTGCCTGCCAATACAAAGGACACAGGTTCAAACCCTGGTCCGTGAAGATCCCACATGCTGCGGAGCGACTAAGCCCATGCACCACAACTACTGAGCCTGTGCTCTAAAGTCTGCAAGCCACAACTACTGAGCCCACATGCCACAACAACTGAAGCCCACGCGCCGAGAGCCCGTGCTTTGCAACAAGAGAAGCCACGACAATGAGAAGCCTGCGCACCGCAACGAAGAGTAGCCCCCGCTCACCGTAACTAGAGAAAGCCCGCACACAGCAACGAAGACCCAACAACAAACAAACAAACAAAACAGAAACAAAACAAACAAAAAACAAACAAACAAAAAACCCAAATAAATATATACATAAATTTTTTAAAAAATAAAGAAAGAATGAAAGTAAGAAATCTATCTTTATATATAAAAGAAGCAATTTAAAATTCTACTGTTATGGCACACAGGTGGTAGTTATATTTTTGTTTGAAAATAAACTAAAACCAGACAAAGAATATTAATATTAACACTCAATATGTTTTCAATAAAAAGGTTTCTTACTTGCAGCTAATTTTCTCCCGAAAGCTTGCGGAACAAACCAACTTTGTCCTTTCTTAAATGCCAACTGCTACATTAGAACAGGGGTTCAGATACCAACAATATGGGCTGTCCTGGGAAATTAGACATGCCTACTGAAATGACGGGCTTCAAAGTTTATCCAGCAGTGTTCACTAATGGAAGGAATCCAACCAACCTGTGGGCCAGCAGTAACTGGAGAACACAGCATCAGGCAACAGGATAGAGTGAGCAACGCTGTGACAGGTATAGGCTGGCAGATAGGCCGGCAGGCCTGGCAGCAGATAGCGAGATCCTAGCTAAGGTTGCCAAGGTACCATGAAGGCAGAAAACCAAACACAGGAAGAAAGACAGGGGCTCCCATCCTATAACAGGGGCACAGAAAATCTCATCTTCCCCACCTTGAAACAATACTGGCCCCAAAGCCTAAGTAAGTTAGGCAAGTGGGGCAAGCTTATGGGAGATTGGTAGAATTTGGAGACACTTAGTCATGCAGCTTATCACAGTGTCCAAACTACAAAAACACAAATGAAAAAATTTTAAGTCCAATTTCTCCCTCAAATAAGCACTGATTTTTAAAACCGTAAGAAACAACACACTTGAAATAAATGAGAACATACTGATAACAGCTATTCCCTCCCCTTTTATGAGGAAATTCAGTGCCCAGACAATTAAAGGAAGTAAAGAAAATTAACACAAGTCAAGTTAAGATATTTTTATAGACCAGCAATTAGAGCAAAAAAGAAAGTACTATCCAGTGGGAATCAAAAGAAATAGGAGAACTATTTTTGGGCCAATTTTGTAATAGGAGAAAAGATTATGAATCTCCAGAAGTTATTGTTGATTATCCATGCCACAGAAAGAGTATAAGAGTATGGATAATACAAAACAATAGCTGTTACAAAAATCATTACACTTTCATATACATTTTAAGAAGTAATATTTTTACACTAAATTTGTTTTACTACAATAGGAATCAGATAGTGTGCTATCTAAGGTTGCTTATAAATAAGCATAAAATTTCAGATAAAAAATATGAGAGAGCTAATACCAATAATCTGTTATTAAAGGAGGTACCCTTCAGGAAAAAGAAAACTAATCCAGAGGAAAATCTGGAATACATGAATAAACAATGAAAAAAGAAAATGAAAAACAGGTATATAAATCATATTAAATAAACAGTAATTGTGTTAATAATAATTGTCTAATTCAATAAGTTTTTAAAAAGACCTAAAATATGGACAATTTTGTAAACACAGGAAGAGTGGTAATAAAAGTTACTTTATAGTTCAGGAAAAGAGTAAAAATATTGAATAACTTTAGACTTTGCTAAGATATTACATATATATATACACATACATACATATATATACACACAAAAACATACAGTTGACCTTTGAATAACATGGGATTAATCCACATATAACTTATAGTCAGTCCTCCATATCCCGAGTTCCTGGCATTTGTGGATCCAAGCAACCATGGACCTTATAGTACTGTAGTATTTACTATCAAAAAATATCTGCATATACATGGACCTGAGCAATTCAAACCTGCTGTTGTTCAAGGGTCAACTATAGTTCTAGAATAACCAATTAAAAAGGAGACTCTATATCTTCCAAACTAGTGGAGAGTACAAAACAAGCCAAAAGGAAAAACTCAAAAACTCACAAAAAAAGAGAAAAAAAGAGACAAACAGTAAAAGTGTGAATGCACATTTAAAAATGCTCAAAATAAACACAAATCTATTAGTAATCATAATAAATCTAAGTAGGCCAAGCCCCCTATTTAAAGGAAAAGTCTGATTTTTTAAAAATCCAATGCTATGTTTTTCATAAAAAATGCCTAAAAAGCATAAGGACAAAAAAAGTCTGCAAGTAAAAAGATAAAACAAGATTACTAGGTCTACAAAAGAAAGCTGATATAGCTATATATTTATATCAGAGATAGAATACCTTAAGCAGAAATTAAAAAATGACATATAATGATACATAAAGACTGATTTAAAAATTATAAAGTGTAACAATTCTGAACTTGTATATACTTAAAACTAGCTTCAAAATACGTAAACTAAAAAACTGTCAGTGAGAAAACACAATTCTCTCACTACTAATACATAAAGCTAATAAAACGCTTAGCAAAGATATAAAATTCAACAACATAAGTATCAAACTTGAGTTAATGTGCATATATAGAAAACTGTTGTCATGATGTGGAGGCCTTTCAAGCACACAGGAAATGGCTACAAAAACTGATCATAACTAAGCCTTGAAGCCACTCTTAATTAAAAAAAAAAAAATCTGTATCATATAGACCATACTGTATGATCATAACGCAACTTAAGTTCAAAATAAATAATAAAAACATAAATGGGAGGCATGCATTAGGAAATTTTAAAACACACTTTTAAATAAATCATAGGTAAAAGAGTAATCACTATAGAAATCAGAAAATACTTTAAAATGAATAATGAAAACATATGAATATAAAAATTTGTTAGATTTAGCTAAAGCAGTACACAAAGTAAAATTTAGTCTTAGAATCTTGTATTAGAAAGAAAGGCTGAAAATTAATGAGCTAAACATCAAACTAAGAATTTACAAAAAGAACAGCCAAAAAAAGGAAAATGGAAGAAAAAAACTAGAAATTAATAAAACAAAAATTTAACAGAGAAGATCAACAGAAACAAAAGTTGGTTCTTTTGAAAAGATTAAAAATGGCATACTTCTGTAATAAATTAATAAGGTATGTTAACAATATTAGGAACTATAGATAAGCAGAAATGTAAAAAAAAGAGAGAGAGAATATTATAAATAACTTTATGGTAATAATTTTGAAAACTAGGACAAAATGGGCAATTCCCTAAAAAATATAACCTACCAAAATTGACTCAAAAATGGCATTAAACATAAGAGTGCTATAATCTTTAAAGATACCGAATGAAAATTTTAAATCTTCTCACAAACAAAAGAAAATGCCTATATGGTCTTACAGAAAACTGAATCAAACACTGAAGGAAGAGGTCAATCCAGCATTACACAAACCATTTCAGAAAATAGCAGAGGAACCACTCCCCAAGTCGTGTGTGAGACTGGTACACTCTTATTACCAAAACCAAGCAAGGACAGTAGAAGGAAGGAAAATTATGAGTCCTATCTCACTCACAAACACTGATGCAAACCTCCTGAATAAAACATTAGCAAATAAAATTAATCAGTGAATAAAAAATATAAAATACAACAAAGTTAAATTTATCCCAAATTTATCCCAGAGATTCAAGAGTGGTTTAACACCAAAAACACCTATTAATATAATGCCTTATATGATCATGCAAACAGATACAGAAAAAAAGAATTCAATGAAATTCAATATCCATTCAAGATTTAAAAAGCAAAACGCCAAAAAAATGGCAATTGAACAAAGCTTTCTTAACCTGATAAATGATATCAAAAAATTATAATAAATAGTATATGTAATAATAAAATATTAAAATAACTTCCATTAAAATCAGGAACAAGACAAAAAAGTCCACTACCACCACCTCTGGTCAATATTTGAAGCGGGTCCAAGTAAGACAAAAAAAAGACAAAGGTATAGGCTTAGAAAAGAATAAACTATCATTATTAAGCTATTATATGATCATCTTTTTAGAAAACCCAAATAATCTACAAGCAAATTTTTATAATTAATAATAATTCAGAAGGTCACCAGACATTAAGAACAATACTAAAAATCAATTGCCTTTCAATTCATAGATAAAAAAAAAATACCATTTACAACAGCAACAAAAAATCTTAAATGAAAGTTACACAATAACTTACAAAACCTACAAAGATATTAAAGAAGACCCAAAGAAACAGAAAGGTATAGCCATATACCTTTCCCTAGCCACACCAGAAAATACAAAAATCTCCATAGCCAAACTAGAAAATACAAAAATTCTCTCAAACCTGATGTACAGATTCAATGAAATTTCAATCAAAATGGAAAAAAGATTTTTGAGGAATTTCACAAGCGGCTTCTAAAATTATACAGAATAGCAAAGGGCTAAGAAGAGCAAAGCCACTCTTAATGAACAACAAGGTAGGGGAACTTGAACATCTGATATCAAAACGTACAGAATGTGACAAAATAAGTTTGTGATTGATGTAGAAATAAAGACAAATCAATCATCAGATCAGAAAAGAGACCCCAGAAACAGAACTCTACTTACATAGAAATGAATATCAGAAAGCTGGCCTAGTCCATTATCCCTGGGTTGGCCATCAGCTCTCTGAATACACTGAACTATATGAAATGTAAAACTGTAAAACTTCCAATATCCACTATTCATGCTCCAAAAATGACAATAGAAACCTCACTCAGTCTATCTTCTTAAGTCAGATTTGATATTTTTTTAAAAAGGTATAAATGATTGGAGATAAGTGAACAAAGGCGAAACAGTAGAGACAAAATATTCTTCCATAGAAACTTTAATTCATTGTACAATTAGATTGATCCACCCAGACAAAACGTCTGGGGTTTTCGATAAATTTTGTTGGTATTAAAGGAGTCTTGACACCAAATGTTTTGAGAATTCCTGCTTTAAAAAAAAGGCGGGGGGGGGGGGTACCCTCTTAAAAGAATAGGAATTTTGACTGGGGAGAGGCAAACACATTCATTTGAAGCATGAACCATAATAATCTTAGTAGAGAAGTACCCCAGTGGAGAGAGGAGCAAATGACCCCAAAATGATACCCTGTGGTTTACCTTACTCTAAGGCTCTCTCTAAACTTGTTTCCCCCATCACCACCCCACCAGTCCCCAGATGAGGCTCCTGCCCTATTAGGAAATATTCCAGAGCTGTGTGTTCCTTTTATACTTCCGTCATTATAGACATCAGCACACTTCAATGAATTCCCACCACTGTCTAAGCCACTAACTGGCCTAACAGAGACCTCAAAGTCCCTAAAATAAGTCATAGTTACCTTTTATTTTGGGTAAATCCCATTCTTGTTCTATTTGAGAGCCACAGCATTCACTCCTATTCTGAGGACCTTCCTTGAGCTAACCTGCAAGGTGTCCCATTCCCGGCTTCATACTTCCAACCAGAGCCATAACTAGCAAGAATCTGAATACTACCCTTCTTAATATAACCACTGAACCAAACGGGCCTCATGAAATTCACCCTTTATTGCTCCCTGTCCTTCTTGTATCAGTGGGTGAATGGTGAAAGTTTGTGGCAGGGGTAGAAGCAAAAGAACAACTGAGAATTTCAGGAGAATTAGACACAAACTACCAAAGGTAAATGCTAGCCCCTGAATTTGCCCCATCTAAATTGAGCAAAGCTCTCAAACAGGCCCAATCCCTTTGTGTTGGATCTGCTCACTCTAATCAAAACTGGAAATAGATAGGTAAACCTTGTAATATGTTTCTCTCTTTTAAAAAACATTTTTTTACTATTCTTCCTTAGGATTTAAGGCCAGTGTTTTCTAAGGATCATTAAGGTGTAAGTTACCCAGGATATTCCCGGAGAGCTTTAGAGTGCTAGTTCTAGAGAGGAAAAGAAGCTGTCAGAACTTTGCTAGAGTGCAGGTATCACTTTAGTTTGAGAAGAGTCTCAATACATCTTTTTCACGTGTAACTTTAAACTTTTTTAAGAATCTCTGTACCTTCTTAGCATCGTATTAGATTTCTGATGACTGCAAGTTCCCAGAATTAATGCTATGGAAGCCACCAATCTAGTAAAATAATTTAAAATTAATATTCAGACTAACAAAACAAAATCCAAAAACTAAATTCTGTATTCATGCAAACCTCTTTGTCAACAAGTTCTTTCACTTCTATTTATACTGCTTTGTGCATGTCAAGCAGATTACTAAGAAAATATTTAACAGATGTAAACTGTTTTAACAAAATATATTTACATCTTTGCTAATTCTTTTCCTCCAACATTTCCAAATTTCAAAACATATGTTCATAAATTTTTTAGCCTATTTCAATTGATATACTTGAATAGAATGTAATCGTCTTCTCACTGTGACTAAACAGCAAGAGGATGTTTGTGAACTGGGCATAAATATGAAGTGACTAAAATGGCAGTTTTATGCCAATTTCATACAAAACAAAATAAAAAATTGGCAATTTATCAGTGAATTGGAACAAGTACAATGAATCAATTTAAATTTAGACACCCTCCCTGAAATATGTCCCTCCACCCCCTTAAAATTATCCAGATTACCCTCACTATGTTCACTTGACCTTAAGAATCCCTGTTTTTTATATACGTCATGAAAATAAGCCTCACAATCTCCATTTCAGAAGGTATAATCATCATCATTTTGTAAGAGAAAAGAAAAGCACAAGAGGTTAAAGTAACTTACAACAGGTTACTTAAGCTTGCAAAGAGCTGGGGGACCTGACCTAAACGCTTTTACTATCATCCTACTCTGATTTTTCAACATACATGTGTATCTTATGAAAGTTAAGACATCATAGACCATCCTCTAAAACTCACTGGGTGGAGAATCTAGACTTAGAATCCAAAATTTGATTAAGAATTTCAACTTTTTGACTCCTTGGAATCTACTTAGCCATACATCTGAAAAGCCTTATCCCCAATGCCCTGAAATAACAGAATTCAATTAAAATTCTACAGTAGCTCTCAAAATCCTCTTCAGATGTAACTAGAATACAAAATCCAGTCAATCTGCTGTTTTGAGAAAAAGAATCAGAGCCCAACAAAGTATACAAAAAGTGGCGACTAAAGAAACTGCTCTGGAAAGGGATTGGGATTTCTACAAATGAACAAATCTATCAAAAAAAAATGTCTTTGATCACAAGGTCATCACTCTGGTTTTAGTCAAAGTTTAACTACAACTGCAAGTTGAGGAAATAGGGGGCCCTCTTTCCCCTTGAGTAAAAATTAGCTGATCTAAAGAACCATAAATCAACTCCAAGGAACAGTAGTAATAATCTTTGTTTTTTTAATGGAGCACATTTCTACTACAGTCACAACCTACTTCACTAATTATATGTTAAATGTTTAGTAAGTGTGTAAAGGACACAATGTTGATAACACCCAACATTATTTCATTTAAATGTCATAGAAAGATATAAAGGGGCAGGTGATCAAAGAGGGTATATGTGTTGGGTGGGAGGGCAGGGAAGCCTGAACTGGTTTAATGAAGAAGTGTTGTTGGAAACAGACTTGGAATACAGGCCAGACACTCATAGAGATGATTGGATGGAGGTAAGCATTTTACAAACAAAGGGAACAAACACAGAAATAAGCAAACTGACAACATTTAAGAAACAAATATTCCAGTTTTGCAAAAATGCAAGTCACAATTTGGCCTTCCCTGATTCTGTCATAATCATATCCCACTACAAGAGATCTGAATTCTCAACACATGACTCTAACCTCTTTTTTAAGTTGTCACTATCTACCATGCATAGAAATGATGATAATTCATAGACCTATCTTTTAAAACGTCAATATGGACAAGGGCCTACCTTTGAGTCTAAAACATACTCAATATTATTTTATCTCCACCCTACACACTTCCATGCCTTCTTAAAAAGAGCGCACTGACGAGGTTCAAATTATCCATAAATCATACTGTCGCAATTGCGGGGGTACAGACGCTAGTTTCAAGGGCTAAAAATCCACATAAAGATAATTCCAACGTCCACATCTTCTCTGAGGTTTAGGTGACCTACACTGGCTCACACACACTCCGTCTCACTACCCACACACACTCATCACTGCCACCTGTTCATGGCAAAACCCATCTCTGCTTCGTCCCTTAGTTACTACCTCTAAGTGTCTGTCCCCTCTGATCTCTGCAATAGCTTCTAAACGCTGCTGCCTTTTTTTAAAACCTCTTACTTTCTCTACTTCCGTTTTATTTTTGTCCTTATATGTTACTGCCTGTCCTGTTATTTCTCAATTTTTAAAAAATGTTGGTCTTTCACATAGACAACGTCAAATCAAGTAGAAGATACTTATCTTTATTGCTTTCTGGCAAAATGAAGAACCACAGTGACAGTGTGCACAATGAATCTTCAATTTTTCAGTTCTCAGATTTCACTGCTGCTGGAAGAGGTATGTTCTTCACTGGGAAAGACTTTTTATGGCTTACAGAAAGATGGGAGCTGGGCAAGGTGCTCTGGGCAGAGTTAATACTCTAAAACTTCCAGTTTCCTAACTTATTTTTTTAAGTTTTCTTAAAAGATTTTTCCCAAACTAAAAAATAAAATAAGCCCATTTCCAATCTTCAAATTCTATGAATCTACCAAAAATCTTGTATATGATAATTCATTTTTTGATCTTGCATTCTGGTCATGAAAAGAAGCTGGTTTCAGTAGAGAAAGACAATAAAGTAGATGAAGACATTTGGAGGGATTCAGACTGGACTTTTAATTATTTTCAAGAACTCTAGAGGCTAACAGAACTGGTTCATTTTACTTTAAAACTTGAAGCTTTCCTTTTCCTTTATTACAAAGATAATATTAATCCCAGTCTCATGTTTATGAGCTATGATTAGCATCATCTTTGGCTCACAGACCAAGAGAGGGAGAGACTCTTCAGAGTAAGTAGGAATGAGTTAGAAGGGAATGGAAATAGTATTAAGGAGGATACTGCACATCTGGCTGAAATAAGCTAAGCTCAAGTTAACTCAGCAGAAGTGAGAAGAAAAGGAAAAGTAAAGCTTATGCTATACTTGATCCTCCTGAGTGGGAGAAAGGAAGAAATAGGAGACAGTTACAAGACATCAGGCAAATTATCTAACCCCTCTAAGATGCCAATTCTCCCTACATAAAATGTGAACAGTAACAGTAGTCTCCTCAAGGCATAAGGAGAGGATGAAATGAGTTACTGCCTGTAAATCACTCAGCATTTACAAGACACATTGTAGGGTTTAATTAAGGTGAGCCACTGTGACTGTTATGGCTCAAGTTCTTTCCTGTACAAACACTGCTAAATCAGGACCTTCATCTAGTCATCACTCAACAATACTTACTGAGCAGCTGTTACGTCCTAGGCACCATATCAAGTACTTGTGGTACAGGAGTGAGTGACACACACCCCTGCACTTGTGGAGCTTGCAGTCAGCAACCAGGACAGGTCAAGGACCACATAAGGTAGGAAGTAAAGAGACAGAGTATATCTAGCAGGCTGTGGGGTTGGGTTAGCTCATCTTGTCCCTGCTACAACACTATATAATTCCCTGGGTTTGAACACATAATAGGCTCCAATCAATGTTTACCTAAATGATTAAATACTAAGTACACAGTGTATATTCAATAACTAGTTATTTCTTATGTAAACTGTTTAACAACATAAGTAATTTGTATCCTCAATCTGTTTTGTTGACTAAAATGCTGTATAGTCCAATGGAATATTGAGTAGTCCATTATGATTATTATTAAAATCATATCTCTGCCAAATATCTGTGTTTTAGAAGGTAAATATTTCTTTTCTTAACTTGGAACATACAGAAGGAATAAAATAAAAATTTAGGATAACCTAAATGTTTATGTTAAGAAGGAAACTGTTCCAGCTTAATCTTCCCCTGGCTCATTTATTTAGCAAGTATTTAATAAACGCCCACTATCTACCAGCACTGCAGTAGATGCTGGCATAGTAACAGTTCAATTTATCAATGTAGATAAAATTTTTAAGTTTAGAAAGTGCTTTCACATATTCTCTTATTTAGTTCCCAAAACAACACTATGAAAAAGTATTATCCCTTTTCTAGATGAAGAAAGTGAGACCAGGAAGAAATGTACACAAAGTTACACAACTAGCAAGCTCCAGAGCTGAATCCCAAACTTGATCTTCTCCCTCCAAATCCATCATCCTAGCTACTTTACCTCAAGGCTTTCTCAGTGATTCATCTACATCACACACAATGAATTCTGGCTTAGCATCCCTATACCAGCAAAAAAATAATAAAACATTTGCTCATATGGGCTTTCCTGGTGGTGCAGTGGTTAAGAATCCGCCTGCCAATGCAGGGGACATGGGTTGGAGCCCTGGTCCGGGAAGATCCCACATGCTGCGGAGCAACTAAGCCCGTGTGCCACAACTATGGAGCTCTAGAGGCCGTGAGCCACAACTACTCAGCCCACGTGCCACAACTACAGAAGCCCGCACGCCTACAGCCTATGCTCCAAAACAAGAGAAGCCACCGCAATGACAAGCCCATGCACTGCAACGAAGAGTAGCTCTCGCTCGCCACAACTAGAGAAAACCCACGTGCAGCAACGAAGACCCAACACAGACAAAAATAAATAAATAAAATATTAAAAAAAAAATTTTTTTAATTTGTTCATAAAATTCATATACTTTTTTTCACAGTTTGGAGGGAAAATCACCATTTATCTCTCCCTTAAAAAAAAAAAAGTGGTAGTGTATTCACATCATGATACTTGTCTGAGGTTATACAGAAAAATACTGTCAGAACTCTTTTAATCCCCAGAGCTACATACAGCATGGCATATTTCACTTTTGTACCCCAAAAAGAACTTACTTAGAGAAGAATCAACCAATTCTATCTCTGCTAGTTTATGCTCTTGAAACTAGTTTTACTGTTTATTCACAAATTGGCCTGATGAAACTTACAGATTAGTTTAAAAATGAGTTTGCATGTGTAACACTCACTTTGCTGTACACCTGAAACTAACACAACACTGTAAATCAACTATACTCTAATAAAATTTTTTTTTAATGGGTTTAATCAAGAATGATGAGAACCAGGACCATTTCTGATCTTTTGACAAATGTAATCTAACTCACTTGGAAACAGGACCAGTCAATGAAATTTTTCAAATAAACCTCATTAAGCAGGATGACAGAGAAGAAAGACATAACGGTAGTAAACGCCTGGTGACGACAGCAACACTACAGTCAACACATTCATACCAAGAAAAAAAATTGGGGGAAGTACCGTAT
This sequence comes from Balaenoptera musculus, assembly GCF_009873245.2. Taxonomy (NCBI): domain Eukaryota; kingdom Metazoa; phylum Chordata; class Mammalia; order Artiodactyla; family Balaenopteridae; genus Balaenoptera; species Balaenoptera musculus. The sequence goes on along the minus strand of NC_045793.1, from coordinate 59,425,275 downwards.
ATGTCTGAATGGCAAAAAAAAAAAAAATGGACAGTAATTGTCTAAAATCTCTGATACGTCTCACACTTATAACAATCTTCTACTCTACCAGAGTATCCCAGGGTATTTAAAACTATGGTGGATGTGCTGTCGGGTCAGTTCCCCTGAAGGCTGGAAACTCTGAAGGTGCCTGGGAAGGGAACTAACATTTCCCTAGTGCCTATCATATCTAAGGCCCATGTTAGGCATTTCACACTTAAGACCTCCTTTAATCCTTCCAACACCCTACCTTATTTTTTTTTTAATATATTTTGAATAAAAGGAATGTTTATTTCTTTTTGTACAAGCATCTTCAGGTCTTTCCAATTTTATAGTTTATATTCATACCTACAAGTCTAGATGATTAAGAAAGGAATCCATTTTTAAAGGTTGAAGAGGTTACCCTATCTTAATACATAATACTATCTTCCTTTTACAGATGAGGAAACAGGGTCTCACAGAGATCAATAAACTTGCCCTAAGTAAATGACTATAGTGTGCCACAGAGATGTTTGCAAACATCTGATGCCCAAACCTGTATTCTATTCACTCTACCACAATGCATATTACATAAGGCTTCTCATGCCTTGATTTCTAATTAGGAGAATTATCTCAAGAGACTTGTAAAACATTTCATTCTGTAAGAAACCACGCCTGTGTAACTGGGTCATGCCAAGCTTCTGAAACTTAAGTTGCAAAGAGCAGGGGAGCTTCTCTTTATGATGATGGCTACAAATATCAGGAGAGCTATGTTGTCATGACCCAAATGCAATGGAAAGAAATTACTGGAGAGTTAAAGAAGTCTGTAAGAGACAGGTCAAGACTTTAAAATAAAGGAGTTGGATACTGATTTCGAGTTTCAAGTTAAGCTCAAATTTATTTTTAAATACTGTGTGCCCAGTGCTAGGGACACAACAATAAATAAATCACAATCTCTATCCCCTGAGAGTATCTAGTGAAGGGAACAGCCTCATACTTACAATACAATATGGTCCAGCACTGTGCTAGAGGGATACACAGGGAGTTTGGGGCACCTAGGAGAGATAGGCATAACCCAGTTTGGAGGACAAGAAAGGACTCTGAGTAACACTACTTCTAGGAATCTATCCCACAACAACGCTCACGTGTGCACTAAATACTGGAGAAATGATTTTCCCAAAGTCAAGGAAGCAACTGTGGGCTGGTCATTCATTAAACAGAACATGTTACAGAATTAATGTTTGGTGATATTTCCCCTCAGTAATTTTAGAATTCTTAATTATTTTGAGTTGCTAGGTTACCCTTTGAAATAAATAAATACATGTGTATGTATATATATTTTTCATTCTCTTTGTACTTAGTTTATTATTTTATTAATATTAAACATTTTTAATATTATTTCAGGCTAAAGTACTTTCAAAGATTTTTTTCATATGATCTTTGCTCAGGTTTCCCTGTTTATAAGCCTTCATAAATACGTCCTACACAAATAAGATAGTTCTATTCAAATCCACAGAATAAAGAAGATAATGCATGAACTAAGATAGAAAATAATAGGATGAAAACAGAGAATCCCTTTTTCCTGGACCTCCAGTATTATTAAAAACAAAAAATGTTATTGGTCTAAGCCTGATTTGGTGTTAAAAGCTTTTCCAGGAAAAGGAATAAGAACTGAAATTTTTGTTTAGATATTGAATTAAAGGAAAATGAGTTTAGGAGCTGGAAGAGTCTTAAAAAGATCATCTAATAAGGCTTTCATTTCCAGAAGAGGAAACTGAGGTTCTTAATAAAAAGATCACTCATAGCTAATGATTACTATTAAATTTCAGATTTCTGGGATAATCACTGGGGGAGTGCAATAAGAGCAACTGAACCTTTGAAATGCAATTTAAAAGAAAAGTTCTGTTTTAAAAACTGTACAACAGGGACTTCCCTGGTGGCACAGCGGTTAAGAATCCTCCTGCCAATGCAGGGGACATGGGTTCAAGCCCTGGTCTGGGAAGATCCCACATGCTGTGGAGCAACTAAGCCCATGTGCCATAACCACTGAGCCTGTGCTCTAGAGCCCGTGCACCACAACTACTGAGCCCGTGCACCACAACTACTGAGCCTGAGTGCCACAGCTACTGAAGCCCACATGCCTAGAGCCCGTGCTCTGCAACAAGAGAAGCCACCACAATGAGAAGCCCGCACACCGCAACAAAGAGTAGCCCCTGCTCGACACAACTAGAGAAAGCACGCGCGGAGCAATGAAGACCCAACACAACCAAAAATAAATAAATAAATAAAATTGATTCTTTAAAAAAAAAAAAAAGAAAAAGAAAGAAGACAGCTTATCATGAAGGGCCCATTCTAAAGGCCCTTCACTAGTAATGAGCATAGTCTCCAGGGCAAGACCACCTTGACCACTTGCTGGGTCCACCCATAAACCATAGGCTCCATGCTCAAGGGTGCTGTTTCTAGGCTTCCACTGCTGTAAAGTGACTGGCTATCCTAAGGACTAAATGAATTAACACAGATAAAACCCTATAAGTAGTGCCTTTGCGTGGTGAATGTTAGGTATTTTTATTATCATCGTCATTATAGTGTCCCATGTAAAAACATTTTCTTTACAAACAAAACAAAAGTTTTGTTGCTTCTGAGGTTAAAAATGCTGCTAGTCCTTAATATCAGAAACATGTAACTGAGTATACCTCCCTTCCACTATGATTTATAGGATGTTCAAGATCACATGTGAAGCACAAGCAGAGCAACCAATTCTGCTGATTTACAATCTCCACATTTGGGATCCTCTTTGCTTTATTCCTGATTCTCTATTTTTATTCGGGTTTTTGTCTTCTTGTAAATCACTTGAAATCCTCTGTGTAATACCATGTACAAAATTACCAAAAAAAAAAAAAAATTCTAAAATACTTCTTTTTCAAGTAAGAAACCAATGTGTTTATGTAAGCAAAATAAAATGAAATGGAAAACAGCAGAAAATGTTACTAGAATAGGGATCTAATGAAAAAGAGTATAAAGGGAAAACCCTAGAATTGAGGAGAAAAAATTTGAATATTAAGTGATGGCAATGTGGGGAATTCTATGAAGAGATTTATGGGTGAAAGCAGTCTTAAATGGCAATTTAATAACAAAATGATACATATCAACTAGGGAGTCTGAATCTCACAAAAATTATAACCAGATTACATCTGAAATAAAACCAGATTTAAATTTCTGTTGCTGAAACAGAATCACAAACTTAGTTTTGTTAAAAGAAAAAATTAGTTGATTGTATCAACTCCAACCATACGATGTTTATGCATAACAAAAGACAAAGACAGCAGATTCAAGGGCTCCAATTACTTTCTCACAAGGGAAAAATTACACCTTATAAAAGGAAAACGCTGAAAATATAAATGCAATGGGAAAAAACAAATAAAAGTTACACATAAAATAGTTATGATGATATAAAATCTAAGCAATATATTTCACAATAAATACTTTAAATAAAAAGCATAATCCAGATGAATAAGAAATTTAAACACCACTTCTGTGCACACCCTGACTTCTACAAGGGTACAGTAAGAAGATGCTTGAAATTCAAAGCACCTCCTCCACTGGCTAACAAGTTACATATGCTGTTTAAACAAATAACACCTCAAATATCTGCTCCCCTCCCATAAGCACTGTCATCATTTTGCTGGGATAATGGCAAGGGAAGAACAAATCCCTCCGTGAGCATATGGAGAGATGTCTAAAATATCACCATGCCCAAAGCAAACACTCAACAATAAGTATATGCAATATTACAACCTATAAAAGAAAACCAATTCTCAAAGTTACTGCAAATTAAACAAAGAAATGAGACGGCTTGGCAACCTATCCAAAATGCTATACCAATTTACAGGTAAGACTAATATCCATCATCAGGGCCACGTTACCCAATGGTCTGGTTGAGGAACCAGGCCATTAGATATCTTGAATATCTTCATCTCCTCAAAAGTCAGATAGAAAATGGGACTTCTCTGGTGGTGCAGTGGATAAGACCCTGCGCTCCCAATGCAGGGGGTGGCTTCGATCCCTGGTCAGGGAACTAGATCCCACATGCATGCCACAACTAAGAGTTTGCATGCCACAACTAAGGAGCCCACGAGCCACAACTAAGAAGCCCACCTGCCGCAACTAAGACCCAGTGCAAACAAATAATTTTTTTTTAAGTCAGATAGATAAAAAGAAAAAGAAGATATTGTTATTTATCTAATTTTCTATAAAAAGCAGTTCCTATGAGAGGCATATAGTTCTTTATGAAACCAAACCACTAACGCCATATACTTGTAATTCTAATTAATGCCTAAGGACTCTGGAAATCATGACATATGTTCTTGGAACTAAATTATGGGCAGATGGCTATGAAGTTTCACTCATTCAAAATTAATTAATGAACACCTAATTTGTACCATAGGCAGTGGGGACAAAAAAATTACAAAGACACAGAGCTACCCACCCTTAAGGAGCTCCTAGTCACATAGATTACTTGGTTGAAGCACAGTAACAAAAGGATCTTTAAAAGAAGGTTGTGAGACGGAATACAAATGAATATCCTAGAGATTTAAGGGGTTAGGCTGAGCAAGCACTCAAACACTTGTTTGATTGTTGATCCACTGGTAATGCACAGCATACTTATACTCAAGAACCTACAGAGGCTAGGAATAAAAAACGTTTCCTCAAGTGGTAAGGAATATTCCTTCAATTATGAAGAAATCCCTAGGTGGTTACAGAATAGAGACAAAGTAATTAAACTAAATTTTACTCAGGTGACTTTACCTGGGGGCTCCGAGCACCCTAATCTCACTATACCTCACTGCTTTGCCCTATGATGCTACTCTTCAGCTCATCGGAGTTCCTCAGGGTAGAGGACCTGAGCCCACTGATTTTCAAATATAAGCACACAGCATGAGCCACACTGGCACTGTGTGCAATACAGTTGAGAGAAGGGAGGAGAATGACTCCCACTTCACATTCTATTCTGATCTCTCTGCCTGTCTACCTAAATTCAGTGATGACTTAAGCACTTTGATACTTTACATGCTTCAGTGGCATTTCTGCAAATGGTTCAGAATATTTTAACTTCACCTTGGAGCAGCCTGCAGTTAAAACCTGAACCATAATAAACTTCTCTCTGTTAATCTGCTTGTAAATTTGCCCATTTCCACAGTGTAATCATGGCAAACTATGTTCCCAGAGAATTTCTTTCAGTTTTGAAGTTTGATAATGTAACTATTCTTAATAATTAAAGCACTGAAATTTTGCTACATGATGACAAGACACTATATATGCTATATACATACATATGCATAGAGATGTGGATATATGTATATAGCCAAAGACAATTTGTGTGTGTGTGTTTTATAGTCAAAGTTAATTCTTTCATGATTAATCATATAGTCACATATTCTGTCACTTAGTGCTATTCTATAGATATATACTGCATTCCTGACCGTCTGTTTCACAGTTATGTGACACCAGTCACAGAGGAGATCAATTCGTAAAATGTATATGAATCAAAACCCTATTACCTTTCCTGACAAAGCATATGTCCCAGGTAGATCGGAATCTGTCTCCATCTTTGTAAATGAATAGCAGTATAAAAAAAGATGTATCAAAATTATCATTGGTAGAGTAGGTGGTTAATTTAATTCATGAACTGTCATGATGAGTCCTACCATTCCCCTTTCCCTTCCTCTCAAACACTCCTACCTATAATTCCAAGGTCAAATGCTATGAATACATATTCTCTCAATTTTAACATAGGACTAAATTTAACCTCTAGAATTAGCTCTACAAAACTTTGCCTCAGTTCTAATAAACTTAATAAACACTAAATTCACACCTCAAAACAACATTTACAAAAGTAAGAGGTCTGACTATTTACATAGCAAATTAGAATTATATAATAAAGGCTTGAAATTTTATAGCTACAAGGGACTTCTAGATATAAAAATCATCTAGTCCAGCATCTTCATTTCAGAGAATTCAAGTATGGAGTTGGTACCAATCCAATCTTGTTGACATAACTTACAAAGTCATAAGGCAAAATATAACAATACAAAATCCAAAGCGCCTTTAGGCTGGTAAATACTGCTTTGTTTAAAAATAATCATAATCATAATCCATTCTTTCTAAAGAACGGCAAGTAGCGCTATCTCTAGCCACTCCTGAGATAGAAAGGCTTAAGCACAAGCATTTGCCAACTTATTTTATACAACAGCAAAGAAAACTAAACTTGTCCTTAAAACTGGCTATGCCCAGCCCAACACTGACCTCAAATGAAGTAAATGCCAAGAGCCAGGTCAGTGTAGGTTCAACAGCAAAAACTCCCTGAAGACGAAACAGTCATGGAAACAGCCACTCCTATCCAAATACCTTAACAGGCAAACATTCGTACACATAGAAGTGGTATTTTAAGAACCCACAGTCAGTCAAATTCATGCAGAAAAATCCCTTAAAAGGAACATTTATATTATTACGGTGTTGGTTAATATACCTAATATTTGCATAAACTTACATTGTGTGTTCTCTCTATTCATTTTCATGACTAATTTTAGTATTTTTATAAGGTGACATCTGTTTCCAGGAATAAAATCTCACCTAAAACATTAGACCAATAGGAAAAAGATTTTAATTTACAATGACCTGTCAAAAGATTATTCTTCAAATCAACTGGAGAATCAACTCCTAATATACTGGAGTATATTAGGAGTTACACCAGAATACCACCTGAACCTCACCATGCCTTCAGAAAAGAAAACAAACACAACATCTTACTGATGAGCACTTATTTTTGCAATGTAAATGAAGATTGAAAGAAATACTAATTCGGTCTACTGCTTAGAATGATATTCATGTACATTACTCTGGAGGCTTTGTTTGGGATCATTACAGATTCAATATACCAGAGGGCAAAATACTACAGCTAGAAAAATCTGCAAAGGAAAAAAAGAAAAAAAACTTCCAGCTGACCATGCAAAGTAATTCTACAGAACATAACAGCAGTCTGCATACTTGACTATCTTGGATAGATATATTAATAATCTAGGCTTAACTTGCAATATACTGACAGCTAGGCACGGCACTGGTTCTTTTAGGCCCTGAAATCTGATTCCAAATCTGCCACCAACCTTATACACAACTGTGACTTACTACTACATATTTTAAATGGTACAATAATACTAACCTACTTTATCAGAAATAAATATTTGTCAATATCTTTACATTTCTGTACCTCTCTTACCTTCCCTGAGTAGAAGAGCTCTCCCCCAGTCTCAATCCATAAATACCACCAGCTTTCCTCAGAATTACTCAGTTTGGTACTTCATCTAGCAACCCACCAGGAAGGTTGTTAAACCTTTACACTTCTTAAAATCTTTCTAATCTTGTTGGAGATTTCTCCAAAGCACTATTTCTCAAACTCTCTTCCTCCAAAATGTGGGCCTGCCCCATCATGCTGCCTCCCACCACTCTCATCAGGTCTAACCCCTTATTCTTTTTTTTTTTTTTTAATTTATTTAATTTGTTTATTTTTGGTGCATTGGGTCTTTGTTGCTCCGTGTGGGCTTTCTCTAGTTGTGGTGAACCGGGGCTACTCTTTGTTGCGGTGTGTGGGCTGCTCATTGAGGTGGCTTCTCTTGTTGCAGAACACGTGCTCTAGGCACGTGGGCTCAGTAATTGTGGCTCACCAATCATTCACCAATCTCTGGATATCAGGCCAGGGCCTTCCCTTTGAGTTTAGGTCTGCAGATTAACAATCAGCATTATCTTTCTGCATAATGCACTGGCTATGACGGCCAGTTTGGCTTTCTTAAAGTGTACCAAAAACTTAAAAACACATGAAAAATAATTGAAGTAGTCAATCTTTTTAGATTATTTGTTCAGTTTTATTCATCCATATCACCCTCATTTAATTCAACAGCAAGATTTCTAAGTGATCCCTTTATCAAATCTTTCCAAAGAATTCAATTTACATTTTTATTTTAAAAAAAACTTTCTTTCACACTCATATTTCATCAATTTACATAATATTCAATTAAATACACATTTAGAAAGACAAGAAGTCGGCAAAAAAAACAGGTTTAGAAATGTACATAACCGGGCTTCCCTGGTGGCGCAGTGGCTGAGAATCTGCCTGCCAATGCAGGGGACATGGGTTTGAGCCCTGGTCTGGGAAGATCCCACATGCCGTGGAGCAGCTGGGCCCATGAGCCACAATTACTGAGCCTGCGCATCTGGAGCCTGTGCTCCGTAACAAGAGAGGCCGCAATAGTGAGAGGCCCGCGCACCGCGATGAGGAGTGGCCCCCGCTTGCCGCAACTAGAGAAAGCCCTCGCACAGAAACGAAGACCCAACACAGCCATAAATAAATAAAATAAATAAATAAATAAATAAAGCATGACACAAATTAAGCAATGTGAATACCATCAAGCTTTAAAAAAAAAAGAAATGTACATAACCACTCACAGTTAGCCTACAACTCAATATGGCAGGATGATGGTGGAGGCATTCTAAAGAACAGTCTTTGAGCCAGAATCACTCAGATGGGCATTAGTCAGCACAGTTTGTCAAGCAATTGGAAAACATCAGCTAGCCCAGAAAGTAGGTTAAATAGAAGTTGGCTGAAAGCTTCTTAGATAAATGTTTACTGAAAGAACACAAGGAATGAAAGAGAAAGCATGGAGAACCAATGAATTTCCTCCAACCTTCCATAACCACTCATAGGAGGGAAGAACTACAGCAAAATGATGAGGTCATCCATCCCTCAAAGTTCTTCAATGACTCCCCATAGTTTGCCTTTAATTTCCAATGCCTTAGTATACAAATACTACCTGCCCAAAATCTTACCCTACACACACACACACACACACACACACACACACACACCCCTACTGTTCCTCCCGTTGTTCTGATTTATTTGCAGTTATCTCAAACATGCTTTTCCCTGGACTTAAGATGTCCCACTTCTCTAGCTAATTCTTAGTCATCTTTAAAGTTTCACGTATCACTTCCTCTAAAAATCTCTCCCTTATGATACTCCTCCTCCTAAAGAAGGTAGACACCCTTGCTCGGGAGCACGTCTGCACCCTGTTATATGTAGGTGACAATGTGAACTGGCTGCCTTGGGTCAGTCCTAGGTTATGCCTGTTGTCTCAGCATAAATATTGGCAGCACTCATTTCACTATTAAAAAGAGTCCCAGTCTGATAATAAACTAAATGGGCACCCTAGACATTGTACAATACAAAGAAGATTAAGCAATGGTCTATGCTCTCATTTAAAAAAAAAAAAAAAACACATACACTCAGACTATCCCATTTCTCAAATATGTGTAATTATTATTCACCCCGTTTTTATCCTGAAAAGAGTCACATTTGGACAATAAATGATAAATGGTTGTCTTCTGTATATACCTATATACATTACAATACCATTCAATGTTTTCTTCTCTATCTCCTTCACAAGACTATAAATGTCTTGAGGAGCAAGGGCTTATTTATCACAATATCCACACAGCAGAGCCCAAGCTCAATACATATTAAGTATATTCAATAATGTTTGTTGACTGTTACCAATCAATTCAGAATACAATCCTTCTCTAAATAGCTGCAGCATAACCCGTTATTTATAAACAGCTGACTAAGTGATTTATTAACCTTGACTTACGCCCATACAGTAGTTATAGAATGTTATAATCATATTAATCTCAAAACAAAGAATATCATCACCAGTAATAACATAGCATTTGACATACTGACTCAATTCATTCACATAACATGATGAACTCTCATATTATCATATATTCTTAACAACATCACTAGCATTAAAAGGTAATTTTTACAGAACACTTTTTTGTGCCTCCAGAAATGCACATAAACCCTAAAAAGTAGTTATTGTATTTTTATTTAAAAAGAAAAATGCAGAAAACAGCTTAGCAATTCTCTTTCTTAGAGTGCCATTAAAAGCTACTTCTGCCTGGGGAAAATGATATACATTTCGTACATAAACAAATTTACAAGAACAAGCAAAGCCATTTCATATTTTAGCCTAATAACAACTGTTAGACATCTTCCACATAACATAATTCATGGAGAAAACATACAAGCAACATACAGGCAAAAAATATGATTTGAAGACCTTGGATTATTTGTTCCCATGTAGTTTATTACTAATTACTTAAAAGCACCAAGAAAAATGGAAAACTGTTTTTCTGGATAAATAAAAGTCATACTCAGCAAGAGCTTGATCAGAGAATGAGACCACTGGCTACCAAAATACGTATAAAATTATAACTTAGGTCTGGAATTAAAACCAAGGACATTTCTAAAATCAGTATCAAGGGGGTGGGGGTAGAAGTGATCCAAAAAGGTAATTCCTCTCTAATCACTGAAAAGAACGAAAGAAACCACATTTTAATAAACAGGTCAGGCAATAAAAGGTGGGAAAGAGACTAAACTGTAAGAAATAATTCAACTGCCTTCTTTAATTAAATTTTCAATAATTTTCATGAAAGAATATAGATATATTCACAGACTCAAGTTACCAAAGATGTGGCAAATTACTGCAGTTTCTAAATAAGTAGCTTTACAACTTTCATATGGAGCCCAATTTTTATATTATCTTGCAACTAATTACAAGCTTGGGCAACCATTCAAAGCAGAAATAAAGTTAAAGCAAAATGAATACTCTCCCCCTTTAACTTTCACAGCCATATCTCATGCAACCATACTTTAATAACTGCTTCTGGTTACTTATAAACTGTCATTATCTTACCAGGCAATAGACTGAGATTTTCCAAATGAAAGAGAGCACAACAGCTTCAGTAAGCCAGAGCAGGGGCCAGAAAAGATGACAATCTGTAATGGAATCACTCAGCTTTCATTTATAACTGCTAACTTGAAGGATTTTACCTATAAATAAATTATACAATCATTATACATGTACAAATATTATCCCATCATCCCAACTTGGACCTTCAGATGTGGGGAGAGTGAACAGGAAAGGGGAAGGAGCATGGGTGACGGACATCAAAGATTACTAACACTGATTATGTGCCTACTATGTGCCAGGCAGTGTGACAGTCCTGGAGACACAACCATAAAACAAAGTCCCTGCCTTTAAAGTTTAAACAAACTTTCTTAAGAAGATCATATGTCAGCAGGATCTGAATCCAGGTCTGATTCCAAACCATGTGGTCTTTTTTCTACTACTGTTGCTACTACTAGCTACATACTGTCCCAAAAGGAAGAACCCCTTTGGCAGGTTTTCTAAGAATGACAGGGGCAGAACAACTCTTCCACTAAGGTGTGTGGGGAAATTGAGGGTTTTTTTCCCCTGAAACAGCTTCAGAGGGTACAACCAAATAAGAAAACCTGCTTGTGATAGTTAATTTTATGTCAACTTGGCTGGGCCATGGTGCCCAGATACTTGGTCAAACATTATTCTGGATATTTCTGCAAGGATATTTTTTCTAAATTATTTATTTATTTATTTATTTTTGGCTGCATTGGGTCTTCGTTGCTGTGCACATGGGCTTTCTCTAGTTGCAGCAAGCGGGGGCTAGTCTTCGTTGAGGTGCACGGGCTTCTCAATGCAGTGGCTCCTCTTGTTGTGGAGCATGGGCTCTAGGCACGCGAGCTTCAACAGTTGTGGCACACAGGCTCAGTAGTTGTGGCTTGCGGGCTCTAGAGTGCAGGCTCAGTAGTTGTGGCGCACGGGCTTAGTTGCTCTGCCGCATGTGGGATCTTCCCGGACCAGGGCTCGAACCCGTGTCCCCTGCATTGGCAGGCAGATTCTAAACCACTGCGCTACCAGGGAAGTCCGTGCAAGGATACTTTTGATTGAGATTAACATTTAAACTGGTTGACTTTGAGTAAAGCAGCTTGCCCTCCATAATGTGGGTGGGCCTCATCCAATCAGCTGAAGCCCTGAATAGAACAAGACTGACTTCCCCTAAGCAAAAAGAAATTCTCCAGCAGACAGCCTCTGAACTTACACCCTGGGTCTCTAGCCTGGGTCCTTCCCTAGGTCTCCACTTCGACAGCTTTTAGACTTAAATTGCAACATCAGTTCTTCCCTGGGTCTCCAGCCCACCAGCCCACCCTGCAGATCTTGGACTTGCCAGCCTCCATAATCATGTGAGCCAAATCCTTAAACATCTCTATTTCTATCTTTCTCTTTCTCCCTCTCTCTCCCAATATCTATCTATACACACATATACACACATACACACATACACACATCAGATTGGTTCTGTTTCTCTGGAGAACCCTGACTAATATATTACCTAAACATTAAATACATGACATGGAAAAAAGACAACTAAAAAAGTATTTTGTATCAATATTTGCAGCTTATTTCCACCATCCTCCAGTGAGAGGGATCAACTACTCAGTCAATGATTCATTTCTAGATTAAGGGTAAGAATTTCACAAAACAGTAAGTGCCAAACCCAAGTAACTTCAAACTAAAACTTATAATTGCTACTTCTACAAGTGGAGCAATCTACTGAGAGCTCTCTAGTTCCTTAAATATATTACTCACAGAACTCATTATTCAGAGAAGGAACCAGCAATATAAAAATTCCACAAGCATCACAGTCCCCAATGGAAAAACACAAGTCTCTTCTCAAACTTGGTTGAGTACCTAATAATGTTGCCCTCTTTCCTTTAAATAATACTTACAATTATGTAGGTAGTACATATCTAAGTAGTACTATTATAAATTCAGTATTCAATAAAGTACAAATAGAATTTATTAGCCATATCACAGTAAGGTTTAAGTATACTTAATAAAAAATGATAATGCAGCACCAGATTATATAGTAAGGCAGTTTAAAGGACTTCACCAGAACTTATAAAATGCTGTAATTGCTTAAAACTGTAAGATTTATCAGCTGATCTAATTAGGCCAAAAGCAACACTTTAAAATTCTGATTTCAGAAAACTCTGCCCCCCCAAAAAAATATTTTTCTTATCATTTATATACTTCAGCATTGTCTACCAAAACTTTTCATAGGTGCAACACTATCCAGTGCATGAGGGTGACTGACCCTTTGACGCTAACTAAAAATATTATATACTACCATATACTCTAATCATATATCAAATCAATCTTTTCAGCTAAAACTTTTGTTAAGAATAACAACAGGAAACTACATATTGGCTGGTGTTTTAGAAAACATATTCAAAAGGGTGCTGTGGAGACCTAGGACACAAAATCCCATTTTTAACTGAGTGCATGCAAGTGTTTTCATAGGATTACATACAAGCAAGATACTGAACTTGACATCTCTACTCTCAGCTTCTGAAAGACAAAGCCTGTTAAGGCTCAATAATTTAATAGACCCAAAAGAAAGACGTGATCTCACAAGGGAGAATTCTTAGGCTTTCTTTAAACAAATATGTATTATTTTGAGTAAGACTATGCATTAAAATAGTTTTCACTTCAGATCCAAAATATATGTCCAGTTTTTAAAAGCACATTTTAAGTAACACGTTAGGATATCATACAGACAACAGCAACTCAAAGAAAATATCTAACACCTATGCAAGTATTATCATCATAATTTAAAATTCATTAGAAAGTCCTGCCCCACATAATACTTACAAGCTTAGCCACAAATATGGGATCAATTTTACCAAGGATTAGAAAGTACGCACTTAACGAATTCAACTGTCAAAAGTTCATTTTCTTAAACCAACACCTTCTTCAGTATTCCAAAAATTTATACCCCAAAATTTTTCTCTGTGACCTACTGATCTCCAAAGAAAATTACATTAAAAATTAATTATTAGAATCGCAGACAGTATTTTTTAAAGTTTTTGTCAACTTTAGAGTTGTTAGGGACTTCCCTGGCAGTCCAGTGGTTAAGACTCTGTGCTTCCACTGCACGGGACGTGGGTTTCATCCCTGGTCAGAGGAACTAAGATCCTGCATGCCACGTGGCACGGCCAAAAAATTAAAAATAAATAAAATAAACAAACAAAAAAAGAGTTGTTATTGCTGATCCTTCCAAATGTGTCCCCTGTTTCTTTTTCTTTATAATTAAAGTAATATATGATCATTGTAGAAAATTTAGTAAATCTAGAAAAATTAAAATAATTTTATAAACATCACCTTTATTCTCTGCATCCAGAAATTACCAGAGTTAACATTTTGCTATATGCACTTTCAGTCTTTGCTCAGTCTTTTAGTTTTAAAACTAAAACTGTGTGGGCTTCCCTGGTGGTGCAGTGGTTAAGAATCCGCCTGCCAATGCAGGGGACACAGGTTCAAGCCCTGGTCCGGGAAGATCCCACATGCCGCAGAGCAACTAGGCCTGTGAGCCAAAACTACTGAGCCTGTGCGCCTAGAGCCCATGCTCCGCAACAAGAGAAGCCACTGCAATGAGTAAGCCCACGCAACGCAATGAAGAGCAGCCCCCACTCGCGGTAACTAGAAGAAAGCCCGCGCGCAGCAACAAAGACCCAACGCAGACAAAAATAAATTTAAAAAAAAAAAAAAAAAACTATAACTGTCATAAAAATGCATATTAAATATCTAACCAGTCTTTTTATCCTATAGTATATTGCAAAATATTTCTCATCTTTAAAAATTTTAGAAAACATGATTTATAACAGCTTTATCTTATTACACTATATGTATGTGTGTGTGTGTATATATATATATATATATATATATATATATATATATATATATCATAATGAATTTAACCATTCCCCTATTATTGAATATGTGAGTTCTTTTAACTTTCTACCAAGACAAATAACACTTTGATATACTCCTTACTAACAATCATTGACAAAAAAAGGCAGTAAACAACACCCAGAATTCATATCCAAAAATTGCCTGTAAACACAAGAAAACATTCAACCTCACTAATAAATCAACATAATACATAGAAATTATGAGAAACCTAATAAGCTGAAAACTATAAAGCATATATATAACACCAAGTGCTAGTACAGGGATTGTGAGAAAACCATTCCAGTGCAATGCTAATTATAAACTAATAAAATCTTTCTGAATAATAATTCAGGCTGTGTGTATCAAAGGCTTTAAAATATTTTAGGAATCTATCCTAAATAAATAATCATAGATAATTCTAGATGCTGACCAAAAAATATAGGGTTAATTCCCTTTCGACGTTAATTTAACATTGAAACAAAACATAACGTGATATGCACATGTATCAGAAGTCAATGAAGACCTGATCTATATTATTATCATTCTTGTATTCCGCTTTCCCTATTGTATCATAGATTTTCATTTCTGGTCCAGCTTTTATGTTTCATAAGATTTGTGTGTTTGTTTTAATGTTCAGTGCTCAATCTTAAAATTTCTAAGAGGAAATGTGTGCTTTGGGCATTCATATGTTAAAACCGATGCACAACTTAAATTACTGCATTTTATTACTCTACCTACAGAATAAACTTTTAAAAATAATTACGTTCTGGGAATTTCCTGGCGGTCCAGTGGTTAGAACTCCACACGTCCACTGCAGGGGGCATGGGTTTGATCCCTGGTTGGGGAGCTAAGATCCCGCAAGCCGTGCAGCCCGGCCAAAACATCATAATAATAATTACGTTTTACATATTGGTGCACAAGATGATAGTCAAACACCCTATAGCAAGTTTTGCCTTTCCTCTGAGGAATGGTTTCTTTTAATTTTTTTTATTGAAGTATAGTTCATTTACAGTATTACATTAGTTTCACGTGTACAACATAGTGATTCAATATTTTTATAGATTGTGCTCCATTGTGCTCCAAGTTATTACAAAATAATGTCTATATTTTTCTATGCTGTACAATATAACTTCCTTCCTTACTTATTTTATACATAAATAAGTTTGTATCTCTAGCAATGGGTTCTTTTAAAAAAAATACAATAGTTGATTCATAATGAAAAGTGTGAATTTATGTCTGTTTCTTTCTTATAAAACAACTTTTCACATCCATTTTATCTGAAACAAGTGCTTAGTAAAAAGAACCCATCAATACAGCGCTGACTCACAAGTAGACCTTAAAAACCAACCAATAAACCTGTTTTTCTCCCTTCTCTATTGAGGTCCCTTACAGTGAAGGAAAACTCTTCAAAAGCCTGAATAGGCACCTTTCACTTTGAGTACTATTTAAAATCCCTGTATCAAGATTAGACAAATTTTCCAGTATGAATGTACCCTCCACGAAGCTCTATCCTGACATATGTTCTGAAAGAAGAGAAGTAAAAAGCAACTTTTGGAGGAGAGATCTGAAGTGGAAGAAAGAGAAAGGTCCCCCTCACTGGACCGTGATAGACTCAAGGCACAAAGCCATGCAGTTTCTCAGGGTCATACCAGTCTAAAAGTATCAAGGGAGAAACACCAAATACCTACTCTGGAAGCCTCTCACCTGGACTCTCCCAGGTCACCATTCTGTTTATCTTTCTGACCCTTGTCAACCACTACGTGTCCCAACCTAGCCCAATGTATTTCATCTGGCACAGAAAATAATGTGGAAGATTAGCTTTCCCCAGAACAAAATTCATTCATTATCTGACTTAAAAAAAAAGAGAGAAAGAGGATAACATGTCTGTGAGCCGGTCCATTTAAAACCACTTTTCTTCACACATAAATATATATGGAATAGTTTTGACTGTACAAATTATTTTTTTTTGGTCCCTCTGAAATACATTAAATAAGCAACAAGACTTTGGTCCTCCTAAAATATAAAATTTCCAAATATCTTTATACTCTGCCTGTTTAATTGTCCTTTTTGTAAGGATAGGGGCCTGAGAAAGAGAGAGCAAGTTTGGCTAAAAAATTGGGAATCATGCAAAAGGTTATCAATATCTCAATCGTGTTGAACAGTGCTGTGAAGCTATTTCCAGAACAAAAGTGAGTGAAGCAATTAATATGTCAGCAACTATATTACAAAACATTTCTTTCTTTATTCTTAGGTTCCTCAGCAAGGTGTTTTAATATATAGTTCAAGCCACACTTTCAAAAGTCGAGTTGCTCTAAAAGCCACTCTATCAAAATGTACTCCCTTGGATTTAATCTTTTAATCATCTTAAAGTTTCTATTATAATCTATAGCATATATAACATTCCCAAGAGCAATTTAATATAACTTCTTCATTTTGATATTTCAACAAAAGATGTTCAAATTTTTCCCTTTGAAATAACAGCACAAATATTTATGATAATGGTACTGTACAAATATGTTTAAGAGATAATCAAGATAACAAGAGGTTAAAGCTAAGAAGAGGTCTTAGTGATAAATTACAAGTAAGAGAGCCTCAATTACGAATAAGAAAACCAAAGCCTCAAGATGTAGATTTGTCCAAGTTTACAGAATATCAAGAAACTTTTGGTGTTACTTTCATTATCAGTTAATAATATTTAACAGTGATGTATATAATATACTTTAGTTGACAATGTGTAATAAATTAAATAAGTGCCTGCCCAAAATGACTTATCTCATACATGGTTATATTATAGATAATAGCAAGTATGGCATATAAAATCTATATTGAAGTACTGAAGGAGGAGGAGAACTTTTAAAATAAAGAGTGAAGTTTGTCCATGAACAATTCCAATCAACATAAAAGAATAATGAAAGCAAGAACATAAGAGCAGTAGGATGGAAATAAGCATCAGGTCATTACAAAAGGGCAAGGGTCTCCGCATGCTAGAAAAGACCAATGTAAAGATGAAAATTGGCATTAGCGCTTTTGTGCCTTTAAAGATACACTATGCTGAAGCAATCACTTAGCTTCATCAACAGCAATTTCAGATTATGTGAAGAAAAGTGCAGTGTCCCAAGGTAGGGAGTGATTCTAACCATCCTCTTTGCCCCGTACACTATTCTTCCTCAGTTAACAAATATGCTCATCCCTTTCTGGATCCTGCTGTTACTTCAGCTTCCTGTCTTCCTTCTCTCCATGAACTGCATTAACAGGCAGGCAGCATTTGTTGTCCCCACATTGCCACTTCATCTTAAGACCATGTCACCATCCAAAAATTCCTTTATCCTTGCTCTCTAGACCTTCCTAAGATCTGCTGCCCTCATGGTATCTTAAATTTTAACATATCTCACGCCAAACTCATTGCCTCTCCTACACTCCCTTTAAAAAGCATGCTCCAGATCCCATTTATATGAAATGTCCAGAAAAGGCAAATCCACAGAGACAGAAACTAGATTAGTGTTTGCCAGAAGATGTGGGAAGAAGGGGAATTAGGAGTGACTGCTATCAGGCACAGGGTTTCTTTCTAGGGTGATGGAAATATTCTACAATTAGGTAACAGTGCTGGTTGCACAAAATAGTGAATATACTGAAAACCACTGAATTGTACACTTGAAGATGGTGAATTTTATGTTACTTGAATTTTATCTTAATAGAAAATTGCCAACTAAAAACAAATGAAAATAAGCAAATATATGAGCACACGCACACACACACCATGTCCCTCCTTCTAACTTCCCTTCTGCCTTGCGAAATAATAAACTCCCCATAAGTGGAATTTTTCAAGCAGAAGCTGAATGATCATCTGTCAGCAACATGCTATTGAAGGGCTAACTGAAGTGAGTGGGGAAATTACACTAGATTACCCTTAAGTATTTTTCATCTTTAAGTTTCTATGTCACAAACCAAGAGGAAGAGATTAGAACCAGGGAAATTTTTTAAAGTGACCAGAAAGAAAAAATGTGAAGCATTACTTGACAAAGCATTATTCTATTCAAAATGAAAACAGCAGAATATGATGACGCAAAAGAACAAAAATGAAATAGATCCAAAAAGGAAGAGCATAGGAAATTAAGAAAAAATATTAAGTAAATTAGATAACAGCACAAAAATCAAGAAATGATATTCAGAGTTTAACAATATTTGTTTTGTTTATACAGAATTTATCCTGTATCTAATTGTATTTTTCTATAGAAATTCTGAAGCCTTTTTCTTTTTGAGTGGTGAAGAAGATGTTAGAAAAAAATCTAATGCAGATGAGATTTAAATCAAATTATTGCTGACTGGCATGTGACTAGATTAATAAAGTGAACAATGTATGGATGACATAATAGAAAGTTATTTTCCCCCAAATTCAGCCTCTTGTCTTTAAAGTCCATTACCCCAACACTAGGATTCTTTGTGAGGAAATTTAGAGGGGAAGAAAAAATATTGTTGATGATACAAAAAGCAAGAAACTTTAAACCTTTCTACTACGAATAAATGCCAGCAAACATCTATAATAGTCTGCTGTCCAAAAAAATCTCTTTTAAATACTAAATGACTAATGTTCAGTGAAAAGAAAAAGAGGTAGACCCACGCGGTATTAGAAAAGGGGTCATTCAATAACTATTCATTATTTGATTTTACACAGTACATTAAAATATTTGACTTATTTACCTGGTTATAAACCATAATTTATAAACCATCAAATTTTAAAAGGAAGTTCAATTTAAATGTTATCCAAATAAAAGCAAGCTATATAAAAGATGATGCTTCTTATACTCTCTCTAGAAGTTTTTAAATTTAGGCTTCCAAAAGAATGAGAGAAATGGAATTTCTGAGTCTATCAAGAACTTCCTCCTCCTGTCCTTTTATAATTAAAAACTTACACCACACAATGAGTCTAGGATATGACTTTTTAATGACCCAAACTCCTTATGAATTTAGGGCTCATAATTCACTTTGGTATCCAGAAACAGAGTGCTTCATGCACTTTACAAATTTACACCTGTTTCATCTTCAAAGAATATTATCCCATACAGCCAGCTACAGCAGACCCGTCTGGACAGCAAATCTGTTAAGTGAGCTTCCCCAACATTTCGTTACAAGCCCCTTTCAGAAGCCAGAAGGTTATACTTCAAAATCATATTCCAAATAGTGATCTGTTGACCAGCAGCATCAGCACCAACTTGAGAGCTTGTTAGAAACGCAAAATCTCACCCCAGATCTACTGTTTGAGAGTTTGCTATATTGCCTGAGAATATTAAATTCTGTTATAAAGGTCAAGAAAACAAATGGAATGGATGAAACTCTAAGAAGTGAGAATCACTGATGGTAAGTAAGCTAATACTCAGAGACTCAGTTAAGTATAGATAATGAGAGCTTGTAAGGCCAAGACAAAAGTTACAAGACATGTTAAAAATAGGTAAGTTAGTAACCTGTAAGACATTCCAAAATAGAAAATATTGTGGAACAAACAAGAGATTTACTTGTAGATAGAGAGGGGTGGAAAGCCCAAGTCATTACCATACCATCTCTGGTCTGACAGCTATGCCATCTCCACATCAGCCACCCAGTATGATCCTATTCTGGACCCACAGGTGCTCTAACCAAGAAATGCAAATAACACCCATGGCTCATCAGCGGGAAAACTGGCAAAGCTACAGCTGTATCTAAGTGTACTTGTCCCCACTCTCTTCCATACAGCA
Source organism: Balaenoptera musculus (assembly GCF_009873245.2). Lineage (NCBI taxonomy): Eukaryota > Metazoa > Chordata > Mammalia > Artiodactyla > Balaenopteridae > Balaenoptera > Balaenoptera musculus. Next base: position 59,404,832 of record NC_045793.1, on the reverse strand, counting down.
AGTATGTATCCCAGGAAGTATGATGCCCAGGGCATCATGAGTCTGTGGAGTTCTTGCTCAAATATCAACTCTAGTCCTCACAACCACACCATCAATGGGAAAGGCTGATACGAAAGAGAGAGGGACAGGACACATGAATTCTGTGTACCCAGGACTCAGGTAGTGTGGTCCTTCCTTCCAATCTCTTTTGCACCTTAAGTGTGTTAACTTACCCCGCACTGCTTTCCTCTTGCTTCTGGCTGTGTGTTTTAAACTAATTTGATAAATCGTGTGATTCAAGCACTTTAATGTGGTTGCTGAGCCTATCTATTCCATACCTCCAGGATAGCTAGCAGTGTACTTGGAGGCTAACCATTGCATCAAGGTAATTTCCTACAAAACAACTACTGAATAAGAAATATGCATTTTAAAAGGTCCCCAGGTGATTGATATGCAAATTCAAGTTTAGAAGCACTGAGCAGGACTGTGAGAAAGGGAAAGCTGCACAAAGACAGAAATTTGGATTTCAGAACTATGCTCAGAACACCATCCTGAATAAAAGGCCTCGTGTACCCCCTGACAATAACTCAGAGCCCCAAAAGAAGGAGAGAATGCTAAGAAACCCATTTTCAACAACTATCATGTAAGTCTCAGAGAAGCATTGCTGCCCTTGGTGACTCTCCTTTGAACTCCAGCTCTGTAAAGCTTGAGGCAACTTGAGAAAACACACAGAAAAGTATAGCATTATGTATCCCAACATTAACCCAGGAATTTCATCTTGCTGGGAATTAGGAAAATAACCTTTTTCAGATATGCTATGTTTCAAGAACACCAATCCAAAGGACATAAGGTCACCAAAAACAGAAAAAGAGTCATGACTTCCTTAACAAGATTGCAGTGATGATCTTAGAAAGATCATCCAAGAACAGACTTGAGCAGAATGACCTAAGAAGTGACCTTAATGGGCTGTACACCTCCCACCGACCACCGGTTCCTGACTTGATCAGCTCCAGTCATTTTATGTATTTATTACATTTGCATTGTTCCTGACACATAGTAAGGGCTCAATAAATGTTCTGAATTAATAGAAAAAATAATTTTAAATGTCACCCTTTCTATCTTTGATTTATCTAAGACAAATTTAATTCAATTCCTCGGTTCTGAGAAATTCCTGAGAATGAAGGTATAATTCCACATCTCAAATTAGCATCTTCCTAACACTCCCTCATTCCATATCTCGAAGTTGGATTTTACATTTTCTATTATTAATTCCATTCTAACTTTCCACGACACTATGAAACACATTAACCTATCCACTAAGAAACGATCTGACCATTTCTAAAAGTCACCAACAATTATACATAAGGGATATACTACACAGGAAAGATCAGATATTACTTTGATATTTTTCTAGGTCCAGACTTAAGACATCTTAGGGAAATATCTATTTAAAACATCTATAGAAGAACTGAAATAGAAACTGAGGACATGGTCTCACACACACAAGATCTAAAACAAAAGACCAAAAGTGTTGAGAATGTTTACTCTAGAAGAATAAGGTGAGACTATCGGGAAAAGAATGCAAAAGTTCTAAAAATCATTTCTGTAAGGAATATGCTCCCTATTACTTCTGAAATAGGGAATGTGTTTAAGTTTCAAAGGAAAAGATTTACGTTGGAAATCATAACTTCCATTCCATAAATAAATATTTATAAAAAGAATAAGGAAACACACATAGGGAATGGCTGAGCATATTCCCTTCCAAATGATCTACCAAATCATGTTCACTCCATGCATTTAGTATAGCCAAGAACAGTTAAAGTACTCATAGGACATTAGACACTTCAGCACAGGTTTTTACACTGTGTTTCATGGGTTTTAAATACCATGTGTTTAAGAATTGACTCTACAGGCTCACAGAGGAAAGAGGTAACCTTATAGATTTTTGTGTCCTCTGCAGCTAACAGCATGAGAACAGACATATGATAAGCCTTCAATAAACACTTACTGAATTTAATTATTACCACTCTCTGAGGCAAAAATCTTAACTGGAGAATAATCTAAACACTACCATCATCACCACCACCAGTAGAAAAGTAGCACTCAAAATTTCCAAGTGAATCCACTTCCATGTTAAACAACGGGAACAAGAAAGAGTAACTGTCTTATTCATTACAAAGGGCTAAGAATGAATCTTCTGTTTGCAAACTTAATCCACTCCAGCTAGTACTGTTAACTGCCCACTAAAACGCAGCACATTATCTTTCACAAATCTGATGCTTGATCCATATTCTTAATGAAATGTGTTGAACTTAAATGTATGTAATCTAGTTCATTCCTTGTTACGTGAAATACAAGTCTATTACGTGAAAATTCAGAGGCAAAATGCTTATTGTTATAAATGGCAGAAAAAAAAATCACTTCAATTTCAAAGCATCACACCCAAAACCTGGTTTGTTCACAAAAGAGCATCCAAATTTCAATGATAAATCCTTTAAAATCCATTAAACCTATTACTATGCAGTTACACTTTGTGCAGCATAGGACCCAAATACAAGGCTGGTGCCCCATTTGGTTGCCAAATTTTCATAAACTGCTATCCCCCGTTAGGGAGTCAGCCACTGGTTTTAACAAACTCCTTGAAGAGTTCATTTCAGTTATTCCTGCCTTGCTCAACGTGTAACAATTTAATCTTACTGCTTTCTTCCTCAGGGGTAAAAAGATGATGTTCCAAGGGGAGCACCTGCAAAGCGGACATAAAAGATGAAATTTAGAAGCTGGCTGGATAGGCCTGAGGGAAAGGCAACTCTAAAGAGAGTACCTACCATTGGGGGATAGGGGAGAGAATGACAAAGGAAGGTGGGAAAGAGCAGCAAAGAAACTTAGCTTACTTAGAAACTAGATTCCCAACTCCAGTAGTTATTTCAAACATAGTTTAACTTGACATGGCCCATTCTGACCCAGAACTTTTGCTTTACACTAATGAAAGAAAAGTTTGCCTGCTAACACCAGTAAATAATTTCATAGATTATTAGTTTATTTCATAATTACAGAAAGGTCATATTTATCTTTGCTATGTAAATTATGTATCTTACAGCCTTATATGAAAGTTTCATAAGATGGAAATAACAATAGACAGTGACTTTAGATTTTGAGGAGAAAATTCAAGAAGATACCAGATCTAATTCCAAATCTATCATATATACACACTGTGTAAGCTAAAAGCCCCTAGAAAGTGGTTTCAAACTACATATTCTGCCACCACAACCCCCCAGATTCCCCTAGGAGGACATGCCAGCATCTTGGGGCTGAGCCGATGGACAAGTACACTTTGCAAAAGCACTCCAGGAGATTCTGATACTCAACCAAACACCTCCTGTCCCACTGCCATTATCAGCTAATAATGTTTCACCACCCGCTGCGGATGTACTTTGTGCTATTCTTCTATTCCAAATGTTAACTAAGTGAAGTCATTAGAATAGAGCATCTGAATTCAACTGGCATTTATCCAGATTCTAAGAGGTAAAAATAAACCCATGAATGGCAAATCAATTTAACGTCCTTTCACACAATTTCATTTTAAAGCCATATAACAAATTCTGAACTCAAAGCTATTTAGAGTCATAGCTTTCCAATTAAAGTATTTAAGTCCGCTAACATAGTTCCACGAATCCAACATTCACTACCAAGTAGCAGTACAGAAAAAAAAGTTCCAACATTCCTCACAATCCACTTACACTTAAGTAAGGGATAACTCAGATTTTTTTAAGCAAATAAATAAAGAATATTATTTCAAGGTTATCATAACTCTCCCTTTGTACATTATACCTCATATCCTACAGTGTTTCGATTCAGATAATTTTATTATTCATGGGTAATTTCAAGTAGAACTAGTTAAAGAAGTAATTCTATTTCAAACTAACACTCCTGGTTTTCAGTGCTCATATTATTCATACTCCCGTCCATTGGAATGTCTCTCACAATCCCCAAACTTCTTCAACTTCAGTATTACTCAGTACTGGTTTATACAACTATAAAGCACACCAGGAAATAATATCTCTCAAACTCCAAACTTTTAAAAATCACCTGACAACATGTGTACATCAACAACCTTGAATCCTTTATAGCTGTCAAAGCTAGTCTACATACAGTTAGGCCCAAATACTAAAACAAACAAACAAACAAACAAAAAACTTAGAAAAAACTTCAAAAACAAACTGAGAAAACATACTTACCTTAATTGGAGCACTACTAAACTTAATTTTCCTATTTGCCGGGATGTCTTCTTCTTCTGGCAGTCCAACGATTTCTGAGTATTCCATGTCAGGTTGAGAGTAACTGTTCTCATCACTATCTTCCTGCTCATCCTGTTCGGTGCCTGTTTCTCCCCAGTCTGAGTTATACCTGGATCTCACCCTGTATATATTATAGTCACTGTGCATGTAAACATGGGAGCTCCCAAAATTATTTGAATCTTCGAATACCTCCTTTCCACAACTGAATCCAGAAGCATCAGCAGAGGTAAAATCACCACCTGCAAGTTCTTTCTTCTGTTGCATTGCTGCCTCACTCCCAACCAAATGAGCTTCTGCGTCTTCTGAAGGTTCGTTTTGTGGTGAAGGGATTTCAGACTCTGTAACTGCCTTGTTTTCAGCACAAGGTTCTTCAGGAATGTCTCTGTCAGTTCTGTCAGCAGTCTCTTGGTTAGATGTGGAGTCCTCCTCGGCTTCCTTGCTCTGCTGTGCCTCTCCAGTGGGCACTGAAGCTACAGAGGTACTTTTCGAAGCCACTTCTAGTACCGGAGTTGTATGACTCTTCTGAGCATCCTCTGCATCGTCACTGTGTTTGCTTGGAGGAGACCAAGAATTAGAATCCTTCAGGTGCCCGAAGGTGTCAAGATTTGTAACAGTAACAGATGGTAAATTCAGGGGATAATGCCCAGTCACTGAGTATTCACTGTTCTCAGCCTTCTCAGAAATGATGGCACTGGGGGAATCGGTGTTCTCCAATACTGCACCCAGTTGACTCACAGTTGGGGAGACAGCCTCTGTCCGGGAGCTAAGGCTGTCCAAGGAGTCAGTACTGCCTCTGTTGGACTTAGAACCACCCCATTCATCCTGAGGTTCACTCCCTCCAGTTTTCTCCTTCTTTGGGGAATAGCGGTTGTTCTGTCCTGACTCATGCACACTTCTCTCAAACATCTTGCGAGTTTCTGTGAACTTAGAATATGAAGGGCCATCGTACATTGTGTCAAATCTACTAATTCGTTCTGAAACAGAGGACTCCAACTTAACAACTGAGCCATCTGTTTTTTCCAGAAATTCTTTGGGCTTCATTCGCCTCTGAGGGGATGAAGGTCCACCTTTCCCCCTGGTTTTGGCAATGACTGCAGCATTCTCACTGGGTTCCATACCCATCTGCATAAATAGATTTTTAATTCTGTTGACATTGGAGCCATATTTCCTTCCCCTGCTCTGCTGGGAGCCCTCACCTTCTTTTGTTTTTTGTTCCCCATCTGACTTGGGTTTGTCAAAGGTACTTTTCAGTGCCTGGAACTCAGTTCTATATGCATTCCTGTGAGGAGAGGCACTTCTGAGAGTGGTACGTTCACCTGAAGACTCGGTTTTCAACATTTTTACTTCAGGGGTGAAAAGCCAATGTTCATAATGATCAGGAAAAACAAAAAAACCAAAAAAACAAAACACCTCTCTTCTCTAATCACCAGTATCTGGTCAAGAAAAAGTACCTCTCAAATGGCATACTGTGTCAGTGATCTTCCCAACAGGTGTATTAGGAAATTATTCAGTCAAGAGTTACACAAAATGGCTTTTTCAAAGCAAAACTAGAGGTTCATCTGTAACAGAAAAGAACGAATTTCTGAATTCATTTACTTATTTGAATTTACGTTTAGTCAACTATTATGCATTTTTTTTCAAAGTGGCTTGGCCACATGTCAAATAAGAAGAAATTACATATTGAAATGGGAATTTCAAAGCCAAGAATTTAAAAGTTATAACTCTGATTGGTCTTTGGTAACAAAACTGTTGCAAACATAACTTGAGACCCCTACCAAAATCACACACATACACACGTACAAGTGACACATAAGTACACTTCAAAGCAATACTTTAGCCCAAGTTTTGGTTGGTTTTGTGAATGACCTTAAAAGAAACCAACAGTTCCTAGATCTTTAAGAAATCATCAAACTGTCCAGAAAAATGAAATTCATTTGAGATTCTCCACATCAGGTAGAACTTATTCTTTCTGTACAAGCACAATTAGAAGTTCAGAATCTATGTTTACAAACTCCAAAACGTGTCTACAGAGGCTTATTTCACTCTTTCTGGTCCAATATTCTCATCTACAGCATCCCCAAAACAACACTAGTGCAATTTCAGACCAAAACAAGCAGAAGAAAGTTCTTAAATGGCAGTAAGTTCCACTCTAAGTTCAGAACCACATCAAATATTTGGAAGTTTCCTAAGAGTGAACATTAAGTATAGAGTGGGAGACAGGATATCATGGGAATAAATGTATGAGAACGTGACGATCAGAAAGTAAAGGACCATGAAACCATTTTTCATAGCCCTGATTTATTTATTACACTTGCCTCTAACTTACTACAAGCTCAGAATACAACGCAATACGTGCTGGCTGGTCTCCTCTAGCCCACAGCTGGATTTCACATCAATATGCCAGCAAGCAAATACTTCAAGATCCGCTGAGGAGCAGACGTTGTAGTTCTAAAGATTTTTCATTTTGTTTTTGTTTTGTTTTTTAGTATTAGGCGGAGCCCTATCACCCTCACGCACCATCAGATGAGGAAGCACACACTTTCACTTAAACCGTCTCCAGACTCGGCTCCTGGCCCAGCACGCATGCATGGCCCATGCAGACAAACAAGAAAGGCTTCAGAGTGTGGCGCCTGTTTTTTTTGTCAAGCTTCGACAATCTCCTTCCACCCTGACATTTGTTTAAGCCGTACACACCCTCCCCTCCCCCCAACACACCGCCCCCCACTCCCTCCCCCGCCAATTCGAACCCGAAGGGGCGGGGGGCGGGGGCGCTGGGGCCGCCGGGGTATTCAAAACCTGCCCTCACAAAAGACAAACATAAATAACACCAACTTGAGAGGCAGCCGATTCCCGAGCCTGGTTCGGGACGCAATCCCTCGGCCCCGGGCAGGGGCAGGGCCGGGAGAGCAGGTGACGCCAAGCGCTATGGTAGGAGGTCGCAGTCTAGCTTTGTGCCAAGAAGCACCTGAAGTCCTAACACATTGGCTACGGCTCCCGGCGGCTGCCAGGCGGATCCCAGTGTGGCATGGGGAGAGCCGAGCTCCCAGTCCACATTAAAAAAAGAAGAAAAAAAATTACAGGGTCATACTGATAAATCCCTTTGTTTTTCCTCCCAGTGTGCCAGGAAACAATAGATCCCACCGATACTGCCTCCGATCCTCAACCTAACGCTCCCCAACCGCAGCCCACCCCCACCCTCAGCCTGCACCTCAGCCTTTGTACATCCCGATTTTTTCCTCCTCATCTCCACCCTCCCCAGCTCCTCGCCCCGCGCTCATCCTCCCCCTTACCCGAGCGGGAGCCGCCGCCGGTGGGGAGGGTCGGGCGGCCGCGGCTCCCACCCCCTCCTCCGAGGCGCCCCCCGCCCCACGGTGGCCGTGGCTCGGCTCGGCGCCGGCCCGCTCGCTGCCCCTCCACCCGCTCCTCCCGGCGCAGCGCGATGGGCGGCTGCGACGGCCGCTTCCACGCGCGCCGCGGCCCCCCACGCGCGCCCGGCCCGCGGCGGGCGGCTCCGGGAGGCGCGCTGCGCTCCCTAACGCCATTGCGGGCGGGCGGCGGCCCGGGCCCCGACGCGCTCGCACACTCGGGCCGACCTGGGGAGGAGGGTCCCAGCCCGGGCAGGGGCTTCGCCCACGTGCGGCCGCCCGCGCCGGGCCGTGTGGGTGGCGGCGGAGCGGGGGTGTAACGGGGGAGAGGCCGCGGGGGTGAGGAAGGCCCGGGGTAACAGGTGCCTCACCTCGGCTGATGGGATTAACTCTAGGGCCGCAGAGAGAGGGAGCCCGGCAGCAAAATCCCAGGAGAGGGAGAGAGAGGGAGCCTCTGGCGGCCAACGGAGGGCGAAAAGCAGCGGCCTGAGGCGAGGCCGCCCCACCCCCTCGGCCGTGGGCGAGGGGCCCCGCGGGCCTGGGGCAAATCCTGCCCTTCAGCTCGGGTCCTGGTTTCGCGAGAACTGGGTTCTTGGGCTGTCTGCTGCTGGGGCCCCACGAAGTCTGCAGTTAACCCCGTGACCCCAGGGCATCCAAAACCCTGGGCCACGCTCCTGGCAGGGAAGGCCGGCACCTAGGCCCAGATCCAGAGCGGCCTCACTCCAACGCTTAGGCCACTGTGCTTCGCCTAACACCCACCTTGACCTTCCGCTGCTGAAAGGAAATGAGGTGAGGAAATCTTCTGACTTCCTTATCAGGAAAGAGCTTTTCAGACTCCCCTTTTATAAATGCTCAGTACCCCCTCCTTTCCCCATCAAAAATTTCGGAAGTGTTACAGCCTTACTGCAAAATATAAAACCAATCAAAACCGTCAATATAGACCTTTAAACCAACCCTCAAAAAAACTATGGAGTAGAAACTTTTAAGGATAATTTTTCAAGAAGGTAAAAATATACTCTAACAGAAATGTAAAATGAAGCTGTGTCAAAAATGTTATTTGACTCATCAGTTAGGGAGGGAACACCAAAATATTGCAACCCATTCAAATGAGAATGTGAAGAACAAAGCTTTATGGAAAATCAGAAAGGAGGCAAAACTGGTTAATAAGGCGCTAAAATGTAATATTTTGAATTATCTCCTATACAGGGCAGTGATCAACTGTATCTCTAAGGAACAAAATAATTTTGCATATGTATAGATAAGAACCATTTACAGTATTGTTAAGTTTCTAGGGCTTATAGAGTCGTAAAAAGTCAAAGGCAGGCAAAGGTGCAAACTACTGTAGAACCATGAAACTCCAGAGTCCTTTAGATAACATCCAGCATTCCACTGCAAGGACACTCAATAATCTTTTGCCCATTTCAAAGTCTTACAGGAGTTTTTCCAACAGAGCTATTATTATCTGCATTTTACAGATGGGAAAACTGAGGTTAGGTTTTGTAACTTACCTACAGCTTTATCGCTGGTAAATGATTATGGCTGCGTATGAGCTCCGTTAAGTCTATACACAGAATTTATACTCTGGAAGCAAAATCTTTTCTTGCTTAATTTCAAAAGAGCTTTGTAGCTACTCAATTCTATGTATCTCTTCTTTTGAACAGTGGAATTTTTTCTTCAAGCCTCACCAAATTCTGGGTGCTTTCCCAAGAAATTGGTATTCCCTGTCTACGACGTGGATGTCACTTGTATAAGCATAAACAGATGTAACAGGCAATGTGAGGGGGCTTGTGGTTCCAGTCTCCACTTTTGGAAAGAACATTTGTGTTGTCTGGGGTAATTAGGTGGAAAAGTTCCTGTCATTTATTTGCAGTATGGTAAACCATGTTTTTTAGGATAATAACCTAAATAAATGCAGGAACCTAATCACTACAGTTCTATCTGTAGAAGAGGGGGCAGCGTTGGCAACAAAACCAGTCTTACACCTCTTTACAAAAAGATGATGCATACAGAAAAGCAGCCTAAAGAATTTGGTTGGTTTGGGTTTCACTTTTTTTTTTAATGTGAACCTTCTGGAAAAATTCATACTGAAGGGATGAATGACAGGGTTTTTTTTTTTAACTATTTTTTAAAATTTATTTTATTTATTTTATTTTTGGCTGCATTGGGTCTTCATTGATGCGCGCGGGCTTTCTCTAGTTGCTGTGAACGGGGGCTACTCTTGGTTGTGGTGCGCGGGCTTCTCATTGTGGTGGCTTCTCTTGTTGGCGGAGCATGGGCTCTAGGTGCACGCGGGCTTCAGTAGTTGTGGCACACAGGCTTAGTTGCTCCGCGGCATGTGGGATCTTCCCGGCCCAGGGCTCGAACCCTTGTCCCCTGCATTGGCAGGCGGATTCTTAACCACTGCACCACCAGGGAAGTCCAATGATAGAGTTTTTAAAACATAATTTTTCATAATTTCAGATTCCTGGATTGTCCATAACCTACCTTCCATTTCTAACACTTAACCTGAGTGTTTGAAGGGACTGCTAGACCAATAGTAATTAACCCAATGCATGTGGTTATTTAACTTTAACTCAAATACAATTTAAAATTAAGTTCCTTAGTCCCACTAGCCACATTCGAAAGACTCAGTAGCTACCTACTGAACAGTGTAGATACAGAACATTTTCATCACAGAAATTTCTATTGGTCAGTGCTGTCTTAGACAACATTTGCACTTCCATAAATTAGGAAAGGTATTTTAACTTTATAAGGATCAAAACTTAGCTTAATAGATCATTAATGTACTGGGGATAAGAGGTCATAAATTTTGCCTGTTCTAATCGAAAAGGGACTGGGGCAGTGTTAGGTGAAGTTTAGTACTGACATGCAAGGCATCCAAAACGCAATGTATTATATTTGGGAAAGAGGGGGATTTTGATTTTCATATGTGATTTATTTTATAAATCATGTAGAATATTGTGGGCTGTTACTCTTATTTCCTTTGTAACCAAGAATGGACCATAAGATTAGTCAATAAAAAGTACAAAATGTATTCTACATTGTTTTAGGGGTTTTCTCAATATATTTTTTCAGTTTTCATAACGGATATTCTGAGTATCTATTCAAATAATTAAATTATTCATATGTGAAAGTGAAATGTTGGGTGTAGTTGTGAAATTAAGCCTAAATCAAACCCAAATAAAATTTTAAGACTAGAGAAAATTGACTAAGCTGAACCTGAAAACTGCCTATCACTCCTTGATTTATAGCATGAAGGCAGCTGGTTGATTGCGTGTTAACAAGTTCATAAAGGGAGAGAAAAGAATAGAACGAACTTGGAGGTCTCTAGAATAATTTCTTTATGGAATAGGTGAAGTAATGGAAGATCAATTCCTATAGGTAGTTTTACCCATAACTTTAGCTTAAAAGGATATTTTACTAATACTACTGTTTCTGTACCAGTACTAATAAGAAATTAGTTGACAGTAATGAGGCACTTGTTTACCAAAAGTTTAGTTATAACTGCTTATTTTACATTTGTAAATATCAGAGTGCTTTGTCATCTTTAGATGTGAATGTTGATATTCGGGCATCTTAAAGGTCCATCTTTTAAAATAACCATCCCTATTTAAGGGTGAAAAATTAAGTATGTATTTTTTAGTCTTATAATATTTCACACACACTTCATTGTAGAGGTAAAATATACTTCTCTAAAATAGTGATAGAGTCCTCAGGTTTACATTCAGAATACATCAGAGATATCTATGATCAGTCTGATTTTGTGATGCTAGTTATAAAATTAAGCTTAAATCAACAAATGGATTTTGTAATCTAGAAGGTATAATTTTTGCCTAAATAAATTGATAATGATTCAGCATGACTTTCTACCTACATTCACGGCTAGGGCGTGCCATTGAAAATTTATACCATCATTTTGGTTCATTTCTCATTTTACAGTACAGCCAGTATCTTGGCTTTTCAGCCTAAAGTAGGTTCATGATAGGTTTGAGTATTCAGTTTTAGTTGCTACAAGTAATAAACTATAGAACTTCTTGGGATTTCTTAAAGTCATTTTTAAGTTATTATTAATATATTAGCTCTACAAATAAACTACAGTAGATTTACACAGCACATTTAGGCCAAAGTTAAACATCTTCTCTCTTTTCTCTATTTTTACTTTATTTGGTTGCCCACACAAAACACAGAAAACCAAGAGTTTTATTGGACCAGACGTGTGTGATGTTTTCATTACTGTCACTGCTTCTCAGGTTGAAACAATAGCTGCTATACCAATTCTTTTTGGTTTTCAGTTTTATAGTGGTGCAAATTGCATGTTGAAAAACAAGTGTTAGGTATTTATCTGTCTCTACAGAAACCCATTTTACTTTCAGCAGATTAGCCCCTCTGGCAGAAGGATTCTAGGAGTGGTACACAACCTGCCAATCCTCTACCCACAAGGTGCACCTGAACTCTGGCATCCTTGCGATTGGCAGGTTGTCTACTCTGCTTCAGAATAATTTATTATTTCAAGACTGAAACAAATAAGAGAGACACAGCGATCCTTCACTGAGAGAACAGTTAGCAAAATGTCAAAATGAGATTCAAATCGAAAACCTTTTACTGAAATTCATATTCAGTACTTTTTTTACCCTAGAGATGCTAAGCCTAGTTATTGAGCTATATAATAGCGTAGCTCTTTTTTGCACACAGCTGTTGGGGGTAATAGTTGTCCAAAACAGTCTTAATTGTGAAAATATGGGGGGAAAAAAAAATCAAAGAATAACAAAGGTATCTCAGTACCTTCTGCATTCCATGGCATTAGCCTTGCTGAATTAATTATTAAAGTAAGTAAATAAACATCCCTGTTTGTCTCCAATTAAACAGGAGGTTTCTGTGATTTTATTTCCATTTCCCGTCTAGTTCTAGTAATAAAACCTCCTTGAGGAGGTCCATTATAGTCCCACTTTACCCAAAATTCAAATTATAACACACTGCATTTTAAGAAAGCTCTAGTATTTAATTTGTAGATGTGGTCATCTGCTTTTAGAAATAATAAAAAATTTGCTCTGAAGTTGTTAGTACATTTTCTATAGGTTCCTAGCCATAATCCTGATGTCCAGCATAGATTCTTGTCAATTACCATTACCACAATAGTTTCAAATAAAGTTTGAAAATATAGATGAATGACTTAATGTTTGTACACTATTAAACTTTTGAATTGGATGAATAATGAACAAGAACTTATCCTAATCAGCGGGCAGATCTTGAGCAACCAACCCTCTTGTTCTTGTCCTAGGACAGTTCCCAACACTGTGATTGTATTTGGAGATGTTGCTGGCTTTAGAGCTAGTTTCTTCTTGATTAAGCCACTACAAAGTTTTTTACTTAACTAGTATCTTTGATTAGATTCTACATGTATATATGGATCACATACTTTCTCAGTTTTTATTTTTTGTATTGTTTTTAGAAGAAAAAAACTTTAAAACTAAAATTATAAGGTGTTAGTTTTCTAAAAATGTATTTATATAAGCTGAAATAAAGCGACCAGTTAGTCTAGAAAATCTTGTGTCTGAATCCTGCTCTTGATTTTTGTTTAATTGAGCAAAGCACTGTTAAATTCTACATTAATAATTATCTGGCCTACAAGCTAAGTTTTGTTCCTTTATATCACATCACTTTTAAAAGAAAGCCATGGGCACCAACATGGTACATGTCTATGGAAAAAATCAGAATACTACTTATTTCCTTATTGAAGTGTGACAAACTTGAGCAATAATCTAAGCCTCTTATTTATTTTGTGAATACAGTAACAATAAAGTGAACAGTTGAAAATAGTTTAATACCTAGCTGGGTCCTCAAAGGAAATGGAATTCATATTTTATGATACTGAGAATAGAAACAAACACATTAATGAGAGATGAAATTGAGCTTTATTAATGAAAATTTTAGAAGGGGGTTAAATAGTATAGCTTCAAAAAACAAAAACAAGATATTATCTTTGCCAGAAATGTAAATTTGACCTGACGTAGCTTTAAAGGGAAGGAAACTGAATTTTGTGGATTTTTTTAAACTTTTGCTTTGTTCTAGAAGCTAACAATTTAGTCTGACATTATTTTGTGAAGCCTGAAAACTCTCATAATAAATTACATGTATTTGATTACAGTGTGCTATAATATTATTTATGCAAAGTGTACATATTTTGCAAATTCATAAGTTGAGCCCACCTCAAGAGCTTCAGAAATTAAGCAAGGCCAGCAACATAGAACCGAATGATAGACTACCACATGCTCACTCAAAGGAGAGTTGGACCAAGGCCAAATGAAGCATTTAGATGCATAAATAGCCATTTATTATGTGATGTAGTTTTACTTTCTGAAAAGCATATGCACTTTCAAAAGTCTAACACTAGGCATAAAACTGACACTGAGATACTCTCGCATGAGTGCCAACCCAGAAACTTACATATTTACATATAGGCACATTTTCCAAAATATCTGTACATCATCATCACCTCATTAAAACTGTTTTGATCACTTCTGTGGGATTTTCAAATTACAAGGTCAATGTATACTATAATGATTTTAATTTTGCTTTAAATGGAATTGTCTCCAGCTATGGAAAATATGACTTCTCTGCAAAATCCTAGCCATATGTTTGGGTATATAAAACTTAAGAAATATAAGGAACAAACAATTCATAACTGAGGAATTAATAAAAATATAAAATGTTTCTAATAAATTACTATCTTGTAGGTTTGCCATGTAGAAATCAAATACACAATTGATTTTGAAATAATTATCAGTAGAATTTGACATTATAAAAAGGAAACTAACTTGTATATTAGTTAAGTTCAAAAGAAACCAATTATGGTGGCCTATGGAATCTTTATTAAATAAGTTAAGACTCTGTGATGTTTCTTGCTCATGGAAAGTTTGGTTTAATTCCTTGGCATAGTGAGGCATGAAAGGTGAATGTTAGCTACTCTTGTCATTGTGGAAGATGCTTAGAAAGCAATATAAGAAAACACATGAATTATATTGCAAAATTACAAAATATTTCTCTCTGTTAGTATCATATCCACTGACTTCAAACCTTGTGTGAAAATGAGAGTCACCTAGAGTGTTCGATCAGATTCAAATTCCTGGGTTCTATGTCAGCCTTCCTGAATAGGAATCTCTGGGATGGAATCTAGTAAACTCCAAAATGTTCCAAAGGTGATTCTGTTGTACAGCTGGACAGTGGATGGATATTTGGGAAACACTAACTAGATGATATAATGGATACTAGAATCTAGTGAGTTGCTAATGTCTAGCATATACCTGAAGTTCTCACTCCTGAATCACCGTTTGGTGAACCCTGTATAGTAGGGTCGTCATATATGTGGGGAAGCTTCTGGGACCATGAATAGGAAGTATCAGAAACCGTGATAGCCCCATCTTCCCTGCTACATTTTTGGTTATGGAGGTCTACTCCTGGCTTTTTGGTTAAGATGATAGTGACAGCCATTGCTTTATAGTAGCTATCCTTATTAGCTCTCTACAATGATCCAAGTAGGCTAGAAAAACTTATAAATGTGGTACTCACACATCCACGAATTGAGAAGTCTTCTTGAGTTCTTCTGCTCAAAACTTTCCTGTAACTTCAAGACTATCCAGAAAAAAACTCTCTCTTAGAATGTACTTAAATTTGACAGTACAGTGATATGTTAGCTACCTTTGTTGAGATTTCAGAAATTTCTCAACCAACTGGTGGATACTTCTCAGAGCCAGTGAAACTCTAACTCCACCAGAAAATGGAGAAGTTTTGGAGGCAGCCACATATCGAGCATGTTGTTAAAAGATCATTTTCCAAAAAAGCGAAACCATGACTCCCATACAGATTTAAAAATGAAAATGTGTTAATGATTTTATTTAATTCATTAATAACAAAACTAATAAGCTATTACAACCAGTTCAAGGGAGATTATTTTTTTAAAAACATATTTATAGATCAGAAATATTGAAATTAATGTCTAAATGAAAGTAAAACTGGCCTCTTCCTCAGTTGGGGAGGGAAGGCGAGTAAACCTCCACCTGTCAGAATTTATTGGTCTATAGAGAGGAATTATTTTGCTTTGCTGTCAGCTGTCTACACATAGGGAGCTGTTCAAAGATGAAGAAAGACTAGAATCAGATAGCTGGAAGAATGTGATCTAAACAGTGCACAGTTTTCCTTTGAAGCATAATGTCCTTCTCACAATGCCAGACATCAGGACCTCCACAAGGGTTCTCTTCTTTATTTCCAAACACTTACATTAACAGTCCTTGACTATAAACAGGAATGTTCATACCAGCATTATTAATAATAGTTCATGGTGGTGTGCTGAATTGGGCGATTGGGATTGACATGTATACACTGATTTGTATAAAATTGATGACTAATAACAACAACAACAAAATAATAATAATAATAGTTCAAATGGGAAAGCAACAAAAATATCCATCAAATGCTGAATAAATAAATAAAGTGTAATGTATCTATACAGTGTAATGTATTTGGCAATGAAAAGAAATGAAGTACTGATACATGCTACAAAATGGATAAAGCTTGAAAACATAGTAAATGAAAGAGGTTAATCACAAAAGGCCACATATTGTATGATTCCATTTACACAAAATGTCCAGAATAGGCAAATCCATAGAGATAGAAAGCTGGGACTGGGGGGTTGATGCTGGGGAGTGACAGCTGATGGGTATGGAGTATCTTTTTGAAGAACAGGAAAATGTTTTAGAGTTATATGGTGGTAGTGGTTGCACAACCCTGTGAATATACCAAAACACACTGAATTGTACACTTTAAAGGGGTCTGCTGTATGACATGTGAATTACCTCAATAAAGCTGTAAAGAAAAAAAAAAAAACAAAACTTTGACTAATCTATAAAGAAGTCCACAGCCCCATAACCGGTTGCCTCGTCAAGTATGATTCTCATATTTTAAATCAAGTTAACTTTATTCATTAACCTGTGGTCTGTCACTGAATGGTCCTATATATACAGACCAATGGAACAAAATAGAGAACACAGAAATAAACCCTTACATATATGGCCAAATGATCGTCAACAAAGGTGCCAAAGATACAATGTGGAAAGGCTAGTCTCTTGAACAAATGGTGCTGGAAAAACAGAATATAAAGCTGCAAAAGAATTAAGTTGGACCCTTATGTTACACCATATATAAAAATTAACTCACAATGGGTTAAAGACATGAAAGTAAGATCCAAATCTATAAAACCCCTAGAAGAACACATAGGAAAAGCTTCATGATTTTGGATTTGGCAATGATTTCTTGAATACGACACTAAAAGCACAGGCAACAAAAGCAAAAGTAGACAAATGGGGCTATATTAACTTGAAATGTCTGTGGAGCAAAGGAAACAATAGAGTGAGAAAACCTACGGTATGGGAGAAAATACTTGCAAACCATATATCTGATAAGAGGTCAATATCCAGAACACATAAGGAACTCCTACAACTAAAAAAAGAAAAAAGTCCTATCTAAAAATGAGCTAAGAACTTGAGTAGACATACCTCCAAAGAAGATACACAAATGGCCAACAAGTATATGAAAAGATGCTCAATATCACTAATCATCAGAGAAACGCACAATGAGATATTACCTCACACCCATTAGAATGGACACTATCAAAAAAAACCAGAAAAAAAAGAAAATAACAATTATTAGTGAGAATGTAGAGAAATTGAAACTCTCGTGCACTGTTGGTGGGAATATAAAATGGTACAGCTGGTATTGAAAACAGTATGGAGTTTACTCACACATTTAAACATAGAATTACTATACCCAGTAATCCCACTTCTGGGTATTTACCCAAAAGAGTTGCTAATCGGATCTTGAAGAGTTATTTGCACATCCACGTTCACTGCAACATTGTTCACAATAGCCAAGATTTGGAAGCAACCTAAATGTCCATCAACAGAAGAACGAACAAAGAAAATGTAGTATATGTGTACAGTGGAATATTGTTCAGTCTTTAAAAATGAAGAAAATCCTGTTATATGCTACAACATAGATGAACCTTGAGGACTTTGTGCTAAGTGGAATAAGCTAGTCACCAAAAGACAAATACATCATGATTCCACTTATATGAGATATCTAAAATAGTCAGATTCTTAGAAACAGAAAATAGAATGGTGATTGCCAGGGGCAGGGGGAGGAGGGGGAAAAAGAGAAGTTGTTCAATAGATACAGAGTTTCAGTTTTGCAAGATGAAAAAGTTCTAGAGATCTGTTGCACAATGTGTATACAGTTAATGCTACTCTCTTAACTACTGTACACTTTTGAAAAGTCAATAGCAAGTTTTATGTTATGTGTTTTTGACCACAATAGAAAAAAGTGTTTTTCATTGCTGCAAGGTGAACCCATAACACAGAAAATCAATTTTACATGTATAATAATCCCTGGAGAATCATCGAAATCAAGGTGAATTGGCAGGAGAAGGTAATTCATACACAAGTGTACTTTCCCAGGTTTCACATTTTTGACTTCACAGATGCCTCGGAAGGTATGAAAATTGCTTCCTTATTTTTCAGGCACTTTATTACTTAACTGTGTTATAAAATCTAAGTGCCATATACTTTGAAAGTAAATAAATGCTTAAGTTCTTTTAAACCTGACTTTTGTATTTGTAATGGCAGGTCTGACTTCTTTACTGATGCACAACAAAAAGTCAGACAACTGTTTCCTCATGAATCCTGATGCCATTTTGATTCTTCCCATCTGATAAGGAATGATTTTAGCTGGTCCAGCCTAACTCAGATTCATCTTTATTCTGATTAATTGGGTGCTGTCAGTTCTCTGGGCCTTCTGCTATGAAGTTAATCCCCTGAACTTGAGCCAGAGAAGACTCCAATTGCTCTTTGAACTCTGGAGTTCCCATATCATTGGGCCTCACCCTTCCCCACTTTGAATTCTCTCTCTCTCTCTCTCTCTCTCTCTCTCTCATCATTCTCACCAGCCAAGTGGAAGCTGTATACCTAGTTAGCCTTGAACGTCTATAAATAGCAAATACATTTGCATTTCACTTATTCCACTTTAGCCTGAGAAATCAAGTTGAATTTCTTTATTCATTTAAAAAGCAAATTAACAGTACATTTTATTGGTCTAATAAAAAATCAAGCAGCTTGGTTATTGGTCTGAAACTTTATATTTGGTTTCATTAAATGTTTGACCAATTTTAACATATTTATTGTAAATTAGGCTGAAATTCCAAAGATGTTAAAACCTTTCCTATTGATTTAGCTGTATACTAGTTTATAAAACAAGTGTAAGAAAACCAGTGGTGTGCTGATAAATGTTTAGCATCTGGCTCTCCACAGGGATTAGGGAAGCCCTAATTTTCAGTATTTGCCAATTTCCATGGTATAATTACTCCAACCATGGCCAATTTCAAACTACCAACATACAATTCCTGAAAATTTAATAGTCGGTTCTCATAGGCCAATAAGACCCAGCTCCAACTCACTACTGAAGAAAACCCACATATTATTAAAAAGAATACATTGACAGGTAATTAGTTACAATAAAATAATTATAGATTTTCTTTAAGAAAATGTTTTATAGTAAGTTTTTGAGCAAAAAATTGTGTATATATTCAGTAAAATTTGATCAATATATTGCTCAAAGTAAAATATGAGATTAAAAGTATGTTTGCTACTATATTTCTATTGTATAAATTCATAAAAGTCACATTTTTGACAATAATGAGTTATGTCATTAGCAACAACTTCACATTTATCTAAAAAATAATTTATACTTTTTTCTTCTAAAATACTAAAACACAGGTGGCTGGCATAAGAGAAAAAGATTATCCAGTAAAAGCAAGTTACTGAGAGATTCAAATAGTTAGATTTGAGCCTTAGCTAAATTTTTAATGCTGGTCTGCTCCAAAGGTGTTTCTAATTGTAGGTTTCATTATTATTCAGGTTTGGTGAAACCAAGACATCAGGAGATGATTTCTGTTGCAAAGATAGCTTGTTTCTCACAGTTCCCAGGAGGAGGGGCACACCACACCATGCAGGGCCACGCAGGGAAGTACCACAGTCAGTCAGGAGGCGGAGGGAATGGAAGAAAAAAATTTAAGAGCCTCTGTTGAGTTTTCTATTGGAAGAAACAGGTGAAGCAGGATAAGCGGGTTTATGATTGCCTAGTTTGAATAATTTCAGCAGCCTCTGGGGTGTAAGGGCTGTTTCTAGCTGTCTGGCACATGGCCCTTGGATGTTTAGAGCTAGGAAACAGTGACCCTGAGTGTGAGAGCTCTGTGAGAGCCCAGTAAAACGGAGGTTTCAGGGTATGGGCCCTGGATTGGTGGGTTTGCATTTGAAAGGCGCTCTCACAGGTGCCTAGGAATTAGCTAGCCTTGGGAGGGGCAGTTCCTCCAGGATCAGCAAGGCCCCAGATGTCAAAGCATCAAAACTACCGAAAATAAAAAAGCTTGATTAATACAAATGGAGAAATATACTTAAAATACTTCTATTAATCTTCTAATAATTTTTCCCCTACAGGGGTTATAAGAATTGAGCAATAAGCAATCTAGGACACACTCTTTGGTAGGAGTTTGGAATTAACATATGCTATTTTCCCAAATAAAGACAGATTGATATGCTCTGACAATCAACTAATTGTCAAAGTAGGAAGATTCCTTCTTATAAAAATGAAGGCTGCTGAGGAGGCACATGTTTGGATAGAAAGCCAGACTGCTTCCAACAGAGATGAGCCAAGGGCCTATTTTTAGACAAAGCCAAGATTTTCTTCCAAAAGTAACTCTGTATCTTAGCATATAGATAAATGGATAAAGGAGACCTCAGTGTCCTACTTTATAGAGCGACAGTACGTTGCCATAATTATTTTTGCCTGGGGAGTATTTACAGGAGATGATGCATAAAATAATTTGATAAAGCACCCGTAAAATATCTAATTTTTAAAAGTGTAATATTCTAGTAACCTTCCAAGATGTACTAGTTACAAAATACATCCCTAGGGATATTGACTTGATCTCTTATATAGGGTCATTAGATATAAGTTTATCAAATATTGGCAAATATCTGCCTAAAATGATAACTTACATTTCATACTGGTTGCTCTTAAGCCATTCTTTCTAGGAACAATTTGGGATAATAATTATTTCATTAACAACAAAAATATTTTATCAGGACCTAGAGTACTCACATTTATGTCCCATCAATCAACAATTATTTACTGAACGTTTACCATATGGGGGCATTGTGTGAAACACTGGGAACTGTTATCCATAAATTGTACCAAGTTATTCATCAATCAATTAATTAAT
Organism: Balaenoptera musculus; assembly: GCF_009873245.2. Lineage (NCBI taxonomy): Eukaryota > Metazoa > Chordata > Mammalia > Artiodactyla > Balaenopteridae > Balaenoptera > Balaenoptera musculus. Next base: position 59,383,869 of record NC_045793.1, on the reverse strand, counting down.
ATTCTTCCTCTGATCTTTGTGATATATATATTAACATACAAATTTTAATTTAGCTCTATTTTCTGGGGATTTATGTTTATTGCATAAAGCAAAGTATATCATAAATGAGTATAATAAACACATGTGACCAAATACACAAATATAAATACATATATGTATGTGCACAATTTTAGCTTTGGTTTTCTTGGTCTGTCAGTGCAGTAGCTTCTCAAGTTTAAGGATGGTCAGCAGAAGGGGTGGAAAGCAGCAAAAGGCCAGCCCAGATGGCAAACTGTATCTTGGATTCATCTATGTAGAATCCCTAGCCTCTCTGGACCCCATTGTTCCAGTCTGTCAAATGTGGAGGTTGGACTACCTTTGTGACTGACTTCAATGGATTCTGTCATTTACAATTAATTAGGTTCTTTTTGATAACTATGTGTAGCCACCAATATTTAGAGGTAAAGTTTAGCACAACCTGGCTATTAGGTGGGACGTATTACAATGAAGGAAATCTTAGACAAAATTCCATCACACATGCACACACATTAGCAAGCAGACACAAGCTGTTCTGTAACCTCAGAAAAGTCCCAATTATTTGTTCTGTTCTTTTTGGCACCCAAACAAGCTCTTTGTATGAAAGTTTCATTTGGGGATACTGTACAATATTATAGCAGCAGGATTCAGCTAACCTTCTTTTTGGAGTCAGAGGGCAAAATTTTAAGTTACAGAATTGAATATAGGGCCAGAAAAATATTGTCTAGAGTGCCATTTATTGCACTTCAAACTTTAGCGTACACACAAATCTTGTTCAAGTACAGATCTCGTTAAAAACGCAAATCTGATTTAGTAAGGCTGGAATGGGGCCTGAGATCCTGCATTTGAAACAAGATGCTTCCTTCCTGTTACTGGTGCTGCTAGGCTAGAGCACACTTTGAATATCAAGGGTACAGACCATTGATCTTGATACATCCTAATGCCCTGTTCATGCACGGGCTGGAGGACCTATACAGTCTTCCTAGCCAACCACATATCTTAAAGAGCAATGAAAATTTTCTGACATTTCTTATGCTATTTTAAAACACACCTGGTGTTGATAATAGTAAGAATAGCCACCTCTCTAAAGCCTAGAGTATAGAATCGCTTAATCTTTCAAGTAGAAACAACCTACCTCAGGACTGTGCATTCAGGACTAGGATATTTGAACTGTTAACTCACTTCTGTATTACAGTGCCTATGCTGGATCATTTGCTATAAACTAGCCTCTTTCCTGCTCTGAAACTCTAAACCCTAACCTCCACTTTCCCCTTCTCTCTTCTTCTCTGTTTCAAATCTGAAAGTAAGTTTTCCTCCTTACAACCCTTCCTCATTCTCACTTTGAATTCTGGCTCTAAGTGCCTTTGCTCTCAGCATGGGCCGTGCATTGTACAACCTGGGTAACTCCAAGGACAATTAAATGAGAATCTCTGGGAATGGATCTCCAAGTAGCCGTCTTTTGGAAACCCTCCCTAGGTCATTCTAATATGCAGCCAGGGTTGAGAATCATGACTCTAGTACACTGATTCTTTTTTTTTTTTTTTGAATTTTATTTAATTTATTTTTTTTATACAGCAGGTCCTTATTTTTTTTTTTTTTTAATTAATTTATTTATTTTTGCTGTGTTGGGTCTTCGTTTCTGTGTGAGGGCTTTCTCTAGTTGCGGCAAGCGGGGGCCACTCTTCATCGCGGTGCGCGGGCCTATCACTGTCGCGGCCTCTCTTGTTGCGGAGCACAGGCTCCAGACGCGCAGGCTCAGTAGTTGTGGCTCACGGGCTTAAGTTGCTCCGCGGTATGTGGGATCTTCCCAGACCAGGGCTCGAACCCGTGTCCCCTGCATTGGCAGGCAGATTCTTAACCACTGCGCCACCAGGGAAGCCCGCAGGTCCTTATTAATCATCAGTTTTATACACATCAGTGTATACATGTCAATCCCAATCGCCCAATTCATCACACCACCACCCCCACCCCCCGGTAGTACACTGATTCTTAAATGTGTCTACATGCTGTAATCCCCTGGTGAGCTTTTGAAAAATGCTTGGGCCCCACCCCAAAAGGTCCTGACTTCATTGTTCTGGAGTGTGGCCTGTGAATCAGGATTTTTAAGAGCTCTCCAGAGAATACTAACATGTCTCAAAATAGAACCCAACTTGGTTCTGTTTATAACACCAACTTCCAGGATTGGTCAAAGTAAACTAGCAGGATGCCTAGCAATCTCTTTTACACTAGGGAAAAGGGTTCTATGTTCTTTTGTTACTGAAAGCTCGGCCTCTCTCTCAGTGCACTGGTGCGGAATCAAATCCCAGAGACAGAGTTTCGGGTGAAGTAGAAAAGGATAGCTTTATCGCTTCGCCAGGCAAAGGGCTTCTGCCTCGAACCCCAGAGGATACGATGAAGGGTTCTTTTTGTTTTTTTTGTTTTTTGTTTTTGGCTGTGTTGGCTCTTTTTTGCTGTGTGGGCTTTCTCTAGTTGCGGAGAGCGTGGGAACTACTCTTCCACGTGGTGCACGGGCTTCTCATTGCGGTGGCTTCTTTTGTGGCGGAGCACAGGCTCTAGGTGTGCGGGCTTCAGTAGTTGTGGCACGTGGGCTCAGTAGTTGTGGCGCATGGGCTTAGTTGGTCCGTGGCATGTGGACCAGGGCTCGAACCCGTGTCCCCTGCATTGGCAGGGGGATTCGTAACCACTGCGCCACCAGGGAAGTCCTGATGAAGGGTTTTATAATACTGGTTCCAGGGTGAGGTCTCTGACAAGATTAGGGTGTGAGCAGGGCTTGCCCTCCCTGAATCTCTTCTCAGGTGGTCTTGATGAGCTTCTCTGGTCCCTTTAATCTTGCCTCAGGTGGTTTCTTGGCTGCTCCTCCTGTTGATTAGCAACTGTTCAAATCCGCCCTTTGGAACTCAGGGAAGGTCATGGAGGCTGGAGTCTTGCCTATAAGAAGTGGTGGACAAAAGGAGGCCTCCATGCCCAGGCCCCACTTGGTTTCACTTTCGAGATGTAACTTCTGACTCACTATTCAGGATTTACTGAAAATCTGGTAAATGTTATTTGTAAGAACATTGTTGCTTGTTTCATTATATGTACACGCCAAAGGTACACTAGTGGAGTTCTCAATTTTTGAATCACATAACAGTCACCTGGAATGCTTGTTGACAATGCAGATCAAAATCTCCAGAGATAGGCTGGAAAGAGGACTTATCAGTCTGCATTTTTAAGAAGATCCACAGGTGATACATTTATGAGATTATGGTGAGCATACCATGAAAGTAGATCTGGCTAAGTACACGCATGGGTAGCCATCTAACTGTCTATATGGTTGTATGAGGTTGAAGAAGATCAGGATATGCCACCCCAAAATATGTCACTTTGACATAAGGTTTATTTTGAGCTGAAGGCAATTGACAATCAACAGATGCAGAAGAGTTCTCCAGCCTCCTCTTATCTGCCTAAAAGCTGGCATAAATTTCCCATTGTGAAGGTGTTTCTTCCCCTTCCTATTACCCCCTCCCCTACTCCCTACCAGGAAGCAACTCATCACCAGGGATGGAGAGTCTACACCCACCTAGATCAGTTTTCATAAACAAACCTTACTAAAATACACCTTATCTCCCATTAGTTACCTAACTTATTTCCTAGTCACTTCCCTAGGATTTATCATCACTGGAAGCCCAAATCCTCTTTCTTTTGTTAAAATGGTATATAAGCCCCCAGGTATAACCACTTCTTTGAGTTTCACTTCTTTTCTGGGAACTCCCATGCATGTAAATATTAATAAGAATTGTGTACCTTTCCTCCTGTTAATCCATCTTTTATTTTTTTAATTCACAGGCCCCTAGTACTGAACCTAAGAGAATAGAGGAAAAGTTTTTCCTCCGTGACAAGGTTCACACGTAGGGCTACCCTATCCACCAATACCTCATTCCTGGACTGGCTATGGTGATTATAATTTCTACTCTGGACTTGTATAGTCGGGCCACTCAAGATGGCTGTTCTCTTACTCTCTCTACATCCCCTGCACAAAGACTGTCTGCTTCACCTACACCGTACTCACCTGCTGCCCTTCCTAAAAACTTGCCCCAGGCCCCAGCTAATGATTGTTCTAACTGTAAATCGGAATGTCTCCACCTGATAGCTGATCAAAGGGGAGGTGAGGGGCGTGCCCTCTGCTATTTTCCCTGGTAACCAATGAGCCCACCTGACCTCAATTCCCCCTATAACTGCTAACCTGCCCCTCCCCCTGGGAGCGAAGACTGCCTCCCTGGTTCTGCCTGCCACCTGCCTCACACGGTGGGGTGTTGCTCTAGGACCTTGCTTCAGGCATGTAAGCTCCCCCTGTCCATGAAACCATTGTCGTTGACTCCAGGCTCTTTCTTTGGTCTTGAAGGTGGGCAGGTCTAGGGCTTGTAGGCCTGCGGGGTGCAGCCCAACAATTGGCAGAGCAGCCAGGAGACTCAAAAAACTCCCTTGAGCCCGGAGATGTCAGGAAATAAGGACGGGTGAATGGAAGGTTGCAGGCGTCGCCCACTAGCCTGGGCGGCCCAAGCACTGCAGGGGTAATCCAGAAGGTCGCGGGGGTGATCCCGGGGTGGCCGCCCACTAGTATGTGGGGCCCTCTGGTAACTGTTCTTGGTTAACGGGGGCCGCCAGGAGAGTACTGAGAACTCACAGACACCCCGAAGGCTGTTGCGGAGATACTGGCCGTCATTCCGGTGGGAAAAAAAGATTAGAGACAATAAGGCGGTGGCCACAGCTGTGGGCTGGCAGTTGCTTTTTATTTTAAGAAAGGCCACAGAGGCTGAGCTAACAGCTGAGGTAAAGGTTAACTTGAATGCTGATTCCTGTTCCTCTGAAAGTGAGGCATGTGAATGTGAGCGAATTATATGTATTATTGTTTATTACTGTTATTTCTTTAAACCGAATTAGCTATGTAGAAACGGAAAAAAATCCCTGAAAATGGCCAAGACGGGAATCTTTTGACATTCTAAAACTGGCTTTTGCATATGCCATCAGAGGAAGTTAGCTTTCTAGAAGGCATTGCTATTTCTGTTTTTGGGCTTTTGAGATGTAAATGATCTACTTGGGCTCTCAGGATCTTTCATCTAATCCTACGTGATCTTTAAGAGTGAAGGAAAAAAAAGAAGGCCTTTTAAAACTGTATAGGAATAATTATGTTTTGGGAATGTCTATGTAAAACAGTCTCTCCATATTTTGGTAAAACTAAGTTAAATGAAGAGAATTCGTTGACTATCTGGATAGTCATTTCAAATAAGATAAAATACTGGAGCATTAATTGCTGGGCGGGTCTAAATTTACCTACCTTGGCCTTCTTAGGAGAGGAAGACTCAAGCATAAGTTTTCCTGCTGGTATGACAAACAGTTCACAGTCACTTGCTTCTTGCTACAGATTAAGATTTTTAAGGGTTAAGATGATAATCAGTCATAATTCTAGGTATTGTAACCAAGTTTCTTTACCGATTACATCAGAATCAGGTGTTTAACTGTGCATTTTAGTCTTTTATCATTTATAGATAGATATTGTACTCTGATGCTTTTGCAAAAGTGCTTCATCTTCAAGAAGATTCATAGGAAGGACTTTTTTTAAACTGAAGTATGGTTGATTTACAATGTTGTGTTAATTTCTGCTGTGCAGCAAAGTGATTCGGTTATACATATATATGTGTGTATATGTACATATATATATGCATTCTTTTTTATATTCTTTTCCATTATGGTTTATCACAGGATATTGAATATAGTTGCCTATGATACACAGTAAGACCTTGTTGTTTATCCATTCTATATATAGTAGTTTGCATCTGCTAACCCCAAACTCCACTCCATCTCTCCTCCACACCCCTCATCCTTGGCAACCAGAAGTCTGTTCTCTATGAGTCTGTTTCCGTTTTGCAGATAAATACGTTTGTGTCATATTTTAGAATCCACATATAAGTGATATCATATGGTGTTTGTCTTTTTCTTTCTGACTTCACTTAGTATAGTAATCTCTAGGTCCATCCAGGTAGCTGAAAATGGCATTATTTCATTCTTCTTTATGACTGAGTAGTATTCCATTGTGTGTATTCCAAGTAGTAGTCACATCTTTATCCATTTATCTGTTGGACATTTAGATTGTTTCCATGTCTTGGCTATTGTGGATAGTGCTGCTATGAACACAGGGGTGCATTTATCTTTTTGAATTAGAGTTTTCTCTGGATATATGCCCAGGAGTGGGATTGCTGGATCATATGGCAACTCCATTTTTAGTTTTCTGAGGAATCTCTATACTGCTTTTTATAGTGGCTGCACCAATTTACATTCCCACCAACAGTGTAAGAGGGTTCCCTTTTCTGCACACCCTCTCCAGCATTTGTTATTTGTAGACTTTTTAATGATGGCCATTCTGACTGGTGTGAAATGGTATCTCATTGTAGTTTTGATTTACATATCTCTAATAATTAGAGATGTTGAGCACCTTTTCATGTGCCTTTTGGCCATCTGTATGTCTTTGGAGAAATGTCTATTTAGGTCTTCTGCCCATTTTTCATTTGGGTTGTTTGTTTTGTTGTTGTTGAGTTGTGTGAGCTGTTTGTGTATTTTGGAAGCCCTTGTTGGGCACATTATTTGCAAATATTTTCTCCCAGTCCATAGGTTGTCTTTTCATTTTGTTTATGGTTTCCTTTGCTGTGCAAAAGCTTATAAGTGTGATTAGGTTCCATTTGTTTATTTTTGCTTTTATTTCTATTGCTTTGGGAGACTGACCTAAGAAAGCATTAGTACGATTTATGTCAGAGAATGTTTTGCCTATGTTCTCTACCAGGAGTTTTAGGGTGTCATGTCATATTTAAGTCTTTAAGCCATTTTGAGGGTTTTTTTGTGTGTATGGTGTGAGGGTGTGTTCTAACTTCATTGATTTGCATGTGGCTGTCCAAATTTCCCAACACCACTTGCTGAAGAGACTGTCTTTTTCCTGTTGTATATTCTTGTCTCTCTTGTCTTCTTGTTAAAGAGTAATTGACCGTAGGTCAGTTTTAGCAGGAAGCCTTTCAGCTTTTCTCCATTGAGTATTATATTGGCTGTGGGTTTGTCATAAATAGCTTTTATTAGGTTGAGATATGTTCCCTCTATACTCACTGTGGTAAAAGAGTTTTTATCATGAATTGATGTTGAATTTTATGAAAATGCTTTTTCCGCATCTATTGAGATGATCATGTGGTTTTCATCTTTTGTTGATGTGATGTATCACATTGATTGATTTGAGTATGTTGAACCATCTTTGTGAACTTGGGATAAATCCATCTTGGTCATGGTGTATTATCTTTTTAATATGTTGTTGGGTTTGGTTTGCTAATATTTTGTTGAGAATTTTTGCATCTATATTCATCAGATATCTTGGCCTGTAATTTTCTTTTTTAGTGACATCTTTGTCTGGTTTTGGTATCAGGGTGATGGTGGCTTCATAGAATGTCTTTGGGGATAGGTAGGACTTTTGACAAATAAAGGTCTCTGATAAATTTCAGATGATAGTGCTGAACTGGGTAAGAAAGTAAAGAATCCTAATGGAAAACCTGATGGTTTCATAAAAAGTTAACAAAAGGATTGGTTACTGAGTGAACTGGTGAATATGGTTATGATTTTTATTGTTTTTGTCTGTAATATTACTGGCTTTGATCTGTGTTTTACAGATACTGGGAAGCCTTTCTCAAGTTAGTTATGACTTACAACAATTGAGTAAACTATACCTGTGGGTAGAATTGAAACATTTCTCTTTCTCTCTGCCTGGACCCTCCAGAAATTAAGAGACTTGGGTTCCCAGCAGCCTTATTAGGCAAGTGGGAAAAACTGTCTCCTGGCATGTGCAGGAATCTCGATATTTTGAGAACCTCTAGAAGAGAGAAATCCACTGAGGTGGAGTCTGATGGCTTTCCTGGCCTTGAGAGGCCTTTTTTGAATTCAGCCTGAGGCTCCGTCTGAGGAGTTCCACGAGAGCCAGTTTGGAGTAGCCTATGTGGTCAATTGACTAGACTTATTTTGTGAACAAATTAGTCTTGATTTGGCTGTGTTTGGTGGAGATGAGGGTAATTTTAGAGAGAAAAAAATGTTATGTTTCAGTGGATAGTAACTTCTAGTTTTGCTGAGGTCTGTATTTATGAAAGCTATTGTGTTAGCCATACTTTGGCCCTGAGATTCAGGATGGAAAGAGAATTCTCTCGTGAAGTTGTCAGAGTATTACTACTCTGAGATGATATATCATGAGGTGATATATAACACTATTTGCTTTAAGTCTATTCCTAAAAGCGCATGTACAATGTTAGTGTAACAATTGGGTATAATTGATAAAATGTATAGCCTCTAAAATGTTCCCCCACTGACATACCTCTGAGCTTGTGTGATCAGTTTTCCCCTTATGTGGATAACTAGGCAAATATGAAGAAGACCTAGCGCTGAGGCACACGATCTGGACATGATCTGGTCCCAGGACAAATACTTTGGTCTATCAAAAGATTTGCAATCAAAAGGGGAAATGATAGAAAAATCTTCACATGTGGAAGTCATTCTGGCTTATACATCATTTAACTTAAAGTTTACTGACCTCAGTGGCCTGTTTTGTGGTCTGTGGAACATGCATTGTGCCTCTGCTTTGGCCGTTGTGGAGGGGAATGCATTTAAAAGTCAAAATGGGGTAGCTGTAGTTCAGACATCCAAGGTAAAATGAGGTGACCATCGTAGATGTGTTTGGACATGTTCCTGTATTACTGAAAACTTGAGTTTTCTGAACTGTATTGCAGACCAGGACAGAAACCACAGGCAGGTGTGGTATTTTGCTTAATGGTCATGATCTCCCCTGTGTTGGGCCTGTTAAATGTCTTACATTTCTTCCCTAGCTTGAGCGGAGGAAATCTATTTGAGGTTTGAGCAGCAACAATGGCCTCACTGCAAAATAAGTCTAATTGCTGGGTCTACAGCGAGATGCTCTTGTCGTCCTCCTCTGGACTTCCATGATAAATTGACCCAACTAATGTGACCACGTGGGGATGACTGACAATGGGGGGAAAAAACTCTTACCATCTTCCTGTCCCACATATCAATATGTCAGAAGGACCCCTGTCGGTAAACGTTACTGTATAACATGTCATACACTTTGCCAGGGTGACTGCCCGTCAGCCCCCCTGGGCTACATGGTGTGGAGTGGAATAGGCTGGCTTCTGGACATACAAGTCCAGTTAGTGGGATTAACTGTCTTTTTTTGGATAAACCTAATAGGTTTACCCCTAATGGCACCCAACATAACATGGGGTGGACACCTAAACGGCAATGCAATCAGACTTTTAATGTAACTGCTGACTCCTGGGTAGGCCAGTAGGATGTTTCCTTTAAAGCCAGCGCCTTCCCCTCCCCATGGGACTCTCTGGGTTTGTGAAAACCAGGGACGGCTTTACCTTTCTTATAACCGGACAGGGCATGGCCACCATTGACTCCCTCTCCATTGACCTGGTAAGCGCTTGGCTCCAAGATTTGCCCACATCCTGGCGAATGACTGGTTTTAGCATACCTAGCTATCTTACTCTTGATTCTTTGGCTGCTGGTGTCTGTATTGCATGTGTGGTATCTGGTGGCAGTGCCCCTCTACATACCTGACCCCAGGGATATGGTAGAAGAGCGGTGGACCAAGGTTGTAAGGGTTCTGCAGGGTATGTACGGATGGAGCGTATGGTCCAGCCACTCAAGATGGCTGTTCTGTTGCTCTCTGTACATCCCCTGCCCGACCAGGGCCTGCTTCACCTACACCCTATGCACATGACTGACCTTCCTACATACTTGCCCCAGGCCCCAGCTAATGACTGTTCTAGCTTTAGATCAGAACTTTCCACTATGCTCATCAAAGGAGCAGTGAGGGGCACACCCCTCTGCTGGTTTCCCCTGGTAACCAGTGAGCCAACCTGATGTCAGTTCCTCCTGTAACTGGTAAGCTCCCCTTCCCCGGGGAGAGAAGACTGACACCATGTTCTGCCCACCGTCCACTGCACATGGTGGGGTGTCACTCCAGGACCTTGCTTCAGATGTGTAAGCTCCCCCATCCATTAAACCATTCATGTCTCTGTCACTGACTCCAGTCTCTTTGATTTTGCAGCTGGGCAAGTACAGGCCTTGTAGGCCTGTGAGGTGCAGCTTAACGGACTTACTGCTAAGATACAGGGTCTTTTTCCCAACAGGGAAAAAAATGCCAGTATGTTACTTGGAAGTAAGGCATTGTCACTATTATTCACCACTGTCAGTTCTTGTATTCCCTATAAAATACATAGGATATGGAAATAAAGGAATGGAATCCAAATAAAAGATATATTTTGATAACAATAGAGTCAGGATGTTCTAAAAAAAATAGCACACAAACAGGAAGAGCAAGGCCAGGGACTTGGACTCAATCAGACAGCTGGGGAAAGGGATGGGTGTGGAGGTTACTGGGGTAGGAGAATGGGCAGAGAGGGAAGCACCTGTTCCAGTTTGGAGGAAAACAATAAAAAGGATTTAGGAGGGAGTGAGGGCAGAAAGACATGCACATTCACCTATATCAATATTTGGCCTCTTGCTAAATAGTAACAACTTTTATTTATTAAAGGCAATGTGTATGCTAGGCACTGTACTAAGCCTGTTACATTGACTCATATCAATTCCTGCAATATCTCTATTAGGAATGCTCCTGGGAGGGGGCAACCCTCTAAAACTCAGAAACATTGCATAATCTCCCTAAAGCTATTAATAAAGACCAGAGTTGGAGTATGAACCAGCCTAGTACAATTCCAAAACCCTCTCTCCTCCCTAATATCTTCCATTAAAAAGAAAAAGGCAAATTAAAGTTTTGTGGATGAAGAAGAAAAACTAGCAGAATCTAAGCTCCATTTGTTTTAACCGTGGTGATTGGATTAACTCATCAACATTTGCTGAGAATTCATGAATTGTTAATGGAATTGTGGAAGTACTATCACCTTTGCTGTTGTCTGCTTGAATAGAGCTCCTTAATTTAACTACAGGGTATTTAAATTGTTTGGCTTCTCAGAAGCTTTTAATAGGCCTTGACCTGGAAATTGGCCAAGAGCTCTTGATAATAGAGTGGCCACTACACCGAGAAAGCTTATTTCTTGTACTAGTAAGAAGCAGAGAAAAAGGGAAAACTGTCACCAATATTGCTTTATTGGTCCAGATTATGTGTCCTGTAGATTTTAATGGTGGACACATATTACCATGAAAGTAGACAACAACACAAAAATGTCCTCATTTGAGAAGTAAAGTAGCTTTTCAGACTGCACAAGACTATAGAAGTCAGATGCTCTGACTTCTTCCTCTGTACTAGCCCTTTTTTAAAAACACTAATGGAACCAAACAGCTCAAGGGCATTATAAAAAAGCAAATGAGACGCATACTCTAATTAGAAACAATTTGAACCAAAGAATGTACACGGTGGCCTAGACTGCTTCATGAAATTGAATAAAAAAATAATGACTTGTACGTATAGGGGCACATGAATACTTACCAGTGATACTGGTAAAGTAAGAATTATGCAAAGTTGCATTTTTAGTGTCCCAGAGAAAATATGAATGAATAAGAAAAAGAAAGAAGAGGAGAAAGTATGAAAAGGAAGATCTGTTAACATTGAATACCCAGGGCAAAATAAGTTCATTGCACCAAGCAAAGAACAAGAAGAGATCTTAATTATTATATTTAATTATTATTTAATTTAATTATTTATTTTAGTTTAGTTTAAAAAGTAATCTCAAAGATGATGTATTAATCTTCCTCAGGTAATTATCATGATAACTCACATGTAGTATTTCTTTTTCTTTGGCAATCTATACTAGCACACAGAAAAATCAGCTGGAATTCTAATGAATTCCTAGGCTTTTGTAATCAGCATTTTAGATATTTAGATGACCTCACAGGTCATCTAGTCCAGTGTTTAGTAGTAGAGTAGTCTAGAGACTACCTGAGTCAGGACTGGTCAGAACGATTAATAAAAATGCATATTCCCGGAAATCACACCAAACATACTAACTCAAAACCTCTCATAGAAAAGAGTCATAGCAGCTTACTAACTTTGCGTGTATACAATGTTTTCTCTATTTACAGATATCATGGGAGACTTACAGAGGAATACCCAGGCCCTGCCTTCTCCCATCCTTTCCCCAATTTCAGAGGACTTGGTTAAAATACCTACTGTTAAGGACTGAATGCTGGTGTCCCCCCAGAATTCATGTATTGAAGCCCTAAGGAAATGTGATGGTGCTAGGAAGTAAGGTCTTTGGGAGGTAATTAGGTTTAGGTGAGGTCATGAGGATGGAGTTATCATGATGGGATTTCTGTTATAAGAAGAGGAAGATAGACCAGAGCTTCCTGTTTCTGTCATCACCTGAGGACACAGCAAGAAGGTGGCCATCTATAAGGCAGGAAGAGGGCCTTCACCAAGAACCGAATCTGTTGGTACCTTGATCTCGGACTTCCCAGGTTCCAGAACTGTAAGTAGTAAATGTCTGTTGTCTGTTTAAGCCTCCCAGTCTACGGTATTTTGTTAGGGCAGCCCCAGCTAATACCCTCACGCTGAGCTTGCCTTCTGTGTGATTTTCTGTAACTAGGACGTAGTTTTGCCCTTCTTCTTATATCTGGCGTCCATAAAATGATTATCATAAAATGAATTTTTGTTGCACCTATTCCTATTTCTTATCAGTGGGGCAATGTCAGAATTATGTTGGAATAAGACATATAGGCATTTGGAATTTGTAAGTCCTGTGCCTGTGAGATTTTAAGTTTTATGCAGTTCATACATATGAAAGTTAATCCTGTGTGATCTTTTAAACCCGGCAAGGGGCACAGACAGAATTTAAACTCATTTCTGGTTCAGCACTTCTTTTTCACCTGTATAATGCCATTTTTAACAATTGTGAATCTATTATATAATGTATGCCAAATAAAGATAGTGTTAGGGTATTTGAATTAAGGGCAACTACTACTGTGAAGGTCCATTAAGCTGTTGTTGCTGTTTTTAATTCAAGTGAAAAAAATTATAAAAATGATTTGTTTCAACATTTCAGTAGAGGATTACAGACTGGAAAGTTTCTTAAAAATAATATGGCCTCCTTATTTTACAGATGAGGAGAAAGTAGATTAATAATCTGCTGCTTAGTCATGAAAAGTGTTGACACCTTAGTTGCCATAAAAGGAAAAGGCTAATGAAAAAGATGGGGGATGAATTATTATTTATTTTTGGCTGATGAAACATATCAAAAGGCTATTAATAAAAAACAACACCCCCATTCCATTGTCAAAGATAAGTGTGACATCTAAATAGAAAATACTTAATGTTTTTACAAAGAAGACCTAGATCTGTTGGAATAAAGAACATGATGCTTACTTGCAGAGGAAAACCACTGCATTAATGGCCATAAGGAAAAAGAATTCATTAGTAGGTGGATTTGAGCACCATGTATTCCTTATTAACAAAGAGCAATGTTCACAAAAACTAGGTCTTCCTTCAGCAAACATTTGTTTAATATCTACCATGAGTTAGAATGTGCAAGAACACTTGAAAGTCAGATTGCAAAGAGACAGGTTCCTAGGCTCTAAAAACATGCCAGAAAAAAGATAAACTAGAATCCCATGTAAATATTTCTTAAAGAAACTCAAGAGTGGGACAGTACTAATAATTAATAACTATTAACTATGTTACCTTTCAAAGACCTTTTTTGCACATTAGCTTGTTATCCCCCCTGTGAGAAAAATACATCTTGAATTCCTTTTAACCGACAACAAGAAAAGTGAGGCCAAGAAATTATGTGATTTACTTACAGCAACCAGAAGGATAAACTAGTGTTAAAATTTTTTTTATCCAAAACTTGAAAATGGGGCGTGGAGCATTATCACCTTCCAATGTAATAAAGGCCATTGGATCAAAGGCCCACCAAGGACTATTTAATTCTCTAAGAGAGTGTACTTGTGCTTGAGTTTGCTATTTTACTATTTGATTAGAGTACAGATACTGTAAATGACATGTTAACTTATAGATTTTTGTTTGGTAGAGATGATAACGACAAAGATTATGGTTTAATTGTCCTGTTGGAAATTAACTACTTTGTATTTAATATTCTCCTCCCTACTACTCCCAAAATGCCTGTAAGTAACCAGTTTCTCAGAGTGGTCTTTGAACAAGCTTTACCATCTTAATGGCTCCAACATTAATGGCTTAATATGTCTACGACAAATATTTATTCTGTATTTGTATGAGAGTCACTTTTGCTTTTTGATAATTATACTTTGACACTATGCAAATGATTCAGAAATTTATTGAATTCCATAATTATGACAATTAAAAATGACATTATTACTCTGAACTTAAAAAATAAAGTATTCTCTAGTTCAGCACCCAATAATTAAATATCATTTGTATTCTTATAGCATTGTCTGTGACCCTCACTGTATATTCAGTATGGATCAGTGACTTTTTCTGTGTACAATTTCTCACCCTAACCAGATTTTAGACTATCCCTCTTGTTTGCATCCCTCAGGCCAGAGGGAAATATGTAACATTAATGTGCACAAGGCCAATATGTCCAAATTAGTATTTACAGTGGAAGTTTAGACAGTTCAAACAAAATAGAACTGGAACTGGCTGTTAGAAAACTGAAAGAGAGAAATGGTAAGATTTACATGTTTCATATATCTGTAAGTCTATATGTCCAGACTAGTTTGAAGAATAATTTAAGATTTCAAGGACCAAAAAAAAAAAAAGCAAAAACAAAAACTTCCACCTATAGCAATGTAGCACATATTCAAAGCTGAGTAGAATAACAAAGAAAAGAAAGTGAGAACTTCAATCAAGATTGGAAAAACAGGCTCAGAATGACAGATATTGACAGATATAACCAGGGTTCCAAGTTAAAAACTGATCACAGAGTAAAAGACTTCCTAGGTTTGCTGTGGCTATGTAGAGAAATAAGGGGAAAAAGGCAGCAGAACTAATGACTTCTTGACTTTCAATATCATTATATTGCTGTTAGAACATAAACAGTCTATTTAGCCTTTTTCTTTCCTCTGTCCTTCTAAGTCCTGTATTAGTGTAAGAAGTATTATACAATCAAGATATATAGTTAAATTACCAAGTTTTTGCAATATCAGTCCAAAAAGTTCGTGGAGATCCCATTTTTTTCCTTTAAAATGTTTTAGAAAGATAGAGGTGACTGGACAGAAGAACATTTTGTAAATGGTCAGATAGTTCTGGCAATAAAATTAATCACTCAAAAACAGTCAAAATTATCTTCCAAGCTTTATTTTCAGAATATGCAGTACAGAGCTCTCAGATATGAAACATTCTCAGCACTAAGACATAGAAGATAACATGCAACCCAAGATATCAAGCATAGTTAAACAGCCTTCATGAAAAATGCAAGTAAACAATTGTTTTAGAGCTAGCAAACAGCCTTGTATAGTTTTACTCATTTCACATTTGCTTATTTCACAAAGACATGGTTTTTCTTGTGATTTGTTATAATGACAAATTGCATGCTGGGAACACACATAACAGTTTTCCAATTTAGCTAAATATTTATACAGTTTTATTACAATGTTGATTTTTGTGAATTTATTGATTAAGTATCTCCCCTGCAGCCTTTGCTTAGTTTCTCCTTTTATTTCACAAATGTAGTCAATTCACATTATCTACACTAATGCTAAAGAAAAATAACACTGGTATCTTAGAACAAAGAGGATCCAGGAGTGAGTAAGAGTATCATTTACTGTCATGTCAACCCCTAAACATACACATAGCATCCATCTTTACCCAGCCTTAAAACTTTTCTGATTTTGCCCTATAGGACCATATGGAGGAAATGTCTGAGGAAATGGTGAAATGAAAGAGAGAATTTGTGAACTTGGCTGAAAGGTAGGAGGATGATAGTGTGTGTATGTGTGTTTGTATTCATATATATTAACAGTACACTTGCCCAGACCATGATGAACCAGGATTACATCATAGAGGGTACAAATGAATGTAGTGTTCTAGAGTCTGGTTAGGGAAATAAGATAAAAACAGGAAAAATTAAAAACCACTTGATTTAATCACTTGATTTGAATCCCACCAGGAACCCTAGAGAAATCTCCCTGCTGTTATAAGTATCTGCATTGATACCAGTGTTCTGATATCAATGACCTCTTTTGTAAGCCCACTGCCCACAAAGTTTAAGTGAAGTTTTTATTATTCCAGTGTTTTGGCCACAGAATAAGAAATCTTCAGCGTGTTCCGGAGCATGTCTACTTAATCAGCTGCAATGACCTGCTGCCCAGGTCCCTTTGATTTCATGGCAATATCCCATCTCCACTGTCTCACCCTGGTGACAGTCATTGTAGGGTTCCTGTTGGCTCTACTGTCCTCTGCTGGTGCAGCCCAACATTTTCTTGTCATGCCTTCTCTTAGGCATCCAGGTCATCCACAGCCCTTGGAGATTTATTTAACAAGTGTTTAAGAAACATTGGTCTTTCGCAGGCATTGGTGCTAGCCACTAGCCACCTTCGATATCTTCAAGAGAAACTTCCAGGAGCTTTTAATCTGGCTGATGTTCTCAGCAATTCCAGCTTACCCTGCAATGCTAGCCTCAGGGTTCCAGATCTACTGGGAGCTGCTCCTTAGACTAACCCCTTGTTTTATAACTCAACCCAGTCTGCAAACACAGGTCACTGTAGTGGGGTCACTATGACTCTGAACATCACTTATCTCTTACTTATTCTAAATCTTAGAATGATGTATAAATAATAGAAAAAGTAAAATCAAAAGCTTTTTTTGAAAAGAACAATAAAATTTATAAAATTCTATTCATAGTATCTGAAAAGAAAAAGAAGATAAAAATTGCCAACTATCTGTACATCCTGTAGATACAGAAAGTAATAGGGGGATTTTATGAACAACTTTATACCAATACATTCAACAGCTTATAGTAAAAGGGCAGGTTCCTCAAAAGACATAAAATGCCAAATCTGACTTGAGAAAAAAATAGAAAATCTGATTGCTTTTATCTTTTAAGTATAGTTGTCCCTTGAACAATGTCGGGGTTAGGGTTCCTAACACCCCTCACATTAGAAAACTCACGTATAAATTTTGATTCCCCCAAAACTTAACTATCAATAGCCTACTGTTGACCAGAAACCTTACCGATAACATTAATAGTTGTTTAACACATATTTTGTACGTTATATGTATTATATACTCCATTCTCACAATAAAGTAAGCTAGAGAAAAGAAAGTGTTATTAAGGAAAACACTTTTACAGTACTGTACTGTAATTATTGACACCATTAAGTTTTTGTCTGCTTACAAGATAAGTTGTCTGTCAGTACCTACATCAATACTGCCTTATATGATACAAAACAATGTAGATGTTGTATGTATTACTAACATTAGACATCAAAAATGAAAAGATAATGTGAAAGAAATTCATATTTATTTGCAGCTATAATGATTCATGCATTGCTAACAAGCAGCAATATGATTGTTTTATGATAGCCTAGTGTAATCGATATGAATGCTTCATGGTAACCTAGCCTATACGCTAATGAATGTATCATTATAAAATTTTTATGGTATACAGTATTACAGTTATATTCATAATAAAATATTGGAAACATCGTTAAATTTTTTTAAAAAAAGACTTACCTATGATGATAGGCTGATATGTAGTTTTTCCAATTACAAGAAAGAGGCATACTATACAGTAGTGTAATTCTTTAAAAGCAAACTTACAAAACAGTAAGAAAAGTAACACATTATTAACTTTATATTAAATATCACTTGCCCTGTGCCTATGCAAGGATAGACTGTTCACTGTGACGTTGATGATGATGACACAAAAACAGATTTTGCCATGCAGTTACTAAATTTTCACATGAGTACACTCACACACGTACACAACAGATAAGTTTATTAACTGTATGACATGAGGATTATTTACTATTAAGTGGAAGTGGATCATCATAAAGTTCCTTATCCTGTCATCTTTACGTTGTGTAGGCTGACGAGGAAGAGGGGTTGTCTTGCTGTCTCGGGTGGCAGAGGCAGAAGAGGTGGAGGAGGTGGAAGGAGAGGCAGGCACACTTAGGGTAACTTTATGAAAATACATTGTAATTTCTCTAAAAATGCTTCAGATTTTTCATTTCTCTAAAAGTGTTTTTATATGGTACCAAGGCTTCTTCCACTGTTTGCTTTAGCTTCAGTACCCATATCATGTTGTAAAAGAAGTCAAAAGCAGTCTTGTATAATTGGAACCCTTCTGCCAGATTGTCTAATGTCAATTTGCTTTCTGGCACTGTTTCTTCTGTATCTTCTTCCTCATCACCGAGCACTGGTTTCAAAACGCTCATCTCCATCAGGTCGTCTTCTGCTAATTCATCTGGTGTGGTGTATATTACTTCTTGAATTTCTCCAAAATCTGTATCTTGAAACCCTTCACACAGCCCCTCTCTTTTTTGCCATAACCACAATACCTTTCATCATTTCCTTGACTGGCCCTTTTGTAAATCTTGTGAAGTCACACACAACATCTGGACACAGTTTTATCCAGCAGAAATTTATTGTTTTTGGCTTGATGGCTTTCATGGCTTTTTCTATAACAACGATGGGATCTTCAGTGGTGTAATCCTTCCAGACTTTCACGATACTGTCTCTATCATGAAAGGGTTCTCTTCATAGCATTGACAAAGTTTTTTACAGAGTACTGTGTATAATGAGCCTTAAAGGTCCTTATTACCCGCTGATTTAGAAGTTCAATTAATGACACTGTGTTTGGATGCTAGTAGACTACTTCAGTGCCTTTGGTGTTGAACTCTTGGGGTTCTGGGTGGCCAGGGGCATAGTCCAATATGAAAAGAACTTTAAAAGGCAGTCCCTTACTGGCAAGGTATTTCTTTTTTTTTTAAATCCACAATGTCCCTTTCTTTTTTTTTTTTTTTTTAATAAATTTTATTTATTTATTTATTTATTTATTTATGGCTGTGTTGGGTCTTCATTTTTGTGCAAGGGCTTTCTCTAGTTGCGGCAAGTGCGGGCCACTCTTCATCGCGGTGCGCGGGCCTCTCACCGTCGCAGCCCCTCCCGTTGCGGGGCACAGGCTCCAGACGCGCAGGCTCAGTAGTTGTGGCTCACGGGCCTAGTTGCTCCGCGGCATGTGGGATCTTCCCAGACCAGGGCTCGAACCCGTGTTCCCTGCATTGGCAGGCAGATTCTCAACCACTGCGCCACCAGGGAAGCCCCTGGCAAGGTATTTCTTGACTTCAGGGACAAAGCAGCCATAGAACCAGTCCAGAAAAAGGGTTCTCGTTGTCCAGGGCTGCTTGCTCTACAACAAAAGAATGGCAGTTGGTGTTTAATCTTCTCCCTTCAGGGCTCAGGGGTTAACAGCTTTATAGATAAGGGCAGTCCTGATCTTAAACCGGACTGCATCTGCACAAATGAGTAGAGTTAGCTTATCCTTTCCTGCCTTAAATCCTGGTGCTTGCTTCTCTGCTTTACTATTAAATGTCTTTCATGGCTTTTTTTTTTTTTTTTTTTTTTTTCCCCACGAATGGGACACCTTTTTCTGCGTTAAAAACCTATTCAGGCAGGTAACCTTTCTCCTCAGTGATTTTCTTAATGGCATCTAGGAACTTGTCTGCTGCCTCTTGATGGGGAGAAGTTGCTTCTCTTGTTATTTTGACTTTTTTTTTAAGCCAAACCTCTTTCTAAAATTACCAGACTATCCTTTGCTGGCATTAGTTCTCCAGCTTTAGATTCTTCACCTTTCTTTTGCATTAAGTTGTCACATAATGACTTCACTTTTTCTCAAATCATATTAGAGTCTATAGGTATGCCTTTCTTATAGCAATCCTGTACCCACATAAATCTGCATTTTCAATATGAGATAAAAAAGATATTTTGCAAAAAGTGCAAGGTTTTCACACCTGCTGGCCTAGTTGCAGCAGCAGCTTCACAAATTTCCTTTCCTTTTTCTTTCTTTCTTTTTTTTATACAATGGTCTTTACACTGGATTCATTTATCTTGAAATGGTGGGCAACTGTAGCTGCAGACCTCAATCTATGGTACATATCAAGCAATTCAACTTTTTCTTATAATGTCATGATTTTTCTCTGCTTCTTGGGAGTACTTTCAGCATCATTTGTGGTACTTCGTATGGGTCCCATGGTGTCATTCAAGGTTTATGGTATTGCACCAAACACAATGAAAAATATAGGAAAATCATGAGAGAGGACTTTTTACTGTGATACACAATTTAGTAGAGAGATGAACTGCTCACATGGAGATGATTAGCCACACACTGTGTTTTAAGTGGATACTCACAACACTTGGCTCACCACAATAGGAACAGGAGGTGGCTACAAAATTATTACAGTAGTGCAGTATGTACTATAGTTAATTTTATGAAGTTATGATTTAACACTATATATTTACATTTCTTTGTTTTTCTCAGTGGTGAATGGCTTGATGTAAGTCTATGAGTGTTTGTATAAGTTTTGATAAATTTTAACTTTTTATAACAGATTTGTTTATTTTTTTATAGTAAATGATAAAATAGATGAGTATGTACATATATTTTATGTATTCACCACATGCCTTTTTTTTTCAATTTTTTTTGATATTTCTAGGCTATGCAATTCTTCCTCAAGTTTTTTCAAATTGTCACAAATCTAAAAAAAAAATTCCAATATGTTTACTGGAAAGAATTCACATATAAGTGGACCCATGCAGTTCAAACCTGTGTTGTTCAAGGGTCAACTGTATAAAGAAAACTCCAGGCTCCAAGTGGATCAACAGTAAGTTTAATAAACATTTAAGAGTAAAATAATCCTAATTCTATACATCTCTCAGAAAATAGAGGAGGAAACTTTCATCAACTCATTTCATGAGGCTGTTACAAGAAAAGGAAACTATGGAACAGTATCCTTCATAAACATAGCCACAAATGTCCTTAACAAATATTGAGCCCTCTTTTGGTTGGATGAGGTTATTTAACTAGATTTGGCCAATGATTATGAGAATATATATATCTCACTTCTCTGTTGAAGCATTTATTGCTGATATGAAACTCTCCAAAACTATTTTGTTCCCTCTGCTACATTCCAGAAGCAACTTTTGAGATAGTAGTTGTTGGAGGACAGAGGAAACAAAAAGTACCCACTGAACTGAGAAGGGTATCTTGAGAACAGAAAGACAAGGCAGGCAGCTCCATGTAATCAATGCATCAGGTTGTTTGTTTTTTTTAATGTCTTTATTGGAGTATAATTGCTTTACAATGTTGTGTTTCCGCTTTATAACAAAGTGAATCAGCTATATGTATACATATATCCCCATATTCCCTCCCTCTTGTGTCTCCCTCCCACCCTCCCTATCCCACCCCTCTATCTGGTCGCAAAGCACCAAGCTGATCTCCCTGTGCTATGCGGCTGCTTCCCACTAGCTATCTGTTTTACGTTTGGTAGTGTATATATGTCAGTGCTACTCTCTCACTTCATCCAAGCTTACCCTTCCCCCTACCCGTGTCCTCAAGTCCGTTCTCTACGTGTGTGTCTTTATTCCTGTCCTGCCCCTAGGTTCATCAGAACCTTTTTTTTTTTTAGATTCCATATATATGTGTTAGCATATGGTATTTGTTTTTCTCTTTCTGACTTACTTCACTCTGTATGATAGACTCTAGGTCCATCCACCTCACTACAAATAACTCAATTTCGTTTCTTTTTATGGCTGAGTACTATTGCATTGTATATATGTGCCACAAACTAGTGGTTACCAGTGGGGAGAGGGAAGGTGGGGGCAAGATAGGGGTAGGAGATTAAGAGGTACAAACTACTAGGTATAAAATAAGCTACAAGGATATATTGTACAACACAGGGAATATAGCCAAGATTTTATAATAACTATAAATTGATCATAACCTTTAAAAATTGTGAATTACTATGTTGTACACCTGAAATTTGCATAATGTTGTACATCAACTATACCTCAATTAAAAATAAATAAAAGCAATTGGAAAGGGAAAAAAAAAGAAAAGAAAACACGTAGAAAGGAGCAAAAGAGATGAGTTTAAGTTTTTAGTTGATTCTGGGAGACTACACAATACATTTTACATCCTTATTATTTCTTTCAGTGGTATCTCCTGTTCTTATTGCTCTGTGTAACCAATGGCCAAAGGTCCAGTTTTGCTTTATTATTCTTGCTTTTAGTTCTGCCTTGATATTTTCTACACACTTCCTGCTATATCTACCTAGATATCTTCCAAATCAATTTCCCAATAAGGGACATTATTCCTAAATTTGAGAATTGATGAAAGATTTATGGGTCTTACAGCCTCCTAGTTATACTCAATCCTCATTATTCATGGATTCCATATTTGCAAATTTGTCTACTCACTAAAATTTATTTGTGACCCCCAAATCAATACTTGCATCACTTCTGTGGTCATTCATGGACATGCATAGAGTGGTGAAAATTTGGAGTTGTCTGACATGAATTTTCCCAGATGAGGTTAAACAAAGTGTTGCTGTGCCCTCTTGTTTCAGCTCTTGTTTTTGCAGTCTATTTAATGCCACATCTTATGCTCATTTGTGTGTGTGTAGGGGTGGGGAGGGGGTTTGGTGATTTTGCTGTTCTAAATGGCCCCTAAGCATAGTGCTGAAGTGTGGTCTACTGTTCCTAAGCAGAAGAAGGTTGTGATGTGCCTTATGAAGAATGTATATGTTCTAGATAAGCTTTGTGCAGGCATGAGTTATAGTGTTGTTGGCTGCAAGTTCAATGTTAATGAATCAATAACATATATTAAATAAGGTGTCTTTAAGCAGCAATATGCATAAAACAAAGTTATATATTGATCAGTTGACAAAAATATGACCAGATGTTAGCAGGAACCTAATCTTATATTTCCCCTAGGAGCAATGGTTCAGTGTCTGCTAATGCAATGTTCATGAGGATATTTTAGAGCATTACCATGAATAAAGAGAAACAACTGTATTTCCTTCTGAGAATCCCCTTGTGTCTCACATAAAACATGCTCAAAAAAGCTCATATACTTCTCAACAAATAAAAATACTCCTCATTTTTTACATCTCACTTGTAATATATACTCAAAAATGTTCAAAAGTTCACTAATTTTAAAGGCAGAGTTAAATGATTTTTTTAATATATGTACACACTTGAGAAACTACCAACTATAGCAAGATACAGAACACTCCAATAAAGTTCCCTCATATCCCTTCTCAGTTAGTATCCCCAACCTGAGGTAAGCATTCTTCTGACATCTATTACCGTCTATTTCGTCTGTTTTTTGAATTGCATGTAAATGGAATCACACTGTATGTACACTTTTGTGTCCAGCATATTTTTTATCAACGTAAAGTCTATGTTAGTGGTTGTATTTATTAGTAACGCATTCATTATGTATTACTCTGTAGTATTCCATTGTATGAATTAATCAAAATATATGTATCCATTCCCCAGTTGATAGACATTTGGGTTACTTCTAGTTTGAGGCTATGATGAACAAAATTGCTTTGAACATTCTTGTGCATATATTTTTCATAAATAGATACCTAGGACTGGAACTGTTGTATGTTCCTCCATCATAAGATAGATGTAGGTTTAGCTTTACTAGACATTAATAGTTTTCTTAAATGGTTAAATAGTTTTCCTTCCATCAGCAACGTATGAGACTTCCAGTTACTCCACATTCACCAACATTTGCTCTACAGATTTTTTTTTTAAATATTTTAACCATTACAATGAGTATGAGATATTCTCTCATTGTGGTTTTAATTTGCATTTCCCTGAAGGCTAATAATAATATTGGTCACTTAATATTTATTCATTTAATTAATTTACTGGGTTTTGTGTTCTGTTTAAGAAATATTGCTTATTCCAATGTCATGAAAGTATTCTATGTTATATTCCGGAAGCATTACTGTTTTATCTTTTAAATTTGGGGCCTTCCAATATGGATATCCAATTGGTCCAGCACCATTTACAGGAGAGACAGTCTTTTCACTTTTGAAATTTAAATGAAATGAATCTATTTGTCTTAAATCAGTTGCTCGTGTATGTATGGTGTGTTTCCGTACACTTTTCTATTGCATTTGATTCTTTGTCTATCCCTTTCACTAATATAACATTTCTTAATTGTTACAAATTTCTAGTAAGTCTTAAAATCTATTACTGTATGCCTTACATCTTTGTTGTTTTCAAAATTTTCTTGAGTATTCTAGATCTTTATGGGTTCCCATACATTTTAAAATCAGCTTTTCAATTTCCTGTGGAAGTTTTCTTCTGAAATATTTATTGGAATTATATTGAATTGAGTTCAATTGAATTGAATACTTAGATAATTTTGCTAATAACTAAGGTCTTAAAAATATTGTCTGGATATTTATTCAGATATCAAAAAATTTTTATTTGAGTAGTATTGACAAAGCTATGGAGAACTTTTTTTCTTTCTTTTTTTTCCTTTTCTTTCCTCCTCCCCCCCGCATAGTTAGGGCTTTCTGAGGCAAAGAAAACTGAAACCTGGCTAAAACATAAGCCTTGGAAATGAAATGATAACCAAACAGATAGTGAGAACTTAAGAGATTTACTTTCACAGAGGTATGTTTTTATTTCAAGGGGATTCGTCCTGGAGCCAGGGAGATAAAAATCTTGATTATAAACTCAAAGATGCTTGTCTTATCTTCCCCTAAAGACTTTTATTTACATTCTAAAAGGTAATAGCCCAGAATCATTCCCTTTCTCCTCTCAAGGACTGTTTACAATAGGGAACTATGTCTTCTCTACTCTCTCAGAAGGGAAAGCTATCCCTCTCCTATTTAAACTTCCAGATTCATATTTTTATGGTTCTTTAGCCTACAGGACAGACCGCAGTACTGGTAGGGTGACATCTAATCTGTTTCTTTTCCAGAAGAGAAAAGAATTGGGGCAAATGGGAATTGATATGGTTAGTGCTATAGGTATATAATCTATTCCTGCCCTACAAAGCTCATGCCTATTTTCAGACAATACAAATAAATATAGATACTAAAAACTTGTCAGTATTTCATACTTTCTAGTGAAGAAGCTTTTCATATCTTCATAGGTTATATCTAAGTAGTTGATGTTTTAAAAATTCTAATATAAGTGATATCTGCAAATTTCTTTTTTCCACTAATTTATTGCTATTATATAGAAATCTAAAAGTTTGTTAGTAGTGTATAGATATCCAGTTGATTTTTGTAGATTTGTATATATTTTGTATATTAATTGTATCCATCAGCCTTGCTAAATTCACTTACTCATTTAACAGTTTCTTTGTAGAGTATTTGTTTTAATCTTTTTTCTCCCCCTGCCCCCATCTTTTTTTTGGGGGGGGGGGTGGAACGGATCTTGCAGTAGTGACTAAGACCTCCATCACAATATTGAATAGAATTGTGCTTATATTCAGTTTGTCTCGTTCTGGATTTTGGGGAAAAAGTATTCTCTGTATCTCCATTTAGTATAATGATAGAAATGGGTTTTTCTAGATACCCTTTTTCAGATTAAGGAAGTTCTATTCTGTTCCTTCCTTCCTGAGAGGAATAATTATGACGTGAATGGAAGTTTAATTTTTTTTAAGTTGTTTTTTCTATCTATTGAAATGCTGATGTGATTTTTAAAATTTATTTCGGTAATGTGGCAAATTATATTCTTTGCTTTTCAAATGTTAAACTAATGTTGCATTCCTGAAATAAAAATCAATTGTAATGTAAAACAACTATATATGTATATATGTATATAAATATATATATAGTGGTTATATATAATTCGTATATATTCATACATATTCACTGCTAGACTTATTTGGTAATATTTTGCTCAGCATTTCAAAATTCATGTTCATAAGAGATATTGCCTATAATATTACTTTCTTGTGATGCCCTTGTAAGAATTTGGTAATTTGCTATCAGAATTATGCTAGATTCATAGAACAGATTGTGAAGTCTTTCATTTTCCTCCATTGTGTCAAAGAATGTGCATAAGATTCATAGTATTTTTTCCTTAAATATTTGGAATAATTTGCCTTTGAAATAATTTGCCTTTGAAATCATCTTGACCTGGAGTTTTCACTGTGGGAAGGTTTCAGTTACATTAATAGGAAAAAAAATGATTACTCAGATTTTCTATTTCCTTTTTTTTTTTAATTTATTTTTTTAATTTATTTATTTTTGGCTGTGTTGGGTCTTTGTTGCTGTGTGCGGGCTTCCTCTAGTTGCAGAGAGCGGGGGCTACTCTTTGTTGCAGTGCATGAGCTTCTCATTGCAGTGGCCTCTCCTGTCACGGAGCATGGGCTCTAGGTGCTCAGGCTCAGTAGTTGCAGTGCACAGGCTTAGTTGCTCTGTGACATGTGGGATCTTCCTGGACGAGGGCTCGAACCCGTGTCCCCGGCATTGGCAGGCGGATTCTTAACCACTGCGCCACCAGGGAAGCCCCTCTATTTCCTTTTTTTTTTTTTTTTTCCTTCTTTTTCTTTCTTTTTTTGTCTGCATTGGGTCTTCGTTGCTGTGCGCAGGCTTTCTCTAGTTGCGGCGAGCGGGGGCTACTCTTTGTTGCGGTGCGCGGGCTTCTCATTGCAGTGGCTTCTCTTGTTGCGGAGCAAGGGCTCTAGGCACGCGGGCTTGAGTATTGCAGCACACGGGCTCAGTAGTTGTGGCTCGTGGGCTCTAGAGCGCAGGCTCAGTAGTTCTGGCGCACGGGCTTAGTTGCTCTGTGGCATGTGGGATATTTCCGGACCAGGGCTCGAACCCGTGTCCCCTGCATTGACAGGCGGATTCTTTACCACTGCACCACCAGGGAAGTCCCCTATTTCCTTTTATATTAGTTTTTTTGAGTTACATTTTAAAGGAATTTTTTTTCATTTTATCTAATCTGTTAAATTTACAATATCCTCTGATCTTTAAAAATGCATATAAAATATCTCCCTCCCTTTCAGTAGTGATGTCACCCTTTCCATTCTTGATAGTGTAATTTGTGTTTTCTCATTTTTTATAATTTGAGGATCAGTCTTCCAAGGGGTTATCAATTTTTAAAATATTTTCGAAAAACTAAGTTCTACTGATTATCCCTATTGTATGTCTGCTTTCTATTTAATTTTCTTATATTCTTTTATTACCTCTTAATATTTTTTGGTTTAATTTATTCTCTTTCTACCTTCTTGAGATGCAAACTTCATTTTTCCATTTTTCATTTTTCTAATATATGAATTAAAGCAAGCAGTTTCTCTCTATGCCCTTAACTGTATTCCTCAAATATTTTCATATGTCATTATGTTTAGTTCAAAATATTTTCTAATTTTCATTGTGATTTTTCTTCTTACCTATTGAGATGTTTAGAAAGGTGTTAATACATACATTAGGGGATTTTCTGTTTCTCTTTCTGCTGTCAATTTCAAATATATTACTCCACAATTTAAATCCTTTGCAATTTTTGGAGACATACTTTATGGTCCAGTATGTGGTCTATTTTTGGTAAAGTTTCTTATGCACTTAAAAAGAATGTATTCTGCAGTTGTAGTATGTAGTAATCCAAACATGTCATTTAGGTCAAATTGGTTAATAGTATTGTTCAAATTTTTCATATCCTTATGATGTTTTTGTCTGCTTGTTCTAATAATTGCTAAGAGAATTGTGTTAATATCTTCTACTCTGACTAAGGATTCGTCTATTTGTCCATTTTGGTTTTGTCAATTTTTATTTTATATATCTTGTTACCATAATTAGATGGAAATAAAATGAGTATTTTTATGCTTAGTGAATTGACTCTTTTATCATCAGATGTCCACTTTTAGTGCTAGTAATACTACTTGTATCAAAGTTTACTTTGTCATATATAACATAGCCACATCAGCTTTCTCCTGGTTAACATTTCCATGGTACATATTTTTTCATTCTTTTTCTTTCATTCTATCAATTTTCATATTTTTAAGTGTGTCTATTGTGAATAGAATATATTGAGCCATTTAAAAAATCTACCTCACTATCTTTTCTTAATTTTAGTATTTCATCACTATTGCATTCAATATTATTACTGGTATAGCTGGATTTAAGTCTGTCATCTTGCTATTTGTTTTCAATTTTTCTTCCATTTATTTTTGCTCTAATTTGTTTCTTCTTTTCATTTTTGTTGTATTAAACAAGTATTTTAAAAATTATTCCATTTTATCTCTTCTAACATTTTAGATATACCCTTTGTGTTAATATTTAAGTGGTTATGTTGCCTGTTATAGGTCATCCTTGAACTTATTTCAGACTGTCATATTAGTAATTTTACCATTTTATGAATAATTCAGAAACCTTTCAATAGTTTAACTATATTTAACAATCTTCTGCCCTCATGCGATTACAAACATATATTTCACTTCTATATTTGTTATAAATTCTAGAAGACATTGATGTTATTCATGATTTAAACAGATAATATTCTTTTGTATTCACCCACATACTTATCTTTTCAGATACTTTTCATTCCTTTCTGAAGTTCTGTGCTTCCATCTGACATCAGTTTATTTCAGCCTGAATAATTTATTTTAGCATTTCTTGTACTCTGGTGTGTTGACAAGTATTTCAGCTTTTGTTTGTCAATAAGCACCTTTATTTCACTTTCATTTTGAATGGTATTTTTGCTGAATATAAAATTGTAAATTATTAGTTTTTTTTTCTTTCAGCACTTCAGAGTTGTCCATTATCTTCTTCCAATGTTTCTTTTGCAAAGTTATCTGTCGGCTTTATTTCTATTACTGCAATGCAATGGGTCTTTTTCTCTGGCTGATTTTATGAGATTCTCCTCATTTTTGTTTTTAGCAGTTTCACTATAACGTGTGGTTTTCTTTTTTTATCCTGCTTGGAGTTTCCTGAGGTTCTTGCATCTGGTGTTTATATATTTCATTAGTTTATGAAAATTCCTGGATATCACTTCCAATATTGTTTCTGCCTCATTTTCCCTCTCCCTCTCTTTTCCATCTGGGTCCTCATTTACTTATAATAAACTATTTGAGTCCCTTTTCACTTGGTTATTTATTTTTCAGATATTTCATTGTTAGTGTATAGAAACACAACTGATTTCTGTATGTTGATTTTGTATCCTACAACTTTACTGAATTCATTAATTAGTTCTAACAGTTTTTTGATTGTCTTTAGGATTTTCTATATATAAAATCCTATCATCTGCAAATAAAGAAAAATTTACTTTTTCCCTTCTGATTTGGATAATTTTTATTCTTTTATCTTATCTGATTGCTCAAGCTAAGACTTCTAGTACTTTGTTGAATAAGGATGGTGGGAGTGGGTACCCTTGTCTTATTCCTGATCTTAGAGGAAAAGCTTTCAAAATTTCACCATTGAGTATGAGGTGTGTGGCTTTTCCCATAGGGCCTTTATTATGTTGAGGTATGTTCCTTCCATACTCAATTTGTTGAGGGTTTTATCATGAAAGGATGCCTCATTTTGTCAAATGCTTTTTCTGCATCTGTTGAGATGGTCATGTGATTTTTATCTTTCTTTCTTTTAATGTGGATATCACATTTAATGTGGTTTATGTATGTCAAACCATCCTTTCATCCCAAGGATAAATCCCACTTGATCATGATGTATGATCCTTTTAATGTGCTGTTGAATTCAATTTGCTAATATTTTTTTTTTCAAAGAAGACATACAGCTGGCCAACAGATACATAAAATGATATTCAGTATCACTAATCATCACGGAAATGCAAATCAAAACCACAATGAGATATTACCTCACACTTGTTAGAATGACTATCATCAAAAAGACAAGAGATAACAAGTGTTGGCAAAGATGTGGAGAAAAGAGAATACTTGTGCAGTGTTGGTAGGAATGTAAATTGGTACAGCCACTATGGAAAACAGAATGGAGATTCCTTAAAAACATTAAGAGTAGAATTACCACATGATTCAGCAATGCTTCTGGGTATATACTGAAGGGAAATGAAAATAAGATATTGAAAAGGTATCTGCACTCCCGTGTTCATTGCAGCATTAGTCACAACAGTCAAGATAAGGGAACAACTTGTCTGTCAATGGATGAATGGATATAGACATATATAATGGAATATTATTCAGCCATGAGAAAGAAGGAAATCCTGCCTTTTGAGTCAAGATGGATGGACCTTGAGGGCATTGTGCTAAGTGAGTTAAGTCAGAGAAAGACATACTATATGACTTATCTGTGTAGAATGGTGGTTAACAGGGACAGAGGAATTAGGGAGATAATGGTCAAAGGGTACAAACTTCCAGGTAGAAGATAAATAAGTTCTGGAGATCTACTGTACAAAATTGTGATTATAGTCAACAATATTTTTATCCCTCGAAGTTGCTAAGAGACTAGATCTTAAATGTTCTCACAACAAAAGAGAAATGGTAATTATGTGATGGAGGCACTGGCTAATGCTACAGTGGCAATCATATTGCCATATATAGATGTATCAAATCAACACATTGTACACTTTAAACTTACACAACATTATGTCAATTATACCTCAGTAAAGCTGGGAAAAAATTGGATATTCATCTTTAGGAGTTTAGAATCTAGTCAAAGTTACAGAACCCACACATTAATAACTGTCGGGCATACTTACAAAGCGACAAGAAAATGGGTGCTAATTGGTGGAAAATGTTAAAGCAAGTGAGAGATTGATTAAACTGAGCAGAGCTCAATCCAGGAGATTTGGACCAGATAACTAGGTAGAGGAAGTCCTTGTAGTGACAGCAGGAGTGAAGAAGTTATTTCAAATTGGAAGAAGAGCTTGGACTGAGAGAGAAAATAGGTGGTAGATATAGTCTCATGTTGTGATTTAGAGGAACAAGCAGACATAGAAAGGTCATGCTGTTCTCCTGGGAAGCTATAGTCTCTGCATTCAACACTTATAAGTGCTCTCCATTTCATGAACAACATGTCTTGGTCCTGGTTTAAAAAAAAAAAAAATCCAATATGTTTGCTATGATTCCTGCAGATTTAATTGCTGTTGTCAATTTCTACCCACCCACCTCACATTCTTTTGCTAATCAGTTTTACTTCAAGCTTTGCTTATGTGTTTTCTCTATCAATTTAGTTATGGATGCTCTGCTTGCAGCCGCCTTAATTCTGTACAACATACCAACACCATTTAGCAATATTCCCCTCATTTGGTCTCACACATGTCCTGGCCAGCTGACTCCTGGTGCTGTGAATTCAGCTTTTCAGTGTGAGCAGACTGGCTGCATTTCAAGACCCCAAAGTATTTCTTTTTTTTTTTTCTTTTTTTAAATTTTTATTTATTTATTTATTTTTGGCTGCTGTTGGGTCTTCGTTGCTGTGCGTGGGCTTTCTCTAGTTGCGGCGAACAGGGGCTACTCTTTGTTGCAGTGCGCGGGCTTCTCATTGCAGTGGCTCCTCTTGTTGCGGAGCACAGGCTCTAGGCGCGCGGGCTTCCGTAGTTGTGGCACGTGGGCTCAGTAGTTGCGGGCTCTAGAGCGCAGGCTCAGTAGTTGTGGCATGTAGGCTCAGTAGTTGTGGCTCGCGGGCTCTAGAGCGCAGGCTCAGTAGTTGTGGCGCACGGGCTTAGTTGCTCTGTGGCATGTGGGATCTTCCCAGCCCAGGGCTCGAACCCGTGTCCGCTGCATTGGCAGACGGATTCTTAACCATTGCACCACCAGGGAAGCCCCCAATGTATTTCTTAAGACAATGAAGATGAAGGACTTTGGGTGGGCTTCAGTCTAGGAGAAGACCACTTCAGCTCCACGGTTCTGCACTGACTCTACCTTTAGGACTCTGTGATGTAATGAATTTGTCTCTGTGTAACTTATTACTCAGCTGGGCTGGACTGGGCCTTCTTAACTTCATCTATTCCTAGCTTGGCCTTATACCAACAGTGCAGCCACCAGCCAGCACTTCACAACTTCTTTATAGAATAATCAGGAGAAATTGGTCTTACACAATTGTTTTATTTTTATTCTTAGTTATTGTGATTCATATGGTTTGAAAGCTGAGTGCTGGAAGCAAATCTAAAAGTCTATTTGTCTATTTTTGAATTTGTTTATGGATTTTATATAAAACAATTTTTGAAATGTAAAGGTAAGCACAACTGTAGGTGTTAATTATTGGATACATTTTAGTCACGCTAATAAAAACATGTGTACTAACACATTATGCAAATTAACAAATTTATTTAGCACAATAATTCTGAAGTACTGAGGCATTTTTTTTAAAAGCACAGCCCTTGCTAACAAAGCCTCAGAATTCATGTAGCCTCTTTCCTGGCACATTCTATTCATGGACAAAGGCTCCCCAGGGTCAAGTGGAGGAATCATAGCCTCTTCTTCATGGGAGAAGTCAAAGAATTAGTTTGTGTCAAAGAGTTTGTGTAAATGTTTAAAAATCACCATAATTACTGACTCTATCCAAAATCGAGGTATGATTTTGGTAACTTGCATTATTTGTCCAATTCTTCACCTATCCCTTTAATGACAACCTGTCTCAGCTTGGGCTGCTGTAACAAAATACCGAAGACTATGGTTTAAACAACAGACGTTTATTTCTCACAATTCTGGAGGCTGGGAAGTCCAAGGTGCTAGCAGATTCAGTTCTTGTGAAGGCTCTCTTCCCGGCAGGAAGGAGGCTGCCTTTTTGCTGTGGTGGAGAGATGAAGCTTTGATGTCTCTTCCTCTTCTTATAAGGGCACAAATCCCATCATGGGATCTCCACCCTCATGATCATATCTAAATCTAATTCCCTCCCTAATCCCTACATCCTCATCCCCATGCCATTACATTGGGACTTAGGGCTTCAACATAGGAATTTGGGGGTGGTGGGCACATCCAGTCCATAACACAACCTTTCCAAGTGACTTTGCAGTCCCTTCTTCTCCTCCATAGGAGAAGTACTTTTTCCTGCCCATTGACTTTGGCCACGAACATGAAGACTTGCTTTGGCTAAAGGTACATTAGCAGAAGTAACATAAGCAGAGTTTGAAATCCTCTTGAGTCATGAAACTGCCTTTACCACTAGTATTAGGAGAACATTATCCATCTGTTAGGGTCCAAACAGGAGGATAGAGATATGTAGAGCAGATCCATCCCAGTTGCTACAACATAAAGTACCCTAGCCAGCCTGAAGAATTATAGGGAGAAGAGCTGCCCAGGCAAGCTCCTCCCAGGCCAGCTAAACCCCAGCAAATCTACAAATAAGTAAATATTTTAAGCCACCTAGTTTTGGAGTGGTTTGTTATATAGCACCAGTCAACCAAGACAGCCATACTATTCAAGTATATCTTGTGTTCCACAGCGGAATTACAAAATATTTTTATATGTGTCCTTTACATTTCCTTTCAAGTGTAGTCCTGAGTGTTTTTGCTTATGTGTGCTTACTTTGTATGGAATATTCACCATTACATTTTATTTTATTTATTTTTTATAAATTTATTTATTTTTGGCTGCGTTGGGTTTTCGTTGCTGCATGCAGGCTTTCTCTAGTTGCTGCGAGCAGGGGCTACTCTTCGTTGTGGTGCACGGGCTTCTCATTGCAGTGGCTTCTCTTGTTGCGGAGCATGGGATCTAGGTGCGCGGGCTTCAGTAGTTGTGGCTCGCGGGCTCTAGAGCGCAGGCTCAGTAGTTGTGGCGCACGGGCTTAGTTGCTCTGCGGCTTGTGGGATCTTCCTGGACCAGGGCTCGAACCCATGTCCCCTTCATTGGCAGGCAGATTCTTAACCACTGCACCACCAGGGAAGCCCAGCAGGTGGATTCTTAACCACTGTGCCATCAGGGAAGCCCCACCATTACATTTTAAAACTGTAAATAGCAAAGCAATTAAGATTTAAATATTAATTTTGTGTCCAACTACCTTACTGAATTGTCTTATAATTACTAATACCTTTTCAACATTGATGATAAAAACTGCATTCTATTTTGTATAGAATCTAGTATAATCATCTATACTAGATGATTATATATAAATGTATGTTTCACTGTATTCAAATCTAACACCACATTTTTTCGTTCACAATGTCTTTACCTGTAAGTTTGTTATTTCAAGTCATCTTTTATGTAACTGTACTATATCCTCAATAAACTCTATGTAGGCATAATTTATATGCAATAAAATACACAGATTTTAAGTGTACAGTTTAATGAGTTTTGACAAATGTATGCAACTGGGTAAACACCCCTATAATCAAGATGCAGAATGTTTCAATTACTCTAAAAGGATCCTTTGAGCTCTTTGAAGTCAAACTCTATCCTGAACCCCAGAGTATCCACTGATCTATTTTTTGTCACTATAGATTAATTCTGTCTCTTCTAGAAATTAGTTAAATTGGAATCATACAGTATGTAGTCTTTGGTATCAGGTTTCTCTTGTTCAACATAATATTTCTGCAATTCATCCATGTTGTTGCATATGTTGGTAGGACCAGTATTATTATTTTTTTAACTGCCAAGTAGTAGTCCAGTGTATGATTATATCACAGTTTACTCATTTACTAGTCAGTGAACATTTGGGATGTTTCCAGATTTGGGCTAGTATTATAATTATTTATATATTTTTTACAAGTATTATTCTTATATAAGTCTTTTTTGGACATGTGTATTCTTTTAGCTACATACCTAACAATAAAACTGCTGGGTCATGGGGTAGGTGTATTTTTAATATTACTAGAAATTGCCAAACACATTTACAAAACGGGTATACTATCATACACCCCCACCAGCAGTATATGAGTGTTCTGGTTGCTCCACATACTTGTCAACATTTAGTAATATTAGTGCTTTCAACTTTAGCCTTTCTAATGGATATGTAGTAGTATCAAATTGTGGATTTAATTTGCATGTCTAAGGATGTTGAACAACTTTTCATATACTTAATGGCCGTTCAGATATCTTTTGTGAAATATCTACTTAAATCTCTTGCTTATTTTTTAAATTGGGTTATTTGTATTTTTATCAATTAGCAGAAGTTATTTATATATTCTGTGTCACATATATGTGTTGTAAATATTTTCTTGTCTGTGCCTTTCCTTTTTTCATGTACTTAAGAACAGTTTGGGGAGACAGTTCTTCATAGGTTTCTCATGTTTCTTCATTTATCGTGAGCAAGTTACTACCTGAACTTTTTTCTGGACTATCTTTAATGGATATTTGTACAGCAAGTAGCTTTGGAAGAAAGAGATGATATCTCCTTCCAGAGCAAAAGGCAGGCATGTCAACTGTCCGGTACAATAAACATAATGTCTCCTCCTGGAGCAAAGGGCAGCCATTGCACACTACACATCATAAAAGATTAGAGTTCCCTCCTCTATAATGCAACTAACTGCATGTTCAAACATCCATCTGGGCCCATCTGCCTCACCCCTGTGAGATTTGAGGACAAAGAAAATTGGTGGAAATATGCTAATAGTCATGCTACTTGCTGTGCCATGAGTAATAAAGCTTTGACCCAGGAGTCTTGGATGACAGCATCTATGAAACTATGGCAGGCTAAAACATTAGTCTGCAAGTTGGGTAAAATGTCAGATCCTTCACAGTTACTGGCAAGCAGACATACTGATATCAGTAATCTGAGTTATCTTTCTTTAGTTATTGTTCAGTTCAGGTAGCGTTTTAGCAATTTTATTACCCTTCAGAGAACATCTTTCTGTTTTATTAATTTTCTCTGTTTTTTGTTTTTTATTTTACTGATTTCTGCTCTTACTATTATCATTTTTAACCTACATTAGGTTTAATATTGCTCCTTTTTGTTTTTTAATAACTTCTTAATGGAGAATCCTGGATAATAGATTTTAGACTTTTCTTTTTTTCCTCATGTAAGGATTTAAAGCTCTAAATTTTCCTCTAAATAATTGCTTTAGTTGCATCCCACAAATTTTATTATGTTCTCTTTTCATTTTCCTTAGTTCACATTTTCTAATTTCCATTGTGATTTTTTTGGACCCGTGTTTATTTCATCAATGTTTTCTAGTTTTCAGAATATAAATCTTTCACCTCCTTAGGTTTATTCCTAAGTATTTTATTTTTTGGTGCTATTGTAAATGATATTGTTTTCCTAATTTCCTTTTCAAATAATGTAATGTTGATTTTTGTATTCTGCAACATTATTGAATTTATTAGTTCTAACAGTGTTTTGATGAAGTCTTTAGGATTTTCTACATATAAGATCATGTCGTCTGCAAACAAGGACAATTTTATTTCTGCCTTTCCAATTTTGATACCTTTTCTTCCTTCCTTCCTTCCTTCCTTCCTTCCTTCCTTCCTTCCTTCCTTCCTTCCTTCCCTCCTTCCTTCCTTCTTACCTCTCTTTCTTTCTTTCTTTCTCTCTTTCTCTCTTTCTCTCTCTATTTCTTTCTCCTTCCTTCCTCCCTACCTCCCTCTCTTTCTTTCTTTCTTTTTCTCTCTCTCTCTTTCTTTCTTTCCTTCTTTCCTTCTTTCTTCCTTCCATCCTTCCTTCCTTCCTTCCTTCCTTTCTTCCTTTATTCCTTCCTTCCTTCCTTTCTTCCTTCCTAATTGCACTGACTAAGACTTCTGGTACTATGTTGAATAAAAGTAGCAAGAGTGGGCATACTTGCCTTCTTCCTGATATTAGAAGAAAAGCTTTAAATTTTTCACCATTGATTAAAATGTCAGCTGTGGGTTTTTCACATGTGCCTTTCTTTTGTTGACGTACTTCCCAAGTTTGTTGCGAGTTTTTATCATGAAAGGGCACAGGATTTTGTCAAATGCTTTTATTGCATTTATTGAGATGGACATGTGATTTTACACTTTATTTTGTTCATGTAGCATATCACGTTAATTGATTTTCATATGTTGAATCATCCTTGCATCCCGGGACTAGGCCTACTTGATCATAGTGTATGGTGCTCTTAATGTGCTGTTAAATTCGGCTTGCTAGTATTTTGTTGAGGATTTTGGCATCTATATCCCTCAGGGGTTTTAACCTGTAGTTTTCTTTTCTTGTGGTATCTTTTTCTGGCTTTGGCATCAGGGTAATGCTAGCCTCAAACAATGAGTATGGAAGTGTTCCCTCACCTTTAATTTTTCAGAAGAGTTTGATAAGGATTGGTGTTAATTCTTTACATATTTGGTAGAATTCACCAGTGAAGCCATCTAGTCCCAAACTTTTCTCTGTTGGGAGGTTTTAATTATTGATTCCATTTCCACAGTACTTATAGTCTCTTCAAACTGACTATTTTTTCATGATTCAATCTTGGTAGGTTGTATATTTCTAGGAAGTATCCATTTCTTCCAAGTTGTCCTATTTGTTGGTATATCATTGGTCATACTAATCTCATGATTCTTTTTCCTTCTGTGGCATCAGTTGTAATGTCTCTTCTTTCATTTCTGATTAAGTTTGCATGAGCTTCCTTTTAGTTCACATATTCAGTTTCTTTTTAAAATACTTCATTTGTTTGTAACGTCAATGAATTTTTATTGAAACCATTGTATTTTATACGTTGATGATGCAGATATGAAAAGGATTAGATGAGATCTTTCCCTTTATGGATCTTGGAATTGATTGGTATGGTTATGATAATGCTTATGTCTTCTGGAATAATATGAAGCTATGTCAATGTTAAATATTTTTTTAATTTCTTTTTCAGTGCTAAATTAAATTCTCTTTATTTTCCTTGTTCAAATCCAAACTCATAAAGCCCAGATAAATTTCCTCTCCTTCCATATTGCTTTCCTCCTCTGCCCAATGGGTATCTCCCTTCTTCTCGGATATTATATTATTATCTGTACCAATGTGCAGGCTTTATATCACACACTCTCAATTTAATTAATCAAAGTACTATCATAGCATATTTATTCTGTATTATATTGTCATTTTGGAACATATTTATTTTTCACGGTAGAATATTTTCTTTAGACCTATCAAAGATAAAGCCAAACATTAGCTAAAGTGGTGAAAACAGAGTCTATTCAGTAACTACTAACAGTAGGGAAAGAGCTGAGCTCCATTCCAATTTGTGCAGAGGTGACTGAGTATTTTAAAGGGATAATGAGGGATTAGGGAAGGGGAGTGCTCAAGCAGTGCCAAGGGAGTGGAAAATTAAGAAAAGTGGGTAAGAGGGTCAGTTAGTATACATGCAGTTAGGCCAGCTGTATCTCCTGGCTAGCAATGATTGAAGTTAGGATTATATCCTCCCACAGAGATTGGGAGACAGAGGTCCTATCCTTTCTAAAGTTTACATTTTGAAGGAATGGCTTTCAGTCCTTGAGAAAGACACTCCATGGTGATAGGAGCTATACACGCATATATCTCAAAGAGATGGATGAAGGTTTTATGGTTGTAAGCTTTCTTTTTTTGTTTTTTTTTTTTTAGTAAATGTTCTAAGAAGGGGAGGTAGCCAGGGCCTAATGTCGGGTGTTGGCTAGAACAAACATTGAATTCTTTTGATAGCCTTGAACTTTTTTAGGTAGGAACTCAAAAGAAGGGCTGGGTAGTCACAGGGAAGCAGCCTTAGGCTGCCAAAAGCCATGATTGGTTTGGTAAAGTCTCTTAGTGCAGGGGTTTGAAGGATTCATTACTGCTGAGAGTTCTTTTGCAGTTCTTAGCTCCCATCTTTGTATTCCTTACACAGTCTTCATGGCACATAGTAGGTTCTTAAAATGTTGGACAAATTAGTTTAAATACTAGTAGTCCTTTATTTTTTTGTAGTCCTTTTAAATTTTAATATTTATTTTGATAAATGCATAATATTTTAAATTTAAGTTTTGAGGAAACTTACGGTTATATGACAGTGCATGGATCACAAAGAATAGTGTTGAAAACTAATCCTATTTCCCTAAAAAATAGTCTCTCAAAATTATTGTAGTTTTTAAAATTTTTTAAATTTTTAAAAAATTTTTATTTTACATTGGAGTATAGTTGATTAACAATGTTGTGTGCAAAGTGATTCAGTTATACATATATAATACATGTATCTATTATTTTTCAAGTTCTTTTCCCATTTAGGTTATTAAAGAATATTGAGCAGTTCCCTGTGCTATACAGTAGGTCCCTGTTGGTTATCCACTTTAAATATAGCAGTGTGTACATGTCAATCCCAAACTCCCAATCTCTCCCTCGCCACCCTTCCCCCCTGGTAACTATCAGTTTGTTCTCTAAGTCTGTGAGTCTGTTTCTCTTTTATAAATAAGTTCATTTGTATCATTTTTTTTTAGATTCTGCATATAAGCAAT
Organism: Balaenoptera musculus; assembly: GCF_009873245.2. Lineage (NCBI taxonomy): Eukaryota > Metazoa > Chordata > Mammalia > Artiodactyla > Balaenopteridae > Balaenoptera > Balaenoptera musculus. Next base: position 59,344,624 of record NC_045793.1, on the reverse strand, counting down.
ATCATATGATATTTGTCCTTTAATGATAACAGTCCTTTAGTAATCAGATTCCAATTATTGTTTTCTGTTGGTATTGATTGGCCTGTTCTGCTCATCACTGCATACTCAAGATCCAAAGCAAGGGCTGCCTCTTACAGTTGTGCAGTTTATGTACTGCACAAATGTGTCTGGATGAAGACGTGAGGGAGACCTTAAATCAAGCTTGTGCTTTACATGCTGTGAGTCCCAACACCAGCACTCATATCCTCTAAATCACACAAATATTCATGTGGGCTACTGGCTATCTTGCCAGTTACAATGCCTATGCCTGGATCACAGGGTTCTAAATGATACCAGATGGACATGTTCTAACTTTTTGTTCTGAAGAGTTGAGGTAAAAGCAGTTTGAAGCCAAAATTTTCAATAATTACCTTGATTTTTGCCTTTGCTTTGCAACAAGAGAGGTTTCATTTGCTAAGGTTCAGGTGCCTGAACACTGGGAGCACAAGTTTAGTACATTATGAGAGTCTGTTTTATTTAGATTCCACTGAAGGTCTTCAGGAGAATGCATTTTTAGCCAGGGGCCTCTCAAATATAATCACTACCTTGGTAACCAGTGTCACAACCAAGAGAAACACAGATTCCTCTCTAGGGAGTTGACTGCCTTTTTGTTAATTTTGGTTTGGGATTGGGATAGATTTATCTGCTTTTATTATCTTTTTCTATACAAGTTTACACAGAGATACTTTCAAGTAGGGTCATGATTTGTTCTTGAGTAATACCAATTTTCTTTTTTACATTCAGGGGGATTTTTTTAAACTTTGAAAGGTTGTACCTGTTTTTCAACTCAGTAGTTTACAAGTGTTTCATTCCTTCACATACTGACTTGTGCATTCCCATTAATCCATCCCAAATTTTACTCTACCAAGAAAAGCCCCAAAACATAAAAAATTAAAGACCAATTTTGATTTTTTGCAGTGTCACAACTTAGCATTTTATATGCCATAGGAAGTAATTAATTAAAAATCAACGAGAATGGAAAGTGATATATTTGCTTGGATTAAGAAAATTAGTTTTTAAAGATACACTGATGTGTATAGGGCTTCCCTGGTGGCTCAGTGGTTGAGAATTTGCCTGCCAATGCAGGGGACACGGGTTCGAGCCCTGGTCTGGGAAGATCCCACATGCCGCGGAGCAACTAGGCCCGTGAGCCACAATTGCTGAGCCTGCGCGTCTGGAGCCTGTGCTCCACAACAAGAAAGGCTGCGATGATGAGAGGCCCGCACACCGCGATGAAGAGTGGCCTCCACTTGCCACAACTGGAGAAAGCCCTCGCACAGAAACGAAGACCCCACACAGCCATAAATAAATAAATAAATAAATAAAAATTAAAAAAAAAAAAAGATACACTGATGTGTATAAAATTGATGACTAATAAGAACCTGCTGTATAAAAAAATTAAAATTGAATTAAAAAATTTTTTAAAATAAATAATTTACCTTGAAGGGTAACATAAGCTGATCAAATTAATTGTGTGCACAAATAGTAAAGCTTTCTGAACAATATGTCTTATATTAAAAAAAAAAAGAAAGAAAATTAGTTTTTAAAGTTCTTCATGGTAGTATAAGATATTTAATTTTTTTGGAAAAAATATCATGGGAAGGCTAAAAGAGCTGGGATGTATATCAGTATCCTATACTGACCTCAACTTTACTGACATCTACCTTTTAAACTTTGTGTAATTGACAGAACTGGCTTTTTTCCAGCTTTTGTCTGAAACCAAAATAGATTCCAGTGTCTCCCATTAAGCATCAGAGAAGTATACTGTTGCCCACTTGTAGGAAGCAAAGATGCTTATTTGTCTGTTTCAAGACTTAATCAGAGCACATTCTTCAGATACTATGGAAACTATCTCTAGCTAAATTTGAGAGGGTCTCTGGGCAGAGCTGAAATGAACACTAATAGAAAGAACCATGTTTTAATTCTTTGCTTTTATTTTATTTTTTTGCCTTATGTGAAGTGACAAAGTATTTAGTCAGACCACATTGACTTGACTTGGCTATTAATGATTCTGAAGATAATACTTAAGTGGGAAAATTTTTTTGATAGGAAAAGAAGAATTAGAGAGTTGGAAAACAAAAGCTGATAGAATTTAGACTGACAAACAAATTTTTAGTTTTCAAAGTCGGGCATTTCAGTTATCTAGGTTTTACTGTTGATTTCATCAGTCATACTCAAAAGTGAATGCTAGAATAATTCATTCTGGTCTGTATTTATATGTTCTCAGATAATTGACAGTCTGTGAGATATTTTTTTAAAGTTTTTCATAATCCTTAACATTTAATGTAGTTACATTTTTCATCAATATATCAAAAATACTGCAGAATGTCCAAGTTTAAGTGATATTTACAGTTTTGTCTTACTTGGCACAGTTACAGGTGTTGTTACAATAAATTGAACATTTTGCCGGTAACAAAAATTCATAGTTGGATTATAAAGGACATTTTAGCTTTTTAGATCAAGTGTAAAAGAAAAACTATTTTCTTTCTTCCCCCCGTGGTAGAAATATCTATTTAAATTTTAGATGCTTGTTTATGTTTTCATAAACACAAGAATTTTATTTGGAATTTATTTTTCATGATGGAAAAATTTAGAGAAGACAATGAATTATGAAACAGAAGAGAAAGAACTTAGGCATTTTCTAGAAGTCAGCCCAGCCCTCTGAGTTTCCATTGGAGGAAAAATGTCCCAGGTGATTTCCTAATTACATCATGTCACAACTGTAGTATGAACACTATTGGAACCTGAGGTTCTTAGTCCCTAATCTAGTGTGGTTAGCCTTTCCACTTGACTTATTTATGTCACCTTTGTATTTGAAGACTATCCAAATGGTAGTGCTATGTATGTCTATTAAAGTAGTTGAAAAACCCAAAAGCTTACTAGATTTCTTGGCTTTTTGGTCACAAGTATAATTTGAAGTACAGTACTTCAGTAAAAGAATAATACACCCTCAAGTTTTCTGAATATTTGTGTTTCAGAAACCCCAGTGTGTGTGGCCCTAACTAAATATTTTGAACAGAAAATATGTGGGAAACAATTAGACGTTGACTACATGGTGTTTGTCATGAAACATAAATGTGAATGGATGTGGAAACACATTGACCTCCTTGCAGGTGGAACTGATCTCTATTTCAAGTGGTACACTAGTTATGATGTTTTCATTTTTTCATGCTAGTGCTCTTTATTGGCATGGGTTATCAGAATTTACTATACATGCATACATCCTGTTCCTGTGGAGTGAAACCTTGAAAATATTGTTTCCCATGCTGAAATACAGAACAAGGTTTTAATAAACCCTGATTTGAAATAATGTAAAGTCAGAATGTACAAAATATGGATACTATCATGTTTTGGTGAAAGCACTGGGTGTAGAGTTAAAAGTCTTGCATTCAAATTCCAACCATGCCACTTATTGGCTCTTGTAAATTACAGATTTAGTAAGAACCGTGACAAGTGACTATAAGCAGGAGAATCAAGGGCTTTTCACTCAGACAGGATTTTGTACTTCTCTGACCATTTATTTGTAAAATGCTGACTGTATTATATAAAGGTCTAACAATTAGGGCCTTTCTCATCATCAGTACTGGTTACACTAGCATGAATACTTTGCTGATATTTATTTTGTCCCAGAAGATACATACAGGAGTTTCAAGGATGACTGTCAGTTTTTTAAAAATTTACTTTTTGGAGTATAGTTGATTTACAATGTAGTGTTAATTCCTACTGTACAGCAAAGTGATTCAGTTATACATATACATATACATTCTTTTTCATATTCTTTTCCATTGTGTTTTATCACAGGATATTGAACATAGTTCCCTGTGGTATACAGTAGGACCTTGTTGTTTATCCATTCTATATATAATAGTTTGCCTCTGCTAATCCCAAACTCCCAATCCATCCCTCCCCCACCCCACCTCCCCCTTGTCAACCACAAGTCTGTTCTCTATGTTTATGAGTCTGTTTCTGTTTTGTAGATAAGTTCATTTGCGTCATATTTTAGATTCCACTTGTAAGTGATATCATATGGTATTTCTCTTTCTCTTCCTGATTTACTTCACTTAGTATGATAATCTCTAGGAAGGACAACTGTCATTTTGTGGAGCTTTATTCCTAGGCTGACTGAGTAGCCAGATGATTTGTTGTTTATTAATTTGTCTACATGATTATTTAATGAAATTTAGCATAGTAGTTATTCCGCCCTTGTTTTATGTATTTCAAGTATCTATATAATGTATTTAGATCCTATGGTGACTCTATCACAAAAGAGACAATTTATAAAATTGACTACTTAATAAATTATGTCTCCCTGGTAGAAAAGATAATAAATTGTTATTATAATGTTCATTGATTATATTGTTTCCCCTCATATAACCCACAGATTGAAATCTATTTTATTCCCTTGAGGATAATATTTAATGAGAGACGATTAAATATGATTGAATATTGATTTTCATTAATGAAGTAGCTTTTTTTAAAATAAGTGTAAAGTGTGTAACAAAAGCATGTTCTGCAACTGATATCTGCTTAAAAGCTCTGAAAACTTATGGTACATTCAACTAGTTCATCTATCACAAGGCCAAACTGTTCAACTTGGCAAAAGTTAAGCCATCTATGTCCTGTCACCACTGATAGTAGCTCACAAATTCTGCCCTGAGCCACAGTCATAAATAGATGAGGACATATGTAACAGTAGGGAAGAGGTGAACTCTAGTGGTAGTAATGTAGCCCTAAACCAGCAAATTTATGCATAAATCTTTCTTTTTCAGTGACCTGTTTTAGAGGGTTGAAAAATGTATGTGGACGTTCTCACCTGGAAAAGTAAAAGTAAATAATTTGAATCATTTTATTATAGCATGACTCATACAAATGTAGAATAAACATGTGTCAAAGATGTCTTTGACTTAATAAGGGTGCCAGTAGAATGGTTAAGCTGGTTCAAAGAACATTTGAAATATATATGTATGTATATATGTATATGTATATATGTGTATATATATATGTATGTGTGTATATATATGTATGTATATATACATGGAGAGAGAGAGAGATTAAGATTGATTTATATTAAGTTAGTCAGGAAAAAAGACTTGCTGAAATAAGTTTACTCAGTGAGAGATAAAACTGATTAATATCCTACAGGGCAATAAAACTATAACCTTTTGTATTATCTTTTCTACCAGAGAGAAATCATTTGCACCTGTACTGGAAAAAAAAAAATCCATACCATTGACATATAATTCACAGAATCTGGGTCTTAATCAGACGTAACTAGTAAGTCAAACAACGGTTCATTCCCTAGAGAATTAGATAATCCTTGGGTGGTCCCATCAGACAATGTTCAGTAGGATATTGAAAGGACGTACAGTCATACTTTTGTCCTATTTCGAATAGGTATAATTTTCTTTAGCGGTACCAGTTTCTTTCCCCAATATCTAAAGGTGTTTTTTCTGTACTTGTAACATCATCATGCTCTAGTAAAACCCCCCTAGTTTGAACTGAATTCTCCCCCTTAGTATCGCAGAATATGCAGTCTTGCACAAAGGGAAAAACAACTTTCTTTCTGGAATTTTTCTGGGGTTGTGCAGAATTTTAATATCAAGGAAGAGTCTTTGGTCTTAATAAATATTCTCCAAAACAGAGGAAAAGGACTTGACTCTATATTTATATAAATATGACAAATAGGCCCCCACATATATTCCTGTGGTATATTGAGACATCGTGAAAAAAGTGAAGACCTTCATTATTTGAATGTTCTTTCTAATATTTATAAATATTTTCAATTTATGATGTGCTTTGAGTTGTATTTTTAGATCTTGTTTTGCTTATTTATGTTCTTTTTGCCCTGGCTGCCATTATTTAGTGATTGTTGGAATAATTTGTACAATTCTATACTTGAAGTTTCTCATTTCAGGGTCACTTTCAGCCCTCAAAATCCATAATTGTCACATATTGCACTGTATTTTGTTTATCTCACAAGGCACATTTTCCTTTTCAGAGCAAAAGTAATATACGTGAGATCTGTATTTTAAATGCAAGATTTATTTGAACCTACAAGAGGAAGAACAAATGTCCTTCACTCCATAAAATTGAAAACCCAACTCCAACTCCACAATGTATTGTTTCTGAAAGGAATTTTTATTAAAAGAATATTGCAATAAGAGGTTACATAATAGCATATTGAAGAGCATATAGGGAAGTTTTGCCTGAGGGAGTGAAAGTAAATAACTTTGAATCACTTTATCAAAAGAATACGGTTAACATTGCAAACCAAGGAAAGAATAATAAATAATAACTCAATGCAATTGACCTTTAGGCTGCTAAGAATTTATATATACAATCCCAAACCAAGTGGACTTTTTATACTTCAACATATACTTTAAAAAATATAAACATTATTTTTTAAGAACAGTTTTAGGTTTACAGAAAAAGTGAGGTGATAATACAGAGCTCCATTACACCTCACACTCAGTTCCCCTTATTGACATATCAGTATGATACATTTGTCACAATTAACCAACTAATATTGATACATTATTATTATTTAAAGTCTATATATTATTCAGATTTCCTTAGTTTTAACCTGATGTCCTTCTCTTGCTGCAGGATTTCATCCAGGATACCATGTTACTTTTAGTTATCATGTCTCCTTACATTCCCCTTGCCTGTGATAGTTTCTCAGACTTTCCTCATTTTTGATGGCCTTGACAGTTTTGGGGAGTAGTTGTCAGGTATTTTGTAGAAGTCTCTTCTATTGGGATTTGCCTGATAATTTTCTCATTGTTAGACTCGGGTTACAGATGTTTGGAAGGAAGACGACAGAGGTAGACTGCCACTTCCATCACTTTCCATCAAGGGTACATACTATTAACATGACTTATTATTGTTCATGCTAACTTTGATCAACTGGCTGAGGTAGTGTTTGCCAGGTTCCTCCACTGTAAACTTACTTTTCCCCCTTCTTTCCATATTGTGTACTTTGGAAGCAAGTTACTGTGCACAGTACACATTAAAGGAGTGGGGTTATGCCCCCATTTCTTGACAGCAGAGTACCTACACAAATTCTTTGGAACTCTCTGCACAAGAAATTTGTCTCTTCTGTTTTTTATTTATTCAATCATTTTGCTCTATAAGTATGGACTGATAGATATTTCTTTTATACTTTGTGTTATAACTTAATACTTCTTTTTTGTTGTTGTTGTAGTTAGTTTTTTTTTTTTTCTAGTTGCCCAAACTGTTGCAGCTTTGATCACTGGGAAATCTTCCAGTTTGCTTGCGTCTCCGTTTGACATGTCCCCGTCATATGGGTTTTTTTGGTTTTGGTTTTTGTTTTTGCACTTTCACTCTTCAAGCACTATAAGATGCTCCAGGATTATCTTATTTCCTGCCCCTGCACTACAATCAGCCATTTCCTTGTGGAGCCCTGGTTCCTTATTGGAGAATGGTATTAGAAACCAAGATCTAAGTGTTAGGTATGCTCATTGCTACTGGGATGTCACTGCTTCAAGCCCTCTCAGCTGACAGAGCAAGCAAGGAAATATATATGTGTTTACTAACCACTGAGTAAACAAATATACATATTTCTATATATGTAACCATCTGTATTTATTTTATTTTATTTTTTTATTTTCATTTTTTAACATCTTTATTGGAGTATAATTGCTTTACAATGGTGTGTTAGTTTCTGCTTTATAACAAAGTGAATCAGCTATACATATACATATATCCTCACATCTCTTCCCTCTTGCATCTCCCTCCCTCCCACCCTCCCTATCTCACCCCTCTAGGTGGTCACATAGCACTGAGGTCATCTCCCTGTGCTATGCGGCTGCTTCCCACTAGCTATCGGTTTTACATTTGGTAGTGTGTATACGTCTGTGCCACTCTCTCACTTCATCCCAGCTTACCCTTCCCACTCCCCGTGTCCTCAAGTCCATTCTCTAGTAGGTCTGCGTCTTTATTCCCGTCCTGCCCCTAGGTTCTTCATAACCATTTTTTTTTAGATTCCATATATATGTGTTAGCATACAGTATTTGTTTTTCTCTTTCTGACCTACTTCACTCTGTATGACAGACTCTAGGTCCATCCACCTCACTACAAATAACTCAATTTCGTTTCTTTTTATGGCTCAGTAATATTCCATTGTGTATATGTGCCACATCTTCTTTATCTATTCATCTGTTGATGGACACTTAGGTCGCTTCCATGTCCTGGCTATTGTAAATAGAGCTGCAATGAACATTGTGGTACATGACTCTTTTTGAATTATGGTTTTCTCAGGGTATATGCCCAGTAGTGGGATTGCTGGGTCATATGGTAGTTCTATTTTTAGTTTTTTAAGGAACTTCCATACTGTTCTCCATAGTGGCTGTATCAATTTCCATTCCCACCAACAGTGCAAGAGGGTTCCCTTTTCTCAACACCCTCTCCAGCATTTATTGTTTCTAGATTTTTTCATGGTGGCAATTCTGACTGGTGTGAGATGATACCTCATTGTAGTTTTGATTTGCATTTCTCTAATGCTTAATGATGTTGAGCATTCTTTCATGTGTCTGTAGGCCATCTGTATATCTTCTTTGGAGAAATGTCTATTTAGGTCTTCTGCCCATTTTTGGATTGGGCTGTTTGTTTTTTTGATATTGAGCTGCATGAGCTGCTTGTAAATTTTGGAGATTAATCCTTTGTCAGTTGCTTCATTTGCAAATATTTTCTCCCATTCTGAGGGTTGTCTTTTCGTCTTGTTTATGGTTCCCTTTGCTACGCAAAAGCTTTTAAGTTTCATTAGGTCCCATTTGTTTATTTTTGTTTTTATCTCCATTTCTCTAGGAGGTGGGTCAGAAAGGATCTTGCTGTGATTTATGTCACAGAGTGTTCTGCCTATGTTTTCCTCTAAGAGTTTTATAGTGTCTGGCCTTACATTTAAGTCTTTAATCCATTTGGAGTTTATTTTTGTGTATGGTGTTAGGGAATGTTCTAATTTCATTCTTTTATATGTAGCTGTCCAGTTTTCCCAGCACCACTTACTGAAGAGGCTGTCTTTTCTCCATTGTATATTCTTGCCTCCTTTATCAAAGATAAGGTGACCATATGTGTGTGGGTTTATCTCTGGGCTTTCTATCCTGTTCCATTGATCTGTATTTCTATTTTTATGCCAGTACCATACTGTCTTGATTACTGTAGCCTTGTAGTATAGTCTGAAGTCAGGGAGCCTGATTCCTCCACCTCCATTTTTCTTTCTCAAGATTGCTTTGGCTATTCAAGGTCTTTTGCGTTTCCATACAAATTGTGAAATTTTTTGTTCTGGTTCTGTGAAAAATGCCATTGGTAGTTTGATAGGGATTGCATTGAATCTGTAGATTACTTTGGGTAGTAGAGTCATTTTCACAATGTTGATTCTTCCAATCCAAGAACATGGTATATCTCTCCATCTGTTTGTATCATCTTTAATTTCTTTCCTCAGTGTCTTATAGTTTTCTGCATACAGGTCTTTTGTCTCCTTAGGTAGGTTTATTCCTAGGTATTTTATTCCTTTTGTTGCAGTGGTAAATGGGAATGTTTCCTTAATTTCTCTTTCAGATTTTTCATCATTAGTGTATAGGAATGCAAGAGATTTCTTTGCATTAATTTTGTATCCTGCTACTTTACCAAATTCATTGATTAGCTCTAGTAGTTTTCTGGTAGCATCTTTAGGATTCTCTATGTATAGTATCATGTCATCTGCAAACAGTGACAACTTTACTTCTTCTTCTCCGGTTTGGATTCCTTTTATTTCTTTTTCTTCTCTGATTGCTGTGGCTAAAACTTCCAAAACTATGCTGAATAACAGTGGTGAGAGTGGACAACCTTGTCTTGTTCCTGATCTTAGAGGAAGTGGTTTCAGTTTTTCACCATTGAGAATGATGATGGCTGTGGGTTTGTCATATATGGCCTTTATTATGTTGAGGTAAGTTCCCTCTATGCCGTATTCTGGAGGGTTTTTATCATAAATCGGTGTTGAATTTTGTCAAAAGCTTTTTCTGCATCTATTGAGATGATCATATGGTTTTTATTTTTCAATTTGTTAATATGGTGTATCACATTGATTGATTTGTGTATATTGAAGAATCCTTGCATACCTGGGATAAACCCCACTTGATTGTGGTGTATGATCCTTTTAATGTGCTGTTCAATTCTGTTTGCTAGTATTTTGTTGAGGATTTTTGCATCTATGTTCATCAGTGATATTGGCCTGTAGTTTTCTTTCTTTGTGACATCTTTGTCTGGTTTTGGTATCAGGGTGATGGTGGCCCTGTAGAATGAGTTTGGGAGTGTTCCTCCCTCTGCAATATTTTGGAAGAGTTTGAGAAGGATATGTGTTAGCTCTTCTCTAAATGTTTGATAGAATTCACCTGTGAAGCCATCTGGTCCTGGGCTTTTGTTTGCTGGAAGATTTTTAATCACAGTCTCAATTTCAGTGCTTGTGATTGGTCTGTTTATATTTTCTATTTCTTACTATTTCAGTGTCGGAAGGTTGTGCTTTTCTAAGAATTTGTCTATATCTTCCAGGTTGTCCATTTTACTGGTATACAGTTGCTTTTAGTAATCTCTCATGATCCTTTGTATTTCTGCAGTGTCAGTTGTTACTTCCCCTTTTTCATTTCTAATTCTATAGATTTGAGTCTTCTCCCTTTTTTTTCTTGATGAGTTTGGCTAATGGCTTATCAATTTTTTTTATCTTCTCAAAGAACCAGCTTTTAGTTTTATTGATCTTTGCTTTTGTTTCCTTCATTTCTTTTTCATTTATTTCTGATCTGATCTTCATGATTTCTTTCCTTCTGGTAACTTTGGGCTTTTTTGTTCTTCTTTCTCTAATTGCTTTAGGTGTAAGGGTAGGTTGTTTATTTGAGATTTTTCTTGTTTCTTGAGGTAGGATTGTATTGCTCTAAACTTCCCTCTTAGAACTGCTTTTGCTGCTTCCCATAGATTTTGGGTCATTGTGTTTTCATTGTCATTTGTTTCTGGGTATGTTTTGGTTTCCTCTTTGATTTCTTCAGTGATCTCTTGGTTATGAAGTAGAGCATTGTTTAGCCTCCATGTGTTTGTATTTTTTACAGGTTTTTTCCTGTAATTGATATCTAGTCTCATAGCATTGTGGTCAGAAAAGATACTTGATATGATTTCAATTTTTGTAAATTTAGCAAGGCTTGATTTGTGACCCAAGATATGATCTATCCTGGAGAATATTCCATGAGCACTTGAGAAGAAACTGTATTTGTATTTATTTTAAACTAAACATGAGTTTGTACTGAAAACTCTAATCCATTACCACAACAAATAATTTTTGTGAAGAAGAGGAATTTTCTTTTTCATGTAATGGAGTTACTCAATTTAAACCATCTTTAAGTTACAATTTTGAGTTTGATTTTATTACCCTCTGTTTTACTTTTTAAAGGAATTATTAAAAGCAACTCATTTAAACATATCTGTCTAATATTATTTGGTTGATTCAAGTTGAATTCCTTTTATTCTTCTAGGTATAAAATTTTATTACTTAGCAATATCTAGGTATAATCATTGAGTTGTGTCCTTTAGTTTGATTGCTAAGGGGAAAGAGAAATTCCAAAGAGGTAGCCTGGCCTGATAATAAGTTCATTCTCTCATTAAGGCATTTATTAAAATTTTTTTTGGTTGGTGAGAAATGAATGTGGGAAAAATCACAGCAAACAAACAAACCAAACCAGATAGTCAGTGGGTTAATGGAAAAATCAGAAGTATGCAAAATTAGAATGGGTTATATCAACAATATTTCCTTCACTGGATTTTTACTAGTTTTGAAGATCACTAACAAGTGATTTTGTTCAAGGGATTTAAGTATCAGATGGAAAGTGACATTAGACTTAGGTAAGAGCTTAATTTAGAGATTCAGTGATTTTGTGATAGTAGGTCTTTATATGGCCATTCTAATCCAAAGAAATATATTATGTAAAAAGATCTATATCTTACTATAGTTTGAAATCAGGAAGTGTGATGCTTCCAGCTTTGTTCATTTTTCTCAAGTTTGCTTTAGCTGTTCATGTCTTTTGTGGTTCTATACAAATTATTGGATTTTTTTCTGTTTATATAAAATATGTCATTGGAATTTAGCTGGGGATTGCATTGAATCTGTGGATCACTTTGGGTAGTATGAACATTTTAATTATATTAATTATCCCAATCCATGATAATGGAATATCTTTCCATTTATTTGTATCTTCTTCAATTTCTTTCATTAATGTTAAGTTACAGTTTTCAATGTATAGATATTTCACCTTCATGGTTAAATTTATTCTTAAGCATTTTATTCTTTTTGATGCTATTTTAAATGATACTTTTTTTCTTAATTCCTCTTTCTGATAATTTGTTGTTAGTGTACAGAAACACAGGTAATTTTTTGTATAGTGATTTTGGATTCTGCAACTTTGTTGAATTCATTTATTAATTCTAAAGATTTTTTGGTGAAGTCTTTAGGGTTTTTATATGTAATATCATGTCATCTGCAAATATAGACAGCTTTACTTCTTCCTTTCCTGTTTAGATGCCTTTTATTTCTTTTTTTGCCTAACTGCTCTGGCTAGGATGTCTGATACTATGTTGAATAAAAGTGACAGAAGTGGACATTCTTGTCTTTTTCTCGATCTCAGAGGAAAAGCTTTCAGCTTGTCACCATTGAATATAATGTCAAGTGTGGGTTTGTCATATATGGCCTTATTATGTTGAGGTACACCCACTTTGAGAGTTTTTATCATGAATGGATGTTGAATTTTGTCAAGTGCTTTTCCTGCATCTGTTGAGATGATCATATGATTTTTATCCATCATTTTGTTAACGTGGTGTATCACATTGATTGTCTTCTTTATATTGGACCATTCTTGCAACTCTGGAACAAATCTCACTTGATCATGGTGTACGCTGCTTTTAATTTTACTGTTGAATTCAGTTTGCTAATATTTTGTAGAGCATTTTTGCATCTACGTTCATTAGGAATATTGGCCTGTGATTTTCTTTTCTTGTAGTGTCCTTGTCTGGCTTTGGTATCAGGGTAATGCTGGCCTCATAAAATGAGTTTGGAAGTGTTCCCTCCCCTTCTACTTTTCAGAAGAGTTGTGGGTTAATTCTTCTTTAAACGTTAGAATTTACCAGTGGAGCTGTCTCGTCCAGGACTTTTCTTTGCTGGGAGGTTTTTGATTACTGTTTCAATCTCCTTACTAGTAATTGGTCTGTTCAGATTTTCTATTTATGATTCAGTCTTGGTAGGTTTTATAATTCTAGGAATTTATCCATTTCTTCTAGGTTGTCCAATTTGTTGCTGTATAATTATTCATAGTAGTCTTTTATGATCTTTTGTATTTGCTTTATATCCATTATGTCTCCTCTCTATAATTTTATTCATTTGAATTTTCTCACTTTTTTTCTTGGTAAGTCTAGCTGATGTTTTATGTGTTTTATTTATGTTTTCAAAAACCCAGCTCTTAGTTTCATTGATTTTTTTTCTATTGTCTTTTTAGTCTCTATTTCATTTATTTCCACTCTGATCTTTGTTATTTCTTTCCCCCTACTGATTTTGGATTGCGTTTGTTCTTCTTTTTTTAGTTGTGAGTTGTAAAGAAAAGCTATTTGAGATCTTTCTTATTTCTTAACATAGGAGTTTATCATTATAAACTACCTTTTTAGAATTGCTTTGCTGCATCCAGTAAGATTTGGTGTGTTGTGTTTCCAGTTTCATTCATCTCAAGATATGTTTTGATTTCTCTTTTGATTTCTTCTTTGACCTATTGGTTGTTCAGTAACATGTTGTTAAATCTCCACTTATTTGTGAATTTTCCAGTTTTCTTTTTATGATTGATTTCTAGTTTCATATCATTGTGGTCAGAAAAGATGCTTGATATGATTCCAATCTTCTTGAATTTATTAAGACGTTTTGTGGCTTAATATTTGATCTATCCTAGAGAATGTTCCATGAGCAACTGAGAAGAATGTGTATTCTACTGCTGCTGTATGGAATGTTTTAGAAGAGTCTGTTAGGTGTATCTGATCTAATGTGTATTTTAAATCCAATGTTTCCTTATTGATTTTCTGTCTTCATGATCTACCCATTGTTGCAAGTGGAGTTTTGAAGTTCCCTAATGTTATTATAATGTCTATTTCTCCATTCAGCTCTGTTAGCATTTGCTTCATATATTTAGATACTTCTGTTTTGGGTGTATAAATATTTACTAATGTTACATCTTCTTGAGGAATTTACCCCTTCATCATTATAAAATGACCTTCTTTGTGTTTTGTTACAGTCTTTGGCTTAAGATCAGTTTTGCCTGATATAAGTATAGCTACTCCTACTTTCTTTTGGTTTCCATTTGCATGGAATATCTTTTTCCACCCCTTCACTTTCAGTCTATGTGCGTTCTTAAAACTGAAATGAGTCTCTTGTAGGCAATATATAGATGGATCTTGTTTTTTTAATTTTGTTTTTTTTTTTATCCATTTAGCCACACTCTGTGTCTTTTGATTGGAGAATTTATTCCTTTTATATTTAAAATAATTATTGAGGGACTTCCCTGGCGGTCCAGTAGTTAAGACTTTGCCTTTTAATGCAAGGGGTGTGGGTTCGATCCTTGGTCGGGGAGCTAAGATCCCACATGCCTCGTGGCCAAAAAACCAAAACATAAAACAGAAGCAATATTCTAACAAATTCAATTAAACCTTTAAAAAAGTTAATTATTGAGAGGTGTGGATTTACAATTACCATTTTATTGATTTTTTTCTGATTGTTTTTTAATTCCTTATTCCTTTGTTCCTCTTTGGTCTCTTCCTTTGTGATTTGATGATGTTCTGTAGTGGTATGCTTTGATTCCTTTCTCTTTATCTTTTGTGTATTTATTATAGGTTTTGCTGTATGGTTACCATGAGACTTACATAAAACATCTTACATTTATAACAGTCTATTTTAAGTGAATAGCAATTTAGCTTTTTTTTAAACTTTTAATTTTATACTGGAGTACAGTTGATTAACAATGTTGTGTTAGTTTCAGGTGTACAACAAAGTGATTCAGTTATACATATACATGTATCTATTGTTTTTAAAATTCTTTTCCCAATTAGGTTGAACTTAACTTTGAATGCTTGCAAAAGCTCTACATTTTCATTTGGAAAATTATTTTGATAGGATGTGGATTATATGTATGTATGCACTTGTCAAAACTTATCAATTGTAGACTTAGGTTTTGTGCAGCTAACTATAAGTTCTGCCTAAAATCAAATCTGTGAACAAAGGTCTTGTTAGAAGGCTTACTTTTCTCAGTAGTGTGAGTTAACAATTCTGAAACTTTTTTGTGTACTCTAGACTTGTGTGAATAAATAAAAATATTGAGGATAATGGGATCCAGATTTTTCACTGTTCAGGAACAGTGAAAGAGGGATAAAAATATGGAAAGAGGAGAATCAATAGGTGCCCTGTGGTATTGAATTGGAAATGAAACTCATAGTTATTAATTTAGATATAGAAATAGAAACATAGATATAGAAATAAATACAGATATAATATACAGATATAAATAGGCAGATAAAGATTATTTCCTAGCTCTTTTTGCTGAATGGGACTAGAGACGATGACACATCAATAGCAATGATCATATCTAGCATGCAGATCTTAGTGTCTAATGCCATTCTTAACTAAAAACAACCAGGTTTCCTTAGAAAAATAAAAGTAAGAAAGTGTTCAAATAATCATGCAGATATGTCAAAAGAATAAAGAGGGAGCTTGGTGGAAGCATGGACTGCAATCCCTGGCCCCGCTGATGAGTAGAAAGGAAGACAGGCAGGGGCATTGGTTGGGAGCAGCTCCATAGGGAGCACAGTCTCCAACAAATACTGGCTCTTTGGCTTCCTCAACAGGCTCATTCATTATGACATTTAAGTAACAATTAAAAACTCCACCATGACAAGTGAAAACCAGAGACCAAGGAAGAAAGAATCCCAGCATACATGCAAAGAGGGTTACAAGAATTCAAGACAAACAATGATAAAGCCACACAGAATTTGTCTTCACAGATTTATAAAAGCAAGTCTGCACTCTTCTCTATTTTTTATATATCTGGGACAGAAATCTTGGAGGAAATTACATCATCTTTGTTCATTGACAAACACATTGATGAACTCAAAGGGCAATCCTGTCAGCATTTAAAAAATGAAAGCATTGGATAAACAATAATATCCTACTGTATAGTACTGGGAATTATATTCACTATTCTGTGATAAATCATATTGGAAAAGAATAAAAATTTTTAAAAAGAATGTAAAAAAAAAAAAAAAAGAAAGCATGGAGTATACAGAGAGTAAAGATCTACAAACTCATACAATGAATGAGGGTAAAATGGTTACTGAAAGTCAAAAGTTTTGGTGGATGATACAGATTCATGGTCCAAACACTAAAGTAGTGTTATTAGAACATTAACAAATCCAATGAGGTCATCCTCCCATGTCATAACAAGAAGATAGTTATCCTAAAGATAAAGACAACAGACGCTTTTCCAAAAGCTACTGCATTAAAAACTAAAATGGTGAAAAACAAACAAGAAAAGAGTAGTGTGTTTGACATCTGATAGCATGTTCTATTTTACCTGCAGATTATTTTCTTACCAAGTCAAGGTTATTCTGATTGGAGACCTTTGTGTAAAAGGTTGAAATTTCATGAGGCATCTCCTATACATCACAATTTGATTTATGCCTGAGTATACATGGAAATAAATTTAAAAACAGGAAACAGTTAATAGAGCTAATGAAAAAGCAATATAATATGAAGGTAAAGAAAAAAAGGATAAGGAAGACAACTTCAAAGGACTCACACTGGGTAAATTTGGGATTAGTAGTATACCAAAATGTATATAGTAATGAATTATAACCAATTTAATAACATAGGAATTCATGAACGACAGAGATAAAAAATAAAAAGGAAAGAATAAATAGCTTTCCTTATAGTAAAGTGTCAATAAATATGGAAAGAATGGTTGAGTTAAAAATCAGCAAGAGATGTTAAAATTCATGAATGAAAAAGATCAGAACATTTTCATAGTCTCAAATTATCTCTCCACGAATTACTTATTAATGACAAAGGAATAAATAATTACTCTAAAGTGAAGAAACCTGCAGACACCACCTTAACCAAGTGATCAAACTAACATCACATTTCTCCTTATACCATACACCGAGAATGACACAACATCACTTCTGTGATATTTCCACCAAAACACACAGCCTAAATCTTATTATGAGGAAAGATCAAAGTCATATTGAGGGACATTCTACAAAATAACTGCAAACTCTTCAAAACTTCAAGGTCAAGAAAGAATTCTTCCAGACTAAAAAAATCTAAAGAGATGTGATAACTAAAGCAATGTTATACTGTAAAGGACATTATTGAAGCATAGGTAAATTTGAATATGGACTATGGATTCAATGTTAGTGTATCAATGTCTGATTTCCTAATGTTGACAACTATGCTGTGGTTAAGTAAGAAAATATCCTGGTTCTCAGGAAATACACACTGAATATTTAGGGAAAAATAGGCATATCTTCAACTTACTCCCAAACGGCTCAGAAAAAAATAGTATAACGTAGACTAGTGGTAGCAATGCATATATGATATACATTTTATATATAATATACACATATAAATAATATAGCAAATGGGGAAAATATAAACAATTGGTGAATTTGGGTAAGGGGCATCTAGGTATTTCCTACCCTACTCATTCAACTTTTATGCAAGTTTGAAATTATATTAAAATAAAATTTTACCAAAGATGTTTTAAAAAGTGTTGATTTTAAAATAACCTCTACATAATCTAATAAAAAATAATAGAAAGTAAATACAAATAAACAGATTTAAGAATGAGAAAGCAGATATCTGCACAGGCCAGAGGATACTAAAAGGGAAAAAGAAAATACTAGCACAACTCTACCAATAAATTTGAAAACAATTCTCTGGAAATTATAGATGGAATACTAAGTAGCAATAAAAATTATGCTGTTGAAGATACTAAATGGAATGAAAAAAGTTCATGATATATAAATTTTTAAATATGGAACAGTTTGCAAATAGACTCTAGTATTACAAAAATAGTTATAAAATCAGAATTAGAATAATATATAATAATATAAATTATAATTATATTATAATTATATAAATAATCTAATAATAAAAAACAATCTGATGACAGAAATTCTCTCCATATAAATGGGTTATGTATATTTTCTTTCTGGGGACTTTTCTGTATTTTCCAAATGTTAGACAACATTATGTGTTACTTTTTCAATAGCTGTAAAAGAAAACACAAAATTTTAATGAAATATCTATGAAAACACACATTAGAAAAACATACGCAAAGGCTCTGAAAACTAAGGATTAGAATTCATCATATATCAGAAACTTGGAAGGATTTATACTAATTACAAGCAGATGTTAAGGTTTAAGCAAGTCTAATCATAGCCAGTGAATGCTTGACCTTTTGCCCTAGAACAATGCAGTAGGGAATGGATGCAGTCCTCTGACAGGAAAAGGGTCAACAACCGGAAATTGGCTGGACACCACCTTCTCATTGTAGATACTTTCTGAGGGAGGAAATTCTTGTCCCCAGTCTCCCCTCCTCATTAGCTCTTTCTTTCTACATTCAGTTAGAATATCTGCGAGACCTTGAGAATTATCTGAGTGGATATTTTGCCTCCACAGCTCTACTGTGTGGCTCAGTCAGAGACCAGCAATCCCCAACATCAGAAAAAAACAGAGACTGATAGAAGAGAGAGTTGGGGCACAGCAGTACAAAAATTTTTTCATTTTGGCATACCATTGGAGAGAATTAGAGGTTTAAATATGGTTGATTACAGTAGAGCTATAGAGCTATGTAATAGAATAAATTACTAAGGGAAACATAATTTTTAAAAGGTCAATGCCAGAAGCACACAGGAATGGAAACAAGGCTATAACAAAATATATAGATAAAACAAAATCAAGCTGAACAATTGATTTGGTTAAATTCCCCTATGAAAAGATAGACTTCCAGATTGATTTAATAAAATCTAGCCATATACTGACTGCAAGAACAAAGGATAAAAATAAAGGGAGGGGGACTTCCCTGGTGGCGCAGTGGTTAAGAATCCACCTGCCAATGCAGGGGACACGGATTCGATCCCTTGTCCGGGATGATCCCACATGCCATGGAGCAACTAAGCCCGTGTGCCACAACTACTGAACCTGTGCTCTAGAGCCTGTGAGCCACAACTACTGAGCCCACATACCACAAGTACTGAAGCTGGCGTGACTAGAGCCCGTGCTCCGCAACAAGAGAAGCCACCGCAATGAGAAGCCCGCTTGGCGCAACTAGAGAAAGCCCGTGCACAGCAACAAAGACCCAACTCAGCCAAAAATAAATAAATAAATTTTTAAAAAATCAAAATAATAAAAAATAAATAAAGGGATGGAGAAAGATATATTAGGCAAATACAAATTTTAAAAATCAGAGGATGATATTACTAATATCAGATGTAGTAGAATTAAAAACTATTCAGCAAAAGTGGGATATTTATAATGGCAAAAATACAATAAAAATTGATACAACAATCACTGATGTTTATCAAACAACTAAGAATATAGCGATTTTGAACGGAACAGTCACCAGCACACATATATCTGTATATGATATTTTGTATCTCTCTCTATCAGTATATGTACTGTTATTTTATTACACTCACAGAACAATTGTAAAAAATTATCTGTAATTGGGCAGATAAAAAACTTGGAAAATTTTTAAATGTAGAACGTTAGTAATACTCTTTCACTAAAATGTGAAAAAACTAAAATTAATAACAAAAAATATAAACTTAGTTGCTTCATAATTGAAAACACCCTTTAATATAATCCCAAGAAAAAATATGATTTTAAAATGAAATATAAAATCACCAAGGGAGTAATGGAAAAGATAGCATTTTGGATAAAAACCTAAAAGAATGCAGCTAAACCTCTGCTTCAAGTAGAAGTCTTGAAACTCAATTTGGTAAACAGAGAAAAAACAACTAAAGTAACCAGGAGTCAACAAACTCCACCTATAGGCCAAATCTGGCTTGCTGCCTATTTTGTAGTTTTATTGGAGCATAGCCACATCTGTTTCTTCATGTATTGCCTATGGCTGCTTACATACAACACTGGCAGAACTGAGTGGCTGTGACAGAGACCTCAAGGACCACAAAGTCCACTACCTATCCCTTTATGGAAAAAATTTCCTGATCCTGAAATAGACCACCAAAAAATAGCAAAATGATTATAGTTTTTAAAAACTGATGTAAAGAAAATTAAATCAATTAGAGAATACACAGAAGAGTAAGTCTTATATAGATTAGTCAGGGGAAGTGAGTCTGAGGGGATGCTGGGGTCTATAGGGTGAGACCATGGTTGAACTGTGAAGAACTAGGGAGAAAGCACTCCTGGCAAAGGTAACAATATGCAAGAAAGGCTTAGTGATCTTTGGGAATAAAAGGTAGGCTAGTGTGGTGGAATAGTAGAAAACAAGGGCCAAGAGTGAAATTGGTTTGGAAATAGGTAAGAACCAGATCCTACAGGGCATGGGAAGAAGTTTGGATTTTACTCAAAGAACAATAGGATTTACAATAGAAAGGCAATTCTAATTAGGTGATCTGTTAAGGTAATATTTACAATTACGAAAAGGAAAAATATGTGACATAAATTGATAATTTTTTAAAGCTTGGTAAAATTCATTAGCCTTTCCTAATTAAAACTCTAAGCAAAAAGGAACAGAAATTCCTTAAAGGCAGAAAAAACTTTTGTTAGAAACTACCATCAACAACAAAAATAATACAAAAACAAAAAATACTAAAGGCATTAACATTAAAATCAGAAAAAAAGATAGGAATATTGCCTATCACCACTATTATTCATTTTTTTCTGAAGAGTCTAGCTAATACAAAAAGTACAAGAAATAAGTACAATTATTGAAAAAAGAAAATTATTATTTATAGTTATTATGAATCTATACCAAGAAAATCCAAGAGGCTCAACTTTGAAAACTATGACAGCTAGTTCAAAATTTAATAAACAGCTAATAATAAATGTATAAAAATTAATAATTTTTATATTAGAAATCACCAGATAGAAATCAAAATGGAAAAATTCCTGCATCCATAATAATGAACAAATTACATGACATGTAGGAATGAATTTAACAAGAAAAATAAGATTTTGTGAAAAGAACTTTTGAAAATTATTAAGTACTGGAGACCTTCAAGATGGCAGAGGAGTAAGACCTGGAGATCAACTTCCTCCCCACAAATACATCAGAAATACATCTACATGTGGAACAACTCCTACAGAACACCTACTCAACGCTGGCAGAAGACCTCAGACTTCCCAAAAGGGTCTTGGTGCTCTGGCTGGGTATCAGGCCTGTGCCTCTGAGGTGGGAGAGCCGAGTTCAGGACACTGATCCACCAGAGAACTCCCAGCTCCACATTATATCAAACGGCGAAAACTCTCCCAGAGATCTCCATCTCAACACTAAGACCCAGCTCCACTCAACAACCAGCAAGCTACAGTGCTGGACACCCTATGCCAAACAACTAGCAAGACAGGAACACAACCCCACCCATTAGCAGAGAGGCTGCCTAAAATCATAATAAGGTCACAAACACCACAAAACACACCACCGGACGCGGTCCTGCCCACCAGAAAGACAAGATCCAACCTCATCTACCAGGAAACAGGCACTAGTCCCCTCCACCAGCAAGCCTACACAACCCAATGAAACAACCGTAGCCACTGGGGGCAGACACCAAAAACAATAGGAATTATGAACCGGCAGCCGGAGAAAAGGAGACCCCAAACATAGTAAGTTAAGCAAAATGAGAAGACAGAGAAATACACAGCAGATGAAAGAGCAAGGTAAAAACCCACCAGACCAAACAAATGAAGAGGAAATAGGCAGTCGACCTGAAAAAGAATTCAGAGTAATGATAGTAAAGATGATCCCAAATTGTGGAAATAGAATGGAGAAAATACAAGAAACGTTTAACAAGAACCCAGAAGAACTAAACAGTAAGCAAACAATGATGAGCAACACAATAAATGAAATTAAAAATTCTCTAGAAGGAATCAACAGCAGAATAACTGAGGCAGAAGAATGGATAAGTGACCTGGAAGATAAAATAGTGGAAATAACTACTGCAGAGCAGAATAAAGAAAAAAGAATGAAAAGAATTGAGGACAGTCTCAGAGACCTCTGGGACAACATTAAACACACCAACATTCGAATTACAGGGGTCCCAGAAGAAGAAGAGAAAAAGAAAGGGACTGAGAAAATATTTGAAGAGATTATAGTTGAAAACTTCCCTAATATGGGAAAGGAAATAGTCAATCAAGTCCAGGAAGTGCAGAGACTCCCATACAGGATAAGTACGAGGATAAACACGCCAAGACACATATTAATCAAACAATCAAAAATTAAACACAAATTAAAAATATTAAAAGCAGCAAGGGAAAAGCAACAAATAACAGACATGGGAATCCCCATAGGGTTAACAGCTGATCATTCAGCGGAAATTCTGCAAGCCAGAAGGGAGTGGCAGGACATATTTAAAGTGATGAAAGGGAAAAACCTACAACGACGATTACTCTACCCAGCAAGGATCTCATTCAGATTTGACAGAGAAATTAAAACCTTTACAGACAAGCAAAAGCTAAGAGAATTCAGCACCACCAAATCAGCTTCACAACAAATGCTATAGGGACTTCTCTAGGCAGGAAACACAAGAGACGGGAAAGACCTACAATAACAAACCCAAAACAATTAAGAAAATGGGGGCTTCCCTGGTGGCGCAGTGGTTGAGAGTCTGCCTGCCAATGCAGAGGATACGGGTTCGAGCCCTGGTCTGGGAAGATCCCACATGCCTCGGAGCGGCTGGGCCCGTGAGCCACAATTACTGAGCCTGTGCGTCTGGAGCCTGTGCTCTGCAACGAGAGAGGCCGCGATAGTGAGAGGCCCGTGCACCGCGATGAAGAATGGCCCCCGCTTGCCGCGACTGGAGAAAGCCCTCGCACAGAGGCGAAGACCCAACACAGCCATAAAAATAAATAAATAAATAAACCCAAAGTTTAAAAAAAAAAAAAGAGAATGGTAATAGGAACATACATATCAATAATTACCTTAAATATAAATGGATTAAAAGCTCCAACCAAAAGACATAGACTGGCTGAATAGATACAAAAACAAGACCCATCTATATGCTGTCTACAAGAGACCCACTTCAGACCTAGGGACACATACAGGCTGAAAGTGAGGGGATGGAAAAAGATATTCCATGCAAATGGAAATCAAAAGAAAGCTGGAGTAGTAATACTCATATCAGATAAAATAGACTTTAAAATAAAGACTATTTCAAGAGACAAAGAAGAACACTACATAATGATCAAGGGATCAATCCAAGAAGAAGATATAACAATTGTAAATATTTACGCACCCAACATAGCAGCACCTCAGTACATAAGGCAAATGTTAACAGCCATAAAAGGGGAAATCGACAGCAACAGAATCATAGGAGGGGACTTTAACACCCCACTTTCACCAATGGACAGATCAACCAAAACGAAAAGAAACAAGGAAACACAAGCTTTAAATGATACATTAAACAAGATAGACTTAATTGATATTTATAGGACATTCCATCCAAAAACAACAGAATACACTCTTCTCAAGTGCTCATGGAACATTCTCCAGGATAGATCATATCTTGGGTCACAAATCAAGCCTTGCTAAATTTACGAAAATTGAAATCGTATCAAGTATGTTATCTGACCACAATGCTATGAGACTAGATATCAGTTACAGGGAAAAAACTGTAAAAAATACAAACACATGGAGGCTAAACAGTACACTACTAAATAAGCAAGAGATCACTGAGGAAATCAAAGAGGAAATCAAAAAATACCTAGAAACAAATGTCAATGAAAATGCGACGACCCAAAACGTATGGGATGCAGCAACAGCAGTTCTAACAGGGAAGTTTATAGCAGTATAATCCTACCTCAAGAAGCAAGAAACATCTCAAATAAACAACCTAACTTTACACCTAAAGCAATTAGAGAAAGAAGAAGAAAAAAGCCCAAAGTTAGCAGAAGGAAAGAAATCATAAAGATCAGATCAGAAATAAGCAAAAAAGAAATGAAGGAAACAAAAGCAAAGATCAATTAAACTAAAAGCTAGTCCTTTGAGAAGATAAACAAAATTGATAAACCATTAGCCAGACTCATCAAGAAAAAAAGGGGGAAGCCTCAAATCAATAGAATTAGAAATGGAAAAGGAGAATTAACAACTGACACTGCAGAAATACAAAGGATCATGAGAGATTACTACAAGCAAGTATATGCCAAAAAAATGGACAACCTGGAAGAAATAGACAAATTCTTAGAAAAGCACAACCTTCCGAGACTGAACCAGGAAGAAGCAGAAAATATACCAGAACAGTC
The DNA here is from genome assembly GCF_009873245.2 of Balaenoptera musculus. Taxonomy (NCBI): domain Eukaryota; kingdom Metazoa; phylum Chordata; class Mammalia; order Artiodactyla; family Balaenopteridae; genus Balaenoptera; species Balaenoptera musculus. The sequence continues at coordinate 59,320,047 of NC_045793.1, read as the reverse complement.
ACAAGCACTGAAATTGAAACTGTGGTTAAAAATCTTCTAACAAACAAAAGCCCAGGACCAGATGGCTTCACAGGCAAATTCTATCAAACATTTAGAGAAGAGCTAACACATATCCTTCTCAAACTCTTCCAAAATATAGCAGAGGGAGGAATACTCCCAAACTCGTTCTAGGAGGCCACCATCACCCTGATACCAAAACCAGACATAGATGTCACAAAGAAAGAAAACTACAGGCCAGTATCACTGATGAACGTAGATGCAAAAATCCTCAACAAAATACTAGCAAACAGAATCCAACAGCACATTAAAAGGATCATACACCATAATCAAGTGGGGTTTATCCCAGGAAGGCAAGGATTCCTCAATGTACACAAATCAGTCAATGTGCTGCACCATATTAACAAATTGACGGAGAAAAACCATATGATCATCTTAATAGATGCAGAAAAACCTTTCCACAAAATTCAACACCCATCTATGATAAAAACCCTGGAGAAAGTAGACGTAGAGGGAACTTACCTCAACATAATAAAGACCATATATGACAAACCCACAGCCAACATCTTTCTCAATGGTGAAAAACTGAAACCATTTCCTCTAAGATCAGGAACATGACAAGGTTGCCCACTCTCACCACTGTTATTCAACATAGTTTTGGAAATTTTAGCCACAGCAATCAGAGAAGAAAAAGAAATAAAAGGAATCCAAATCAGAAAAGAAGAAGTAAAGCTGTCACTGTTTGCAGATGACATGATACTATACATAGAGAATCCTAAAGATGCTACCAGAAAACTACTAGAGCTAATCACTGAATTTGGTAAAGTAGCAGGATACAAAATTAATGCACAGAAATCTCTTGCATTCCTATACACTAATGATGAAAAATCTGAAAGAGAAATTAAGGAAACACTCCCATTTACCATTGCAACATAAAGAATCAAATACCTAAGAATAAACCTATCTAAGGAGACAAAAGACCTGTATGCAGAAAACCATAAGACACTGAGGAAAGAAATTAAAGATGATTCAAACAGATGAAGAGATATACCATGTTCTTGGATTGGAAGAATCAACATTGTGAAAATGACTGTACTACCCAAAGCAAGCTACAGATTCAGTGCAATCCTTATCAAACTATCAATGGCATTTTTCACAGAACTAGAACAAAAAATTTCACAGTTTGTACGGAAACACAAAAGACCCCAAATAGCCAAAGCAGTCTTGAGAAAGAAAAACGGAGCTGGAGGAATCAGACTCCCTGACTTCAGACTATAGTACAAAGCTACAGCAATCAAGACACTATGGTACTGTCAGAAAAACAGAAATATAGATCAGTGGAACAGGACAGAAAGCCCAGAGATAAACCCACGCACATATGGTCCACCTTATATTTGATAAAGGAGACAAGAATATACAATGGAGTAAAAACAGCCTCTTCAATAAGTGGAGCTGGGAAAACTGGACAGCTACATGTAAGAGAATGAAATTAGAACACTCCCTAACACCATACACAAAAATAAACTCCAAATGGATTAAAGACCTAAATGTAAGACCAGACACTATAAAACTCTTAGAGGAAAACATAGGCAGAACACTCTATGACATACATCACAGCAAGATCCTTTTTGACCCACCTCCTAGAGAAATGGAAATAAAAACAAAAATTAAAAAATGGGACCTAATGAAACTTAAAAGCTTTTGCACAGCAAAGAAACCGTAAACAAGATGAAAAGACAGCCCTCATAATGGGAGAAAATATTTGCAAATGAAGCAACTGACAAGGGATTAATCTCCAAAATTTACAAGCAACTCATGCAGCTCAATATCAAAAACACAAACAACCCAATCCAAAAATGGGCAGAAGACCTAAATAGACATTTCTCCAAAGAAGATATACAGATTGCCAACAAACACATGAAAGGATGCTCAACATCACTAATCATTAGAGAAATGCAAATCAAAACTACAATGAAGAGTCTTTCATGCAGAGTGAAGTAATTCAGAAAGAGAAAAACAAATACTGTATGCTAACACATATATATGGAATCTAAAAAAAAAATGGTTATGAAGAACCTAGGGGCAGGACATGAATAAAGATGCAGACATAGAGAATGGACTTGAGGACATGGGGAGGAGGCAGGGTAAGCTGGGACGAAGTGAGAGAGTGGCATGGACTTATATATACTACCAAATGTAAAATACATAGCTAGTTGGAAGCAGCCTTATAGCACAGGGAGATCAGCTCGGTGCTTTATGTCCACCTAGAAGGGTCGGATAGGGAGGGCAGTAGGGAGAGACAAGAGGGAGGAGATATGGGGATATATGTATATGTATAGCTGATTCACTTTGTTATAAAGCAGAAACTAACACACCATTGTAAAGCAATTATACTCCAATGAAGATGTTAAAAAAACAAAAATTACAAGGAAGTATCACCTCACACCAGTCAGAATGGCCATCATCAAAAAATCTACAAACAATAAATGCTGGAGAGTGTGTGGAGAAAAGGGAACCCTCTTGCTCTGTTGGTGGGAACGTAAATTGATACAGCCACTATTGAGAACAGTATGCAGGTTCCTTAAAAAACTAAAAATAGAACTACCATATGACCCAGCAATCCCACTACTGGTCATATACCCTGTGAAAACCATAATTCAGAAAGAGTCATGTACCACAAGCTCTATTTACAATAGCCAGGACATGGAAGCAACCTAAGTGTCCATCGACAGATGAATGGATAAAGAAGATGTGGCACATGTATACAATGGAATATTACTCAGCCATAAAAAGAAATGAAATTGAGTTATTTGTAGTGAGGTGGATGGACCTAGAGTCTGTCATACAGAGTAAAGTAAGTCAGAAAGAGAAAAACAAATACTGTATGCTAACACATATATATGGAATCTAAAAAAAAAAAAAGGTTATGAAGAACCTAGGGGCAGGACAGGAATAAAGATGCAGACATAGAGCATGGACTTGAGGACATGGGGAGGAGGCAGGGTAAGCTGGGACAAAGTGAGAGAGTGGCATGGACAAATATACACTACCAAATGTAAAACAGATAGCTAGTGGGAAGCAGCCGCATAGCACAGGGAGATGAGCTCAGTGCTTTGTGACTACCTAGAGAGGTGAGATAGGGAGGGTGGGAGGGAGACACAAGAGGTAGGAGATATGGGGATATATGTGTATGTATAGCTGATTCACTTTGTTATAAAGCAGAAACTAACACACCATTGCAAAGAAGTTATACTCCAATAAAGATGTTAAAAAGGAAAAAAAAGAAAATTATTAAGTACTATAAACCAAAATCTGATTAAATAGAAAGACATCATTTTCCAGGATGAGAAGAATTCATATCCATCCTTCCCAGAGTAATATATAAATCTAATTCCAATCAGAATTCCAAAGGTATTTAAACTTGATACAGTAAAATAATTCTGAAGTTCAAGTAAAAGAATAAGCACCTGCAACTTGCCAAGAAGTTTGTGAAAAAGAATAGTATTGAAGTAGTATTGAATAGTATTGAATAGTACTGAAGAGTAGTATTGTGCTATTAGATACGAAAATTTTCTTGAAGTTGCTTGATGAAAATGGTAGGATATTGGTATAGAAACAGGCAAATTAAAAGAGTCTATAGACTCTCCCATGTATATATTAAATCCTAAAGGGTAAGGGATAGAGTTATGCAGCATTAGAAGTTAGTCGGGTAAAAGAATATATTATTCAATAATTGTGTCAGTGCAAGTGGTTAAACATTTGGAAGAAAAGGTTTTAGGTCCCCCAGTCTCTCACATATAATATGTAAATTGCAGATGGAAGAAAGTTTTAAATGTTAAAAATTAAACTATAGAAATATTAGAAGCAAGTGTAACAGAATAATCATATAGTCTTGAAGTGGATGAAGTACTATTAAGCAATGCAGGAAACCCAGACTATAAGGAAACAAAAAGAACAGAACTGCTAATATAAAAATTAGATCATCTGTCAATAAGACAATATAAAGAAAGCCATAGACATGGATGAAATATATACAACATATTAGAAAAATGAGAAATAATGAACAGGCGGTTAACAGAAAACACAAGTGACTATTAAAACTATAAAAAGTTGTTCAGTCTCAGAGTGTGTTGAGCTTTTTGAATGTATAGATTCGTGTCTTTTAAATTCGGAAATTTTAGCCACTATTTCTTGATATATTGAGTAACCTTCAACTATACTTCTACCCCTTTCTCTCCTCTTCTGGGGTTTTCATTATGCAATTGTTAACATGCTTGATGGTGTCCCACAATTCTCTTAAACTCTATTTATTTTTCTTCATCCTTTTTCTTTCTATTCCTCAGACTGCATAATTTCATTTGACTTATCTTTAAATTCTCTGATTCTTTCTTTTGCCTCCTCAAATCTGCTAGTGAGTCCCTCCAGTGAATTTTTCATTTTGGCTATTGTATTTTTCAGCTCCAACTATCCTATTTGGTCCCTGTTTATAATTTTTTTTATCTCCTTGCTGTTATTGTCTAATTATTGAAATATCATTTTCCTGATTTCCTTTATTTCTTTGTCCATGGATTTCTTTAGCTCCTTGAGCACACGTAAGCCCATTTATTAAGACCTTCATCTTACCTAAGTACAATGTTTGTGTTTCCTCAGGAGCAGTCTGTGTTCATTTCTTTTTTTTTTTTTTTTCTGTGAAAGAGCCATATTTTTTTCTTTCTTTGTATACCTCATAATTTTTTTGGTTGTTTTTGAAAACTAGACATTCTGAATATAATGATGTGTTAAGTTTGGAAATTAAAATTTCCCTCTCCAGGATTTGTTTTTGTTTGCTGTGGGTTGTAGTTGTTTGTTTTAGTGACTGGTCTATAGTATTTTTGTAAAGACTGTATTCTTTGTCACATGTGTCTTTGAAGTCTCTGTTCCATTAGTTTAGTTGTTTTAGTAAGTTTTAGTTAAAGATTTTCTTAAACTCCTGCAGAAGGAAGGAAGGGAGGGAGGGAGGGAGGAAGGAAGGAAGGAAGGAAGGAAGGAAGGAAGGAAGGAAGGAAGGAAGGAAGGAAGGAAGGAAGGAAGGAAGGAAGGAAGGAAGGAGGGAGGAAGGGAGGGAGGAAGGGAGGGGAGAGAAAGGAAGGAAGGAAGGAAGAGAAAGAAAAAAGAAAAGAAAAGAGGGGAGGGAGGAAGGGAAGGAAGGAAGAGAAGGAAAGAAAGAAGGGAAGGAAGGAGGGAGGGAGGGAGGGAGGGGAGGGGAGGGGACAATACCCCCCAGGTCTTTGAAGACCAGCACTATGTTGAGGCACTCCTTCATTAATTAGCCAGTCTGTTTAACTCCCACTTAGACTTCACTTCCAGCTTTCACTGAACCTAAAGAATAGCCAGAAGTGAAAGGTTATGGTCGTCTCAGGTCTTTTCTGAGCAGGCATCCTGCTCTGGGCACGTACGTGGTTTTCTAGGTTCCCCATTACAGGCAACAGCTTTTCAGAGCCCATATTCCCCGAAGAGTCTCACTCTCCAAATTTTTATTCCTGGCTTTCTGTGTGTCTATCCTTTGTCCCAACTGGTAAATATATTTTTTGCTCCACCTGGCAGAAGCCCATTCTTCTGACTTTCAATGTTTAGAGAAACATCCTTCATGTAGCTGCTTCTCACCTTGAGAGGGTTCCAAGTTAGGTGAAACAAAGGCAGGCCCCTAGCATCAGTCCTCAGGGAACCCAAGAACAGGCCAAAAGAAAAATAACACCATTTCCAGGAACAAAGTCTGCTTGGCTCACTCTGGAACCATGTTTCCACATCAGGAACACAGGTTACTATCTTCAAGACTGCTATTGTACTGCGGAGAGGGGCAATGCAAGGCTAAGTTAACTGTCACAAAATTCTCTTACCTTTTTCTGTGGCCTTTCCTCTGGTTGCTGCAAATCTTTTTCTATCTTCCGGTCTTCATAAAAGGCTAATTCTGAAAGTTTTTGCCAGATTTTTTTATGTTTCTTGGGAGAGCCAGGCACCTGGAGGTTCTTAGTCCACCATTTTCACTGATGTCCATGTGTCTTGAAATTCTTCTTTAATGGAAGGGTTGGAGAAACTTTTCTTTTCCCTTTACAATATCAAAATGCAATAAAATTGCAGAAAAAATGGTAACTTACAAACCAATTTTATCAATGATTATGTCAAAAAAAATTTTGTGTTTCCATGGAGACTGTGCATCATCTGTATCATACCCTTCCAGGTTATCAGATTCTAGCCTTGTTCATTGTCTTTGAGCTATCTTGCATTTCTGTTTATGTTTGGGTAGCTTATAAATATGTAAATAATGCCTTGTCTGGTAATGATTTTGATTTCCTCTCCTCTTTGGAAAAAACATTTTTGCCCCCATTTTGCAATTCCTCTCAACATTCCTTTACTCCATATAACTTTCTGTTTTAACTTTTCCTGTGAACTAGTGATAACATCTGTTTGGTTTCCTCATATGATAGGAATAAAATAAATTATTTAATATGTGTTTACTTTTATATTTGTATAAATAATTTCCCCCTTTGCTCTAAATTATTTGTTAGTAATTATAAATGCTATTATTCTCAACAGAAATATATGCAATTAGAATTTGGCACCACAATATCATATACACTACATCCCAGGAATGCAAGGTTGATTCAATATTAGCAGAGCTATTAGTGCATATTATCATATTACAATATTTAAGGGAAAAAAAATTATATGATACTTAAAAGCTCAAGTTTTTAATGGTTAAAGTATAATTTTCAAAAAGTAAAATCATGTCTCGCAGGAAAATATCAAATGAACACATGTCAAAGATTTTATTCAACTTATCAATCAATGAGGGAACTGATAAGATGTTAAAACTAGTCCAAAGAGCATTTGAGGAGCCAGGAATCTAAATTTTAATCTAACAAAAGAATATTACTATTAGATTTCTGAGGTATATACTAAGCTGTTTCGTATCTTACAGGACAATCAATGATACCGCATAGAAGTTATCTATATCTCTAGTGAACAAAAATTCTGCACGTTAACCTCTGTCCCTTCAGAGTTATAAAATAGTGCAGGCAGTAGGAAGTTAAAGCTGCAAGCACAGCACTGTGCTGAACGAATACCCAATACTTGCTTTTGCCGATTTCTGGTTTTTGGATAATTTTTCTATCACATTGATGGTGATAATATGTTATCTTTCCTGCAGGGCTGGATGGTATTTCACTGACTGTGTCTTTGGTAGAGTGAGACAAAATGGCATTTTCACTCAGATGTGTTGACTCTGCAATTGGGGATCAAGTAACATCATCTTTACCTCGGCTCTGGGTGTGATTGATGGTACTCAGGAACTTTGATAGCTGGAAACCAAAATTTTTCAAATGGGAAAATTCTGAGTGCAAGATGTGGAGATAAACAAGACAACCCAAGTGAGAATAAACAGAGGTTATTTATTCAGAGTTTGCTACAGCAAGGCAGTCAGTCTCCATCCCTTGCATTTGGCAGGGACTCAGGCACACAGGGGAATGCAAAAGGTTTATAGAGGAAACAAGGGGCTAACTAGAAATGGAGCATCCTATGCAATTAGTTTGGTAGAGATTACTTAGCTTCCTCTGTTTCCTCCTGAGTTGGAAGCCAGGGCAAAAATTAGGAAAGCTGGCAGTCATTGGCCAATTTTTGATCCTTCTGGGCCGATGGCAGCAGAAATTGTGGGTCAGAGTGGGATTGCATATATGCTCTGGCCATTGTCCACTTGTGTATTTAGTCTCTCAGTCCCTTCCTCCCCACACTTTGGTCATTCTATCACTTGTGAGAGGTTGACCGATTTAGGGAAGGCTGGAGATCCAGATCTTCACCAATTGGGGATTGTTCAGTTACCTCCATAGTCAACAGTACTGCAAGATCTTCAATTCATAAAGAAGTGTTACAAACTCAAAAAGATTTGGCACCCAATATCTGCAATACACAATTAAATTAGGAACTCTCTCAATTGTCATTTTATAAGGAGTGTAGGATAAGTTTGGATGTCTTTAGTCTAATTAAGAGAGAGTGTTTTTCTCTTTTTATTAGGTCATGCCCTAAATAATGAGTGGTGTTTTGGAAAAATTGTAATATCTTTGGAAACTTGATGTCTTTTTTTCTGCTCTGACTGTAAATGGCATCTTTTTTACAGGCTTCCTTGTTCTCTGAACAAAGTATGACATCATCTATGTATTGTGTCAGAACTGAATCACAGGAGAAATTTAGCTCTTTTAAATCTTGATTGAGGAACTGTTCCTATAGTTTCATCTTTTTTCTGATTGTATAATTCAATTATGGTCCAAACAATTTTTATTGGAAGTGTTTCAGATATGGCTTTTAGGATACCTTGGTCCCCTTTTTGAGCTTCTTTCTGACCCTTGGGTTTACTGTCAGAAGAGAGATCTTGTAGGTTCCTTTCTGAGTTGGTTCAGTCAACTTTTGCCTTCTAAGATTTAGCATCTGAAGTTCTGAACACCATGTGTACAAGTTGATCGAGGCCAGGTAGCCCTGGGTCATATGCATCCAAAAGAATTCTAAATTCATCTATGAATAGTTGTTGGTCTTGTCTGGGTTTAGGGAAATCCTTAATTACAGCTTTTAATTCACCTCTGTTCAAAGGCTTAAATTCTATAGTTGTCTGCATACCTGGCTCATGGGAGGCATGGATTTTAGAAGCAAGTGGTATTTCAGGGTCTTTGGAGAGTCATTGTTAGGAGGAAGAGGATCTGGACCAGGGAAGAAGAAGGAGGGAGATCAGAGGATGGGTGGTGGGGGCTGGGAAGGGATATAAGGAGGCAACTAGAGAACCTACTAGGGAAATGAGACCAGTTTGCTTTTGTTTGAGTTCTTTAAATTCTCATTGTTTTTGGCCAAAGACTCTTAGTGAAGCAATTTTTGATTCAAGATTTCATTTAGAGGTCTCTGCGTGCCAGTCAAAAACTGCTGCCCATTAGGCCCAAGAAATCATATACCTTTTCTTTTCTAAGGCACCTCTGAAGTGAACAATCTCATTCAAGTTAACTATTCCCCAGAGTGCCACTGAAGGCCCAGATCATCCCTGGTGAAGTTGTGCCATTTAGAGGGAGAGGCTCAAGAATAAGGATTGTAATGAGAGTACACAGAGGAAAGATTCTTTCCTGAGGAGAGGATTTAGGCTTCAGTGATGCCATGAGAGCTGGCAATGGTCAGTAGTAATGTGAGGCTTGTGTTCCTCACGTTTTGGGCCCCTAACGTGAAGGCTGGCTGGCTACCTCCAAATGCAGACCCAGTAATCTTCATCCCCACCCCCAACTCTTCACCCCACAGGCAGAAAACCAGAGTGAACAGTCTATCTGGATCAACGCCAAGCTCTCAAGATAAAGAGTCAAGATGGAAGGAAAAACTCATCAGGTTTTTGGTGACCCTCAGTAGAATTCGTCCAAATGGACGCCTGAGTAAGAAGAGCAAATCCACGGGTCTGTGAGGTAAGCTGGAACAGGCTTTTTGGGCCCAGACCTGTGTTTTAACCTGCAATTCTCTTATAACAAACAACACTTTTAGACAGCACAACACAAAACAGAAAGCACACAGCCTTGCAAAAAAAGATGAAAAGGAATGACCTGATTCCACCAAGGATGCCAAACAAATGGGAACCAGTAGCAAAGCCTGCCTAATAAACTTGAGGATAAATAGCGGAGGAATTCTGCAAAGATAGCAGAGTTCAGACCCGGTGCTGACTCACCACACCAGCGTGCCCTCCACAGGCCACAGGTAGCAAGACACCTGGGCCTCCCTCCGGGGGTCCTGCGTCTGGTCAAAGGCTGGGGTCTGGGGCCACAGGCAGAGCAGACAGTATCTGTGTTGGGTCTCCAGCAGAACTTTGGAAATAAATGAGGACTACCCAAATTAGAATTTTAGAAGGCGATGTATTCAGAGCTTGCTACAGCTCTGAATTGCAGTCAGCCCCAATCACTTGCTTTTAGCAGAGACTCCAAGACAGGCAAGGAAGCTTGATAGTGAAGAAAAAAAAAAATGGATAGGCCTCCAGTGTGGTCTGATTGGAGGCTGTCAGCATGGGGAAGCCAGAGTGAGCTAATGAGAAGTGGGTCGTCCTACACGACTGATTTGGGAATCTTACACGGCTTTCTGTGGTTGGTCCTGAGCAACAAGCTGGGGCCCAAAATGAGAGGAAGCTAGCAGTCGTTGACCGTGTCCTGATCATTCGGGCTGATTGCTGCAGAGGCATGGGGCCAAGCTGTACGTGATACGTGTTCAGGCATTATCCGTCTGTATTTTCAGCCTCTCCATGAAGTCAGTGGTTTGTTTTTTGTTTTTAATCTAAAAAGCCTTTGTTGAACTGATAGTTGGACCAAGTCCTGTGGTTAGTGAGAGGTATAATTTTGGATGGGTTTCTCCAGTCCCTGCTTGACATGTTCCATTAGACCACTGGTCTGAGGATTCCTTTGGAGGCAGTTTCATTTTTATAGCCTACTTGCCCTCATTTCCTTTCCTCCCATCCTGCTGTGTGACTCAGAGCCCTGAAGTGACACGTGGCTGCAGCGTGTCGCCCTGGGCTTGCCTGCCCAGAAGTGTTCCATATTCCAAAAAGGCTGTTAGAAACTCTTTGAAGTCCAAGGCTTTTTCTTTTGTTATTCTTTTAAATTGTCAATAATACTAACACAGTCATCTACACACAGAGGGTGATCAATAAGTGATTCTGACTCATTTAAAAACGTGCCTCAGATTCACCAAAGCCCAGAGCTTCCTTAGAGAGAAACTGGCTCATTAAAATGGTATCACACCAGGTCATCCTTATTACCTTCCCCCCCAAATTATTAAATGTACATGTTACTGAGCAGGGTGCTTTGCAGACTACTTAAAAAGAAAAGAAAATCTATTTTTGATTGTGAAAAAAATCTTCGAGAACCTGAGACAAACTGCCTTTGCACCTGAGCAGAATTGTAAGTTACTCAGTCCCAGAGAGGAAGAGAGAATTAAGCTGCTCATTATCAAGGCTCCTGGTAGTCTTGGCGCCCCACAGGTTCAGGCCGACCCTGGAACTCACAAACTGCCTGCTGGTGAGGCAATTAATGAATAAAGAACTGAGGAAAGGCTCTGAGGTTAAAAATTATCAAGAAGGGTTCGATATAATTTAAATAGGAAAACGAATACCCTGCATCTCCATTTTTAGCCGTGGTTCTCTGCAGTCGTTGAGTTTAGTTCTGTTTCTGTTCTACAGAATACCTGACTTGCTCACACTGTCAGTGGCAGTTTACAACTACTCAGTAGCTGCTGCAACCCAGCTCTCATTCTCTTCTTTACGTTCGGTATTACTGCCTGTGTGAAAGTGAGGGGGTTTTTTTGATGCCCTCAAGGACAGCTTTTATGTGTAGAAAAGACCATTTAGAGGTTTACTTAGGTTTCTTTTTAAATGAATATTTTATTTACTTGATTCTTTCTTAAGCTTTTAATGTACCTTTATAGTCTTTGAATTCTTTTTAAAAGTGTGGCAAATTTTTACAATTGCTTTTTTTTTTTTTTTAAACATGTTTATTGAAGTATAATTGCCTTACAATGGTGTGTTAGCTTCTGCTTTATAACAAAGTGAATCAGTTATACATATACAATATGTTCCTATTTCTCTTCCCTCTTGCATCTCCCTCCCTCCCACCCTCCCCTTTACAATTGCTTTTAAGGGAGATTTCAGAACCTTATTAAATTCCCTTAAACATCTTAGTTTATTAAATTTCCTTTTACGTTTAACATTTTACATTAAAATGTTCAATTTTCTTTTCAGCAAAACCATTGTCTAACTTAAATACAGTCTTCCTGGCTACTTAACTCTTCTTAATCTCACAAATTAAACTTATAAATACCTCAAGTTATCTTGAATTTTTAAAGAATGTACATAAATTTAGTAAGAATTGAATTTAATACCACACACCTAAATCAATTACACAAGTACACTTTAGAAAATGGAATTACAAGGGTATTAAGACAAATAAATAAGAAAATATAGTGGCAAATATGCAAGATTCCTTAATGCAAAATATTGACCCTATGGATTTTATTATCTGAAGATTTTTATACATACTCCTAATTCTCCCTGGGCGAAAAGATGCTTAATCACTAAAGAGACATTTATGTCATACCAAAAATGTTTAGAAGTGCCTTCTGCATAAGGTGAGCTTCTAGAATGATTCTTTTTTTCCCCCTCCTTTTTTCTTTTTTACTGGTGTAAAAAATGCATAACATAAAATTTACCATCTTTACCATTTGTACCACAAGTATACATTTCAGTAATGTTGAGTATATTAACATTGTTGGGCAACCAATCTCCAGAACTTTTTCACCTGGAAAAAGTTGAAACTCTATATCCATTAAAAAACAACTCCCCATTTCTCCCTTCCCCACAGACCCTGGCAACCACCCTTCTACTTTTTCTTTCCATGAATTTGGCCACCCAAGATACCTCATATAAAGAACATCATACAGTGTTTGTCTTTTTGTGCCTGACTTATCTCACTTAGCCTAATGCTCTCAGGGTTCATCCTTGTTGTAGTGTGTCAGAGTTTCCTTCCTATTTAAGGCAAAATTCTAGAATGATTCTTAATGACAACAGTGAGGGAGCTCAAACTAAGTCTTAGTTATAATCACTATACCTTTCAAAAGGGGATGGAGAAGAGTTTCACTTAGTTCATGTCCACGAATTTAAGCCTCAAATAAGTCACAGTTTTTCTAATATAGGCATAAACTGCTCATTCTCTCCACAGTTATGGTTTTCCCACTAGGATGCCTCTGGATCTTAATACTCCTAACTTCGTGAAACATTTATCTCTCAAAACAATATTTTAGGCTGGGGCTTATATGGGAACAAATGTATATTTATATCCCCAAAGCTCAATGCAATTTTTTTTTTTTATCAAAATGATGAGAGGGAAAAGTTTTGAGTTGTGATCCAAATACAATTGACAGAATGACAGAATCAGTGTACAAGCCTTGACAAGCATACCATAACGTCAATAAAAACTCTTTTTATTGTGACTCTTCTGATGTCCATAGGGTAAAGAGAAGTATGGAAGCACTACTGCACACAATACAATATTTAATTACAGTAATTTCACATCCTAATGTTAGAGTCTGTTACTCACATGCAATTGTTTTCTGTATTTTAAGAAATTGGTTGGAGGCATTGAGTTGATGGTTAACTTATTAAAAGTGTTCCTATTTAAAATAATTGGACATAGGCTTCTGTTAACAATTTTCTGCATAACTGCTGATTGTCAGGAATCGTTTACTGACATTAATCAGGAAATGCCTGCATTTGTCTTCTAAAAGGACTGTGTGGCCCCCACTAAGATTGTTGCCACTTGCTTCATCATCTCATTTGGCTTTTCACTTCGCGTCCTAAAATGCTTAAGCAGCTTCCTATCTTGAAAAACCTTTGGACTTGACCATACCTTGTGTTCTTTTCATCTTTCTATCTTCTAGGATTCTAATTATTATACATATTAGAAGATATCTAATTAAATTCCAGACATCCCCATAGCTTTGTGGTTTTTTTTGCACTCTTGACTTTTAAAATCTTTCAACACTTGGACACACAATGTGATCATGTTCTTTATGTATCTGTATTGCCTGTAGGTGTCTGCCTCTTAATCTGGCTTGTCAAATTAAAAAGCTCTTTTGGATGGGTTATAGAAATGTTTCTAATATTTAGCAAGTCCAATTTAGGTTTTAATTCTTTGTTTTAATAAATGAAAGCAGTAAATATGTATTTCAGGCTCCCATTCAAGCTGCTTCACTTCGTTAAATGGACAAAAACATTTTTGCTCTAATCCAAATAATGAAACAGTCACATTACAAAGTGACCAGAGTGATTTTGTCATCTGTAATCTTATTTTTTATTTTACCGGTCATGTTAGAATGAAAATGTCCAACTTGTTTGCTTTACAAAAGGGTCATAAGATCAAACTGTTAATTTTTCTCAACCTAGATTTTTATGACAATAACTGTAAAATATTAAAGTCAGAAGAAATTGTTACTAGCGTTAGAAGTTTCATGAGTTTTTGCTATCTATGAATGGGAGCAGATTAAAGAAGGATAGACCAGTGTATCCAGGAAGCTGGAAAGAATCTGAGATCCAAACCCTGGCAAAACCTCTTTTAACTCTAATCTGTTAACAACTAGTACCCCATTTGCAAGAAAAAAGAAACATTTCCAGACCAAAGAAAGGATAATACCATTCTAAAGAAAGGGTATATTCTGAGGAAACAGAAGAAAATTATTCCTCTGAAAGATATTTACTAATTTTTACATGGGAAATCATCTGAAAGTAATGATACTTTTCAGGTATACCACTGGGCAAGCCATAGTAGACGTCACAGAACAGAAAGGTTCTGAGACCTCAGACCACCTGTGCCATCATGACACAACTGTTTGTTCTAGAGAACTGTGGCCCAAGGAGATAAGACTATAAATCAGGAAATTTAACTATTTGTTCAGGGAATTTCTACAAACCAATTTTGCCCAGGTAAATAATTTGCTCATTTGGATAAACAGTTCTCCTATTGAGACAATACTTGCTAGCTGGCTTGGGCAAACAGCTTCCTAATCCTTCAGCAGTTTACTCATCAAAACACCTTGCTGTCTCCACCAATCCCAAATTATTGTGTCAAAACTATCACAATAATAAACTGCCATGAAAGACTTGCTCTAAACCTTGTAAGTCCAGCTCCTTAAACCCTACAAATACTACTTCCTGAAATCTCCCTTCTGATATACTACGAAGACTATCATGGGGGTGCTCCCCCTTGTGACAGTAACTCTAATAAACTTAGCTTTGCTTGATCAGTAGGTTTCTCTGATGTTCTTTTTTGGAATTGACACTGACAACCCTGAAGACACAAGAAGATCTGATTGAGACCCTCTGGCTGACACAGCCCAAAGCCCTCAGCTCTGAAGCCACATGGACCCTTGAGGCTTCCTGAACCTCATGTTCAGGGACCTCTCCCACTGCAGTGGTCAAATAGGTCCTGCATTGGTGTTCAGACCCAATAGATCTATGTGAAGCTCACTAAAACTGAGTTTATTTTGTGTCCTGGGAATGAGAGGATTCCTCCTGGGAATCTTTGTCTATCTGGTCAGATTTGAAAACTCACATTTGGAGGGAAACGTAGCTTGTTATTCATAACACAATGTTTGGGTTCTTTTTCTGTTCTTGTCACTTTTTGTTGTGAGGCTCTAAGAGAAAATTCAGAGGGGAAAGGATTAGCATAGGTTCAATAGTTTGTTTCTCAATCCATCCCTGAGTACTGACAAGTTCAGAATGCCTCATCAGACTCACATCCTTATAGGACCAATTTTGCCTTGGGCCACCTATCCAAACCTAATAAAACTGTTCCTTTGTCTGGCCTGTGTTTCTTTGATAATCACTTAATTTTGTTTCTTTTGCTTGGAGCTGGAAGTCTGAAGCCTGTGAGACTTGCTGATTGGCCAGATTCTCACCAAGTGTTGCAGTTCTCATGAGGTCTTCTTTGACACTCTGGGGCACACATGTGCTGCCTTCACGCTTTCATTCATGTGAATATTTCTCTCATCAGCCTATTTCACCAAGGAGGTTTTAGAACTACTGTGGCCATTTCAGGGAATTTCTGACATGAACAAGATGCAAGTGGGAAGAAAACCTTGGGAGGAGATTCTCTGACTTGTGTGTCCAAACAAGAGGTTACTTTTTTAAAAAATTGGATTATAATTGTTTTACAATATTATATTAGTTTCAAATGTACAACATAGTGATTTGATAGTTTTATAGTTTATACTCCATTTAAAGTTATAAAATATTGGCTATATTCCCCCATGTACATCCTTGTATCTTATTTATTTTATACCTAGTCGTTTGTACCTCTTAATTTCCTTCCTCTATCTTGCCTCTCCCCCCAACCCCTTTCCCCACTGGGAAACACTAGTTTGTTCTCAGTATCTTTGAGTCTGTTTCTGTTTTATTATATTCATTTGTTTGTTTTATTTTTTAGATTCCACATATAAGTGAAATATCAATACCCATGATATTTTTCACAGAACTAGAACAAATAATACTACCACAAATACTAGAACAAATATTAGAACAAATAATGCAACCACAAAAGACCTCAAATAACCAAAGCAATCTTGAGGAAAAAGAACAAAACCAGAGGTATCAATCTCCCTGACTTCAGAATACACTACAAAGCCACACTAATCAAAACAGCATGGTATTGGCACAAAAACAGACAAATAGATCAATGGAATGGAATAGAGATTCCAGAAATAAACCCACACACATATGGTCAATTCGTCTGTGACAAAGGAGGCAAGAATATACGATGGATAAAAGACAGTCTCTAAGTGGTTTGGGGAAAACTGGACAGCTACATGTGAAAGAGGTTACTTTTTAACTTAAGAGATCCACCCCTCAAGTTTTCCTACTTTGGTGATTAATGAGTACCAGCTTTTTAATCATAAGTTTTGATGGAATGGTTAAAGGTCCTAGTTATTGTTTAAATAAACTATAATGCTTTTTTCTCTTGTGTGTATATCTGTAAAAGTAGGGTTTCTTTCATCTGACCCCTTTCCCTTGCTTGCAGAGGTTAGATAATTAGCCTTTTATTGATAATTTTATATCTATCGTAAGCTGGTTTCCTCTTATTTCTTCTTTCCCTTTCTTTTTCCCTTCTCTTTGGAATTTTGGAAGTTAATTTGTTCATGAACATTGCTCTGTAATGATGTGTAAATTCTAGAATATCTAGTGTAGATATAAAGTTTAAACTTTCCAAAATAAAAAAAAGGGACAGAGGAAATATTAGATTGTTTGTGCTTCTTTTGTATGTTTTTCCTTGCCAAGAGTGAAACTCAGCAGAAAAGTTAGCTGTGATTTTAAGTAATGGATGTGGCTCCCAGCTAGAAAGAAAAACTCAACACTGAGAATTTTTGGCCAAATTTCACAGTCTTTAAATTCTTGGTTTTTTTTTCCGGAATTAAAAAAAAAAATCTTTATTTCAAATACAACAAAATAGCATAATAGTTAAGAGCACAAACTATGGTTCCAGAATCCCTGAGTTCAGACTCTGGCTCTGCCACCCATGGGCTATATGACCTTGGTGTAAACCTGCATTCCTTGGTAAAATTCTTGATATTATTACGGAGACTTATTTATATATGAAAAATCAGGAAGATATTCTTCTTAAATAGACAATTCTTTGGACAAATTAGAGTAATTTAACTGTAGCTTTTAAATCAACATAATGTCTTACTAATTTTATCAACGTGTAAAAATGTTTAGCAAAATATTTTAGTTAGTATGAGCTTAATTTTTCATGATTTAAATGTTTAAGATTTCCTACATCATTTCCATGGATCCAGTAAATTACCTTTGTTTCCACAAGTGTTTTTAGGATTAAAAAAATAATAAAGTGTGTTTAAATGAAAATGTAATGAGAGATGTCTTTTCAAAGAGTTTAATCTTTTAAATTCTTGTTACGTGGCCTAAAATGTCAACAGCGCCAAAGTGAAGAAACCTTGTTTTAAACCAAAATTATGAATCCAGTCTGAATTGTCCAAGACTTCACCTTGATAATGTAGATTTGGATTCTTATATAAAAATACTTCTGAAGTAAGTTTCTTTAGAAATGGGGTTTTTAAAAGACTAACATATAAAATATTAAAATTTAGTTTATTTAATTCCTAGAATTCTGGGAATATTACATTTATGTAATAACTTATTAACTTGTATAAAACAGTCAGAACAGAGCTTTTTTCTTTTGTAAGATGTTACAATCTAATTTATTAATACCCTTTGGAGGTAGGAAAATATTTGAAATCACCCTAAAGGAGCTAAAGACTTTCCTCAATCACAAAAACCACAGAGAGAGTTTGCAGTTTTAGTTCTACAGCCTCAGCCTCGGGTAAAAGTAAACACAGAGCACAAAAACTCCACAATTCTTTTTCCTTTCCAGTGGACACAAAAATATTTTCTTAGTTGATATCAGTTCACAAATAGTCAAAAAGGAAAACAAACTAGATTCGCTGTTGTCTCTTACCTGACAAAGAACAGATCTCCATCACCCTTACAGAGATTACTAAATGTCAAGACCGTACCAAGAGATTATCAGAAATTGTAGTAATCAATCAGGAAACATTTATTAGCCATACACAAATCAAATTCAGGTACACATCAGATGCTCAACTGACTATGCAGTCAAGACAGCCTACTAGACCATTTGTCCCTGTACTTGGCTGTAAAAAGCAACTTAGCCCAAACACCCAGTGAGACAAAACATAGACCAACTAACAAGCTTGACCAAGAACCAAGAAAGAAAACAAAAGTCAGGAGGGAAAAAGAAAGAAAGGAAAAAACTGGAGAAATAGCGAGTCAGCAAAGGTAAGTTTCCACAGTTGATTGGAAATCACTGCAGAGGTCAAGGAAAAACATGCCTCAGCTTAGCAGCACATTAAGTTCACTTCTTGGAGAATGCTGTTCTACTGAATCCAGCAGGCAAGGCCACTCCGGTATCTCAGTTGATGACCTATCAACATGTTGATGTATATTTTTCAAATAATTGAAACACAGCTCTCATACAAATATAGAATGAACACAGGTTCATATTCTGCCCAATTTTTAAAATAATGAAGAACCTATCAAGAACTATGAGGGGTCTGAGATTTTACCCTAGTTGCGAGCTAAAAGGTTGCCTGCCATGGATTCATGGGTGCTAGCAAAGACACAAGATGCCTGGGTAAGAGGCAGAAAGAAATTTATTACAGCACAGCAAGCTGCATGAGCACAAGCATATTTGGTACCAGTTTTTCAAACCACAATTTCCACACAGTGCTATGAAGAAGGCCAGGTGACACCTGCACATGCAGTGGGTTGCATTCTAGGAGAGAAACTCTGAGCTTAGGTAGTACACACTAAGCATGCCTGACCCCCGTCCCACTCAGGAGGGAGACCTATCTCTATCTTCCAAGGCTCTAAGCAAACCTGCACTTTCCTCTGGAAGCAAATACTGTATCTTCCAAGGCTGTTGCTATACAAACATTCTTGAAAAGATAATTCAGAACAAAGGCAGTTAGTACCTCTGCTCACAAGACACACAGAAATGTGAGAGACCCAAGGAGAATTATCTCCTAACATTAGCAAGTAAGATGGTAAAGCTAATTCAACAATATTTTGAGGAACTATTTAAAGGCACTTGAATAAAGTAATATTAGAATAAGATTGCAAGGTATGATACAAAACTTGTTACTTCACAGGAAAAAAACAAACAGAAAAACCCCGACTTAATTCTGGGAGTTAACTTTTCTTTCACACAGAAATCTACAAGATAACATGAATTTTACATTGTCTGGGCTCTAATCAAATAGTAAAGAGAATGGTAAAATATAGGTAGACGTGCCAGTTTAATTTTCTTAAAGAAAAATAATCCTCAGATGTTTTCATTAAATAATGATCCAGCATGACATTGAAAATGTATATTGTACTCTCTTCGCTTTCTTTCTAAGATTTGGATTTTTCATGAACTGTGAACATGATATATTTGTTCATAATTTGATGTCTTTGCATGCATACTTACCCTACCTTCACTGTTTGTATGGTGAACAGCATCCTTCAAAATCTTACCTAAATTCTTTGCTAACACTAAGTTTGCTAAGACTAATACCATAGTTTTCTTGGTAATATTCAGGGTAAAGAAAAAGGTATTATCTAGAACACTGAGATAACCAATTTTCTTTGATCAATTTGCTCATGTCCTAGAAGAAAACAAACAATGTGTCTCCTATCCAGGGATTTATCAATTGCATTAATATTTTCAAAGAACAAACTTTTTGTATGGTTAATTTTTTCCATTATTGGCCATTTTCAATTTCATTGATTTTTGCTCTGATTTTATTGTTTCTTTTGACTTACTTTGGATTTAACTTTCGTTTTTAGGTTCCTAAGGTAGAAATGCAGATCAGAGTTGTTAAATATTTCTTCATGTCTAATGTAAGCATTTAGAACTATAGATGCCTCTCTAAACATTGCTCTAGTTGCATTCTGCATATTTTGACTTGAAGTCTTTCATTATTATTCACCTCAAAATATTTTAGATTTTCATTGTGATTTCTTCTTTGACCCCTGTTATTTTGACCCCTGTTAAATTATTTTATTTATTTATAAATTTATTTATTTATTTATTTTTAATTTATTTTTGGCTGTGTTGGGTCTTTGTTGCTGCACATGGGCTTTCTCTAGTTGCAGTGAGCGGGGGCTACTCTTTGTTGTGGTGCGCGGGCTTCTCATTGCGTTGGCTTCTCTTGTTGCGGAGCATGGGCTCTAGGCGTGTGGGCTTCAGGAGTTGTGGCATGTGGGCTCAGTAGTTGTGGCTCACGGGCTCTAGAGCACAGGCTCAGTAGTTGTGGCTCACCAGCTTAGTTGCTCCGTGGCGTGTGGGATCTTCCCGGACCAGGACTAGAACCCATGTCCCCTGCCCTGGCAGGTGGATGCTTAACCACTGGGCCACCAGGGAAGTCCTGACCCCTGGTTTATTTAGAAGTATATTAATTTCCAAATAATTGGAGAGTTTCTAGATATTTTTTGTTACTATATTCTGTCTTTAATCAACCTTGTTCAGGTGTTATTTTTGTACCAAAAACTGCACTCAATTCAAGTATACAATTTGATAAGCTTTAACAGATATATAACTCTTAAGATATCACTGCCAGTCCAGAGACTGAATATTTCCATCAACCCCTGAATGTCTTCATGCTCCTTTGCAATTCATTACTTTCTCTGCAATAGTAGGTTAAAATGATTTAAAAGATATACCATATAAAAAATAATCAAAAACTTGGAGTGGCTATATTAATATCATATAATGTAGCTATCAAAGCAAGGAAATATTACCCAGGATAAAGAGAGATTTATGATGATCATTCAAATGAACATGGAACATTCTCCAAATAGACCATACTGTGGGTCCTATAACAAATCTCGGCAATTTTTTAAAAATTGACTCATATGAAATAAGAGAAATACAAACTTTGACAATCAGGAGAGGTAGCCTGGCATTTTTCTTCCAAGGAAAAACAATAAATTTGTTCAGAGTAAAGTTCTGTTTGTTCTAGAATATTAAAGAACATAGTGAAGGATAAAACTTGAGTGTGTATAGCAAGTTGTAGAAGATTTCAGGTAAGTGAATTTTATTTGCAATACTTCAGAATATCTGAATCTGAAAGAAAATAGACAAAATATTTTAAAATTTTGGCAAAGTTTTGCTTAATTTTGATGAGTTTGTTTGTAAAGGTATGTTAATATCCTTTACTGCCAAAGACTAAGTTAATGCAGTACTGGAATTCTATTTTCTCCCTGTGAAAATATAAATCGATCTTGAAATATCTAGTCTGCTTTTTTAACAAGGGAAATAAGATTATTCTTTACCTTCTGCCTAATCTGCAAGTTTAGCAGAAATTCTGTATACCGCTAGAATAAGTTCTTGTAATTTGTGCTGACTTTATTATGTTCTTGATTATCAAAAAAAAAAAAGTTCGTCTCTTCAGAACAGCTAAAGTTCCTTACAATTTTGTTACCTTCTTCTATTTTTATTGTAAAATATAATTTTCACTTTGATTTATGTATAGTTAGCCTCTTACTCATCTCTGCTCACAGGTAATTGTGCTCCTGGCTAATCACATAACCAAATCTGTTTTTGTTGTTTTTTTTTTTTTTGGCCACATGGAGCTGCATGTGGGATCTTAGTTCCCCAACCAGGTATGGAACCTGGGCCCTTGGCAGTGAGAGCTCAGAGTCCTAACCATTGGATAGCCAGGGAATTCCCCAAATCTTTTTTGATAATTCTTTATTTTGCTTCCTCAAGATTAGGTCCTAATTCAAAAAAATAAAAATTTTAGGATGTCTTTTTCATTTTTTTTTATTGTGGTAAAATATATGTAACATAAAGTTTACCATCTTAACCATTTTTAACTGTACAGTTCTATAGCATCAAGTACAAAAAGTTACTTCACATTATTGTGCACCCATCACCACCATCCATTGCCAGAACTTTTTCATCTTTCCCAACTGAAACTCCATACCCATTAAACAATATCTCCCCATTCCTCCTTCCCTCCAGCCCCTGGCAACCATCATTCTACTTTCTGTCTCTATGAATTTGACTACCCTAAGTAGTTAATGGAATCATATAGTAGTTGTCCTACTGTGACTGGTTTATCTCACTTAGAATATCTTCAAGTTTCACTGTGTTGTGTCATGTGTGAGAATTTTCTTCCTTTTTAAGGCTCAATAATATTCCAATGTATGTATATAATACATTTTGTTTATTCACTCATCCTTCAATGGACACTTGGATTGCTTTCACCTTTTGGCTATTGTGAATAATACTGCTATGAACATGGGTGTACAAATATCTCTCCGAGATCCTGCTTTTAAGTCTGTGGGGTATATACCCAGAAATGGAATTGCTGGATTAAATGGTAATTTTATGTTTAATTTTTTTCTAGGAACTGTTATACCAATTTCCATAGTGGCCACACCATTTTATATTCACGCCAGCAATGCCAAGGGTTCTAGTTTCTCCACATGCTTGTCAACACTTATTTTCTGGTTTTTGATAATAGCTATCCCAATGGTTATGAAATGATATGTCACTGTGGTTTTGATTTGCATTTCTCTAATGATTAGTGATCTGAATATTTTTTTCATGTGCTTATTGGCCATTCGTATATCTTCTTTGGAGAATTGTCTATTCAATTCCTTTGTCCATGTTCAAATCTAGTTGTTTATTTCTTTTGTTATCAAATAGTAGGAGTTCTTTATATATTCTAGATGTTACCCCCTAATTAGATACATGATTTGCAAGTATTTTCTCCCATTCCATGGGTTTCCCTTTCACTCTCTTGATAGTGTTATTTGAATACACAAATGTTTTAAATTTTGATGTAGTCCAATTTATCTATTTTTTTCTTCTTTTGCCTTTGCTTTTGGTGTTATATCCAAGAAATCATTGCCAAATCCAAACTCATGAAGGTTTTCCCATATGTTTTCTCCCAAATTTTTTTTTTTTTTTTGGCTGCGTAGGGTCTTCGTTGCTGCACGTGGGCTTTCTCTAGTTGCGGCGAGCGGGGGCTACTGTTCATTGCGGTGTGTGGGCTTCTCATTGTGGTGACTTCTTTTGTTGCGGAGCATGGGCTCTAGGCGCACAGGCTTCAGTAGTTGTGTGTGAGCTTCCGTAGTTGTGGTGCACGGGCTTAGTTGCTCCGTGGCATGTGGGATCTTCCTGGACCAGGGATTGAACCTGTGTCCCCACCTGCACTGGCAGGTGGATTCTCAACCACTGCGCCACCAGGGAAGTCCAGTATTAGCTCTTATGTTTAGGTCTTTGATTCACTTTAAGTTAATCTTTTGTATATGGTGTAAGGTAAGAGTTCAACTTCATTCTTTTGCATGTGAATATTCAGTTTTCCTGGCACCATTTGCTGAAAAAATATGGAACACTTTACAAATTTCCATGTCATACTTGTGCAGGGGCCATGCTAATCTTCTCTATATCATTCCAGTTTTAGTTTATGTGTTGCCAAAATGAGCATTAGATGTCTTTCAAAATTAATATTATATTTGGGATTTCTCAAAGAGCCCCTGGAAAATCACAGTGATTTACACATTTATCTTATAAAAGAGAGATGCCAGAAATATTTTAGGTTACTTTGATATACTTTATACTCTTGAACTAGCTCATTACTATATAAGGAGTTCATGAGAATTATCAAATGAAAAGATAATTTTGTACAGATTAAATGTTATTCATATAAAATATTATGAGATTGTACATTGTGCACAATAAATTGACAGGGTCAAGAGATTTGTTGATGCCTTCGTTGTCCATGATGTAATCTAATCCAAGGAAATATATTAATAAAATTCTTATCTATTATACCATAATGGAAAAGTTTACTCCTTTCAGTTTTGATACTGTTAGTCACTGTAATAAGTCAATCTCATCAATTTAGTTATACTATGAAGCAGGCAGTTCTGCTTCCTCAGTGGTTATAATACAAAACTATTCTTAACCAAATCCAGGAGCTATAGCACTCAAATAGTTCTTCAAGAGAAGGACTTCAAAAACTTATGTTAAAATGAGAAAACATAATGTGTAAGCCATGTGTTGTAAAATTACTATAAACTACTATACCCCCAAGGCAATTATTTTATTTTGGAAAGAGTTTCAGAAATAGCCTGAAAACACTGCTTTGGCTTTGTCAATTAAAAAAAAAAATTAACAAATCAATTGAGTTTTTGAAGAGTATGTTAAAACTGCAAAGTCATTTTTTGCTCTTTTTGATGTATAACATTTAGTTATACATTAATATATTTTAAAACATATATTCAGTCCCAAATAAAGCCTATTTCATTTTAAATATTATTTTTGGCATAGTAGGCTTTGTCTTACATAATTAATTCAAGGAAATTAAGCACCTTTGTTTTTTACTCTTTCCAACAGGAAAGAGTCTAAATTTATGCTTATATATTTAAAAAATGACCAAATATTAAAATTTTAAATATTTTTAAATATTAAAATTATTACTTTAAACGAATACTGTATTGTGTTCTTTGTTGATGTGCAAAATAAAATATTTATATAAATTATTAAATTTACTTTTTTATTGTATACCATACAAAAATGGATAAAATGGTTTTTTTTAAACTTGGGGAGTTCATAAGTAAAACATTAGAAAATGTTAGGCTATCTACTTTATAGAAAATTTTCGTAATAAAAACTAATAATACATCTATGTTAGTGAAAAAAGTTAACCCACAATTTTATTAAAAAACTCAATGAAAAGGGAAATGTTTCTAATCGATAATATACATAAATCCTAACTGTGTCTAGGCATTCATAAGATTTATATCAGTGGAAAGTACCATTTAAAAACTGTTGTAGCTGCTTGTATAGTGAAGCCACTCACGATGGCTGCTGTTTGTTTTTTTGGCCACGCCGAAGGGTTTGCAGGATCTCAGTTCCCAGACCAGGGATTGAACCCGGGGCCACACAGTGTAACCATTACACTGGACCTCCAGGGAACTCCCAAGATGGCTGTTCTCTTGCTCTCTGTACATCCCCTGCTCGACCAAGTGCCTGCTTCACCTACACCCTACTCACATGACTGACCTTCCTACGAACTTGCCCCAGGCCCCAGCTACTGATTTCTAGCTTTAATTAGAACTCTCCACTATGCTTCTCAGAGGGAAGGTGAGGGGTGTACCCCTCTGCTTGTTCCCCTGGTAACCTGTGAGCCCACCTGATGTCAATTCCCCCTGTGATGGGTAACCTCCCCCTGCCTCTGGGAGCGAAGACTGCCAGCATGTTCTCCTGCCTCACAAGGTGGGGTGTTGCTCCAGGACCTTGCTTCAGACATGTAAGATCCCCTTGTTCGGTAAGTCATTGATGTTTCTGTTACTCTGTTTCTGTCCCTGCTCTGGGCTTATTCTTTGGTCCTGAGTCTGGGCAAGGCGTTGTAGGCCTGCGCGGTGCAGCCCAACAATTGGCGGAGCCTCCAGGTGACCCAGGAAACTCCCCGTGAACACTGAGATGTCCGGAAATAAGGATGGGGGATGGGAGGTTTCAGGGGCCGTCCACTAGCACGTGGTGCCCGAAAGTTGCAGGTGTGATCCCGGGGTGGCCGCCCACTAGTATGTGGGGCCCTCTGGTGACTGTCCTTGATGAATGGGGGCCGCCAGGAGAGTACTGAGAACTCACAGACACCCGCAAGGCTGTTGCGGAGAAATTAGCTGCCATTCTGGTGGGGAAAAAAGAAGTTAGAGCCAATAAGGCGGTGGCCGCAGCTGTGGGCTGGCAGTTGCTTTTTGTATTAAGAAAGGCCGCAGAGGCTGAGCTACCAATTGAGGTGAAGGTTAACTTGAAAGGTGATTCCTGTTCCTGTGAAAGTGAGGCATGTGAATGTGAGTGAATGATATTGATATGTATTATTGTTTATTACTGTTATTTCTTTCAACTGAATTGGCTTATTTAGAAACTGGAAAAAAAATCCCTGAAACTGGCCAAGATGGGAATCTTTTGACATTCTAAAACTGGTTTTTGCATACGCCATTAGAGGAAGTTAGCTTTCTAGAAGGAATTGGTATTTCTGTTCTTGTGCTTTTGAGATGTAAATGATCTACTTGGGCTCTCAGGAACTTTAACCATATGTGATCTTTAAGAATGAAGGAAAAAAAAGAGGCCTTTAAAAACTGTTTAGAAACAATTATGTTTTGGGAATGTCTATGTAGAACAGTCTCTCCAGATTTTGGTAACTTGCAACTGAACTAAGTTAAATGAAGAGAATTCATTGATTATCTGGATAGTCATTTCAAATAGGGTAAAATACTGGAACATTAATTGCTGGGCGGGTCTAAGTTTACCTACTTTTGCCTTCTTAGGAGAGGAAGACTAAAGCCTAAGTTTTCCTGCTGGTATGACAAACAGTTCACAGTTACTTGCTTGTTGCTTTTTGCCAGAGATTAAGGGTTTTGTTGTTGTTGCTGTTGTTTTTCCAGCTTTACTGAGATATAATTGATATATAATATTGTATACATTTAAGGTGAATGTGTTTATTTTATACATTTATATATTGAAAATGATTACCACCATAGCTAACACCCCCATCATGTCACATAATTACCAATGTCTTTTTGTGGTGTGTACATTTAAGATCTACTCTCTTAGCAACTTTAGGTATATAATACAGTATTAATAACAATAATCACTGTGCTGTACTCTGGATCCCAGAACTTACTAGTCTTACAACCGAAAGTTTATAACTTTTAGTGGCTATATATTTTTAAAAATTTATTTTATTGAAGTATAGTTAATTTACAATGTTGTGCTTATTTCTGCTGCAGAGCAAAGTGATTCAATTATACACATATACATTCTTTTTCATATTCTTTTCCATTATAGTTTTTTTTTTAATTATTAGCACCTTTAATTATTATTTATTTATTTATTTATTTTTGGCTGTGTTGGGTCTTCGTTTCTGTGCGAGGGCTTTCTCTAGTTGCGGCAAGCGGGGGCCACTCTTCATCGCGGTGCGCGGGCCTCTCACTATCGCGGCCTCTCTTGTTGCGGAGCACAGGCTCCAGACGTGCAGGCTCAGTAGTTGTGGCTCACGGGCCTAGTTACTCCGCGGCATGTGGGATCTTCCCAGACCAGGGCTCGAACCCGTGTCCCCTGCATTAGCAGGCAGATTCTCAACCACTGCACCACCAGGGAAGCCCTCCATTATAGTTTTTTACAGGATATTGAGTATAGTTCACTATGCTATACAGTAGGACCTTGTTGTTTATCCATTCTAGCTATAACAGTTTGCATCTGCTAATCCCAAACTCCCAATCCTTCCCTCCCTGGATCCCCTCCCCTTTGGCAACCACAAGTCTGTTCTCTATATCCGTGAGTCTGTTTCTGTTTCATGGACAGGTTCATCTGTGTCATATTTTAGATTCCACATAGAAGTGACATCATACAGTGTTTGTCTTTCTCTTTCTGATTTACTTCACTTAGTATGATAATCTCTAGGTCCATCTGTGTTGCTGCAAATGGAATTATTTCATTCTTTTTTATGGCTGAGTAGTATTCCATTGTGTGTGTGTGTGTGTGTGTGTGTGTGTGTGTGTGTATATATATATATACACCACATCTTTATCCATTCATCTGTCGATGGACATTTAGGTTGTTTCTGTGTCCTGGCTATTGTAAATAGTGCTGCTATGAACATAGGGGTGCATGTATCATTTCAAATTATAATTTTGTCCAGATATGTGCCCAGGAGTGGGATTGCTGGTTCATATGGCAACTCCTTTTAGTTTTGTGAGGAACCACCATACTGTTCTCCTTAGTGGCTGCACCAATTTACATTCCTACCAACAGTGTACGGGGGTTCCTTTTTCTCCACACCCTCTCCATTGTTTGTTATTTGTAGACTTCTCAATGATGGCCATTCTGACCAGTGTGAGGTGTTACCTCATTGTAGTTTTGATTTGCATTTCTCTAATAATTAGCGACGTTGAGCTTATTTTCATGTGCCTTTTGGCCATCTGTATGTCTTCTTTGGAGAAGAATTTAGGTATTCTGCCCATTTTTCGATTGAGTTGTTTGTTTTTTTGTTATTGAGTTATATCAGCTGTTTGTATATTTTGGAAATTAATCCCTTGTCAGTCACATTATTTGCAAATATTTTCTCCCAGTACATAGGTTGTCTTTTCATTTTGTTTATGGTTTCCTTTGCTGTGCAAAAGCTTATAAGTTTGATTAGGTTCCATTTGTTTATTTTTTCTTTTATTTCTGTTGCCTTGGGAGACTGACCTGACCTAAGAAGACATTGGTACAATTTATGTTAGAGGATGTTTTGCCTATGTTCTCTTCTAGGAGTTTTATGGTGTCATGTCTTGTTTTTAAGTCTTTAAGCTATCTTCAGTTTATTTTTGTATATGATGTGAGGGTGTGTTCTAACGTCATTGATTTGCATGTGGCTGTTCAAATTTCCCAATACCACTTGCTGAAGAGACTGTCTTTTCCCCATTGTTTATTCTTGCATGCTTTGTCAAAGATTAGTTGACCATAGGTGTGTGGGTTTATTTCTGTGCTCTCTATGCTGTTCCATTGATCCATATATCTGTTTTTGTGTCAGTACCATGCTTTTTGGTTACTGTAGCTTTGTGCTATTATCTGAAGTCTGGGAGGGTTATGCCTCCAGCTTTGTTCTTTTTCCTCAAGATTTCTTTGGCAATTCTGGGTCTTTTATGGTTCCATATAAATTTTAGGATTATTTGTTCCAGTTCTGTGAAAAATGTCATGAGTAGTTTAAAGGAATAGCATTAAATCTGTAGATTGCTTTGGGTAGTATGGCCATTTTAACAATATTAATTCTTCCAATCAAAAAGCACGGGATATCTTTCCATTTCTTTAAATCATCTTCAGTTTTCTTTATTAAAGTCTTATAGTTCGCAACATATGTCTTTCACCTCCTTGGTCAGGTTTATTCCTAAATATTTTATTTTATTTTTGATGTGATTTTAAAAGGTAATTTTTTTTTACATTCCCTTTCTGATATTTCATTGTTAGTGTAGAAAAATGCAACCAATTTCTGTATGTTAATCTTGTATCCTTCTACCTTGCTGAATTCATTTATCAGTTGTAGTAGTTTTTGTGTGGAGTCTTTAGGGTTTTCTATAGATAATATAATGCTATCTGCATATAATGACAATTTTACCCCTTCCCTTCCAATTTACATACCTTTTCTTTCTTTCTTTCTTTCTTTTTTTTTTTTGTGTGTGTGATTGCTGTGGCTAGGACTTCCAATACTATGTTGAATAGAGGCGGTGAGAATGGTCATCCTTGTCTTATTCCAGATTTTAGCAGGAAGGCTTTCAGCTTTTCACTGTTGAGTATTATATTGGCTCTGGGTTTGTGAAAACCAGGGATGACCTTACCTTCCTTATAACACTGCTGCCATTAACTCCCTCTCCATTGATCCAGTAAGCACTTGGCTCCAAAATTTGCCCACATCCTGGCAAATGACTGGTTTTAGCATACTAGGTATCTTACTCTTGATACTTTGGCTGCTGGTGTCTGTATTGCATGTGTGGTATCTTGTTTCAGTGCCCCCTACATACCTGACCCCAGGGATGTCATAGAAGAGTGGCAGACCAAGATTATAAGGATTGGGCAGGGTATGTAGGGGTGGAGTGTATGGTCAGGCCACTCAAGATGGCTGTTTTCTTGCTCTCTGTAGATCCCCTGCTTGACCAGTGCCTGCCTCACCTATACCATACCTACATACCTGCCCTGGGCCCCAGCTACTGATTTCTAGCTTTATTTTATTTTATTTTATTTATGGCCTCACTGCACGGCATGCAGGATTCCCCAACCAGGGATCGAACCCGTGTCCCCTGTAGTGGAAGCACAGAGTCTTAACCACTGGACTGCCAGGGAAGTCCCATGGTATCTAGCTTTAGATCAGAGCTCTCCACTATGCTTATCAAATGGGAGGTAAAGGGTGTGCCCCTTTGCTTGTTTCCCTGTACTGATTTTCATAACTGATGAACCTATAACTAATAACCTACCTCTACCCCATGTCCTGCCCACCATTGGCCACACACCATGGAGTGTCACTCCAGGACCTTGCTGCAGACATATAAGATCTCCCTGTCCATTAAGCCAGTGATGTCTCTGTCGCTGACTCTGGGCTCTTTCTTTGGACTTGAAGCTGGGTGAGTACAGGCCTTGTTAGCCTGCAGGGTGCAGACCAAAACTGCTGAATTTTAAAGTTTTACTGAACTTTAGAATTCTTTGTTTTAGAAGAGTATTTTGACATTTTATCCATTTTATAAGGCATCTAGATTAAATAGGGCTTCTTAGCAATGTTTACATAGTAAGAGTTTGGTAGCTGAGAATAGAAATATATATAGCCTTTGTAGTTTCAACTTAAGGATAAATCCCCTTTTTTCTCCAGCCTCTGGTCCTCATAAGTTCAAATATTTTGCTAATGGCAAATTCACTATGCCTGGGACTTTCAAGAATGTTAAAGCCTCCTATTCTTCATGACACGTAGGCAAGTGCTGGGATGGCTTCTGAGCCTTTCAAAGAGTATTATTTTTATCGTTTTGTGTGTGTAAAGAAACTACAGGAAACAGGGTTGTTTGAGGATACTTTCAGTATCATCTTAGGTAATTGTTGAGCATCCCTCCAGCTTCAGAACTTATTTGTGGAAACCTCTTTATCTACCTGCCCCTACGTGTGACTTCTAGATTCCCAACCGTGTTTTGAGGTGCCATCCTGAGGGTCAAGGATTTACACAGAGTATTTTTTCAGCCTTAAGTTAGTATATTCAGATTACGTGTGTGAATTCTGGGCTACAGTTTATGCTGTTTATGTTGCCACAAGAATATGAAAGAATGGACATTGAAGTTGGCAGCAATCAGAAGCAATACTTGGGGAAAAACAAGAACAACAACAGAACAATTTTGGGCAAAGGATATTTTTGAGGAGTATTTTTTAGAGGAAGAGGAGCTTAAAGCATTTAATATTCTGAATAGAAAAGGAAATTTTACAGGTTGATTATTGCCCCTTCTCCATCCCCTGTGACCAGCAGTCAAATCCTTTTCTATTATCAAGCCTAAAAAAATAGGAAACAGCTGAATGGATTACTGTCAACTTGAATATCCAATAGTACAAGCTCTAGGTGATAAAATATATTGCAATTAAAGCCTTCAGTAACCTCAGCTATGTTAAAAAATACTTAAGAAAAAATACTGGAAGAACATAAATCAATTACTTACTTAAAATTGAGTCAGGAGAACGAGTTAATGGGTTTT
Source organism: Balaenoptera musculus (assembly GCF_009873245.2). NCBI lineage: Eukaryota > Metazoa > Chordata > Mammalia > Artiodactyla > Balaenopteridae > Balaenoptera > Balaenoptera musculus. The sequence goes on along the minus strand of NC_045793.1, from coordinate 59,288,672 downwards.
CTCACCTTTGTAACATTTTACTTTACTCTCTAAATTTTGTGTAATAAATCAGTTCAGTGCTTAACTAAAAATAAAAGGAACTGAAACCTACAAAACCCTCCAGGATGCCCTTTTGAAGCTTTAGGCTGAAGAGAAGGGAAAGATGTAGACACAGAAGGTAATATAAATCAAGTTTTAATTTAATTTTTTTCACTAACCACCATACTGCTATGTCAAAATAACAAACATTTTCCTATGTCATTAATACAGAACATATTGTTCCTATATTGGGAATACACTTGTAGAAGAGTTATGGAGTACCTGGCAAAAAAAGTAGCCAACTTTATGATAGAAAGTTCTGTATTCCCCTGGTAAATGCATGTTTGTTATTCCAGCTTTGGCAATAGCAACTAAGCACTTCTGTTAAAGTTACCAAGTTACTTACTCCCCGGTTTCCATGGTAACCATTTTTTTTAGGGGGGGTTTAATATGTGTAGAAATCACAAAATGAAGAATAGAGTTTCTTCCAGAAGTAAGTTCCACAGCACAAGGCTGAGAGGTGAGTGGTCTGTGTTGATGGACCTTAAAATGAATTGACACTTATGGTCCCTTTGTAATGATCATAATGTATTGTTCTTCAACCAAACTAAAGGAAGATGTGGAAATGAGAAGAAACAATCAATATCGGATTTAATTTCAAAAACAGGAAAAATACTGCTTAAAACTGAGCATGCTAATTGACTAGAGCTGAAGAGCTGTGAAAGTAATTCCCTCACAATGTTTCTTTTGTCTGCCCCTAGAAAGGAATGCATAGGTTACACACATAGAATCCCTTTACTATGGTAACAGCAACTTTCCCCAGGGCAACAGGAAATAGGAAGGGAAAGTTTTTCTACAGGTCTGCGGTGGAGTTAAATAGGTGAACTTTTTGGTAAACAATTAGTCTTCGCCAGGCTTTGACTCTCCCTTCGACAAGGACCCCTTCTCCTTCCTTTTCCTCCCTTCTATCGAATAAGGTCATTATGTTATATATTATAGATCATTATGTTAGATATTTACTCACGATAAGGAATATGCTCATAACCACAGGGAATTATGCTCTAAGGGTGGCATTTAAAGCATAAAGAAAGGTTAGAGAAAAGAGAATCCTTTAGTGAGCTTTACACTCCTGTAGCTGCCTTCTTATAAGGCCATGAAGTTAGTCCTATTCAGAAAGATTTATATATTTTTTTCTATTTTTAATTGTGGTAAATAACATAAAAATTACCATATTAACTCTTTTTTAGTTGCACAACAATGTGTATATTTATATTGTTGTTCAACATACCTTCACAACTTTTTCATGCTGCAAAACTGGAACTCTATACCCATTAAATAACAATTCTCTATTTCTCCCTCCACCCCAGCCCCTGGCAACAACTATTCTACTGTTCAATAAAAATTTGGCTACTTTAGTTAACTCATATAAGTGTTATAATACAGTGTCTGACTTTTTGTGACAGGCTTATTTCACTTAGCATAATGTCCTCAAGATTCATCTATGTTGTAGCATGTGACATGATTTCCTTCCTTTTTAAGGCTGAATCATATTCCAAAGTATGTATATACCACATACTTTGGACTGATACCAACTCTTGGTTACTGTCAATAATGCTACTATAAACATGGGTGTGCAAATATTTCTTCAAGATTCTGCTTTCAATTCTTTTGGATATATACCCAGAAGTGGGTTTGCTAATTGTGTTTTTAATACTTTGAGGATTAAAGTACTGTTTTCCATAGCGTATATACCATTTTGCATTTCACCAACAGGGCACCAGATTTCCAATTTCTGCACATCCTTGCCAACGCTTGTTATTTTCTGTTTTTGGCTTTGGTTTTGTTTTTTTTTGCTAGTCATTTTAACAAGTGTGAAATAATATCTCATGGTGATTTTGAAGACATTTTTTGATACTACTTTTTTTTTGCACTAGACCATCCAATTTATAAATGTTACCTATAGCTTCTCTAAATTAATATATCATATAGCTGCAAATATTACAATACTTGGCATTGTATTGCCAACAGTGATACAAAAGAACTAAAAAGGTTAGGGATTTCCCAGGGCTCACAGGAAATTAGTGATAAATTTGGAGTTCTCAGAGGAAATTAGTGATAAATTGGGAGTTGAATTGGTAGCTATGGATCCCCCAGCTATTTACTTAATTCCTGGAAGCACACCTAAACTCCTAGCTTCCATGTTCTGTTACTATTTCTATGTGCAAAAATATGTATTTTTTATTACCTAATATATTTATTTATTTATTTTTGGCTGCACTGGGTCCTCGTTGCTGCGCGCAGGCTTTCTCTAGTTGTGGCGAGTGGGGGCTGCTCTCCATTGCGGTGCTCAGGCCTCTCATTGTAGTGGCCTCTCCGTTGCGGAACACGGGCTCTAGGAACGAGGCTTCAGTAGTTGCAGCACTTTGGGCTCAATAGTTGTGGCACGCGGGCTCCGGAGCACAGGCTCAGCAGTTGTGGTGTACTCAGTTAGTGGCTCCATAGCATGTGGGATCTTCCCGGACCAGGGCTCGAACCCAAGTCCCCTGCATTGGCAGGCGGATTCTTAACCACTGCGCCACCAGGGAAGCCCCTATTACCTAATATAGATGCCACCAAATTTTTATGAAGAACCATGTTTTATATTTCCATGTTAACATAAAAAGGACTCTTTACAAGCTACTTAAGTGATAACGAGGAGGAAATTATTTCTGATTAATGATAATCATCATATAATACAAGTCGGTAAACAGTTAAGGGATACACAAAACAATTAGACGTAAACTAATTATATCAAAAACACTAATCATGAGGGGAGGAGACTACAAATGCAGTATTTTATTTATTTATTTTTATTTTTGGCTGTATTGGGTCTTCGTTTCTGTGCAAGGGCTTTCTCCAGTTGCAGTGAGTGGGGGCCACTCTTCATGGCGGTGCGCGGGCCTCTCACTATCGCGGCCTCTCTTGTTGCGGAGCACAGGCTCCAGACGCGCAGGCTCAGTAGTTGTGGCTCACCGGCTTAGTTGCCCTGCGGCATGTGGGATCTTCCTAGACCAGGGCTCGAACCCATGTCCCCTGCATTGGCAGGCAGACTCCCAACCACTGCGCCACCAGGGAAGCCCTAAATGCAGTATTTTAAAAATGCATTTGAAATTAAGAGATCAGCAACTTAAAGCAATCATATATATATATATGTATATATATATATGACTGCTGTTAAAAAAAACCTCATGGTAACCACAAACCAAAAAGCTATAATAGATATACACACTAAAAAGAAAAAGGAATCCAAACATAACACTAAAGATAGTCCTCATCAAATCACAAGAGAACAAAAGAAGAAGAAAGGAAAAAAAAGAACCTACAAAAAAACAAACCCAAAATAATTTACAAAATGGCAATAAGAATATACATATTGATAATTAAATGGACTAAATGCTCCAACCAAAAGACACAGAGTGGCTGAATGGATACAAAAACAAGACCAGTATATATACTGCCTAACAAGAGACTCATTTCGGATCTAAAGACACACACAGACTGAAAGTGAGGGGATGGAAAAAGGTATTCAATGCAAAGGGAAATCAAAAGAAAGCTGTTGTAGCAAAACTTGATAAAGCTTAAGAAAATGTAAAAGCACATAAATCTGAGGCAAGAAAAGGAAGTCTGTTGAAATAACATAAGATATTAAAAAGTAGTTTAATATTTCACAAAATATGTAATTTTTAATTTAAAAGATGTTATCTTGATGGTTTGTGTACAAAACTTGATTAAAATTATATAATAAAGTCCAGAAGAGCACCAAAATTCATTTATTCATATCTATTAATGTATATAATTTTACAATAATATTTCATGTTATCTTTTTCACTGTATAGAAATTATTTCCATCTTTATTCAACTAAAGTCTTGTTAAAAGATAAACTGAGGCATATTAAATTTTTTTTAAGTTTATTTGAGCAAAGGTCAATTCAAATTGGGCAGTGTGAAACAGGAAGTGGTTAGAAGTGCTAAGCTGACAGGAGCCAAGAAAGGAAATTATTTGACTGACTATATCTTAAAGCCTAGTTGGCTGTTCGTGATTGGTTGTCCTTAGGATTCAATTTTGTAAGTACAAAGCATTTACAGGCTTAGGTTTGGTTTGCTTACACAGACTATCAATGCATTAGAGCCACCTCAGTCTGATGGTCTCCTTGTTTAATTAACAGTCTATAAATTAATGACTGAAAACTTTAATTGATAGTGTACAGCAGGTCTAAGTAGGCACCTTCTTCTATGTTAGCAATTCTGTAATTGTAGTCCCTGGATCAGGAGCATCTGCATCACATGGGAACTTATTAGAAATGAAAATTCTCAGGCCCCCATGCCAGATCTAGAGAATCAGAAACTCTGGGTGGGGCACAACAATCTGTAATTTAATAAGTCCTTTGGATGATTCTGATGCACCCTGAAGTTTGGGAACCAGTTCCCTAGAGAATCCTTGTGTAACTGTTAGCACAGTATGCCATGGCACATGGTACCCAACTTTTCACCTCACTTTCAACTTTTGCCTATTTTTTCATAACAAATAAAAATGTTAACACTTTATACTCTTAATTTTTCCCAGATTTTGAAAATGCCTCCCAAGGTCACTTCCACATTTAGAGCCAACTTCTGTCTCTTACTCCTCTGGCACTTTTATAGGATGAGTCCCAAATATTAAATAAAGAGAAATGCTAAAGTTATAATACTTAAATAATCTATGGACATATAATTTCATGTAATCTGTAGAGAAATTTGAGAGATGTGGGTTAGCCAATTTATAATGGAGCCCACAAAGCTCTATATTTGCCAGGTTAGACCTTAGAAGAGATTTCATCTTCTAATGCTAGTAAGCATTATTTCTTCTGCATAATAAATGTTATTGTTAAATGAATAGTTAACATTGACTCCTTTGTTACACATTCCTAACAAAATTATAGTTCTTTTAAGGTGTGCTGACAGAATTAATTCCTAATCTCAGTTTTTATAACTTTGTTATTCCTTTATACAATACTGCCAAACAGTACTAAGAAGTCTAAGGAGGAAAAAACTTCCAACAGTAACACATTCTATTTCACACTGATTCTCATGAGTCATTTCAATAATATGTTGTTTTGAAGGTCAGCAGCTGGCAGGAAAAAGTAGAGAAGAAATAATGCATGAAGTTTTAAACTTCATAGTACACAAAAAAACTCTATGCAGTCAGAATATATAAAGCTGTTTATGCTTTTAGATTTTCCATAACTTAAATTTACTGCTCAAAAATGTAATTACTTTTTTATGTAGCTATGGGCATGGTATAACAGTAATTTAGTGCAATAGTTGGGACAGTCCCAACTTGAAAGTTCTCTAGCTTACAGCTAAATCCAGTTAGAAGAGTTAAATAACGTGAAAGTTCTGACTCATGGAAAATGAAAATCCACCATGAGCTCCTGGGCTGGAGTAAGATAAAAATGTAAAATCTGACCCTCAAATGGACATGAATGGACATGAAGAAAACAGCGAAGGATATGTAGCTTCAGGTTGAAATTAATTGAACCATAGTGATCCTTTCCTTATTTCACCATTTCAGGAAGGTTAGTAGGTTGTCTCTCTACCTTTTACCTATGAGCCATTTAGAAAAGATGCCCTTTAGTGCCTGACAAGAAGCATTTTTAAGCTTTAAAGCTTTTCCCCATCACATTTATGGAAGTTACTGCTTCTTTTTTTGGGGGGTGGGGGGAGGGCAAGTTCTCAATAGAAAAGAAAACTTGAAAATGACTAAGGAACTGCATGACACCTAATCTGGTGAACCAAGTCCTTCATTTATAAATATGGATATGAAAAAAATAATTTGCCAGGCATTTTGAGGAAAACAAATAGCTAGAAAGAGAGACCCCATAATGAACACACAAAAATAGAGAAAAAAGTTAACCTTCTAAAAACTTACAATTCATACCTTCAAATAGATTTGAATGATTACTGCATCTAAAACATGAAATTATTAGAATAAGAGAATTCTTGGGAATTAAAAACATGATACTATGATATTTTTGAAAAAGAACTCAATTATAAGACTAAACAGCAACAAAATATATGTAGATGACCTAATGACTTGAAGATAAAATAGAAAGAAATTCACTGTTTTAGGCACTAAGCAAAGAGGTGGGATATATGAGAAAATATTGTTAAGAAAATATGTAGTAGACATTTGTCATTCTATCTACTCAGCAATTTAGAACATCTTTCCAATATTTGAGGAATTTCCCACCTATGAACATCACTAAGGTAGAAGCCAGACCCTTTCTTTCCCAGCCTCCCTTGTTAGTTGAAGGTAAAATTTGATTAGTTAAAAGTAAATATTGCAAAAAAAAAAAAAAAAAAAAAAGAAAAACATTGCACATCAAAAGTCACATTTGAGAAAATAAAAATCCAAGCCAAAGTTAAGAAAAATATTATTTATATCTATATATGACATTTTTATCAAACAGATGTATATGTATCATATGTATGTTTGTATGTATGATAATAGACTTAGAATATATAAAGAATGCCTACAACTCAATAATAAAAAGAAAAACAAAAAAAAACAAAAAAAAAAAAGTAAATATTGCAAAGTTCGGAACAATCTCTACTAAATTATTTTTTAGAAAGAAATATAATTTGCTAAAAGATGAGATAGATGGAATCACAAAATGCTCAACTGAACCACATAAAGCAGAAAAAGGGGAAGGAAAATGAACAAAAGAAAAAACCCAAGCATAATGAATAGAAACAGTTATAAACCAGGAAGATATTAATTAATTGATAATCATTTTACATATGAATAGTCTAAATATGCCAATTAGAAGACAGAGATCGTCAAAGTGAATAAAAAAAATCAAATCCAACTATATGTTGTTTACAAAAAACCACTTTAAATATAAAGACACAGATAGATTAAAAGTCAAGGGATGAAGAAAGATATACTATGCCAACATTAATAAAAAATGAAAGCAAAACTATATTAATTTCAGAAAAATCAGACTTAAGAAAAAATTATTAAGGATAAAGACGTGCATCACATTAAGGTAAAAGTGTCAGTTCTCCAGGAATACCCAACAATCAATGTATGTATACCTAACAACAGACCTTCAAAGTACATGAGGCAAAACAGATAAAACTGTAAGGAGAAATACTTCAACACTCCTCTGTAGGTAATGCATAGATCAAACAGGCAGAAAATCAATAAGTATAATTGATGGAAGTAGCACTATCAGTCAACTTGATGTAATTGACATTTATAGAATATACAATAACAGCTGAATACACATTTTTCTCAAGCCTACATGGAACATTCATGAAAGTAGATTACAATCTGGGACATAAAATACACCTTTAAAAATCTTAAAGAGTAGAAATCATACAAAGTATGCTCTAAGACCACAATGGAATTAAACTAGATCAATAAAATTCTAGATCTGAAAGAATTCCCAAGTATTTGGAAGTTAAAGAGCATACATCTAAATAACACATCGGTCAACAAAGAAACCTCAAAACTTATAAAAATTTTGAATTAAATAAAAATGAAACTACAACTTATCAGAATGTGTGGAATGCAGGAAAAACAGTGCTTAGTAGGAAATTTATAGCATTAAATGTCCATATTAGACATGAAGAAAATCTAAAATCAATAATCTAGGGACTTCCCTGGTGGTCCAGTGGTTAAGACTCTGCACTTTCAATGCAGTTTACTGTGCTCAGTAAAATATATTGTTGAAGTAAGTGAAATTCAGGTGTTAACATTTTGGTAGTAGTCTGTAAACAATGGGTTAAACTTAAGAAAGTGATATTTAACAGGTATACATATAAAGTCTTGCAATTTGATTTAAAACAAAAACTTTCTACAGGGTTTTAGGGAAAAATCTGTAGGAAAAAAATCTAGGAAAAAAATAGGGAAAAATCTGTCTTAATGGTAGTTTACATGACTGAGTGGTTTTTTTAATTGTAATTATATTTGATGTATGATATTATATAAAGTATATAATTATATTTATATTATATAAATTCCAGGTGTACAACAGAATGATTCATGCTTTTAAAGGTTATATTCCATTTATATTTATTATAAAATATTGGCTATATTCCCTGTATTGTACAATATATCCTTGTAGCTTATTTATTTTATACATAGTAGTTTGTATCTCTTAATCCCCTACTCCTATCTTGACCCTTCCCCCTTCCCTCTCCCCACTGGTAACCACGAGTTTGTTCTTTATATCTGTGAGTTTTTTTCTTTTTTGTTGTATTCACTAGTTTGTTTTACTTTTTAGATTCCACATATAAGTGACATTATACAGTATTTGACTTTCTCTGTCTGACTTATTTCAGTTAGCATTATACCCTGCAAGTCCATCCATGTTGTTACAAATGGCAAAATTTCATTCTATTTAATAGCTGAGTAATATTCCATTGTGTGTGTGTGTGTGTGTGTGTGTGTGTGTGTGTGTATATATGCCATATCTCCTTTATCCGTTCATCTGTTGATGGACACTTAGGCTACTTCCATATCTTGGCAATTGTAAATAATGCTCCTATGAACATTGGGGTGCATGTATCTTTTCAAATAAGTGTTTTTGTTTTTTTCAGATATATACCCAGGAGTGGAATTGCTGAGTCTATGGCAGCTCTATTTTGAGTTTTTTGAGAAACCTCCGTACTGTTTTCCACAGTGGCTTTACCAATCTACATTTGCACAATAGTGTACAAGGGTTCCCTTTTCTCCACATCCTTGCCAATATATGTTATTTGTGGAATGTACCTCAACATAATAAAGGCCATATGTGACAAGCCCACAGCTTACATCATACTCACAGCTGAAAGCTTTTTCTCCAAAATTGGGAACAAGACAAGGCTGCCCACTCTCACCACTTTTATTCAACATAGTATTGGAAGTTTTAGCTTGAGCAGTTAGGCAAGGAAAAGAAATAAAAGTCCTCCAAATAGCAAAGGAAGAAGTAAATCTGTCTCTATTTGAAGGTGACATGATATTATATATAGAAAACCCTAAATACTCCACACAAAAGCTGTTATACTAATAAATGAATTCAGCAAAGCTGCAGGGTACATAATCAATAAACAGATATCAGTTGCATTTCTATACACTAATAACAAACTGTCAGAAAGAGAAATTAAGAAAACAATCCCATTTACAATTGCATCAAAAAAGAATGATATACCTAGGAATATTTTAGCCAAGGAGGCCAAAGACCTGTCAACTGAAAGCTAAGATACTGATGAAAGTAATAGATCATATAAATAAATGGAAAGGTATTCCATACTCATGAATTGGAAGAATTACTGTTGTTAAAATGTCCATACTGCCCAAAGCAATCTATAGATTCAATACAATCTCTATCAAAATTCCAATGGCACTTTTCACAGAAATAGAATAAACAATCCTAAAATTTGTATGGAACCACAAAAGATCATGAATAGCCAAAGCAACCTTGAGAAAGAAGAACAAAGCTAGAGGCATCTTGCTTCCTGATTTCAAACTATATTACTAAGCTATAGCAATCAAAACAGTATGGTATTGATGTGAAAACAGACACACAGATCAGTGAAACAGAATACAGAGCAAAGAAATAAACCCACATATGTATGGTCAATTAATATATGTCAAAGGAGCCAAGAATATACAATGAGGAAAGGATGGTTTCTTCAATAAATGGTACTGAGAAAACAGGACCACTATCTTACACTGTACCCAAAAATCAACTTAAATGGATTAAAAACTTGAACGTCAGACCTGAAACCATAAAACTCCTAGAAGAAAATATGTGGCAAGCTCCTTGATCTCCGTCTTGGCAATGATTTTTTGCATTTGACACCAAAAGCAAAGGCAACAAAGGCAAAAATAAATAAGTGGGACTAAATCAAACTAAAATACTTCTGCACAACAAAGGAAACCATGAAGAAAATGAATTGGCCCACAAATGTGAGAAAATATTTGCAAATCATATATCTGATAAGGGGTTAATATACAAAATATATAAAGAACTCATACAACTCAACAACAGAAATACAATCTTATATAAAAACATGCAGAGGATCTGAATAGACATTTTTTCACAGAAAACATACAGGTAGCCATCAGGTACAAGAAAAGATGCTTAAAATCAGTAATCATCAGGGAAATACAAATCAAAACCACAATGAGGTATCACCTCACACCTATTGAAATGGCTATCATCAAAAAGGCAAGAGGGGCTTCCCTGGTAGCGCAGTGGTTAAGAGTCCGCCTGCCAATGCAGGGGACACGGGTTCAATCCCTGGTCCGGGAAGATCCCATGTGCAGCTGAGCAACTAAGCCCATGCACCACAACTACTGAGCCTGCACTCTAGAGCCTGCAAGCCACAACTACTGAGCCCATGTGCCACAACTACTGAAACCTGTGTGCCTAGAGCCTGTGCTGTGCAACAAGAGAAGCCACCACAATGAGAAGCCCGCACACTGCAACGAACAGTGACCCCTGCTCGCCGCAACTAGAGAAAGCCTGCGCACGGCAACGAAGACCCAACACAGCCAAAAATAAATAAATGAAATAAATAAATTTATTTTTTAAAAAAAGATGGCCTCTCAGTTTAAAAAAAAAGGGCAAGAAATAACAAGAATTGGAAAGATGTGGGTAAAAGGGAATCCTTGTGCACTGTTGGTAGGAATGTAAATTGGTGCAGCCACTGTGGAAACAGTATGGAGATTCTTCAGAAAGTTAAAACAGAGCTACCACATGATCTACTTCTGGACACTTATGCAAAGTAAATGACAGCATTAACTCAAAAAGATATCTGCACCCCCAGGTTTATTGCAGCATTATTTACAGTAGCCAAGAAAGAAACACCCTTAGTGTCCATTGATAGATGAATGGATAATATACACACACACACACACAATGGAATATTATTCAATCATAAAAATATGAAATCTTGCCATTTATGACAACACGGATGGACCTTGAAGATATTATGCTAAGCGAAATAAGTCAGACAGAGAAAGACAAATACCATATGATCTCGCTAACTTGTGGAATCTAAAGAAAATCATAGATACAGATTGGTGGTTACTAGAGGTGGGGGATGGAGAATGTGTGAATGGGTGAGGGTTGTCAAAAGGTACTAACTTCCAGTTATTAAAAAATAGTCCTGTGGATATAATGATAGCATGGTGTCTGTCGTTAATAACAGTGCATTACATATTTGAAAGTCGCTAAGGGAGTAATTTAAAAAATTCCTCACCACAAGAAAGAAAAAAATGTGTGGCAATGGACGTTAACTGAACTTATTGTGCTGGTCATTTCACAATCTATACATGTATTGAATCATTATGTTGTACACCTGCAATTAGTATAATGTGTCAATTAAATCTCCATAAAAATTAATCCAAAAAATTTTTTAAAGACGCACTTTACTCCACATCTAACTTCCTGTGTTCATTCTCAAGCAGGGTCAAAAGAGGAGAGTGGTAATCAGTGAACACTCTCCCCAACCCCAGCTTTGATTTTGGTGAGTTTTAGCACCTAGTAACAAGGCTTAAACCTAGTTCTCAGAATTGGGCATTATTTCACTGTTGTACTGACACAAAATTGGTAATTTGATATACAGATTTTGTGGCCCTAAAGCTAATAAAATGCCATTACCTTACTTGCGATTAATCTTAAGAATTGCAGGCAGTGATGAAACTTGAGGTGGTACTCAGGTGTTCATTTCAAAGTTACAGAAATGAACAGTATATAGTCTTGAAGTCAATTTAGGTTTAGAAGGTAGGATGATGTGTTTTTTATTAGGCTTGTTCTAACATCAGGTTCTTTCAATAATGTTGAAACCTCTTAGAATAGATAAAATGTTTTTTGTTATTTTTTAAAAGAATTTAATCTGTAATGAATTTTCATGACTGGCTGTCTCTGGCTATAACTTGCACCTATTTCTTCCTTGGTTTATGACATGGACTGCTTGAAAAGAAGTAGCCAGTGATACAAAGTTATATAACTGATCATTTTAATTCAGCTACTTTCTTATGTTAGGACTATAAGGCTAGATATAAAACAGTAATTAATGATCTTTCAGAGTAATTAATAATCATTATTGCCCTGGATCAAAATGTTATTCTGTAAATTAACCTGAGTTTCCAGGAAGCAAAATTTCTGATGTACATGTGTCATCTATCTCTAGTGATTATCTGGAAATAGAATTAGGGAGGTTTAGTGTACGCTAAAAGGGTTTCTTTCTTTCTTTTATTTATTTATTTATTTATTTATTTATTTATTTATTTATTTATTTATTTGGCTGCGTTAGGTCTTTGTTGCTGCACGTGGGCTTTCTTTAGTTGCGGCGAGCGGGGGCTACTCTTCATTGTGGTGCGCAGGCTTCCCATTGTGTTGGCTTCTCTTGTTGTGGAGCATGGGCTCTAGGCGCAAGGGCTTCAGTAGTTGTGGCATGTGGGCTTCAGTAGCTGTGGCTCGCGGGCTCTAGACCTCAGGCTCAGTAGTTGTGGCACACGAGCTTATTTGCTCTGCGGCATGTGAGGTCTTCCCCGCCCAAGGCTCGAACCCATGTCCCCTGCATGGGCAGGTGGACTATTAACCACTGCGCCACCAGGGAAGACCTAAAAGGCTTTCTTGGAAGGTTAATTTGGGAGGAGAGGGTCATCTAGCCTCCCCTTCTCTTGTTGATCCTTTCTAATTCTCATTTAAACACTAATAAAAACAAACACTTGAGAAATTTAGTGTATTCTAGAAAAAATATCAAATGCCAAACATTAAGAAAGATTCTTTGTCTGCACTAAATGATGATTAAATTGTGCCTGGTCACAAATAACTTGGGTAACAATGGTGCCTAAGAAAGGTGGGGTACCCTGGCAGGAGAATCCTTGGGTACTCATCCTTTAATTCCATTTGGTATCTCAGTGTAAGATCTGTGCATTGTGTCCCCCAAACCTAGTCTAGTGTCTGGCACATTTAAAGAAATCAATAATTATTGAACACACACATTTATTTATTTAAATATTTATTATTTATCCCCCTAGATTCTTCTCTATATATATTCAAAGAAGCCAAAACACACACACGCACACACACACACTTTTTTTTTTAACATTTTTATTGGAGTATAATTGCTTTACAATGGTGTGTCAGTTTCAGCTTTATAATAAAGTGAATCAGTTATACATATACATATATCCCCATATCTCTTCCCTCTTGCGTCTCCCTCCCTCCCACCCTCCCTATCCCACCCTTCTAGCTGGTCACAAAGCACCAAGCTAATCTCCCTGTGTTATGCGACTGCTTCCCACTAGCTATCTATTTTACATTTGGTAGTGTATATATGTCCATATATACACTACCACTCTCTCACTTTGTCCCAGCTTACCCTTCCCCCTCCTCGTGTCCTCAAGTCCATTCTCTAGTAGGTCTGCGTCTTTATTCCCGTCTTGCCCCTAGGTTCTTCATGACCTTTTTTTTTTTTTTTTTAAGATTCCATATATATGTGTTAGCATACGGTATTTGTTTTTCTCTTTCTGACTTACTTCACTCTGTATGACAGACTCTAAGTCCATCCATATCACTACAAATAACTCAATTTCGTTTCTTTTTATGGCTGAGTAATAGTCCATTGTATATATGTGCCATATCTTCTTTATCCATTCATCTGTCGATGGACACTTAGGTAGCTTCCATGTCCTGGCTATTGTAAATAGACCTGCAGTGAACATTGTGGTACATGACTCTTTCTGAATTATGGTTTTCTCAGGGTATATGGCCAGTAGTGGGATTGCTGGGTAATATGGTAGTTCTATTTTTAGTTTTTTAAGGCACCTCCATACTGTCCTCCATAGTGGCTGTATCAATTTCCATTCCCACCAACAGTGTATAAGGGTTCCCTTTTCTCCACACCCTCTCCAGCATTTACTGTTTGTAGATTTTTTGATGATGGCCATTCTGACTGGTGTGAGATGATATCACATTGTAGTTTTGATTTGCATTTCTCTAATGGTTAATGATGTTGAGCATTCTTTCATGTGTTTGTTGGCAATCTGTATATCTTCTTTGGAGAAATGTCTATTTAGGTCTTCTGCCCATTTTTGGATTGGGTTGTTTGTTTTTCTGATATTGAGCTGCATGAGCTGCTTGTAAATTTTGGAGATTAATCCTTTGTCAGTTTCTTCATTTGCAAATACTTTCTCCCATTCTGAGGGTTGTCTTTTCATCTTGTTTATTGTTTCCTTTGCTGTGCAAAAGCTTTTAAGTTTCATTAGGTCCCATTTGTTTATTTTTGTTTTTATTTCCATTTCTCTAGGAGCTGGGCCAAAAAGGATCTTGCTGTGATTTATGTCATAGAGTATTCTGCCTATGCTTTCCTCTAAGAGTTTGATAGTGTCTGGTCTTACATTTAGGTGTTTAATCCATTATATTTTTGTGTATGGTGTTAGGAAGTGTTCTAATTTCGTTATTTTACATGTAGCTGTCCAGTTTTCCCAGCACCACTTATTGAAGAGGCTGTCTTTTCTCCATTGTATGTTCTTGCCTCCTTTATCAAAGATAAGGTGACCATATGTGGGCGGGTTTATCTCTGGGCTTTCTATCCTGTTCCATTGATCGATATTTCTGTTTTTGTGTCAGTACCATACTGTCTTGATTACTATAGCCTTGTTGTATAGTCTGAAGTCAGGGAGCCTGATTCCTCCAGCTCCATTTTTCTTTCTCAAGATTGCTTTGGCTATTCGGGGTCTTTTGTGTTTCCATACAAATCGTGAAATTTTTTGTTCTAGTTCTGTGAAAACGCCAGTGGTAGTTTGATAGGGATTGCATTGAATCTGTAGATTGCTTTGGGTAGTATAGTCATTTTCAAATTGTTGATTCTTCTAATCCAAGAATATGGTATATCTCTCCATCTATTTGTATCATCTTTAATTTCTTTCATCAGTGTCTTACAATTTTCTGCATAAAGGTCTTTTGTCTCCTTAGGTAGGTTTATTCCTAGGTATTTTATTCTTTTGGTTGTAATGGTAAACGGGAGTGTTTTCTTAATTTCACTTTCAGATTTTTCATCATTAGTGTATAGGAATGCAAGAGATTTCTGTGCAGTAATTTTGTATCCTGCTGCTTTACCAAATTCATTGATTAGCTCCAGTAGTTTTCTGGTCGCATCCTTAGGATTCTCTATGTGTAGTATCATGTCATCTGCAAACAGTGACAGCTTTACTTCTTCTTTTCCGATTTGGATTCCTTTTATTTCTTTTTCTTCTCTGATTGCTGTGGCTAAAACTTCCAAAACTATGTTGAACAATAATGGTGAGAGTGGGCAACCTTGTCCTGTTCCTGATCTTAGTGGAAATGATTTCAGTTTTTCACCATTGAGGACAATGTTGGCTGTGGATTTGTCATATATGGCCTTCATTATGTTGAGGTAAGTTCCCTCTATGCCTACTTTCTGAAGGGTTTTTATCATGAATGGGTGTTGAATTTTGTCGAAAGCTTTCTCTGCATCTATTGAGATGATCATGTGGTTTTTCTCCTTCAGTTTGTTAATATGGTGTATCACATTGATTGATTTGCGAATCCTTGCGTTCCTGGGATAAACCCCACTTGATCATGGTGTATGATCCTTTTAATGTGCTGTTGGATTCTGTTTGCTAGTATTTTGTTGAGGATTTTTGCATCTATGTTCATCAGTGATATTGGCCTGTAGTTTTCTTTCTTTGTGACATCTTTGTCTGGTTTTGGTATCAGGGTGATGGTGGCCTCGTAGAATGAGTTTGGGAGTGTTCCTCCCTCTGCAATATTTTGGAAGAGTTTGAGAAGGATAGGTGTTAGCTCTTCTCTAAATGTTTGATAGAATTTGCCTGTGAAGCCATCTGGTCCTGGGCTTTTGTTTGTTGGAAGATTTTTAATCACAGTTTCAATATCAGTGCTTGTGATTGGTCTGAATCCTGGTTCAGTTTCGGAAGGTTGTGCATTTCTAAGAATTTGTTGATTTCTTCCAGGTTGTCCATTTTATTGGCATATAGTTGCTTGTAGTAATCTCTCATGATCCTTTGTATTTCTGTAGTGTTATTTGTTACTTCTCCTTTTTCATTTCTAATTCTATTGATTTGAGTCTTCTCCCTTTTTTTCTTGATGACTCTGGCCAATGGTTTATCAATTTTCTTTATCTTCTCAAAGAACCAGATTTTAGTTTTATTGATATTTGCTATCATTTCCTTCATTTCTTTTTCATTTATTTCTGATCTGATCTTTATGATTTCTTTCCTTCTGCTAACTTTGGCGGTTTTTTGTTCTTCTTTCTCTAATTGCTTTAGGTGTAAGGTTAGGTTGTTTATTTGAGGTGTTTCTTATTTCTTAAGGTAGGATTGTATTGCTATAAACTTCCCTCTTAGAACTGCTTTTCCTGCATCCCATAGGTTTTGGGTCGTCATGTTTTCATTGTCATTTGTTTCTAGGTATTTTTTGATTTCCTCAGTGATCTCTTGGTTATTAAGTAGTGTGTTGTTTAGCTTCCATGTGTTTGTATTTTTTACAGATTTTTTCCTGTAATTGATATCTAGTCTCATAGCGTTGTGGTCAGAAAAGATACTTGATATAATTTCAATTTTCTTAAATTTACCAAGGCTTGATTTGTGACTCAAGATATTATCTATCCTGGAGAATGTTCCATGAGCACTTGAGAAGAAAGTGTATTTTGTTGTTTTGAGATGGAATGGCCTATAAATATCAATTAAGTCCATCTTGTTTAATGTATCATTTAAAGCTTTTGTTCCCTTATTTATTTTCATTTTGGATGATCAGTCCATTGGTGAAAGTGGGGTGTTAAAGTCCCCTGCTATGATTGTGTTACTGTCGGTTTCCCCTTTTATGGCTGTTAGTATTTGCCTTATGTATTGAGGTGCTGCTATGTTGGGTGCATAAATATTTACAATTGTTATATCTTCTTCTTGGATTGATCCTTGATCATTATGTACTGTCCTTCTTTGTCTCTTGTAATAGTCTTTGTTTTACAGTGTATTTTTCTGATCTGAGAATTGCTACTCCAGCTTTCTTTTGATTTCCATTTGTATGGAATATCTTTTTCCATCCCCTCACTTTCAGTCTGTATGTGTCCCTAGGTCTGAAGTGGGTCTCTTGTAGACAGCATATATACGGGTTTTGTTTTTGTATCCATTCAGCCAGTCTATGTCTTTTGGTTGGTACTTTTAATCCATTTACATTTAAGGTAATTATCGATATGTATGTTCCTATTACCATTTTCTTAATTGTTTTGGCTTGTTATGTAGGTGTTTTCCTTCTCTTGTGTTTCCTGCCTAGAGAAGTTCCTTTAGCATTTGTTGTAAAGTTGGTTTGGTGGTGCTGAATTCTCTTAGCTTTTGCTTGTCTGTAAAGGTTTTAATTTCTCCGTCGAATGTGAATGAGATCCTTGCTGGGTAGAGTAATCTTTGTTGTAGGTTTTTCCCTTTCATCACTTTAAATACGTCCTGCTAGTCCCTCTGGCTTGCAGAGTTTCTGCTGAAAGATCAACTGTTAACCTTATGGGCATTCCCTTGTATGCTATTTGTTGTTTTTCCCTTGCTGCTTTTAATATTTTTTCTTTGTATTTAATTTTTGATAGTTTGATTAATATGTGTCTTGGCCTGTTTCTCCTTGGATTATCTTGTATGGGACTCTCTGTGCTTCCTGGACTTGATTAACTATTTCCTTTCCCATATTAGGGAAGTTTCAACTATAATCTCTTCAAATAGTTTATCAGTCCCTTTCTTTTTCTCTTCTTCTTCTGGGACCTCTATTATTCGAATGTTGGTGCATTGAATATTGTCCCAGAGGTGTCTGAGACTGTCCTGAATTTCTTTCATTCTTTTTTCTTTATTCTGCTCTGCAGTAGTTACTTCCACTATTTTATCTTCCAGGTCACTTATCAGTTCTTCTGCCTCAGTTATTCTGCTGTTGATTCCTTCTAGAGAATTTTTAATTTCATTTATTGTGTTGTTCATGATTGTTTGTTTGCTCTTTAGTTCTTCTAGGTCCTTGTTAAATGCTTCTTGTATTTCCTCCATTCTATTTTCCAAGATTTTGGATCATCTTTACTATCATTATTCTGAATTCTTTTTCAGGTAGACTGCCTATTTCCTCTTCATTTGTTAGGTCTGGTGGGTTTTTGCCTTGCTCCGTCATCTGCTGTGTGTTCCTCTGTCTTCTCATTTTGCTTAAGTTACTGTGTTTGGGGTCTGCTTTTCGCAGGCTGCAGGTTTATAGTTCCCGTTGTTTTTGGTGTCTGTCCCCAGTGGCTAAGGTTGGTTCAGTGGGTTGTGTAGGCTTGCTGGTGGAGGGGACTAGTGCCTGTGTTTGGTGGATGAGGCTGGGTCTTGTCTTTCTGGTGGGCAAGTCCACGTCTGGGTGGTGTGTTTTGGGGTGTCTGTGACCTTATGATTTTGTGTAGCCTCTCTGCTAATGGGTGGGGTTGTGTTCCTGTCTTGCTAGTTGTTTGGCATAGGGTGTCCAGCATTGTAGCTTGCTGGTCGTTGAGTGGAGCTGGGTCTTGGCATGGAGATGGAGAGCTCTGGGAGATTTTTGCCGTTTGATAGTACATGGAGCTGGGAGGTCTCTGGTGGACCAGTGTCCTGAACTTGGCTCTCCTCAGAGGCACAGCCCTGATGCCTGGCTGGAGCACCAAGAGCCTGTCATCCACATGGTTCAGAATAAAAGGGAGAAGAAAATAAAGAAAGAAAGAAAAGATAAAATAAAATAAAAGTTATCAAAATAAAAAACAAGAAATAATTATTAAAAAAATTTTTTTAAGTAATTAAAAAAAAAAGAAAGAAGAGAACAACCAAACCAGAAAACAAATCCACCAGTGATAACAAGTGCTGAAAAACTATACTTAAAAACAAAACAAACAAACAAAAAAACGGGCAGAGAGAACCCTAGGACAAATGGTAAAAGCAAAGCTATACAGAGAAAATCACACACAGAAGCATACACATATACACTCACAAAAAGAGAAAAAGGGAAATATATATATATATCGTTGCTCCCAAAGTCCACTTGTCAATTTGGGCTGATTCGTTGTCTATTCAGGTATTCCACAGATGCAGGGTACATCAAGTGACTGTGGAGATTTAATCCGCTGCTTCTGAGGCTGCTGGGAGAGATTTCCCTTTCTCTTCTTTGTTCGCACAGCTCCTGGGTTCAGCTTTGGATTTGGCCCTGCCTCTGCGTGTAGGTCGCCTGAGGGCATCTCTTCTTCCCTCAGACAGGAGGGGGTTAAAGGAGCAGCTGATTAGGGGGCTCTGGCTCCCTCAGGCCCGGGGAGGGAGGGGTACGGATTCGGGGCGAGCCTGCGGTGGCAGAGGCTGGCAGGTCATTGCACCAGCCTGAGACGTGCCGTGTATTCTCCTGGGGAAGTTGTCCCTGGGTCACAGGACCCTGGCAGTGGCGGGCTGCACAGGCTCCTGGGAGGGGCGGTGTGGATAGTGACCTGTGCTTGCACACAGGCTTCTTGGTGGCGGCAGCAGCAGCCTTAGCGTCTCATGCCCGTCTCTGATGTCGGCGCTGATAGCCTAGCCGCGGCTCGTGCCCATCTCTGGAGCTCCTTTAAGCAGTGCTCTTAATCCCCTTTCCTCATGCACCAAGAAACAAAGAGGCACGAAAAAGTCTCTTGCCTCTTCGGCAGTTCCAGACCTTTTCCAGGACTCCCTCGCAGCTAGCCGTGGCGTACTAGCTCCCTTCAGGCTGTGTTCATGCCGCCAGCCCCAGTCCTCTCCCTGGGGTCTGACCTCCGAAGCCCGAGCCTCAGCTCCCAGCCCCCGCCCGCCCCGGCGGGTGAGCAGACAAGCCTCTTGGGCTGGTGAGCGCTGGTCGGCGCCTATCCTCCGTGCGGGAATCTCTCCCCTTTGCCCTCCGCACCCCTGTTGCTGCGCTCTCCTCCATGGCTCCGAAGCTTCCCCCCTCTGCCACCCGCAGTCTCCGCCCGCGAAGGAGCTTCCTAGTGTGTGGAAACCTTTCCTCCTTCACAGCTCCCTCCCACTGGTGCAGGTCCCGTCCCTATCCTTTTGTCTCTGTTTTTTCTTTTTTCTTTTACCCTACCCAGGTCCTTGGGGAGTTTCTTGCCTATTGGGAGGTCTGAGGTCTTCTGCCAGTGTTCAGTAGGTGTTCTGTAGGAGTTGTTCCACATGTAGATGTATTTCTGATGTATTGTGGGGAGGAAGGTGATCTCCACGTCTTACTCCTCCGCCATTTTGAAGCTCCTCTCCACACTTATTTATTATTTACTATTTATCCATCTAGATTCTTCTCTATATATATTCAAGAAAGCCAGGACACACACACACGTATTTATTTATTACTTATTTGTTTATTATTTATCCATGTAGATTGTTCTCTACATATAGTCAAGGAAGCCAGAACATACACACACACACCTTTATTTATTATTTATTTATTTATCTATCTAGATTCTTTATATATTTTTTTAAAAGCCAGAAAATGAGTAAAGGGTGGGGGTTGGGTATTTAATTTCTCCAGGAAAATATTAGATGCTTGGGTAATAAGTTAGTTATCACATATTTTAGAGGCGTGTTCCATATAGTTTTTCATTATGTTGTGCAGTTCTTTATGAATTCAAAACCACTGGTCTTAGTTTTTGATTGCCATTATGATTCCATGAATAATTTTGTTTACCCTCTTCTGCCATTAACTTCTTCCTTTTGTAGTTCTTGATTTATCTGGAATTCATTAGTGTATTTTTTGAGGTATGGATCAAAAGCAGTTTTTCTCTGCATAATATTTAATTGCTTTTATTTGTTTTTATAATCTGTGTGTTTTCCCTTAAGTTTTGTTTAATCATGTGGTTTAGGAAGAGAGGTGGGGGTCAGAAGGGAGAGGAGTCTAGGTGTAACAAAACAGGGATGTATAGGGTACTTCAGTTTCCTTTCTAAGTGGTTTGGTTAATAGCTCTAACACCATATTGTCTACATTATAAGTAACCCCCACCCCCCAAGCAAGCATTTGTGTCCCACTACCAATTGTGCCAGTTCCACCCACCACCCAGCGCCACCTTGGAGGCCTTGTGAACTCTGGGCTGGATGTGTAACTATTCAGGATAGTGTGCTTCCAAGGTGAGAGTTTTTAGGTTGTGTGTCCATCATTACCCCAGATCATTCCATTTAGTTATCATCTCCCATTTGTAATTCCCAATAAACAACTGTGTTTATGTCATCACCATGTCACATGAACCCAGTAACTCTTCAAAACTGGCACGTCATTAAGAGTCCCTTTTCAGGTTTTCTTTTTCTAAGGAGGGGGGAAGCTGGCAATCTCTTGGTGTTTTCTTCTCCAGTTTTATTGAGATATAACTGACATACATAAGTTTCAGGTATGCAGTATAATGGTTTGACTTACATATATTGTGAAGTGATTACCATTATACATTTAGTTCAGGTTTTCTATATGCAGCCTATTATTCTACAACTCTGTTACTATGTGTTTGAAATTTGATAGGTTGAGTGCCTCATGAACCTCATTTATCACTTTTCCTTAGATAACTTTCATCACTCTGATATTGTTCTAGTGTTACTTGGCATTAAAAACATCTGTATCCTAATTTCTTCTGCACGTCATACCTGACTATATTTGGTAATTTTTTGTCCTCACTAAAGTTTTAATAATTTTCTATTAATAAACCTCAAATATTCCAAGTAAAATTTATATAAAAAATAGTTTTATATGTCAGTAGAATCTCTATTAATTGTGTGGCTTTAATTTATATGTTAAAGTTTTGCAGTTTAAAAAGTTTTTTTTATTATGTCCATAGAGTCACTATTAATTGTGTGGCTTTATTTTATACATTAATGTTTGCAGCAGGAATGATTTCATTGATTTCCTGGAGTATTCTGGGTAAATAATGGATACTGGGTTGCTTGATTGACGTATTCATTATACTACCCCCACTTCCCCACTTCCCCCCATTCCCACACCACATTTACCATCCCAACCCACATCCTCTAGACCCCCTACCCTCCTAACGCCTCCTTTTCCTTCACCCTCCCTTCTCTCTCTCTCCACCACCTTCCTCCTTCCCCCGCTCCCCCCTTCCTCACCCCTCCCTCCTTTTCTCTTTCCACCTTCTCCCCCCTCCTCCCTCCTTCCTCCTTCCCCCTCTCCCTCTCCCCCTTTCCTGTCCTCCCCCCAACCCTGTTCACTTTATGCCAGTGTATGCTGAAATGATCGAGACACAGTTTGCACTTAACCACTAAATCTTATTGAATTTTTACTCTAACATCAATACAATATTAGTAAATAGAAACACAGAGTAAAGAGAAAACAGCAATAAAATGGGGAAGGGCAGGGAGGTGGGGCAGGAATAGGTAGGAGGTGTAGAGTTAGGGAAAAGGGGCAGGGGTAAGGAGGAGGGCTACTGACAGGGGCATAAGCAATGGTTCTTATTCATCACTTCCCTGTAACTTCCATGAAGCTTTACCATCCATCATTATCAATTTCACTCCAGCAACAACTTCTCAAAGGGCATCTATCTAACTCTCTAAACGCTTTGCTTACAATCTCAATCCCTGGAGTGAATACCCAGGGCAGAGAAGCTCTATTAAATTATTTATCCAATCATCTTTGAACTTTCTCACACTAGGTTTTTATCCATGTTCAATAGCCCTAAAAAGATTGATCTCCCTGCAGTTCCCTCCGAATTTATTTGAAATCTTTAGGGGTAGCAATCATAGGGTAAGGGATCACAAGTAAGTACACATGTCCACTTCAGAGATATCTAATACGTACCTCATGCTTTTTAACTAATCCCACCCACTTAAGATTACTTAATAGTCCCTCCACTCTAAAATACTTATGATTATATATATCCCCAATTACTATAATGATACACAAAGATACAAAACAATGCAATTTTCCACAGACCAATTTGATAGCATTCTACAATCTGAAACAACAAAGAACTTTCAGTCCCAACATATGTGCATTCTTTCTTTAAGATGAAAACGCAGCATGGTTCCCATCAGGCTCTTCATCTCTGCAGGTGGGTCCTTATCTCTGCCCAGGTCTTTCTAGCAGAGTGTTCCTCTGTTGCCAATCTTGGAATTCTATCTGATGTTAGACATCTGTGGTGGATGATGACTGGATCAGTTCAGGAGTCCAAGAGGTACCTGCAAACTTAAACAGAAATCCAGACTGCACTATGTAGATGTGCCCCTCTTATTTTGTGCACCTGCAAGTTCACTGTGCTAGCTCACATGATTTATTCCAACTAATTCTCCATTTTCCAGTATCTAATACAAATACCTCATTGCTCAAACTAAATTGACCCTTCAGAAATGTATGTAAACTTCCTCCGTTTCAAACAACCTAGCATGGTGACCTTAGCTAGTTCTCTCCACGTCCACCTAACAATGGGAGCTTCTTCCTTGATTTTTTTAATTAACACTGAAAATTTGGGCCAAAAGTCAATCAATTTTGCCAATTTGTTTCAAAAGGTAGGACTGTTGGCTTGCTTAATAATTTTGATGTTTTTAATTTACTTATCTCCTTTGTTTCTATTTTGCTCCCTTTCCACCTCTTTAGAGATTTAATTCTTTGCTTTCCCCTTTCTGATGAATAAGGCATTTTGTTGGGAAATGCCCCAAAAATTGTAAAGTATTCAATTGAAGACGATCAACAGCAATGAAATAAATCACATGAGCGAAAGGAAACTTAATAAAATTCTGATTCTACAGAATAAATTTGAGATTACTTATCCTTAACACCTACACTTCTAGATAGCATATATAGCTGTAGAGCATAGTACACACTGCCAAACAGGTTTTCACAAGCTTTTACGAAACAGCCGAAAAGCGTGTCAGGGACTTCGTCCATGAGTTGTTCACCCACACCACCATGCTCTCCCTGACAGTTGTTGTTGCCACATTTCCAGACTTCTGCTTGTAGTGATGGCAAATGTCCATGTGCACATGCCGGGGCTGCAGACAACAGCCCATTTCTAGGCCCTCTGCAGTTTGAAGATCAATTGACAACTGTAAATCTGACACAGAACAACTTAAATTCAAATGTATGGAGGATGGATTGGTATCTGAGGTAAACTGAAGTGACGCTTCAAAAAGTCCAGAAGCACAAATGCACCATTTAAAAAGTAATTACTCTAAAACATGAGTGACTGACAAGCTTTCTGCTTCCATTGGAAAAAAAAAAAGGAAAAGTTGTTTTGAATTAAATAGCCAATTAGGTATCTTCCTTGAATCTGTATATCATTTTGTGTGAGCTTTTAAAGGCCCAATCAAAAATAATTGAAATTATGGATGATGTTAAAACAGAAGTTTGAAGATGAACATGATGAACTATTATACAGGTTACTCCAGTTTCTGAGGAGCCTCTCATTCACAGTGTTGTAAGAGTTCACAGTAAAGAAATATTTTACACTACCTTACTTATCAATTTTAATTAATTTAACAATAAGACTTGGACAGTACTTTGTAATTCAATGGAAATAACTTTTGAAAGCAGAGTCACCACTTTAAAAACACTGTTTAAAAGGACACTATCAACCTACAGCTAAAACTTTTAAGTATCTAAACATGCAGGATAAGGGTGGGTGATAATGAATATGTGAAAGACGATGTTGATGAAAAGTGAAACTTCACCATTAGACTCCTCTTCATGACAGGCAATTTGAAATATACACCATGTTGTTTTTCTACTGCTCAAACTGTTGGAGACTGTGTGTTGAAACACATGCTCCGAGAAGCCTGCCAAGAAGCCAGCAAAATAAGAGTCTCGGCAGCCAGGCAGGAAGGATGACACAAATCCTGCAGCAGGGTTAGTGGCAGTAGTAAACAGAAAAGAGAGAGGTTAGACAAACAGTTCAAGGTAGTAGCAAGGGACCAGGCTAAAGGAAGTCAGGCAGTCCCAGGTTAGCACAAAGCGTCCAGGAGACACCAGCTGATGTCACTGGATTGAAGACAACTCTTGTGTTGTCTGTTGCTTTGAGTTGCTTTTGGAGGCCTTTCATTCCTTGGCAGCTTATCGGCTCCATCCCCTAGAGGGTGCTAAAATCATTCCCCCTCCCTAAGCATCCTAGTGCTACAGTCTAGTGAGGGGACTGATGATGAAATGCCCAGATGTATATGGAGGCAGAGACATGGATAGATGCTCCCAAGACTTCAGGTGATGCTCTTCCAGCCAATTAACAACGCTCTTAAAAATTCTTTCTGAAGTTCCAGGTCAAGGTGGTAACATTAACTTTGAGTCTCCCCTTTAAGAGCTGGGTACGGGGATTTAGGAGTCCTTTTGATTTGCTACTCGTCAGCCCTCATACGTGACTGAGAGGTGATCACATTTCACAAACATCTAACACACCTGGAGCCACCAGTAGTCTCTGGTTACCAGGTTTAAGGTTTTGTGGAAGCCATTGCTGGCATGGTGATGGTAAGGTGTTGTGACAAAGCCAGAGTTATTGGGTACATGTGATTTGCACCAGGATGTGAAGGCACACTCAAACATGCCAACATCCATCTGAGCGTACTTCCTTCCGAGGCCTGAGGTGTTTCTGTTGCAGGGGTTTTGCCTGCTCCTGGGGGAACCAGTCGAGCTGCTGCTCCTTGCGTCATGAAAGTGGAGTTTGAAGATGGTGAAGTTTCAAAGGGTGCAGCAAAAGAATCATGGAAGCCGTTTCACACTGCACCAATAATTGTGGCTTCCTTAATAAGGCCTCGGTCCTCCAAAGATTGTAAAGAGGAGTACCGAAACTGCAAGAAAAGTCATGTCCTCCTCCTCCTTGTCTCCCCCTCCATAAGAAAACAGCATTTCCTGTGTTTGCATCAGCTTCTCAGTAACTATTAAATGAGGAACCTGGCAGCCAATAATTAATATGGTGACAGAGGTTTCAGCAGGTAAAACCCAGGCTGCCAGGGTTCGCTGGGAAGTAAACTTATTACGAATTTAATTAGATTGGCAGTTAAGGTGAAAACAGAGATAATTTGTTGGTAAATATTTTGTCACTCCCACCAAACAGTGGAGGTCTGTTGGTGCTTTAGGATGTGCCCCAGTCCAGGGTGGCCCTGACCTTCTGTAGCCGTTTCAGAGAAAACCTGTGCCTCAGGTTGGTCTGAAGGTGCAATAGCCCAATTTAGCACGCAGTCACTGATTGAGAAGCTAAACAGGAGTTCATTTCGAGGGCAGAGATCCTGAAGGACATGATGCGTATTTACATGGTGCTGTAAGACGGCGGTGGCGGCGGCGGTGGGGGGTGGCGGCGGCGGCTGTGGCGGTGGGTACTGGGGCACCGGTGGCTTGGCGGTACAATGCGGATTCCAGGTGATCATCACAGGGACATAGAGCGATCGCCCCTGTCCATCTCGCCCCACGGGGGGTACCAGGCAAATCCTACTGGGTAGGTCGGGTACGTGGCATATGCAGGGTAGGTCGGATATCCTGGTATTTGAGGTACGTATTCAGTGTACGTCGCCAGGTGAGCTTGGTCTTCTAAATTTGGAATAGAGAGTCGAGGATACTGATTCTGGATGGTGAAATTGTTGGGAGCTCGGCAGTCGTAAGAAACTTGCAGTTTCCACCCCCCTTTTCACTTGGAGAACTTGGGCTCCGTTGGGTGCGACAGTGGGAGTAATGAGCCCATCTTTCACGTTTCGGGCCACAAAATCTCGCAGAGCTGCCATTTCGGGTTCCGACAGTGAGTACACGTGTCCGCTGGGAATACTGTGTGCTCCAGGGATCATTTCTATGCTGGGGTCAACCAGACGGTGGTCTGGGTAGACGTTTTCATCTACTGGAGTGTACACATTCTGGACGTAGTAATACCTCACGGGTTGGTAAACTCTGTATCCTTCCACCGGGTAATAGAATGATGGTTGTGCTGGTGGTGGGAGCTGGGGTGGTATCGGAGAGTACATCCGGCATGGTATCGGCAATATTCGGAATCGAAGACGATCGATCGGGTGCTCCACGTGATGTTGGGATCGTGTGTGCTCAGCCAGCGCACCCCTAGGACGATGGGGAAGAACGGAGACTGAGTCACATCGAATGACAGCACCTCACGGTGATCTCCCAAGTCGACGATCAGGTCGTGCGTTTCATGGACAACTGGGCCCGATGCTATGGGACGTCCATCAATCGCTTCTACAAGTATTGGCCAGTCCTTGACTCTCAGAGGAATGCCATTCTGGGCGACGTATTCGTGATCAATGAAGTTGCCGGAAGCACCAGAATCGATCATGGCTCGGACAAACAGGGTGTGTCTGCCCGGAAGATGAATCTGGAGCATCACTTGCAAGTGTGGCGATGAAGCAGCATCATCTTGTGGGGACCTTATTAATTCCGGCCCGGTCGCTGAAGGTCCCTCTACAGCGGGGCCGGGGAGTTTCCCGCCGGCGAAGCCTTGGAGGCCTTGGCAGGACAGTTGTCGGCGTAGTGACCTCCATTCCCACAGTAGAGGCACAGGTTCAGCTTTCGGCGTCTTTCTTTTTCTTCCTGGGTCAGGCGCATGCGGGCACCTCCCACGGGCTCGGTCGGATCTACCTGGTGGTGGCTGTTGACGTGAGGCATCACCAGCGCACGTGGCGGGGAGCGCGGTTTGCGGGCGGCAGCTGCCCGGGCCAGCCTTCTCTCGATGTGGATGCACTGGCCGATCAGTGCGGAGAGCGACTTGGCGACTTCGAGGCGCGACAGCTCCGATGAATGTGGTCGCTGAGGCCCTCGTGGTACTGGTCAATCAGGCAGGGCTCATTCCAATCCAGGTCCTGTGCGATCATCTGGAAAGCGTTGGAATAGTCGATGACTGACCCCATGGCCTTGGCGCAGACGTCTTGATCTTGCGTTTGGCAGCCTCGCGCCGCTGAGGGTCTTCAAAGACGTGCTTCATTTCGGTCATGAAGGCTGGGTAGTTGTGCATCAGGTAGTGGGATCGCTCGAGCTTGGCGGAGGCCCAGCGGGCAGCACGGCCGGTCATCATGCTTGTCACGAAGCAGACGCGCACGCGATCAACGGAGAAATCTCTGGTGCTCTTTTCCATGAAGAGCTGGCACTGGGCCATGAAGGCACCAGCATGTCTGGGTTTGCCGTCGAACTTCTCGGGAAGGTCTTCTGGGCTCTCCTCCTCGATCGGAGTGGCTGGGGGCGGCAGCGGCTGCAGCTCCGCAGAGCTCAATGTCATCTTCCTCCTCCTCAGGGGCGGGCTCCACCTGCTCGCGGAGGGAGGTGTTCTCCTCTGTGAGTTTCTGTACCTGGTTCTGCAGGTTGTTGTTCTCCTCAGACTGCTTCATGACCTTCTCTCTGAGGTTGTTGATCTCTTCAGAGAGATCCTCCCGCCTTCGCTCGGCCAGGTTGGGGTTGTACTGGCCCCTCTGGCCGCTGCAGGGGGAGCTGGAGGGGGAGGCAGGATCGTTGGGGGGAGGAGGAGGAGGAGGAGGTGGGCAGTCGGGCCCCAGGGTGAGAGGTGGGGTGGGAGGAGACCTCCCAGGTGTAGCTTCACTCCGGTGGGGATGGAGGCCTGGGTCCTGGCCTCCTCTTCCACCCTTTCGCCTTTTGGTTTTCAGAAGCTTTTTGTTTCTGTAAGTGAAGACAGAAGCATAAATTCAACATATACATTTAAAGCACCACAGTACGAAGAAGATTTTATCATTTAAAGTATCTACTAAAGTACTCTAAACACATGCGCATTTAAAGCATCTCTTTGTTCTACTTGCTCACATCAATAGTTAATAAACAGACAAAGCCCTGCAAAAAAGATATTAATCAATAGGACAGTAGATAATGAAAAGCAGCCTACTTTTTGATGTCCAAATGACTTTTTCCTCCTCAGAATCATCTGTTCATCATGATTCAACAACACACAACTGTATCAACAGCACTATTACCTTTACTGACAAATAAAGAATGAGGAGACACTCCAAACAAGAAGTTTATAAGGAGAGAGCAGAGCAAGAAACTTTCAAGCAAAGATTGATAGTGGAAAAGTTACACAAAATAAAGTCAAACTTATAACTGTTTATTATTAGAAAAGTTACCTGAAAAGTTGCTACTATTCCAGCCAATAGAAAACCAAGAAAAAGAAGGGGGGAGGTGAGTTAAAAATCACAATGCCTGTATTCATCAACCTTGGGGGAGAGGGCCACTCTGGCCCACTGTCACGACCCTGATCCACCTCTACAGAGAAGGTAATTAGTCATCAAAACAAACAACAACTGCCACCAAACCAGTGGGATTGTCTAAATTACTTTTCGGACCGTAATTTGATTTCCCAAAGAGAATTCCCTTTGGGACAGAAATGGCAATGAGTAGCAACCTGTGTATATCAGTTTCCCTCCTTATTATGAAGTCAATCAACAAATATCAATTGACGTCTCCTAGGAGTAGCTGGGCTGTAAAATGGGACATTCAAAGAAGCCCAATAATAGTATACCTCAAACTTATAATAAGGATTTAATTAAATAATGCAGGTAAAGCACATAGTGAGTATTCAATAACTGTTAGCTGATATTAATAAAGTTATTAATAAAGAACAGAAACTTTAAATTTCTGTGTGATGAGGCTGCGATTAAAACAGGGAGGGGCTGCAACTATGGCAACCTGGGTATGCAGATCCCACTAAAGATACTAATTTTTTTTTTTTTTTTTTTAAATACTGCGTTGGTCAGACAAATCCAGGGCCTCATTAGACTTTCAGGTCACCAGTGTGTAATCCCAGGTTTTTAAACAAGGTTTGTCAGTACAGCCCCACCCAAAAGTTTGTAATTTAGAGTGGGATAGGTCACTCCTAGCGGGGTGAGTGACTGTGTGTGTGTGGGGGGGAGGGGACGGGGGGTTAAATACCCTAATTATGGGTAGGGTGACAATAAATCACACATATAATAAATCAGCACACAGGGCCTGTGTACTTCCTGGAAATAGGGTTAAATTCATTTACAGTAATTATTTTAACACTGATGATTTTTTTAATGGGCATCAAATTCTCATATTTGGAAAACTCTAGGAAAGTGCTCAAAGTTTAAAATATAATATGTAAAGCAGGCAGACTGCCTATTCACTACATTTTAACTTGGCAGTCCTGGTCACCTGCTCCTCTCTGACCCATCAAGACAAAAAATGGACACCAAATTAATTACGTAAAATAAAGCCACAAAGATAAACGTGTTATTCAGAGAAGTTAGGTGAAAAATAGCTAATGTTTCAACCAATAGTGTACAAGGGAAAAAAAAAAAAAGGTGATGGTAATCAAACATGATGCCTGGTTGTAGAGAAATACCCCTTCCTCCTTCCTGCCTAAGACCCCTCCTCATTCTTTAGGCCCCTCCCCTGCCCCAGCCCTGCCATCCACAGCCATTTTCCCTTATGCCCTGGGCTGTTGGTATGGCCTCTTCAAGGAGTGGCTATACAGCAAGTAGAGTCCTTAAGGACAGAATTACTGTGCCATTTTAATAGTTTTAAATGCTACTTAATTACTTTAATAGCTTAGGCTATGGAAACAACTAATAGTTGACATGCAAGATAAAATCTTCAAGTTTAGAAAAAAATCAGAAGATGTAATTAACACATCATAGCCTGTGACATTGTTTCATTTCCAGCTGCTTAAAGACAATTAATTATATTGGTGACACTCAGAATATGAGGTCACAAAATAATGCAATTTTTATTAATTAAACTTAAAGAGTTTTAATGTCCCATTAAAAAGCAACTAATAAGCGCAGGTCAGCTGACTCAGGTGTCACTTCTGTCATCAAGACACTAATACTTTAAAACCTTAGAAACAAGACTTCTGAAAAGGCATTCACAGCATGGCCTGGAGCAGCGTGACCCAGGTCAGGAAGGTTAACAACCTATATGTCAATCACAGTCACTGGGGTGGGCTTTAATGAGGCCCAGGTCTGATGGTTTTCACATCTGCAAAACACAATAATAGGAGAGAAATAACAATACATTAGGAAATCAGCAAACAATCACTGTATTGTTTATGGAAACAGAAGATCAATAAGAGTTTAAAATTCAAATGCTTTTGGTGACAGGAAGGTAATATAAAGGTGAGAAGAGACTGGAGATAGGAAAACAGGAAGGGGCTGCTGCAACTATTTAACTTGGGGATGCATACCACACCCCTCCCCCCTCCCGCCCCACAATCTTTTAATTCTTGTAAATTTTAAATACAGTGCTGGTCAAAGAAATTCAGGGCCTTTTTTGACCTACGAGATCACCAGTTTGAGGCCCTTAACTTTTACCAATATCAGGCCTAAGGCCTCCACCCGCGGGGTTTGTAATTTTGGGGTGGGAGTCTAAGTCCTCTAAAAGAGTTAACTGCCCAGAACAGAGTCGTTTAACCATTAAAAGTGATAGGGCAGTGGGCAGGCAAGTCAACAGTGTAAGTAAAGTTTACAAATGTTTAAACAGCAATTGGAGCACCAGTTAACATGGGAACAGGAGAACGGTAACTTGATTTGAATATAGGACTACGGCTCCTTAAACAACCCCTTAGTAGAGGCTGGACTGGGGAGGTGGGTCAAGGGGCCCAGTGCCTAAAAGCTGTAAGGACACACAGCATAAAGCTAAGCTCCCTGGGACAGATGCCACCTTTACACATGAAAAAGAGTTCAGTATTACTCTATTTAAGAAGTAAAGACATTTGCTTCATCTTTGACTCTTCACAATGACTTTGAAACTTTCTATCCCCCGCAACCCCCCTACAAACACACCAAAGTGCAACAAAACCCACCATACATTAAACATCACACTAGTAAATGACACTTCATTAAACAGTGCTTAATTGTTTTACATTTGCAAATGTCCACATTTCTTTTTGAGAGCTATGAGTACTATTTGTGAAATGCAAATTCTAATAATATGCACATTTTTCAAACCATTGTTTTTGAACCTCTTTAAAATGCAGACACAAATTCCAAAGAGAAGAGGGGTCAGGGTGGCAAGGTGGGTAAAAGGGGCCTGGGGACTTACTGAATGGTGTAATTATGATTAGCACATGTTATCCATAGATTGTATACTTGTTGGGGGCTGGGGGGAGGGGTGATTGGTGGGGTGTGTGACAGGTTTTTGGGAGCCAGTGCTTCTAAATGCCCCTGTAACAGTCCTGGCTTATGGTTCTAATATATGGAACCAGGTTTTAAAATTTCTTCATTTAGTTAGAAACATAAATAGCGGATTGGCAGTTAGCTATAAATTTGTTTTATATAGATATTTTTAAATGCCAGCTAAAACCTTCAATCTATATTTTCTCATGTAACCACTCTGTTACGTTACACAAATTTTAAATGACAATTACGTACCATTAAATAATCCACTTGCCCCAAATTTAAATAATTAGCTTTTGCTTTTTAGTTTATAAAAAGCTAATTATTTGAGTGTTTTGAATTAATTTAGCTGTTTTGAATTATAATTACTGTTTACATTATTGGAGCTTAAAAATGCTTTTTTTTTTTTTTTCAAGATCCTGTTAAATGAGAGAGAGATAAGGCAAGCAATGTCTTGGACAACCCAGGACAGCAAAACACCATAGGAAATAGCCAGGAGCAAAAAACCAGAAAACAACTGCAGACACCAAGGAAGACACTGAATAAACCAGTTTACTCTGGTCATTTAACACTTATTTAATGAACAGGTGTTCATTAAATTGCGCCTACAATGTGTCAGGCACAATTATGTAGGCAAGTTAGCCAGGGCTAATCCCCTAAAATTCCAAGAAAAAAATCCAGATAAACACCTCATCCTCGCTCAGAGGCCAAGCCAGTAGCACCAACAAAGTCACTTAAAACTCCTGTGAAACAAAGTTCAAGTTGTTCTTTATTTTGTAGCCACCAAAGCATCTGATTCCAGTAGGTCCCACCAAAAAGGGCCACTAGTGTGTCAAAAGAAACTTGAGTTCTTTAGTTTTAAAAAATTAAACTTATTTTAATTTTTTAAGATTTAAAAAATCTTAAAATTTAATGATGTTAAAAGTATTTAAAATGTTTTATTTTTCATTTGCAGCAAAAACATTTAGCTAGATTGCCTTTAGAGGCGCCAGCCACGTCAGCTTGGAAGCACCCTTCATAAGCCACTATCAGGAGTTTAAATTGTGGGATTATGTTATTTAACATATGCAAAGTGCTTATTAATGCCATGTATAATTACTATTGTTGTTAATTGTTCTTATTTATTATTCTTATATTTATTAGACACTGGTGGATAAAAAGCAAAACCGGCGCAGAAGAGAAACCGCAGCAGCGAAACCGCAGGAGAGCTGGGCTGTGCAGCCAGGCGCAGGCAGCGAAGACGCAGGCGCAAAGGAGGGGTACCTGATGGGAGGGGGCTCACACTGCGCAGGCGCAGGTGGGCCCTGGAGAGGTGGGGCCATAGGCCAGCCCAGAAGAGGCTGGTTCAGGGCGGGGCCAAGTTTTGAGAGGTGTGGTCTGGAGGAGCCGCTCCAGAGAAGGGGGGCTCAGAGGGAGGAGGGGTCTAGGGGAACCGCCTCAGAGGAGGCGGGCTCGGGGAGACGCGAGGTCTGGGGAGGCAAGGTCTAGAAGGCGCGCTCCGGGAAGGCGCGCCGCAGAGGAGGCGCGCTCAGAGTAGGTGCTGGGAGGTGCTAAGCCTGTTCTGAGGAGATACTGCAGAGAAGGCGCGCTAGGATGGGCGGGGCAGGTCTGAGACTGGCTGCATGCCTCTCCCAGGATTCCCCCCTCCCCAAGCCCCTCCCACCAGCCTCCAACAGGCAGATTCATTTCATGCAACAAGAGCAATCACCCCCAGATCCAATCCCCCCACCACCACCCCGCGCCTTCCAAGACTAAGCAAACCAACAGTTTCCACAAACTGTTGCTGGACGCCAATTCGCGCCACCACTACAACTATACCGCCACTTCAATCAAGCGCAACTAGGCAAGGCAGCCCGTTCTGCCACCACCAAAAGATTTTTTACGCTCAAGTCAGCGCCCTTCCACTCCACTGCCATAGCAGGAATGGTGTGGGCAGAATGTTAAACACTAATTTTTGCCCAGGGCTCCATTTTGTCTAACAGCACCATCATGCAGAGAACCGTCCTGTAGAAAAACATAGTGGGAGCCATTCCAAAAGGTGTGTAAGAGACAAAGGGTGGGGTTCCTCCAAGAAGACAGAGTAATCTTACTCTTCAGTTCATGTGCGCTTCAGCTTTCTTTGTAGCGCAAAACAGTGCAGCTTGTGTACCTCTGCAGCTATTATTACTTTGTAGTGCATTTTAGGTGTAAATTGTTCCGCAGCTCATGTACCTCTGCGGTTCCTGTGTCTTGTAGCGCAATGAAGCGCTGTTGTGCTAATCGTTATCATTTTTGTAGCGCTGACCTTTCTACAGCTCAGATTTTGTAGCGCATTTAGAGCGCAAACCAGTCATCAGTCTGCGGCTCACATATCGTTGCAGTTCATACTGGTTTTAGCGCAAAGAAGCATCCATCAGTCTGTAGCGCATTGAAGCGCCCATCCGTCCGTAGCGCATTTGAAGCGCTCATCAGTTTGTAGCGCATTTGAAGCGCCAATTAGTTTGTAGTGCACATCACTTTGCAGCGCATTCGCAAATTGGTCTGTGGTTCATGTCCGTCTGCAGCTCATGTTTGTCCACAGCTCATATGTGTCTACAGTCCGTATCTGGACTTAGGTTCTGGAAATCAAAGCCCTGAAGGCTAGGTTTCTCTATGCAGTTTTGGGGCACAGCCAGTGAAGGCGTGACAAGGTGTGCGTGGAGACATTCCGGGCGCTGCTCCATCTCCCGCAGCTCCCAATTAGAAGGGGGAATGAATGTGATCTTAAAAAAAAGAAACATCCTCACCGCATACTCACCACGCGAGGACTCCTCTGCGAAGACACTAAGGACGAGGTCCCACACCTGTGCCAGGCGTGGGCTCCGCTGGGTGCTCGGCAGCCCGGAGTGGCTCCGGACGCGAGCCCGCTCAGCGGACCTTTCGCGAGGCTCGGTGGTCCCTCTTCGCTGGTCTCCTCAGGTCGTAGTCAGGTTTCTTCGACACACACCAACCGAAGTTGAAGCGCGTGTATCGAGAGCGCCGACTGGGAGCCTTATATAGGCTGAACCGAGGAGGGGGGCGCCAAATCCCAGCGTGCTCCGCGGGTTAGGGGGGCGGAGGGGGGGAGCGGGGGCGGAGGGGATGGGGGATGGGGGAGATGGGGGGTGGGGGCGATGGCCATGCTACACTGGCCGCCGCTAGAGGGAGCACGGGATTAAGGAGGGGGTGCAGGATGCTGATGCTGAACTGGCCAAGCTGGGAGGAAAGAAGAAAGGGAGGGGAGGGGAGAATCGAGGACGGCCGGCCTAGGCAGGCCAAGAATGCAATTGCCCTGGTGGTGGGAGCTGGGAGACCCTTGTGCTTGGACGGGACAGTGTCGGGGGACACGCAGGATGAGCCCCGCGACCACTGGCACCTTCTTGCTGACAGGTTAGTGGCCCGCGCGCGACGGGAGGTCCTGGGGCCAACAGGCCGCCGCCTCCCCATCCCCCGCCCGGGTTTTGGGTACCCGGGTGCATTTTCTGGGCATCAGCCCCTCTTGCTGCGGAATCCCCGGTGCACCCCTCCTCCAGGACGCCCCGCACCCCACTTCCCGGGCCCTGTGCGCCCCCTACCAGGCTTGACCCCTGGCCTTTTTTCTCCGCGCCCCCCGCGGGCCCCTCCCTGCCCAGAGGCGCCGAAATTCCATCTCTAATTTCAATTCCCGTTGCTCCCCACCCACCCCCAGCAGTCCTGGTGGTGAACCTCTCCCCATCCCTGCCTCAAAGAGCTGGGGGTCGTTGACCACTTGTGGGGGGGGGGTGGTGGCTCACCCCGCGAATGGGGCTCTGCAGCCCAGAGGCGAGCCGTAGGAAATGGGTGTCAAGCTGCGCCCCCCCTCTACACAAACGCATCTTTTTTTCCTTTTCTTGAATCCGATCTGGAGAGAACACAGAAATGTGCATTTGAAACGCCTAATTCTCCCCTCTTTCTAAGCGAATTTCTCGGCGATGGAAATCTCGTTTTTCTTAGGTTTTTTCCCTGCGGAGCAGGGAAACGGAATCATGAAACGCTAGGAGCCAAACAGGGTGTTGAGGTCAGGGTTAACCTCGGCTGGGGGCCAGAGATGCTGCAAACAGAACGGTTTGCCCCACCAAGTGCACTATTTCGAGAAAGCAAAAAACAATTAGAAACAGCTGTGGATGCCTCCAGTGTAGTTGGCGGGCTTCGGAGGCTCCCAGCTACGGCCTTGTGGTGGTGATTACGAGGTTTACGCAGAGACCTAGATCTCTCTGCAACATTACATTTTTCTAAATCTTGTAGGGTGAATGAATACATTTAGTCACGGTTACCGCACGTTTAATCCTTTGAAGCGTGTTGCCGAGATTCGGCCGCAAATATTTGTGTATATTTATACGTATAAACATTTATTTTACGTTAGAGAAAATTGCAGTGAGTTACAAGACTCTAAAATACTGATGAGGAAGGATGCTGGAAAAAAAGCCTTAACGTGGGTTTCCATTTAAGTGCCTCAAAGTGTTAGGCACTGAGAAAAGGGACAATCGGTTGATAATCTTAGTAAAAGAAGTTTAA
Source organism: Balaenoptera musculus (assembly GCF_009873245.2). Classification (NCBI taxonomy): domain Eukaryota; kingdom Metazoa; phylum Chordata; class Mammalia; order Artiodactyla; family Balaenopteridae; genus Balaenoptera; species Balaenoptera musculus. The sequence goes on along the minus strand of NC_045793.1, from coordinate 59,252,062 downwards.
AATGAAAAACCAATTGCGTACAACTGAGTGAGGTTCCTGAAACACAGATGAGACACATTTGTATATAAAGGCTAAAACTGAGCATATTTCAGTAACATTGCTACAGATTATTTATACATAGAGGATAGATAAGAATTTGACCCATTGTAGGAGGATAGATAAGAATTTGACCCATTGTAGATGATACGATGGCAGAGATCTCAGTTAAAGCGAGCCTTTCTAGGAGTAAACAAAACTGTAGCACATTTATTGAGATTCTACTTTTTAATCAGAAATAAAATGTTGACTATCAGATATGTGAATGAATGAAGTGCAGATTTCCAACACTGAAAGATATTTTTCTAGGAAGTTGGGTGAACATAATTATACTGTTTAGAAGTGCCTAGTGCCTTTTAATGTTTAGGATGTTCACTCTTTTCTGCAATGTAGAATAATTTCAGGATTTCTTATGTATGCTAGAGTACTGTTTTGGTGACCACCGGATTGTCAAATTCTTAGCATTTTTTAATCCAGGAAAGTTACTTCATCTACTTGTTTGTTAACTGATAGACATTCTTTTTTCTAAAAAATGAAATTAAAAAATAGTGTAGGTGATAGAGAAAATTCAGGTTTAAACATCTATCCCAAGACTTTAAAAGTTTGAACAAGTTTGAACCTATTTGAATTTTTATTTCAAAATGTTAGCCAGGATTTTTTTGGCGGGGGGGGGGGGGGGGTGAAAAAAACCCCAGCTTTAGTATTATCCTTATCATAATAAAAGTAATTCCTATTCGTTGTACAAAATTTAGGGAAGAAAAACTCCAGAAAACTGGAAAAAAAAAATCAAGATCACCTGTAATTTCTTCATCCGGTGATAACCCCAGTAAACATTATGGGCTCTACTTTATCTATGCATATATATGTGCCTAAATAATATACATTTTTCACAGAGTTGCACATGTATAATTTCTAAAAATTGAAAATGGGATCAAATTAATTTCCTCCTTTTTTTCTCTTCAAGGAGCCTTAACTATCTAAATAACATTAAATTTGCAGAGTTTTTTAAAAGGAAATAGTATTAATTACTTTTTCTAATTAAAATTTTAAATGAACAACATTAGTACGCAAATATTTAAAACCAAAGAATAGAGAGTTTTCTCTGATCTCACTATTCTAACATATACATAGTAATCATTTGGTATATTTCCTTGTGTTTTTTATTCTTCTACATATGAAATAATTTTTGCTCAGAAATAGATTTTTCTAAGGAAAAAACAACATCAGTAGATAAGTAGTTTTGATAAAACTTTAATCTAAAGCAACAAAACAATGTTAAACATTAAAACAAAAATACAATGTTAATAGATAAATACTTGAGATAACATGTTACCTAAAACAACAAAACTGCATTTAAAACCACCCCCCCCCAACTTAATAGACAGGCATTTAAAACACTTTCTTGACATTTGTTATCATAAGTGAATTTTGGATTTTCTCAGATATTTGTTTCCATTGTTGTTTGTTTCTTACCCGTTTTGCGCAAGATTACACGCAAAGCAAAAAGAGGTGCTAATGTGCATTATATACTTTATCAAATAATAACTGGGCGTTGTATCTGAACATTTTAATCCATTTTTATGAGAATTTCCTGTGGATCTATGAAGCTGTTGATTTACCACCTGTATTTTAACTTCTAGTGTAGTAGGAAAATTGTATTTCAAAACAAAGTGGGATTTTCACTTGTCAAATATAGCTAGAGTTTCTAATTGGACATTTTACTTATTTAAGACAATTTGCCATGTATCTGTGAAGCTGTTGATTTGCCTTATATGTTTAGCTGAATTTCTTGGGTGGTGGGAAAATGGTATTCCAAGAAAAAAAAGTGAATTTTCACTTGTCAAATAATAACTGGACTTTCTAGTCGGACATTTTATTTATTTTAGATGACAGTTTGCTGTGGCTTATGAATCTGCTGATTTACCACATGCATTTGGCTTACCTTTTAGTATATTAGGAAAAAATTTATTCTAAGCAAAGTAAAATTTTCAGCTGTCAAATATTACCCGGACTTAGTACTTGATCATTTATCCATTTATTATAAGAGTTTGCCATAAATCCAAAAACCTGTTGATTTACCTCATATATTTAGTTTAAATTCTAGTATGGTGGACAAATTGTTTTTCTAAGCAAAGCGGAATTTTCACTTGTCTCTCAGACATTGAAAATTAGCAAGGGACAGTGAGAAAACCGATGAGAGAGAAAAGTAACACGTATCCAGTTTCTAGCACTGGTTTTCACTGATAAAAACCATGCTCCAAACAAAGTGTTGAAGCATTGAAGAAACCCTGACATGTTAAAAAATTCTCAATCAGATATTCAGATTGGTTGGGATTGTAATAAGTGCAATATTTATGGATCACATTTTCTCCAAAATAACCAGCTACTTTGTTTCTTTTTCTTTTTTACTAACTGTCCACACTTACTCTATCTGATCCCTTTTCTTAGAACTTACCATTACATCAGTTCTAAACACCCAAGTGTAAATTCTATTGTTGGTCTTATTTCCTACTCTTAGTATAAAAAAGGACTCTAAATAAATAGATGACATGGGCTTATGTGTCCGTTAGAGATTCTTGGTCTGGAGCTCTGTTTAAGTCCAGAGCTTCACAGAAATATTAACATTGTGATTTTTTTCTTTCTATCCTTTCCAATCTCTCCATCAGAGACAGAGAGACAGGCACGATAGAAAGACAGATAGACATGGGTAGGCAGATAGACAGACGGACAAACATGGACAGATAGACACTTGGGCACACACACATGCATGACATCCAGGCTTTTTCTAAACTTTAGGATCCAGTTCTCCAGTTTGCTATCTCCCTGATTTCTAAAAATATTAAGCCAAAAGCATCAGTGCATAATTCAGAAAAAGAAGCTGGTGTTTCTAAAGATCAACAAGTATTTTTCAGGTTGGTAGAACCAGATAGAGTCTCAGTGCTCTTAAAGTTGTTCCACATGAACTGCTTCCGAACTGCTTCCAAGCAAAATTCTGTCTAAGCAAAATTCAGTTTTTTTAAACAACGTAACTATAGTAAAGACAGTATTGAATAAAAAAACAATCTCCACCGTCTGACACTAGAAGAAACATTTCCATTGATGTTCCTTCCGTTCTAGTCTTTGTTCCATGTGCATATATATTTTTACATGACTATAATTTTTAATATGTGTAGATTTTTTATACTTTGCTTTGAAAGATAAGGGAATCTTGCTTTCAGCTGAGCATTTGTCAAGGCTTTAGGATGCTCTGTGTGTGAGATGCTGTGTTAGACTAGCAGGATTGCTTTGTGAGCATGAGGCAGGCTGAACCAGTACCCACCAGGTGTGGGGTTTACTGGGTTGGGTCTGGAGTGGTCCCTAGTGAAGGATCACAAGCCTTTGCCCTGGGTCTTCTCTTTTCAACATTTTATGGATAACTGTGATGAAGATCTAAGATGCTTGCTTTAAAATCCATGGTTGACTTGAAAAAGGTTAACTGTTACAAATAGATAACAGAATTTAGAGTTAACAAGGTTTAAGTAGGCTGTAGTGCTATTCAAAAATAATATTTTATAGCAGTAAATGCATCATAATTCATTGGTGTGTAAGGAAGGAGGTGACTTTACGTGGTGCAGTTTTTGAGGAAAAGAACAGTTAGTATGAACTGTGGCATAACGTGGCTACAAAATATCAAATTTAGATTCCGATAATAGTGTAGTGTCCATATGTCACAAAAATTAACAGTACTCTGCTCTAATTAACCACATCTGTAGTATTGTGTCCATTTCTGGCTGTCACGTTTAAAGAGAGACATTGACAAAGTAGACAACTTCCAGAACAGTCCGTGGGGATGGTGAGGGGTCTGGCAATCCTGTCATAGGAGGTATCCTCCAAGGGTCTGGAAATGTTTAGCTTGAAGACTAAAAGTAGACAAACTCTCTTCTGTGCTTCAGAAAACAGATCTAGCTGCAGTGGGTGAAAGGTAGAGATGGATTTCAACTTGAGACCTTTCTAACAGTGCAGCTCAGGAAGGGAATCAACTTAACACCTTTACTTGGTCTCTTATTTTAAAGTATCAGAAATATTTACCTTTCTTGTAATGAATATTTAATTTGAAGACCGTGATAACATTTTAGTGTAGGATAGCAAAGATACTTGTGATGGAAACATTTTATATTTTCTGATCAACTATCTAAAAAGAATAGTCCTATGTGTTGCAGGTTGATTTCTTACAACTTGAAAATAGCTGCAACAGGACATTTTAACACATTCTTTCCTCCCTTCTCATTTCATTTCAAACATGAAAATCTGAGAAGTAAAGTTTTATCCCCCCCTGCAAATTATCCTGGCTTTAACTTGCTTCCTAGAGTTGTTCCTTTCCTGGTGTTTCTTGCTTGCTGAGAACGGGCTTCTCTGGCAGAGTGGCTGCAGATGCCTGGGGGGGCGCCCGGGGTTAAGGAGGAGTGGACCGCTGCTGGGCAGCTGAGACCTCAGCTGCTTTAGCCTCTTACTCAGGGGAAATGTGCAGCCATTCTCCCTTCTGCAGTCCCCGCCCCACCCCCACCCCCCCTTTATATGTCCTTGCAATACTTAACAGTTACAATTTTTAACTTTTCAACGAAAATAAAACCTTTCAATCAAAAATAGCTGCTGCTCCTGTGCTCTTTTAACTTCTCTTCCTTTCAAGTTAGCCTCGTTTCTGACCGCCACTCTTAAGTGTTTCAAACACGTCTCGGGACAGATTTTTCTTTCCTCTCCATCTGCCTATTGATTGTTTATTTTGATTATCATCTCTAACTTTGAAAATGTGATTGCTCAAAATTAATTTGTAGAGTATGCACACAGGACCCCACTTCTAAGAAGTGATAACCTGTAACACATCTGACTCCATAGCAACGATTTTTGTGCCCCTGACCCTTGAAAACTAAGACTCTTATGAGAAATGTGAAGAAAGAAGAGAACATTCTTCAGTCATCTTTTTCAACCAACTTTTTCCTGCCTCTTTTACTCCTGCCACTTCTCCCCACACCCAGAACTTTCTCCTCCACTCAAATTGTTAGGTCAGATATATGATCAAGCTAACGCTGACTATGTGAAGTGTATTTTTAATGTTGAACAAGTTTCTCCTCTTCTTATTTTCTCTACCTTTTATAAAAGTGTCGTGCACTTTTGTGGGATAGTAGTAATACACCGGGCAGCTTGTGATGGCTGGGTTCCCAGTTGTTGAAGATGCCACAGGCGTTCCTGAGCTAAGCTCCTATTTCCGAGAGAGAAATGCTCAACGATGAGCGTCTGCCTTGTCAGCGCTCACGCACCTGATCTTCAGGCGGCTACTTGCAATTCCTTGAATGCAATACTTGCTCCTGCTCCTGGGTTTGGGAAGCAAATGAACTCCAACGTTTAAAATTTAAAACTTCAAGAAGTTATCTTAGGAAGTAAATAGGTAGCCTCGAAACATGAGTTGCTGTGCTTAGTAATGTTATATTCTTGCACAAATCAACATATTAGTAAAGCTGAAGTGCTGTTTTCTTCTTGGGTCACTTTGGTAAAATTCTTATTTTTTGTGTCTTCATCTGAGAATTTCTATGCACTATTTATGCAATCGCGGTTTAAATGTGTCTTATCACTTAAAAAGCGCTCATCTTTAGCACGTCTCATTTTCTACTTAATTGCCTTGGGCTAATCAGATTTTTTAGACTAGCTCTTTGGCATTCTGTACCACGGGAATCGCCACGGCATCTGTTGTGACACGGAAGGCAGACTTTTTCTCTTCTGACAAATGAAGCCGCTCATTTCAAAAATGTTTAGGAGTTAGGCAGCTCCAGTGTAAATTCTTTCCCATTCTTTAGCTTTTCACTCATTCATCTGGTCACCACTTTGATTATTATGGAGATTTGGGGTTCACTGTGAATTTGAAAGAAGAGATCACAGTTAATTTTCCTATAGCAGTTAAAGTGAAATATTTTAGTTCCTGATTTCTTCAGCAATAGACGTAGAAGTAAAGCTGATTTTTTTACCTTGGAATGCAGAAGAAGAAAAAATTAGCCCCATGGTTTTTCTTTTTTTTTTTTTCTCCTTAGCAAATTGGTGTTTCTCACTGTGCGGTAAAATGTCAGTGGCTCTTCTGTCCTATGAAAGAGTTAATCAGTGTAGCACCTTTAACATCTTTCATTTTTTTGTAGTTATAGAATTCATTCTAATCAAAGGCCAGTACTGCAGAAGTGGAAACAGAACAGGTTGCTACATGTGTTTATCAAAATTTGAAATGTATGTTATTTTTTGTCTAGCTGTTTAAATTCTAGTTTAGTTTACAAATGTACTCCTTTAAGTGATGAAAAATAAAAATATAAGGACGTTTATTGTAGGATCGATAGTAATAATGAAAAACTAGAAAAAAAAATTGGGTCATCTTACTAATACTTTTTTTATTCATTTATTTTTTGAGTATTGACTGGTTTTGAGACTGTGTTAGGTGGTGGGGAATACACTTTCCTAGCCGTTAGGGAAGTTTTACATTAGCGGGGTTGACAAAGATTAATCAATTAATCACATATAAATGTGCCCTCAGAACTATGATAAGTGCTACAAACACTAGTAGAATTTCTAAGCAGGGGATTTGGCCAGACATGGGGATTAAGGAAGGCTTCTCTGAGAAGGTACTCAGATCTGAAGGTTGAGTAAACGTTACGTGAGGTGAAGAGGAAAGGTATATTTGAGGTCAAAGGAAGAGCTCTGTAGAGGCCCTGGGGCAGGTTGCCCTGGCAAATAGAAGGTGTTGGAAAAAGTCCAGTGATGTTGGAGCCGGGAGGGAAGGGGAACTACAATATGAAAGGAGGCTAGATAGGGGGTCAGGGAGCAAATTTTGCCGGGTCTGTTAGACTACCTTAAAGAGTGTAATCTTCATCCTAAAACCAACGGGAAGTCTTTGGAGGGGTTTAAGCAGGACTTGATCAAATTTGCATTTCAAAAAGAGCCCTTTGGCGGCATTGTGATGAAAGGATTGGAGGGGTCAGGATAGAAGCGGTAGTTCGAAGGCTACTTTAGTAACCCAGAATAGAGATGATGACCTCCCAGGCTAGGGTGGTGATGGGGAAATGAAGATAGGAGGGACATCTTGAGGGGTAAACAGCAATCAGAGTGGGTTGTGGATTGAATTTGGGGTGGAGAGTGACAGGAAATATCAAGGATGATTTCTAGATTTCTGTTGTATTCATGGGAATGAATGGTGATACCATTCTCTTGATGAAGAATGCCAGAAGAGGACCAAACTTTAAGGGAAAAATCAGGAGTCCTAGTTTGGACAGGCTGAGTTTGAGGTGATGATAAATAAATTATGATTGAGCCACACAGCATAAAGCTATGCAGTCTTAAAATGTGATATCATGTCACACGCTCAAGATATATGCTAAAGGAAAAAGTGTAATCACATTATGTAAAGAAAAGTGTGGTGTATGTGTGTGTTTATATGTGTATGTGTATAAACATACGTTTGCATATGCATATGCAGGGAATATGGAAAGATGCAGGGACTATTAAGAGTGGGTACCCTCGGCAGTGGCATTAGGAGGATGGCATTGGAGGGAACTTTTATATTTTATACCCTCCTGGTTATACTATTTGAATGTATTACAATGAAAATGTATGGCTTCTATAATAAAGAAAAATAATGACTGTTTCAAGTAAACACCCATTAGTATATTATTGTTATATTTTTTATTTTGAGCAGAATTTTTTCCTGCAGTTTTGCTTCCCTAACCCAGTAGCTCTTAACCGCTTTGCCTTTTAATCCTTTCCCACTAGATTGCACTATTAGGCTAGATTTCACCGTCTGCGCAGTATTTTGTATTCTACCTTTCGCTAATTTTATTAATTTCAAAACAGTCCAACGTTTTGCAGATGAGGACATTAAATTGTAATGGTGCATGTAACTACTGCATATATTATGTATCCCATTTTCAAGGGTCCCACTGGTGCTCCTTATGCATCTAGTGTTTCTGAGGTAGAATATAGATAGTACCATTTCCGGGCAGTGAAAACCCAGTACGTGCCTTGGTTGGGCTATTTGAGCAAAGGTGTAAAACTCCAAAGAGAAGTGGATAACCCTCCCTTCTCCATGAACTATTCTATCAAACCAACACTTCTTCTTTTATCAGACATTTAATTTTTCATCCAGTTTTGATATATGTAATGCGAAGTCGAATCTTGTGCCCATGCAGTTTTTGCTTTTGTTGCGTTATTTCCTCAGAATAAATACGTAAGAGTTTGTGAGAGTCAGAGAGTACAGATATCAATATAACTTGCTTCTTTTTATTTTATTTTATTTTTATTTTTATTTTATTTTTTTAACATCTCTATTGGAGTATACCTGCTTTACAATGGTGTGTTAGTTTCTGCTTTATAACAAAGTGAATCAGTTATACATATATCCCCATATCTCTTCCCTCTTGCCTCTCCCTCCCTCCCACCCTCCCTATCCCACCCCTCTAGGTGGTCACAGAGCACCGAGCTGATCTCCCTGTGCTATGCGGCTGCTTCCCACTAGCTATCTATTTTACGTTTGGTAGTGTATATATGTCCATGCCACTCTCTCACTTTGTCCCATCTTACCCTTCCCCCTCCCCGTATCCTCAATTATAACTTGCTTCTTATCACACCTGGCTTTTGCAGCTCTCAACCAGTCTGCCTTGGCCGGTACTGGGAATGAAGACGTGCTATGATGCCGTCTTCTTAGCCCTGTGAAGTTTGGGATGGTTGGAGCCCCTGGGCTTCTCCTTCCTCTGGTGAGCAGCTTCTAGCGTTTACTCCACTCTGCCATACAAATATCATTTTTTCATGTGTCTCATGACCGTGAAGAAAAAAAAAAAGGGTGCTATATTCTATAATGCCAACTGTAGTGACAATAGTTTTTTCATTTGAACATCTGTTTTTTTAAAAAAACACATTTAAAGAAATCTAAAATTTCCTTCATATTAAGTGAAGAATAAATGTAATAATAGCTTATATTTTTTGAGAACGTCATTGTGTGCTAAGCACTCTTCTAAGGGTTTTAAGTGTATTATCTCATTTAATACTCACAATGCCTCTATGAAGTGGGCACTGTTCTGGCCCTACCAGATGAGGAAACTGAGGTACAGAGACATTGAATAACTCGCCCAGTGGACAAAAACTGGGATTTTGAACCCAGGCACTCTGTCTCCAGAGATGCTGATTTAAACACTACCTTTCTGTGCTCCCGATTTTTATTTCACTCTAAAGTCTAAAATCTTACCTAGCTTGTGCTAAAATTATAAAATTCTAATAACTTTAAATTATATTAATTACTTACGTTCTGCCCTGCCAGGCTCTTCTGTTTTAACAAAGTTTAGAGGCTTCTCATTCTGGCATTTTCGGTTTGAAGTCTTGCTATTATACTTCTCTTAGGAATATTTTTTTCTGACTCCCTTTGAGGTTGGGGTGGACAGTTCTCCTCAGCAAAGCCATTTTTTTCTCCATAGGTTCCAACTAACCTTTTAGCTTTCCTCTTTTAATGAAGTGTGTGTGTGTGTGTACATACGTACATAACACATAGGATTAATTCCCATGGGTATTGCCTCCTTGCTAGCTGTTTCTAATCCAGCAGTCAGGGAAAACTTATTTTTTTCTAGAAAGAAAAGTAAGCTGAAGAGGACCTACTAGTAATAATAATAATATCTCAAATTACTTAAGAAATATATAGTTCACAGAGTGCTTTCCCATTTAACCATTTGGGGATCGTGTTGATGAGTAGATAACGGGGACTTTGAAGTCAATCAAGAAATGGGTTCAAAATCCAACTCTGCTACTTACTAAACATAATGACCTGGGATAAGCTACATAATTTCCTAAGACTTCTTATCCTCATTGTAAAATGGAAGTAATAATACCTGTTTCACGTAGCGATGATGTAAGGATTGGAATAGTTATGTATAAAACCTTTAGTGCCTTGTACTTACCACTCAAAACTTGGTAGCTAATGATAATGGCAGCTAACATTTTTTAGAGAGAAAAATATAAAAACAAGATTTCAGTATAAGAGACAATTTTAAAAGTATTAAGGAGAGTTGCCTAAAAAGGGGAAGAGAAAATGTAGAGGGCAAGGGAGAGACATAATGACACGGGGAATGATGAGAGAAGGGAAGAGATGTAGGCGACATGAGCTGTCTATCCTATTTATGAAAACAAAGTCTGTGTCCCCTTTGAGTGAAACAGGAAAAGAGACAGATGAAACAGTGGACAGAGAAAGACTTGACAGTTTGGTTCTAAGGTGAGTGTTAATCAGATTATATTTCATCTGGCAGATTCTGCTATTTACTTGGACAGTGATGTCAGACTAAATTATTATTTATTATTTCTATCCCTTGACATTTTGATTAGCTCATCAGCAATCAGTCACTATTCACAGCTCTTCAATTGCTTTTATTAAATAGCAAACCCTTCCCCACTAAGTCAGCAAATTATTCAGGTTTGGGAAAGAGTCATGTCTCTTCAGAGAGTGTTTGCCCCAGGCCAGATGAGATGCAGTCATGCTGCTACAAGACTCCGGATGAATCATGGAACCTTAAGACAAACTTTAAGTATTGAATGGTTTCTAGGGATTTTAAGGACATGCCAGTCACCACTGGATTAATTCAGGCTTTGATGAGTTTTGAGAGGGAGCCTTGAGGAATTGGTTAACTTGTATACCATGCTATGCTAGCTAATTGTGTGAATGTCTTCTTAGTCTGGGCTCTGTAAACACAAGATTCATATTATTCTTTGCTTTTGTGTTTATGAATTAGAGCAAAACTCATATCCAGGTACAACTGTAGCATAGGTATCATGAACCCAATGAGCACAGTGGAGTTCTTTCAGGATTTCTGAGGATGGTCCATTCTCTTTGGAAGGAGTCCAAGAATCAGTCTATACAGGCTGACTTTTTTTCTTTACACACTAGATTTAATCTTAAAAAGTAATGTATAGAATAAATAGTTTCAAAATTTGAGTCATGTTTTCCCATCCTAAGGAAATTTATTCTCATAGAAAAAAAATGGTGTGCTCCTTTTCTAATGAAAATCAAACTTATTAAAATACTACCTTTTTTTCCCAATGAGTATTCTGCATTTGTCAATGTACAGATTACAATAATTTTCATTACAAGAAGTTAGCTAAGTGGATCCATATCTTGGACACACAGTGAAAAATAGATATTTCAGTGTTACTGAGATTTCTCCCTCAAGGTGTGGGACTTGAATGTTTAAGCAGACACATTATCCGTGATGTTGTGTCTTGCCTTTATTGACATTGTCTGGTGAGTAGAGCAGTAAAAAGTTGTCTTTTTATTTAGATTTATTGGACTGTGGTCTTCTGTGGTCAAAGTAGGACTTTAGATGGATCAATATAAACTTTAAAAAAATGAATATCCTCAAAACAATGCCAGCCTTAAAATAGAGCTATATCTGTGAGATGTGTTTAAACTATTTTACCCTGCCTCTATTTTTTAACAACTGAGGCACCAATCAAATTTGCCTTTTGAATTTTGAAATTCTTGTCTGTAAAAGCCAAGTAGGCTGCACTTAACACAGGACCTGGAAAGCTTGAGCAATGATACGTTGGTTCACCCAGCAAGGATGTGCAGTGACATTAAATCTTATGGGTTAGTGAGGTTCTAAAAGCCAGAGTATAAGGAAAAAAATTCCATAGACTTAAGTTACCCTAGTAAATCCTTTAAATTACCGATGAAGTACATTATGTGTAGTTTTGTGTGTATAACTGAACAATAATTCTTATGCACAGCATGGTCTGAGAACCACTGGGCTAGAATAAAGGAAGGAACAAAAGGGGTGCTGTCTGGACACCCAAACCCTTCTTTCTCTATGGTAACTCCCCAGTCCATGGAAAAGTGGAGAATTCTGAAGCGTGCCTGCTTGCCTGCAGGGTTTATTACTCCATTCTGCTGTAGGATCAAGCCTCTATAACCTTCAGACATGTTAACAGATTCTCTTGGTTTTGTATGGATTGAACTAGACAATCTACGTGAAAGCACCTTGCCCAGGACCAGGTGATGTGATGGATTTAAATGTAAATGTTGCTTGTCAGGTCCACATATATACATTGTTTTTTGAAGAGTTGTAGAGAAGAATTTGGCCACTTGCTTCCTGTCTTTCTAGGTTGAGATTTCCCACTGTCCAGCAGTGACTTTCTTGTTCTTGCAAATTGGCTGCATCTGTGGGCCAGTTGGGGATAAGAGAGAGTAAAGTTTTCAGTTATAAGGTTAGCCCTACATTTGTCACATTTGATGTGACTTGGTTGAACATCCTATATACCCTTGGGTTCTGTAGGTCTTCTGTTGGTCTTCTAGAGTTCGTATTTGTGTGTGAGAATCACCTGATGAAACTGTGTAACCCAACTACCTAGATTCTCCATGGTGGAGTCATGAATATGTGTTTTAAATTTTTTTATTTTGTAGTTTTTGGGGTGTGTGAGAATATGTATTTTTAGAGAGCTGCCCAGGTGATTCTTATGTAACTAGCATATTGCCTTTGGAACCCAGCAATTAGGAAAACCCTTGGAGGTGGGATATTTTCCACAAGAGGCCATGAACATTTCTGATCCTATTTTAGCTTAAATTATTTAGGAAATGACTACTGTATTCTTCATCTAGATTTAAAAGGACATAACTTCAGTTCTTAGGTGAATCAACCATTTATTAGGTGAATCAGCCATAAGATTGGTCTTTTAATAGATATAAAATTAGTATACTTAGGTTTACATAATTTAAAAATTCAATACCAACCAAGTCATTTATTCACTTGGGGTGCTAAGGCCTTTGATTTCCACTCCCAGGTATCACTGAAATGATCACCTGAGGTTTTGTTTGATTGTTTATTTTTAATAACTTGGGTTTTGAATTGTATTCTTTTTTTCATTTTGGAAGGGGACTTGGTATTTCTCATAATTTAGTTTAAGTTCAGAATTTTACTCAAAATTCAGTTTGATAAGGAAATAACCATTTCATCTCTGATTTACTAGCGTGAGGAGCCCTTTCAACATTAAGTGTCCTGTACCCCAACAAATGTTTCTCTCTTCACTTGTCCTTACTCTCTGATTCATGAAGTATTTTCTTTATATGCTTGTATAAAGCATATATGCTTTGTATATGCTGTACAATATACAAGTATATGTATATTGTATGTTTCTGCTTGGTCCCACCCATTCTAGTTTTTCTGGGATTGTGTCTCATCATTTATGTTCCTTTTCGTTACACCTAGTCTCTCTCTCTCTCCTTTGTCTTTTCCTCAGCTTATAAACAAAATTTGTTTCCCTACACTAAAATAACCAACCTTTTTCTCTACCTTGCTGCTCCTCAGTCTGCCATATCATTTTATCTCTTTGCTTCCCTATTCTGGCCAGTGTTCTTAAAAGATTAACTCTGTTTGTTGCATCTACGTCTTGGCCTTTTGCTGTCTGGCTTCTACTCTTACCACTTTATTGGAACTCCACTTTCAAGGAGTCACCAATAACTTCTCCCCTTTCACATCTAGCAATCTTTTCTAAGCTCTCATCCTCTTTGACCTTTTTGCAGTAAGTGAGGATGTTGATCACACTCTCCTTTTTGACAACTCTTCCGTTGACATATGTATATGACACTTCAGGCTCAGTTGTCCAACCTCTCTGACCGCCTTGTCTCTTATTTCTTTGCTGAATTATCCTCTGTTTTTTGCTATGTAAATGTATTTATTAACATGTTCTTCTGCCTTTGTTGTCCCTCCCACTTTTTGTGCATTCCTTCTTGCTATATATTTCACCTCCAGAAGCTAGGACAAAACTACGGGGTACACCCTGGGGGATTTGGGAACTGAGCTGAACTCGAAGGGAACATATCTGAGATGGCTAGAGGAAGGGAGAATGAGATGTTGACCCAATGTTGTAGTTAGGAAAATGGTACCTAAATATCAAGTCTGGAAGATAAGGATGAAAAATGGGAGAGTAAGCAGTAAGATTGGTAGTTTGGATGATTGGAAATAGTATAGGCAAATAGGTCAAGAACGTGAATGTGTATCTTCTCCAGATCGTTTTGTACCTGACAGTCTAATGCATGTTACCTGAGAGCATGATCTCTTTAAGGAATTGCACTGGGACTTTGGCTTCAACAGTCATTTCTCTGGTGATGAACTTCAAATCTGCATCCTTGCCTTAGATTCTTCTGTGAACCAGAGTTCTATTTCCATCTTCTTCTTAGGTGGTTTCACCTGGATATCCAACTGGTACCCCACATTTAACATATCCCCAAATAAATTTGTCATCTTTCTCCTGAAATGGACTCCTTTTTGGCATTCCTAATATATCACTGTTCTGTGTCATCCTCGATCAAAACTTCAAAGCCATTATTGATTCTTTTTTTAGCCCACAACCAGCAATTTGAGAAGTACTGTCAGTATCTCTCCCATGATGTTTTGTAACTGGCCCCACCTTTACTCTTCCTTTCTTCAACCCCTGATTATGGGCTGACTGCTACTCTACACTCCAGAGATATCCCCCTATTTAGTATCCACTAACCCTGATTCTGGTCATTGCTGCCAGTGTAATGTTTCCAAAACTCAACTGTAATTTTAAAAGACGTTTTAAACTTATCACAGCATTCCTAGCCAGGGAAAATTGCTTCCCCTCTCAGTGTTATTGTAGCAGCTATGCTTTCTACCACTGTGTGTATATGTGTAATTGCTATACATATACACTATATTATATATTACATGTATATTTTGGTACATGAATTATCAATCCCTATAGATTGTAAGCTCCTTGGAGGGCAGGAACTGTGTCTTTACTTTGTATCCCCATATATTCCTTGTATTGACATGCAACAAATATTTATTGAATGGAATTAAACAGCTCGCTGGGGCTGGAAGGAATCTGATACCAGTTAATACGTAGTAGGTGATTTGTGATAGTCATTTTAATTTGACATTAATTTCATTTTTTGTGCATTTGTTTTATTCTGAAAAGCTTTTTTATTAAGCTGTGCTGATGGCATAAATGGAACAGTTAACTGGAAGACCAAACAGGCCAACAGTTTTATTATCAGCAGAAAAATGACTGCTGGGAAGAAAGATGGTGAGTTTAGGTTGTAAATCTAAATCCCTTTTGGGGAGTCAATTAAATGTCCACTTCCAATAGTCCTTTT
Source organism: Balaenoptera musculus (assembly GCF_009873245.2). NCBI lineage: Eukaryota > Metazoa > Chordata > Mammalia > Artiodactyla > Balaenopteridae > Balaenoptera > Balaenoptera musculus. The sequence goes on along the minus strand of NC_045793.1, from coordinate 59,236,869 downwards.
GCTTTTTTAGTCATGTGTGGATTTTTTTTTTTTGATAAGTCAATCTGAAAAAAATCAAATTTTGTTTTCCTAATCTTCTAAAACTTCTGATCCTGTGTTCGTAATCCATTATTTTCCAAGTTTTTTTCCTTTGCTGTAGTTTTCCCTTTTTTTTAACCAAAAATAATTCTTGTTTTTAACCTAATGTTGCCCCTTATCCAGTCACTAGCTTGCCACTTATGAAAATTGTCCCAGTGTGGTTATTATAACAATTTATTTATAACATTGAAAAACATTAAGAAGTACATTTAACGTAAATTGTTTAAAAACAGTATTTACATAACCTTAGAAAAATGGTCATAAAATATTTTGGCTAGTTGTGGGTGATTTTTTGAATGATTTTTGTTGCAAAACCAAATTGGTATGTTTGCTATTAACTAATTAGATGGCGTTTGTTTTCTATTGAAAAGATGGCCTGACCCTTGAATGATTGATTGTCCTTCTGAATTTTTCTTCCCTATCTTTAATGTGTTCATTAGCAATATGTCAGGACCTTTGAAATAATGCATTTCATCAGGGAGAAAAAGACTTACTTAATAACCAAAAGATTAGTTGTTTTAAAAATATCAATTATCAATATGAGCTTTCACTTAATATTTCTGGATTATTTGTCTTTATAATCCCTCTTAACTGTACCCTCACCCCTCCCCCCCACACACACAATTTTGGCTATATGTGGTCATGAACAGAACATTAGCAGAACAGTAGCCTAGTTTCCATAACTTTGGGGTAACCAGAATATCTATTAAAAAAAACAACAATTTTAAAATATTTTGAAAAGAGCAGTAATTTTATGTGATAAAATGGCCTTACTGCCATATAAAACTTTCTAGGTATCTTGTAGGAGTGATTCCTGGCTTACCTCATTTTCTTCTTACATTTCTGAGTTGCGGGTCACTGACTTTTTTCCAGCTAGCATCAAATTATTCCTCAGCTAGAATCTTCTACTCCCAGATCTGTTTCACAGTAGGACCAAGGCTCCCAGCATCTCTTCTTCTCTGCTGTCTTTGAAACAAACCCACAAACACCTTTGCATTTTTAAGGAATTTTCATCTCTAATATCTAAAAGAAAACAGAGTTTTATAACAGTAAACTCTCATGAAAAGTTAACAAATAGTTGTTTTCAAAAGCACTAGACTCACTTGTTCTAGGATCTAAGCCCATCGTCCCACAGTCCTTTCCCCACACCCTCCTTAGATATTCTCAAAGGATTTTCTCTGTTTCCTTCAAGGGAATCACCCCTGACTACCTTATCTGGGCTGCTCCTTAATCAGGCTGAGGGCCTTTGGCTTCTTCGGCACATCCACTATTCCTGTTTTCTTTTTATTTTATTTTATTTATTTATGGCTGCGTTGGGTCTTCGTTGCTGCGCACGGGCTCTCTCTAGTTGCGGCGAGCGGGGGCTACTCTTCATTGCAGTGTGCAGGCTTCTCATTGCGGTGGCTCCTCTTGTTGCTGAGCCCCGGCTCTAGGCACATGGGCTTCAGTAGCTGTGGCACGCAGCCTCAGTAGTTGTGGCTCGCGGTCTCTAGAGCGCAGGCTCAGTAGTTGCGGCGCATGGGCTTAGTTGCTCCGTGGCATGTGGTATCTTCCCGGACCAGGGATCGAACCCGTGTCCCCTGCATTGGCAGGCGGATTCTTAACCACGGCACCACCAGGGAAGCCCCTTCCTGTTTTCTAATCTTACCAGTTATGGCCCCAGATGGCCCTCAGTATTGCCATCTGCAATTTACTTCTGTCATCTCCCAGGGATTTGGGACCTGCCCTGATTCCTGCTGCCTCACACGAGATCACTAAAGACCCTTCCTCTGGACTTCACACTATTTTGCACTAAATTGCAGTCTTTCCCTTTTCTTCAGTTTCTTCTTTTTAACGTTGATCCCTAGAATTTCTGTCCTCTTTAAGCGTGTCCCTCCATTCCTATTTGATTTTACATAAAGTTACTCTCTAACCGGCTATCAAGCTCAGCTGAGTCATTTACTATGGTGCTCTTCTTAGTGAAATGTACTATTCCAAGGCCTTTACCATAGCATTCTCTAGAATCTCCATCTCTTCCTTTTTCAAACTTCATGCTCCCTCTGGACCTCAAACTGATTTTCTCCTTGGAACCTGAGCCATAACTGTAGTTCTCAAAATCGAAATGATCAATACATCTTGAGGTAACCAGTTCAGATTATCGCATTCTCTTATTTCCTCAGTTTCTCTTGAACTCATTCTTTAGCTTCTCCCTTCCTGGTCTCCTCCTCTAATTTAAATCCTATCATTATAGTTCTGCATTATTAAAATATCTTACACAGAGTAATGAGTTTACTTAAGTGGGTTGTAATAATGTAATGGACAGCCACCAAATGTATTACCTCATGTTAGCAAATCAACAAAATACGTTAACTACCCTGGGTTCAAGTCCTGGCTCTTCCTCTTACTAGTCCTGTAAGCTTGAACCTGTCATTCAGCCTCTCTGGGTTCAATTTTGTTAACTATAAAATGAAGGACTGAACTTGGTTCTTTGCATGCAAACTCCGATTGATGTTATCTGTCAGGAGTCCTGGACTGAGTAGAATGCTGAGGCCATATCCAAGCAGGAAGTAATGCAATGATTTGTCTCTTAGTAGAGAAGGTTATTTGGCACGCCCTGACAGGATGACATCTAAAGCCCCTTTCAATTGCAGTGTTCTATGAGACCAAGTTTATTGATTACCAATTAAAAATGGTTTGCAACCACTTTCCAGCCGACATTTAAGAAAAAAAAACAACAAAACAAAACAAACACATGATCATTCTATGGAAAAATCAAGATATTTAACTCTAGTATAGAAAAATGGTTTTAGTAAGTGGCTTTGGTTGGGGGGAGGGGAATCTCACAAAGTAACCTTTCTGCTGCTTGTAGAAAAAGATCCAAGTAGTGGTTTCTTTTCTACCTCATGTAAAGAAAAGTGGTCCTATCTCTTAGAGGAGTGAAGTTTTAAAAGGCAATTTAATGCCTTCCCCATGATGAGCTCTACAGCCCAGGTGTGGACTATCTGTGACTGAAATAAAACAATAGCTGACCACTGCCCAATGAATGGCCTTCAGTACTTTGATGTTGAGTAAACTTAAGGGGTGAAGGGCAGACTGCCAAGAAAAGCTTTTGATTCTAAGCCAAGATTTATAAAGCTGGATTGATAAAACACAAGGTAAATTTTAAAGAGGAAAAAAAAAAACCAAAACCAAAACAGGTTGTGTACCTGGCTGCATATTGATGCCTTTCAAACTATTTTTCTACAGACATTATCTGGTTTAGTAATTAAATTTCAATTAGACTATAGAAATAACACATTGAAAAATAAATTAGGAAGGAAACCATAAATATATCAAGCTCTGAAAACGCTGAAATGAGTTCTCTTGGTGCAGAGATATCAAATGGAATTCATCTCTTATAATCAATTCCCATTAATTGGTAGCAGCTTCTTGGAGTGCTGTGTATACAGGGGCTCTGAGCCTCATAAAGAGCTTTTAGCTATTAAAACTATAAAAGAGAAGGCAAGTCTTATTTTTTTCTGTCTGTACTTACAGTTTCTAATTATCAGAGATGATCATATAGTAAAATAAGTTTTCAGCAATTGTATTTTTTGTGTAACTTTCTTTTTAATAATATTCCAGTTCTTTAGCAGGGACGTGGTGTCTCTTCTGTAAATAGGATTTTGAGGAATTGGGATACCTAGTTGCTTAGGCAAAAGTTTATCTTAAAAGCTGTACTAGATAAGTGGCTATTCAGTATTATCTTTGTATTTTAAACATATTTAAAAGTCTTCTTCATCATTCTTATCCAAATTATTTTTCAAATAATACTTACTATTAAGGCAATACTATGAACAGTTGGAAGATACGCACTGTCTTATTAAACTAATTTGCACTCAGTTAAAGCACCCTTGTCATGTTTCCCAATGAGTAGCTTACGTCTTAAAACTGAACATGAGAGGCAAATTAACAAAATTGAAATGCTTTTGGAAATAGGCTTCAGTTTCTTATTAATAAATTACTTATTTTAGTGTGTTATGTTCTTAGGCTGATTTAGCTATTGCTAAGGGTAATAGATCACTTAATCAATAGATCTCTTTGTTTAAATTATGCAGTATATTTCCCACACATCGAATATGTAAGAAATTATTTTATACAGCACATTAAATCCCCTCCTTTTGATTTGACAGTTTGTTTACGTAACATATGGGTTGAATTAAGACTTTCTGTGGTACACTTATTTATTTCTGAATACATTTAATACATAGAGTTTATGTTGCCACCTCCTCAAGTAATGGCTGTCTCCCAATTATAGTAAGATCATCTTTTCAGAAGTATACTGTGTCAACTAAGAGTCAGGAAATACACCACAAAAGGGTCTCTGGGTAGCCAAAATAGATGCAGCAAACGCAGGCTCCTGTTTTTCACACCTAGCAGAGCCCTGCGTGCGTTAAAACAGTACAAATTTGCTCTTACTTTAATACGCAATCCCACCTCACTTGGTAGCCTGGTTTCTAAACCTGCAGCAGATTAATAGCAGCAAATTAGAAGGGATAGAGGAGCTGTTACAGGAAACATATGGATAGCAATGAGAAGTGACAGCTGACAACATGTCTACAGATGAGAAAACAGAAAATCCATAAAACACACAGCCTTAAAAAGCATTAGCAGACGGTGACCCGCTAGTGTACTGGGATGACAAGGCAACCAAACAGTCCATAAGGGCATGATTGTAGTATAGAGGGGAGTGCAATAATTGATGCGCCAAATGATGATCTTATGCCATAGTGAAGAAGGATCGACCGCCGAGTACTTTAGAAAACTCAGCTCTCTAAAATGTTTCCTTCGTTGGGGTTCCTGCTAAACTGAGATTTTACTGTATTCTCTCAAACCGCAAAAATTAGAAAATGATGATGTAAGTGGACCTTTTAAAGTGATTAATTTGTTGATAAAGCATCTATGAGAGAGAGAGAGAGATCACCTTGATGTGAATACTGACAATCCTTTATGACTTCAGAGGAGAGGAGACTCTAAGACTTAAATCTAGCTGAGACTTGTAGGGTGTCACACTCAGCAGCCAGTTTATCTTTATAGTCATGTCCCTGTTCTTGATGCAGAAAAAGGGCTGGGAGGTGTTCTCCGGACTTTTTTGTAGAGAGTGGACTTTGTATGTGCCTGTGCACATGCATATGCTGTTAAAAAAATCATTGTGATAATTGTGGAGTGTTATGCTCTAGATTCGTTAGCAGTGCACCACCACAACCCTTTCAAAATTTGATGTTTACTAAACACATCCAGATTTGCTTTTGTTTTTAAGTAATTGTAAATAAGCACACAAATGTGCACCCTCATATTTTCATCTGTGTTGCTCCCATAGGGAGAGAATTTCAAATGGACTATTAATAAAGGAAGACAGGATGCTATTTAGCTAGCATGAGGTCCCCCACTTTATTGCTACCGCCATCACCTTCTGTTACTTGGTTCTTGGCTCTCTGCTGTCCCATAAGATACATTGTCGAAAATGGTTTGTAGTTTCTATGCCTTATGACTAAAACATACAGGGAACAGTTTTACAGAAAGATTTTGGTAGCATGTTAACAAGGAATATTGGACCTGCATTTAGGGAGGGTGAAATATAACCCCGACCACTTGCCCACATATCCTTTTGTTCTTCTCAACTCAGATATGTAATTTTTCCTTTAAAAAATTCTGTTATTTATGACTACCTGTCTTCAGTTTTTAATCTTTGCAAATCTAGCTACCCTTGAGGTTTGAAGGTGATGTTTTTGACCCCCTGTGGGTTGGACTTTTGGTTTAATTGTTTTGCCCATTAATGGTGATGGATTTGCACGGATTTAGCCACAGACTAGTTTCCAGTTTCATTTGTATCCGGTGGCATGTGTTTGCAGAGGTAATGGATTTGTAGCCCTAGAGGACTGGAGAGCCATGCAATACACAGAGCAGCCAGACCTTGTGACCTCAGCTTGATTAGCATGGCGCTGTTTGCTTGTATATTTCAGAGAATGTTCAGAGATTTTTTTTTTAGCGATGTGTATTTCAGAGATTCTTCAAGTGTTTCAATTTCGTTTTCAAGACTTTCTTTTAGGGAAAACAATATGCTTCAAGCTTACTGTTTGTGAGTACTACCTAGACATATGTGAGTGCAACATGTGTCCACTGTTAAGTAACAGCCTTTTTTGGTGTTAGTGCAAACCCTATCAGTATTGTTTATATCGCTCATGTTTAAAACAAGAGCCCATGACTCTGAATTCTCTGTGTCACTTGTTGCTTTTGAAAGGAAGCTAGGTGTAAATACTGCCCAAATAGCCTCTGTTGAAGAGCTATTTGTTTTGCAAGTAACAAATGGGAAAGGTAAGGTAAAGGGCACTTCTCTAAAATGTTGTATGGGTCCCCATAATTTAAACTGATGCTACAGAAAGGAAGTATTATTTTCACAAACAAAACATAGTGGCTTAGTCATTTTCCATTTCTAGATGATGACTATGTCATACATCGGTATCATGTTTTTCTCAAAGTGAATGGCATACTCTACTTACAGTGAAGCAGGCTTTACTGCAGAGTTGCCAAGGTAACTGACCAGCAAGTATGCAGTTCAGCAGATTGGAGAAAGGCAGTTGTACACATGAATAAAGAAATGTGCATGTCATCTTAAAACCCAGGAGGGCCATGGTAGATTGTGGTTTGGCTCTGTAGATTGTAGAAATGTTTTGTTTGTTTGTTTTTTTATGAAAGCAGAAAGTGAGATGTTCTACGCTAGTCCTTGAAGTGAGGTAATAAGCAGTGACAAGTACCCTCTTATGGTTCTATTTTAGGCCCTACCATTGGCCATATAGAAAATGGAATCATTTCAATATTATTAATATGAACAACCTTTCTTTTTGATTTATAAGCTAGCTTTTACCACCTTATGGCAGCAGAAGCTACGGGAGACTGTTAGTAGTTTATAATGTAAATGGAGGATGGTAACCCATAAACTGCTACACACGTATGAGAATTAATTTAAGTCACAAAACTGAAAATGAAGTAAGTATTATATATATTTAGTCCACAAACATAAGAACTGTGTTTCCCTCTACAGTGCTTTGTATTAGAATGTATTCATCCATTTATAAAATTATTCACATATGCCAGACACCTTCTAGGTGCCGAGAAAATAACAAAGGTAAATAAAGTTCAGTGCTGGACTTAAAGGTGTTTTTAATCTCTAGAAAGAATAAATTGGATAAGCTCCAAAGAGATTCCTTTGAATTATGCAAAACATTCCTGTGCCTTAGATGTAGGATTGTGATCTAGAATATAAACACCTTTCCGTATAGAATGAAATAACTACTCACCAGGAGTTCACAGTTCTCCATAATTTGACTCATCTTCCCAGTTTTCCTCCCCCCTACCAGGATCTAGCATTACTGGCTTAATTCCCTTTCTTGAAAGGGCCCTGCAGTATCCCACTTTTGTATCTTGCACATTTCACCACTGAAATTGCCCATCTCTGAGTTTCAGAATCTTGCTAGTACTTTAAAAGCCATATTGAATTCTACTTCTTATATAAACCTTTCCCAGGTCTTTCCAGCTTCCATTGCTCTTCACCATCTTTCCAGGTCTTGCCAGAGCAGTTTGTCTCTCTGGGGTCATACCTAGTTAGGGGGGTGTTGGTCTCCCAAACCAGATGGTAAGCTCATGAAAGGCAGGGACTGGGTCTCCTTCATCTTCACATTCTCCACAGCACCTAGCATTCAGCGGATGCCATGGAATCCAGCTGGTGAAAAATCTCTAATTCTCATCCTCGCTATTTTTCTGTGATTCACATATTCTTGTTTTTTTGGAACGGGACCATTTTCACAGGTGAGTAAATTCCTCTTGGGTGGAGAATGGGTACTCTAAATGCCATGGGAATGCTTACCAGTGCTAGTACAAAACAAGTCAGGAAAGAACGAGTCTCCCTATGTACCTAGTTTAAACCTAACTTGCCGCTTCCTTCCCTCCATTACCACAGCCTTTGAAGTTGTGTTTTTAGTAGTAAAGCTATGGATACATGAAGCTACAAGCCAAATATTTTAGTTCAGTTCCCCATTTTTGGCAGCCATCCACAGAACTGTAGGGGCAAGTTTTCACAGATAAAGAAACATTTTTGTGGGAGTTCCTATTTTTATGCTGAAAAATTCACTGTCAGTGATTTTGCCATCCAAGGGCTTTCAGTTAGCTGTGAGCCCGGGAGTGAGCGGCCTTGGGTTCTTAAGGTTAATTACTACATTTACAAATACATCAGTGACTAAGAGAAAGAACTTGCCTGATAGGGTTTATCTGTTTAAAAATTGCAGCCAGTAGCCAAACAGGAAGATAGAAAACCAAAAGAGATTGTAGAGGTGACAAGGGTAATGGCAGTAATGTGTTGGTGGAGATGATGATATCAGAGGAAAAGACGATAAGTTGAAACTAATCAAACCAATTTGGTCATTTAAATGTACTCACATCATGTATCGTAAGTAACCAGTAAATCATGAAATCTGCCCCATTTCACTTAAAGAAATGATTTGCGCTGAATTTTATTATATAATTGTTATTGCTTATTTAGGAGGTAGCATAATAGACTAGATTGTATGTGTGAATTATTAAATGTCGAGATTAGGTAAAGTGGAATAAATCACTTCCAGGAAAGATAGGGGGGGAATAACACTCAAAGAAAGAGTATCCAATGCATTTTTATAAGTATCAATATATATGAAAGTCCCCTTACATATATCAATGGTATCATGTAGTCCGATATGCTCTGTCTGGCAAACAGTTAATACGGTGGAGATTGTTACCATTTAAAAATACCTCTTTATACTTTGCTTTGAAAAAAGGAAAAAGAAAAAATATACTGTAGCAATTATATAGCTGGTCAGTTCTCATGATGTATTTTGTTGGTAATAATCTCCATAAAAATTACAAAAGAGATTTCATGGATGTCTTTATTGTTTAATAATAATTTAAAATATTAAATGTGCCTAATTCTGCCTACATAATATTTGAAAAGTCTATAAACACAGCAAGTTGAGAGTTGTTCCATGTTTTGTCCTAAAACCACTCCCCTTTAAAACAAACTTCTTAACCATCTTGCATGTTGCTTCAGTTTTCTCAGAAATTTCTACATAGTGAAACCCTTCTTTACAGTGTAAGTGAATTTTCAAAAGCAGAGCTCATTATTTGTCTTTCTGTCTCTTATCTTCCCTCTTTGTTTTCAGTGTACACTATTTTCTCCAAGGTGCACTCTGATCGGAATGTCTACCCATCTGCAGGTGTCCTCTTTGTTCATGTTTTGGAAAGAGAGTATTTTAAGGGGGAATTTCCACCTTACCCAAAACCTGGTATGTTCTGGTGGGAAAAAAAGTGGTTAATTTACTAAATTTTTCTTTTTGTTCGATGTGCATAATCTAGATGATACATGATCAGATATTACTGACATTATTTGACATGGTCTGGATATGTGATAAATTGATTGTTATAGAATATTTCCCATATTAAGATTAGAAATTTAATTACCGAAGGAAATAATTCATTTTTGAAATTTAAAGAAAGTGTATTTCTGATTTCCTAGTCTTGAGTTTTGTGCTTCTGACAAATGATCTACCTCTATTCTCAGAGAAATAATTATAGATGTACAATTACAGTTTTCCACATTAAGACTTAGAGTCTTACATAGTACATTGATTTTTGGAAAACTATACGTATGTTGTAGAAGAGAATGAAATATGGTATTAAGAAAGAGTTCTCAAAAAAACTTTTACAATATGAGATAATTTTATATAACTTCATAATCATATAATGGAGATTAATTTTTCTTCAAAGTAGTACCAGTTACGAAGTCCTATTTAATTTACTATTGGTTTAAATTACGTTATGTTGGATTGTCACAAATGCCATCAAATGAACGAAGATACAGAAAAAAATAGCAAGAGAAAATACATTGTTATTATGACTCTTACTTAAGTAACAAATAAAAATGAATTTCTGAAAATTACAGCATTAGAATTAATATAAATATTATTTTTGTGGATTATATGATGAATAGCATACCTGAAAACACTCATAAAATATAGTTAAGCATGTTCTCACCAGCATTCAAGAAACAAGGCAGTCTTTTCATCAATTACTTAAAAAATGTTTTCTCACGAGGGGCATTCTATTTTTGCAAAACTATATAGCTAAACCTTGTGAGCAGCAGATTCAACATTGGAGAAGAAAACGTAGTTAAGAGCATAGTTTCTGGAGTCAGCCAGGATTAAATTCTAGTTTCACCACTTAGTATGGCCATGAAGAATTAACATGGAAAATTACATATTTCATCAATAAAATTAGGGCTAATAAGAGTACTACTTTCATTGGTATGTTTGAAAATCAGATGAAATAGTGCCTGTAGAGGCCAGGCACATGCTAATAAAATGACACCATTATTACTGTTTATTATTAATAAATGTCATGTTATTGCAGTTCTTTTGGATTTGGATTTGGATTTTTTCAACTCATCCTCCATTGTTTTTGTTTTGTTTTGTTTTCTCCATTGTTTTTAAATTACATAATTTTTGTTTTGATGACGCTTTTATAATTTTGAAATATCCCTTAAGATGAGTTTGATAGTGCTCAGAGTTTCATGAAAGGAAGGTTTCTCAGAAGAATGAATACATCAACATGAGTAGGGGATTTTCCTGAAAGATAGTTGTCTCATTGGTAGAACTTTTCCACTGCTATGTGACCTCCTCCCCCCAAAAAAGAAAAGGAAATTTACCCCCAAATTGTATGAATATGCTTTCTTTGTTGAATCAGATTTCTAGACTAACTAAACAACCAAAAGGATTTTTTTCTTACATGAGGCCCTAATCCAAATTCCCAGATGGATTTTTTTTTTGGTGTGTATTTAATTTGCTACAAATGTTAAGAAAAAAAATTTTAGACAGACACATTTTTATTGAAACAATCAAAGCAACATGTGAAAATAACTGTCTTATATCTTACTTCTGTGTTTCTTACCTAGGCGAGATTAGTAATGATCCCATAACATTTAACACAAATTTAATGGGTTACCCAGACCGGCCTGGATGGCTTCGATATATCCAAAGGACACCATATAGTGATGGAGTCCTATATGGGTCTCCAACGGCTGAAAATGTGGGGAAACCAACAGTCATTGAGGTAATTTACTTAGAAAGAGCAAAATTATATTCTTGGTTTTTTGTAATTTGAGTTTCAAATGTTGTAATTAAAATTACATGGCAGTGGTTTTCAGTATTTTATGCATGAAAACACACTAGATAACATTTGGAAATGTACCATTCCTTTCTGTTCATCTACAGAGTTTTTTGTTTCAGCTTTTATGTAAAAAAGCGCCATCTAAATTAGTGAAAAAAATTAAAAGGTATTTAAAAGAAATAAATCACTGTGAATTCTATTTAAGAAAATGAACAAAAACTTAAAACACTTATTTTCTCCAAATTTTAATTTCAGATTTCATGTTCATTCAGTCATTAAGGAGACGTCTTTTGAGCCCCTACCATGTGCTGAACATTATGATAGGTGTCGGTGGTAGAAAGATGAGGAGTAGCTGTGCCCTGCCGTGTCTTACAGTTCAGGGGTTGAAGCACTGGAATGGAAACTCAAACTTAGCCAGCACTGACATAACTGTTATAATAAGAAGGTGCTGTTTGATGCAGAGTTACAAGAGGGTAAATAGAAATTCACTAAGTAGAAGGAAGGCTATTTTAGGCAGAAGATGCAGCACATCAAAATCTTGGAGGCATAACCATAACCACATAGTCTTAGAGAACTGCAAGTGTGGCTAGAGGACAGGATGCCCTCCAGAGGGCAAATGATGGGAACGGAGGTGTTGATGTTGGTAGGAGCAGATCTTTGAGGGCTCTGTAAGCCATGCGGATATGTTTGACCTTCACTTTGGGAGTGATGATGGTGCTATAATTAATCAGATTTTTACCAGTACCTAATATCATACCTGGAAGATATTAGAAATTGAAACAATAACAAAAACAATGATGACATCGAACCTTTAATGGGAATTAATTTTTTTTTAATGAATGGATATAAAAGCTAAAAGTGTTTCACTCTTTACTATACCTAACAAAATCAGAATTATAATGGAAATTAATGGCAGGAGAGGCCTACTATAGTTTTATGCTTATATGCCTCTAGGATCTTAAATTGGAATTTAACTCTTCAATTCCATAAAAGCTTACTGGTAGTGATCAGGGCACCAGCCTAGGAACTGCTAGTGGAATTGCCAGGAGTTTGTATATGTCCTGTGTGGCATGTGTTCTACCACCAAAAATTTGCAGAATTTCTGCAGATTCTCAGGAGATTACATGCTTTGAGTTTTTCTCCAAAGTTTTAGTCAGCCGTGGACTCTGGATATGAGCTTCCAGGCTGGCTGAGAGAAGGTGTTTCTTCATTTGAACTGAGGTTTGTATTAACATGACATTTCAGTGATTTCTATCTATAAATCTGCTTTCTTAAGGCAATGTTGATATAAGATAGAAATATATGTAGATATAAGAAAGAAAGTTATTTGGAGTTATTGTCAGAATAATTTTTAAAATATTCAGTAAAGTTATAAAAGAAATATATAAATGTAAGTCACCACCTTGCTAGATTAAAAAAGAAAAACACAATCACCTTGAAGATTCAGAGAAAGCATTTAATAAAATTCAACACCTATTCTTTTTTTCTTTTTTTAATTTTATTTATTTATTTATTTATTTTTGGCTGTGTTGGGTCTTCGTTTCTGTGCAAGGGCTTTCTCTAGTTGCGGCAAGTGGGGGCCACTCTTCATTATGGTGCACGGGCCTTTCCCTATCGCGGCCTCTCTTGTTGCGGAGCACAGGCTCCAGATGCGCAAGCTCAGTAATTGTGGCCTAGTTGCTCCGCGGCATGTGGGATCTTCCCAGACCAGGGCTTGAACCCGTGTCCTCTGCATTGGCAGGCAGATTCTCAACCACTGCTCCACCAGGGAAGCCCCAACACCTATTCTTGATAAGAAAAAAATAGCTCTTAGCAAACTAGGAATATAAGTGAACTTCCTTAACCTAATAGGTTATTTATCAAAAATAATAGCAAACATCATTTTTTAATGGGAAAACACTAGAGGAATTCCATTTAAATTCAGGAACAAAACAAGAATGACCCCCTGTATCACATCTATTACAGAATATATTAGAAGTCCTATCCAGTGCAGTAAAGAAAGAAAAAGAAATTTATAACTATTCGAAAGGAAGAAATGGAATAGTCAATGATATAAAGAGTCTATAGGCTATTAAAATCTTCAGAAAGCCTAGCAGTAAGCTATGGGATCAATATAAAAGATTTAGTTATATTTATTCATTAAATAACAAGTACTGAGAAAAATACATGATTTTAAAAGATACCATTTTTTTAGTAGCAACAAAATTATAATGTACTTGGAATAAATCTAACAGAAGGTATGCAAGTTCTGTATGGGAAAAATTATAAAACTTTGTTGATACTAAAGAATGCCTATATAAATGAAAAGATAGTTCATTCAGGGATAGGAGGACTGAAAATCATGAAAGCATCACTTTCCCCCTAATTGATCTATAGATTCAATGCAGTTCCAATAAAAAAATCTCAGTAGGTTATTTCATGGAACTTGGCAACTAATTCTAAAATTTATAAAGAAGATAGTAAAGCAAAATCAAGACATGCTTAAAGAAGAATAAAAAGGGGAAAGATTTCTTTCCTTTCCAGATAGCAAGATTTATTGTAAATATGTAGTAATCAATCGTAAGTTTGTATTGATACAGGGATAGACAAATTAACCAATGAATAAAATAGGGAGCCCAGAGACAGATCCATCTACATAAAGAACAATGATATATGTCTAAAGAGGTGGTGCCAGAGATCACAGATTAGGGAAAAGGAGGTCAATTTATTGACTGGTGCTCAGCCATATGGCAAACATAAAATTAGATTCTTACTTCACAGGAAATACAAAACTCATGTCTAGGTAGATTAAGGATTTAGCAAAAATTTAAACTATTATATAAAACTGTAGAGGAGTATCTTTCTGAGTTTTGGGGCGGGAAAGATACCTTAACACCTAAATTTTTTTATTTAAGAGAAAAGATTGATAAATTTTACCATATTAAACTTGTGAACTTCTGTTCATCAAAAGAAAACATTAAAGAAAAGACAACCCACAAGCTGGAAGATGATATTTTAAATATATATAGCTGACTAATGATAAGTATGTAAAATATAAAAAAGGACTTCTACAATTTCAATAAGAAAAAGACATGAACAGACATTTCACCAAAGAGGAGACATCAGTGCCATTTAAGTAAAGAAAATTACTCTCATCAGTAAGGAGGAATATTCAAATTAAAACCACAGTGAGAATTTTATCCTCAGTAAAGGTCATTGCAGTGGATGTGGGTTGGAAAACGGAATATTTCACATAGCTGAGTATCACCGTACCCTATGATCTAATAGTCCCACTTCCAGATATGCACTTAAACAAGTGCAGGGAATTCCCTTACGGTCCAGTGGTTTAAGACTTGGTGCTTTCACTGCTGTGGCCCGGGTTCAATCCCTGGTCGGGGAACTAGGATCCTGCAAGCCACGCAGCATGGCCAAAAAAAAAAAGAAAAAGAAAAAGAAACACTTGCAAATGTCCACCCAAAGGCATGCACAATCATGTTCATTGAGCAATGTTTGTATAGGAAAACACTGGAAACCCACAAACCAATTGAGATCCAGAAGTCCAGCAGCAAGAGAATAGATAAATTGTGGAGTATTCACACAGTGAACATTTATAGCAGCAATGAACTTAAGCTTGCCTGGCAACATGAATGAATGTTTTTAACGTAATGTTGAAAAAAACCAAACAAACCCCAGAAGACTGCATACAGTTTACTATTTTTGTAGGCGCTCAAAAAACAGAAAAATGGACAATATATTTTAAGCATATATGCATGGATAATAAAACTATATTTAAAATGGATGGGATGATAAACACAAAATCCAAAATGGTTACTCTGGTTGGAGAGAGGCAAGAGGCTAGGATAGGAGAGAAACACATGTGTTGAGCCAGGATTCACAGGGGTGCATTATACCTTACTACCAACATACAATGTTATGAATATGTATCAGATAGTATCTAAAAAGATGATGAGGGCTTCCCTGATGGCGCAGTGGTTGAGAATCTGCCTGCCAGTGCAGAGGACACGGGTTCAAGCCCTGGTCCAGGAAGATCCCACATGCCGAGGAGCAACTAAGCCCGTGCACCACAACTACTGAGCCCGAGCTCTAGAGCCCACGTGCCACGCCTACTGAAGCCTGTGCACCTAGAGCCCGTGCTCCACAACAAGAGAAGCCACCACAATGAGAAGCCCGCGCACTGCAACGAAGAGTAGCGCTCCCTCGCCACAACTAGAGAAAGCCCAAGTGCAGCAACAAAGACCCAATGCAGCCAATTAATTAATTAAAATTTAAAAAAAGATTATGAAAACTTAGCATCTCTTTCATCTAACACAAGTATTGATTTATCTGTAAATAACTCATTTCTACATCCATATATAGTAACATAACATTTTCAGTGTTTAAAAATATTCTATTAATAATATAGTCAAAAGATTTTGCATATCTTAAACTAATATTTAATCATATATATCCACTAATTAATTTATTCAGTAGCTACTTATTAAGCATCTAAAATAGATCAGCCACTATTTTAGAAATAAGGGATCAGAAAGTGCACAAACATGCATACCTCTTTGCTATGAAGGGCTTCACATCATCATGATAAGTAGAATTCTATTGAGGATATTACAGTATTTAAATATCTCATTAGAAGTCATAGAAGAATTGCATTCTGTTATAGCTGTTAAAATTAAGCATTAAATATAAATTCAGATAATAAAATTCTTCTTCCTGATTCATGAAAGGTTCTTCACTCTCTTGTGTAGCCTCTGATTTAAAAACACTTACTAGAATTTATGAAATTTACAATAATGAAATTTATGATAATTATGGGAAGGCTAGCCAGAAAAATATTGCCATTAATTTGAAAATGTTTAACCTTTTTTTCTGAGCATTAGCTTTGAGATATTATAACAAATAGTATCTAGTATTTTTTTTCCACTGAGAATATTACTAAATTTTTTGCAGGGTAAACTTTTAAAATCATGCGGATTCCCAAATGTTTTTGCATTTCTTCATTTGCTTGTGAACAATAATGCCTCGTTAATTTTAATGACTAGTCTTAATTTTAGTGTTCATTGTGAACCTAATTGACCACATGTCCCAACAGAGAGCAGCAAAGAAGTCATTAAATCCAAAAGAAATTTGACAAATTGTGGAGAGATAAGTGCTTTTATCTTTGTGGAATAATACACGTTTCAGAATATGTACTTTGAAATATTGTTAAAGGTTTGGAATTTTTTATTCCAAAATTCTGATTTTCACTGTTCTCTCAAATAATATTTCTGATGAGTGTAATGTATTTTATTTAAAGCTCATATGTGATGCTATTAAAATCTTTGATACTTGTTTTTAAATATGCAAGATATTTCTTTTCAGTTTGCGTCAGTTTTGTCTTTTTTGTCTCAGTGTCAACTACAGCTGCAGTTACTGCCAGAAGGCTAGTGCTGGGATGCTAAGACTTTTACACAATCATTTGGGGTTTTTTTGAGGTACTGCAGGCCTGTCTGAGTGATTTAATATCTGTTATAAAGTTAATTATTCCTTGATTTTTGAAGCCATATCCTGTTGTTGGCCTTTGCTTTGTTTGTTGTTTGCAGTGGCTGTTTCTGAATTGACTTTGATGTAAGTTCATTGGCTCTGCAAACATTTACTAATATTTGACTCTGCGAAGGGATTGATTTGTGTTTTTGAGCATTTGCCATCAGCTTCTCAGACTGTGATCCTCACTGCTATACTCCCATTGTGAGATATGATTTCCAAAGGGTTCGTGACATTTCTTGACTGGTTGGTGTGCAGTTTAGTACTGAATGCAAACAACACAGAGACGTGCTTGTTTTAAAGTGTACTTTCTGGTATGATCCTTAAGCTCCATTTAAAAGTACACAAATATATGGTTTTGGCTTTTTTGAAATTTTAGAACAGCTCTGGTAATTCGTAATGGTTAATCCATTTACTAATGATGCATCTGTGTTGCTACTGGCACTTAACAGTCTTCTATAAAAGGGTTTTTCTGATTTTAACTTGTTGTTTTAGCATGTTAAATAGACCTAATTATCTATTTTCCCACAATATTGCTAAAAGCTCTGAGTTCTTGTCCAGAGAAGGAATATTTTGTAAGTATATAAACAAATAATGAAAATGGAAAGAACGACAATTTGTTTTCATTTTGTCCTTAATGAATTTCGTTTTCCAAATAACATTTTACTTCTTTTTTTTTTTGTAACAAGATGAGTTTAATAGTTATTTCATATCAAAAAATAGAATTTTACTTCTTTAATATGACTTTCTTTTTCTAATAGATAACTGCCTACAATAGGCGTACCTTTGAGACTGCAAGGCATAATTTGATAATTAATATAATGTCAGCAGAAGGTAGGTATGGAAAAATATGTTGCTGATTGTTTCCTTATTTGCAAGAAGTATTTCATTATATTTTATATGTATGTAAAACATAGTTAAGGATTTTAAAGCACCACATACCTACTATAACTAATGAAATAGTAAAATGTAGAAAACTAAGCAATATTTAACTCATTATAAAATATCATGACGTGTTTTGGTGCTGAAAACCTGAGGATAGGGAGCCAAATATAGAGGCCACTTATTTTCTCCAGGCCTTGGTTAAATCATCTGTAAAGTGAGACTAAGAATACTATTTCTCTCATAAGTCTGAGGTAAGGATGCCATCATTTAAATCTCAAAATGTGCTTGACATAGGGCTGATCATAGAATGCATGATTGGTATTATTTTACTTTAAAACCTATCATCGGTGGTAGTGTAGTTGTATATGATGATAAAGAGTTGTTGATGGACAGAAATAAACCATAATTTGTGTCACAGTCTCCTTTCTAAATAGCTAATCATGCATCTGTAATTGCTGGAGTCCAACAACAATTTATCATTACACATGCTTGAATTGTAAGTGATGCCTAAGGGTTTAGAAGGTTAGGGACACAGGAGAGATTCCAAGAATTACACTCTCAAATATTCTGATCCTGTTTTGGCATTCAATGGGAAAAATACATACCACTAAACACTTTGTGGTTAAAGTTTATAAATCATGGGATACTATACCAGATATCATTTATGAGGGTGACAGGAGAAGAACTGATATAGCATTTTTCCCCCCAAAACAGTAAAACAGTTGTGCATCCTGGATAGGAAAATTCTTACTTCTATTTACTGGTACGATTGGAAACAAATAAGCAAACACAACACATTTTATCAGAGCCTACTAATTTGGAATTCGTAATAATTCAGTAAAGGCTGAGTTAAAAATTACCTTTACACTATATGAAAGAAAGCAATTTCGATAGAATTGATAATGCAGTACATAATTGGGGAGAAGATTGCTGGAAGGTTTTGAAACCCTTAACATGAGTTTTTTTCCCAGGCATTTTAGCTGTAATAATTGCAGACAACAAATGTGCTAGTTGAAAATTTAAAATGGCCTTCATATATGAAAAGAAAGTCCAAGTACCAGTTCCTTTGGCCTGGACAGAAGACTCTCTACCCACTTTTCCACTTCCCAAGGGCTTTTGGAAGGTATTCATGTTTGGATCAAGGAGATTTTTATTCTTGACTCCAGTTGTAATTGGGTACTTGCATCCAGTCCAAGCTGTCCTTGTAGAATTTGGAATACCTTTAATGAGCAGAATGGTTGCGAAGTTCTCTTTCTCCTTGGGAATCCATCAGTTTAGTTATATACTTCCATTGCAGTGGGCTCGGACCACTAACCTCACTATTATGCTCTCAGAGGGACTCAAAACCCTTTGTCAGGTATGGGAGCCCCTACAAACTGAAAGATAGCCTGGTCTACAGTTTTGAACCTCTTCCTTCTCAAGTCTGGTCTCAGTCCTGTCAATACAGAGTACACAGGCATCTGTCAGTACAGAGTACATGGGTCCACACACGTGTACTCAATAGGTAGTACACATGTGGGGACCCATGTTCAAGCAGATACTAATGTAAGACTGTTAGATGACTGAAGGATTGAAAGTTGGCATTAGGGACTATTCATTTAAATCAGGGTTGAGGGAGCACGAGTACGTGGGTTTTGAAAGCCTCCTTTTACATCAGGGTCAGTGGCCCAAACTCTGAAAATCAGTGCACCAAATGGCAGGCATGTTTCCTTGCTTGTGTCGATGGAATGCATGTGGACACTAGGACGTACATCTTTGAGCATGGCCTGTACACATGCCATTTCTCCCAGATAAGGTTAGGAAAGAAGTAACAAGGGTTGAATATCCGGAGAACCGTGCTCAGTGCAACTCCCTGCCCAGCAGTCTCCCTCTCTGGGAGACCTAATGGGAAATCTGTCATGTAGAATCGTACAGCATGGAGCTCAAGGAGAGTACATAGAGTGATTCTCTAAATTGGGTTTAGTGCCTCAGAGGCCTGCCACCAATCTGTTGGCCTACTGTTCCCTTGGCCTCTGTGATATCCAAATATAGCAGGCACGGGATTTCCCCAAAGTTAGAAAGCTACTGTGACTCATCTCTGGGAGGCCTGGCAGCAGCACTTGGCCCGGTAGACGGCAGGCAGCTGCACAGCCCGGAGCCTCGGAGGGCGTGGCAGCCGCAAGTCTCAGAAAGGAGCCACGGAGGGTCACATGGATTAGGGAAAGCCAAGTCACAGTTCTCCAAGGAGTGGCACTGATAATAAGGAAAAAGTTTTGCACGCTTTTTTTAGAAAAATTTCACTGAATGAAATTAATAGATGATAGACTTCTAGCATACCCAAAAACTATACTTGGTATTATTTATAAATATTATTTATTGCCAAGAAACTGTTCTTCATGACATTTTTCTGCATGACTGTTTCTCAGTGTGGGGAAAAAATGTAGCATGATTAAGCTCCTGTTTATCTGTATAAAACAGGAAATGTATCAGTATAAAACAGGAAACTTATCTACATAAAAGAGAATAAACATAGCATATTTTAGAAGATTGCAGATGGGCTATACATCAAACAAATCTAACAAAATCATAAGCAGAATAAATTACAGGGTAGGGGATGAGTAAAGAGCCTTCTGTGATTAGGGCTTTGAAAAACTTAGTCGTTAGGGAGAGACACCACACTCCAGAAAACTCGCCTGAAAACTCGAAAGCCAGAATATCTCCTTGACTTCATCTCTGGCATCAAATGTCCTTTAATATTAAAGAGGTTGAGAGCTTGATAATAAATGAAGTCATCAAGGTTTCAGTTATTTATCGTATAATTTTAGTTTTTTGTTTATTAAATAAGAATGGAATAGTATATGAGATAATAATAGTATAAGAAATAAGAACATATAGTACATGAGTTTTAATGAAATAAGTCAGAGGATATACATAATATAATTATTGTTGGGGACTTTAAATCTGTGTATAGTCCAGACATATTTTTTTTCCTTTTAAGTAAAGGGCAGAATCCAAGTAATTGTGCATATTATTGTAAGAATTGCTAAAGTTTACCATTTTCTCAGTTCTTACTCTATATTGGGAGCTCCACTGAACACTTTATATATACAGTCTCTTTTAGCTTAGATAAAAATCATATGAGGTAAATTCAAATGATCGAAAGATCAGCTTCCCTTTCTGAAAGTATGGAGAAAAATACAAGTCCCTGCTTACCTTCTGGTTGTGAGTGTTAAATACGGTAATTCACCTCTTTCCCTTAGGTTGGCCTGCCTCATAGTAAGTATTCAAAAAAAGTAGCCTTTATTCTTACAGAAGTATTACTAACAAAAAGAAAGCTATCCTCTGTCTTAACAGAACAACCAGAATACAGGAAATGATAGTTTGTAATTGAAGAGTAACATTTGAGAAGCTGAAATAAATTATATTTATTTAAAGTTTCTTATATTGAGAGTCTGAATGGGACATTGGGTTGGTATAAAATATTCATTTTGGCATCTTTAGAGGGAAATTACTGATGAGACATTGGGGAGGGAAAAAGCTAACTAAATCTCTAACAATGTGAGATATGGAATTTCATGAGAAATTTAAAATATTATTTCTCTAGAATATTTAATTATGGAGTGATCCAAAGAATGAAATAGCTATGATTTCAGAGTTCTCATTGAAAATACAATCAATATTTATTTTAGTAAAATGTGACATTTCAGCATGCTCCAAAAAGATCAGTAATACTGCAAATTAAAAATATGGTTTTCCATATCATGTATAAGCAACCCACAAGCAAGTATAGATATTTTGCCATGTCTTCTCTATTTAGAAAGGATGGTGCTGTGTTCTTCAGCTTCCTCCTTTGTTCAAATGGGAAATAGCACTACCTAGGATTGTAATGATTAAATTAAACAATGTATTTGAAGATCTGTCAGCTTGAAAACACTACAAGTACAAAATACTTTTCTAAGTTCTGGAAATGCTCCTTCTACCTGGGTACATTGACAGGACAAGGAGGCTGGCAGGTCACTGGCAAGTTAGCGACAGATTTGAGATTTGACATTTTTTTCTTTTCCTTTTTATTTTTTTTTCTCTAATTGTGAATTGCCCTGCTGTCCCTTAGATTTGATTGCATTGTAGATAAAATTCTGGGTCTAATGTACGTCGTGTTTTTAGATATATCTTCTGTTATATAGAAAGCCTTTAAAGTCAGTAATAATATTGTTCCCCAAAGCCAGGATTGTGACAGAAATCAACAAATCTCAAATTGTTCTTTTGTTTCCCTTTCAAAAGACTACTTCATTAAAGATATGCATACCCTTTTTCACCAAAATTAGACTTCCCGTTACCATATCAAGCAGAATTCTTCATTAAAAATATGAACGTAGAAGAAATGTTGGCCAGCGAGGTTCTCGGAGACTTTCTTGGGGCCGTGAAAAATGTGTGGCAGCCAGAGCGTCTGAACGCCATAAACATCACATCAGCTCTAGACAGGGGCGGCAGGGTTCCGCTTCCCATCAATGACATGAAGGAGGGGTAAGCAGACTTGCCTTAAGTATGGATTTTTAAATATGGTGATCTTATCAAACTTATTATAGATGGAAGGTGGCCTATTGCATTTTTCTTTTTAATAAGAAATAGTTATTGTAAAGATATGAAAAAACTAGCAATTTTCTGTATTGACAAAGAGATTGCATTAATGGTTCTTTACATCTGATGTTCCAGGTCCTGTGAAATCTAATTGTAGATCAGGATCCACATCATAAATTACAGCACTAAGTCTTTTGTACCTTCCATAGAGAAGCTGTTTATTTAGGGTCCTGAATTTCAAAGGAAATTGATGCCCCAGTTATCAGCTGCAGAAGGACGCACAGACTGCTGTAACTTTATTCTAGGAAACTATTTCTTCGCCTTTAACATTCTTTCCACCATGTGGCGGTGATTGATGGCTGGGGTGGATTTGAAACCCATTCCTAAAGCCTGGCCTTGTCACTCACAAGCTGGGTGACACTGGGCAAACTGCTGCACTCCTCTGGGCTTCAACTTCCTCATCTGCTCCAATGGGGACTATACTCTCTCCCTCATGGTTGTAATGATTAAACGAGACAATGCATTTGAAAGGGACTTGTCTATTCTCAAGCATTCCAGATACAGAGTATGACTTACGTTCTTCTTTTTTTTTTTTTTTAATTATTTATTTATGGCTGTGTTGGGTCTTCGTTTCTGTGCGAGGGCTTTCTCTAGTTGTGGCAAGCGGGGGCCACTCCTCATCGCGGTGCACGGGCCTCTCACTATCGCGGCCTCTTTTCTTGTGGAGCACAGGCTCCAGACGCGCAGGCTCAGTAATTGTGGCTCACGGGCCTAGCTGCTCCGCGGCATGTGGGATCTTCCCAGACCAGGGCTCGAACCCGTGTCCCCTGCATTGACAGTCAGATTCTTAACCACTGCGCCACCAGGGAAGCCCTGACTTACATTCTTGTAGAGGTTATGAAACACTCCTTATGCCTGGGTACATTGACAGATCGAATGTCAATGTCAAATGAAATTTTGCTGTTTAATTTCTGTTCTGTAAGTTGAGGCAGATCTGCCTTTTTTAAAAACCAATCCTATAGAAGTGCGAGATATGGAATAAATCACATTTTATGTAGCATGTCCTTTTCCAGCTCTTCCTTTATCCATATTCTTGGTAACATTTATAGAGATGATATCTGGAATTAACTGGAATATCTGGGTTAATAAGAATCAAATTTAAGGGGAACTTTAAAGGAGAACTTTGTTGGAGATAAGGGAAAAGATCACAAATGGACATAGATGAGGTATGAACGAGTAGTCCAAAGGGGGATAAAGGATAAGCAGTGAGCTGCAAAGTCCAAGTTACAAATTTCAGAATTAAATTGTACCTTGTACGGTACAATGATGGATTTTGAAGTCAGTCAAGCACACATAGAAGTGCTTGGAGGAAAATAGTTGCTTTATCGCTTGCCTATCTGCTGGTTGGCTTTCTCTATGAAAACATAATTCTGGAGCTTAAAATTTTACTTGAGAGGTACGACATGGATCTCTTTCCCAATGAGTAATTAAAGGAGGGCCATAGAAGGAGATGAACAGGGGTATCTCCCCTGAAGACATTCTCCAAATGTGGAATCTTTTCAACAGTTTTTTAAGGTAATGTGTTCCACAGTGATTGTTAAATCAATGACCAAAAGATGCTGGAGGAAACAACATGAAAACCAGGTATTGGTAGAGTTTCCCATAGTTGTGCTTTCTTCTGGGCTCACCGCTTCTCTAACCAGTAGTGTAGACCCCACCTGTAGAGGCACTTTAAGAAACAACTAGACTAAATTGAACTAACAACTCTCTAAACCAAACTCTGACCTAAAACAGTGCTGCACAACTATGTGTAGCCTGAGAATTGCCAGTAGAGCTTTATGAAAAATATACCTAGGTTCCTGGCCTCTGATTCCCCCTAGAGATTCTGGATCTTTGAGTCTAGGGCTGGGCCTGAGCATGTGACTCTAAATTAAGAACAGAATTTTTTGTCCTACAAGTACTTGTTGGAGAATTCAGTCATTAGCTGATTGACCCCCAACACCTGCTAGCAGGAGGCATGTGCTGTCAGTCCCATGGCATTTATTTGGACCCTGTTGTCTCAGATCCTTTCCCAACTTGAAATGCTTTCCATGAGTTTTAATTTAATGTTAAGCCGCAACCTTTACAGAGTATTCATATGATAAGTCTTTTAAAATAGAATTTCTATAAATTGTACCCAGTGCCAACTCTGTTACTCCAGTGTCCCTATATGTGCACCAATGAAATAAGATCCTACTTGAGTACGATTGCAGGAGAAAAATTTGTCCCTGGGAATGATTTTGCATATTTTCTTTGGTTGTTACATAATGTCAAGGTAACAAAAATAGGGGTTTTTTTTAACCCTGTTGCCTTAAATTTAGAAATAAATCCAGTGCTTAACTCATCTCTTGTGCCTTCCTTTCTTTTTAATGGTGTATTTCATGGTTCTTAATTCACTTAACAAAACTTTTTGCCTCTGTACTTTCTTTTGAAAATAACATGGACTATAAATCTCTTTAAAAATGAAATATTGAAAAGATTGAGGGTGGGATCAGAGATGCAGAGGAATTGCATCCCTTTATTTTCTAAAATTTTGTTTAAAAATATATTTATACACTTCAGAAGTATTAATTAAACACCTAATAACCGTGTTCTGCTTAATATTTTGCATCAGTCTCAGTCTCTGATTAAAAAAAAAAAAACTCCTTGAAAGTATTTCCTGTTACGCACGGCAGCCACAATTTACTAACTGCAAACTTTGCCATGTTACCCAAACCGACAGCAGAAGGCAAAGAGGAGCTCTCAGTAGTAGACCCTCAGAGTAAACCAACAGCCCTTCCACGGCCCAAAGTGCCATTAAATGTCAGTCATCAAGCACCCCCTCTACAGCCTCCCAGCTCCTCATCCTTCTTTTTTTTTTTTAAAAAAAAAAGCAAGATTTTTTTTAATACTTTTTTTTTTTAATTAATTTATTTATCTTTGGCTGTGTTGGGTATTCGTTTCTGTGTGAGGACTTTCTCCAGTTGCGGCGAGCGGGGGCCACTCTTCATCGCGGTGCGCGGGCCTCTTACTGTTGCGGCCTCTCCCGTTGCGGAGCACGGGCTCCAGACGCGCAGGCTCAGTAGTTGTGGCGCACGGGCTTCGTTGCTCCGTGGCATGTGGGATCTTCCCGGACCAGGGCTCGAACCCGTGTCCGTGCATCGGCAGGCAGACTCTCAACCACTGCGCCACCAGGGAAGCCCCTCCTCATCTTTCTTGATGTGCATTTTTTTCATCTCTGCCGACCTCACTGATAGCCTTTAAACTTCTTCTAAATCTAACAGAAAACAATTATAAAGATTTCCTTCAAAGTGAGTAAGCTCCTGCAAAGGAACCCTAAACCTCCTGAAAAGATTCCCTTTCGCTTTCCAGACCCATAACCTCAGGGCGACTGTGCTCTCTCTGGGTGTGGTCTTAGGGCTGTTTTGCTCTTGACACTGAGCCAGAGGCTAAGGACTCATGGATGCATTTAGCCTGGGATAAAGCTGGTGGAAAGAGGGGCAGGTTCATGTTTCATTCTGGGCATGGCGTAGCTGCCAGCTCAGGGTGAGTGATGCGGTGTAAATGGTAGTTATGAAGGGAATGATGGGGTGTGAGGATTAAAGAATATACTCACTTTTCATAAGAGATTGTCAAACCTACCACCGGTTCCTCTGGTTACCAAAGCCTGTGGATCTATCCTCAGTCAACAACAGAGGATCCTAGTTTATTCCCTAGACAATCTCACAAAGTACTCCCTCTAATGAATTGTCTGCTTTTTGCCCTGTAAAGGGCTCAGGGAGAAGTTACACTTGAAGAAGAGAATGTAAGTCAAAGGCTGCCAAAGACTGCTCTGATGCAAGGTCATGGTCCTAGGCCAGTCCGTAGTGCTCTGCTGAATCTGTCCCCATGTTTGGTGATTTACAAGATAGTCTTTAATTCTTAAATAACGTGCCTCCTATATTTTTGATGCAGCTATTCTTTCTTTTAGGGAATGATGGTGATATGAGATTGGAATTTTTGGAAAAAAGCCTTAATAAAGTAAAAATTGGAAGCCAATATTAGTCAATTTTTATAAGTATAAAAATAAATAAATTTTAAAAATCAATGCAACTCTACGTCTAAACTATATGTCTATAACTATATTTCTTTAATATCTATTCTTCTAAGTTCTAGGCATAGATTCATTTTTTTCTTTCATAGTTTAACATTTATTAAGTATTTTTTATGGGGGAATAATGTATTAGTCTCTAGGGTAGAGTGATTTTAAAGAATGCAGTCTATGCTCACATCTATTAGGGACCAGGCAAGTAATCAGATGGTTAGAAAGCAGTGTTACACCTATCACAGTTGAGGTATTCACGGAGATGGCTCCTCTCCCACTTCTGGTCCATGTCAAAGCGTTCATAGAGGAGATGAAGCCTGATCTGAGTTTAAAATACGAGTACAAATTAACCAGCTCAAAAAATGAGAGAGCGAGAGTATAGGCAGAGGGACAGCTTGGGCAAAATCCATTAGGTAGGAGGAAGCCTGGTCAATCTGGAAACCTACTTCGTGTGGAAATGGGGGACAGGGATCCAGAAATGATAATGACCAAAGAGGCAAAGACCAGACCATGTAAGGCCTTGTACACCTGGAAGAATTGTTTGGATTTTTATCTTGAAGCACTAGGGACCTTTGAAGAAAATGGTTTATATTAAAATTTTCATTTTAGCAAGTAGGCCTGCTAAGCCCTACCACATGGCTGAAAGAATAGACCAAACCTAAATGCCTCCTTTCTGCAAGCAGGAAAATCCTCCCACAAAAAACTCCAGAAAGGTCTGAGCCTTGTGTGCCAGTTCCCTCTTCTGTTAAGATAATTCATCCCTTCTCCAGTAAAGATGAGTAGCAAGCAGTAGAACTAGAGTCCAGAAGTGACCTTATTCTTTGTTTTATTTCTTATTCTGAATTAGATTCTTTAGTTTTATTTCTTGTTTATTTTTCATCTTATTTTTTGATGGACTGATATGCACAGAACAAAGAAACAGGGTGGAACAGAGAGGCAGGAATCATGAGGCATTTTCTTTTAAGAGCTCAAGAGTTCCCAGGCAGCATGTAGCATATGTGGACACTTTCTTCTCTAAACTGTCCCTTGTCTCCTATATACATAAAATAAGGAATAAAATACATTCATGACTTGGACAATTAGGTAAAAAAAATGCAATCATTGGATCTGTTTATCTGGCTGTTGCTGGAAAAAAACAGAGTTCTAACTTAAATTTTTTTTTTTTTATAAATTTATTTTATTTTATTTATTTTTATTTTTGGCTGTGTTGGGTCTTCGTTGCTGTGTGCGGGCTTTCTCTAGTTGCGGCGAGCGGGGGGCTACTCTTTGTTGCGGTGCGCGGGCTTCTCATTGTGATGGCTTCTCTTGTTGGGAGCACGGGCTCTACACACGCGGGCTTCAGTAGTTGTGGCACACGGGCTCAGCAGTTGTGGCTCGCGGGCTCTAGAGCACAGGCTCAGTAGTTGTGGCGCACGGGCTTAGTTGCTCCGTAGCATGTGGGATCTTCCCGGACCAGGGCTCAAACCCGTGTCTCCTGCATTGGCAGGCGGTTGCTTAACCACTGCGCCACCAGGGAAGCCCCTGACTTAAATTTTTTACCTGTAACGCAGTTCTCCACCTTGTATGTGTAAAGGACTCAGTAAATGCGTTTTACCTCAAGAGAAATTGAGTTGTTCAAATTGGAAGAAAAGATCCTTCGTAAGGAACAAATTTTATTCAGAGTACCCAATGCCTAAGATTGTGAGTCACCATGTTTTGTTAACATTGCTTGAGAGCCTTGAACTTGATAATATGCTCCCATCCCATCTGTTTACATATATTTGAAAGTTTGAAAACATGTGGCTATGGTCATAAAGGTAAAGATCATCCTCCTTTCACTTCATAAAAATTTTAAATTTCTGCCTATCAAAAAGCTAGCCTATCAAAAAAGCTGCAAATCAAAAAAAGCTGCATGTCAAAGATCTGGGAAAACAGCAGATTATGAAAAGTGTATTTTAGCATGTATAGCATAGAATTATAATTGTTATACATGGCCTCGTACAAAATTATTTTTTTAAAAAGCCAACATGTTGAAACTTACTGGCTGTATAAAAGAAACAATAAATACACTTTTTTTGACTTACAAGGCAAATCCAATATCTACTTCTCTTGAGTAGTGTGTTTGCATTTTATTTATTAACTTATTTATTTTTCCAGTTTTATTGTGATATAATTGACGATATAACATTGGATAAGTTTACGGTGTACAGCATCAAGATTTGATATAAGTATATACTGCAAAATGATCACCACAATAATTTTAGTTAACATCCATCACCCCACATAGATACAATTTTTTTTTCTTGTGATGAGAACTTTTAAGAACTACTCTCTTAGCAACTTTCAAACATACAGTTGCTTCTGTTTTTAAACTGGTATCATTCATTCTGCAGATAGGCTCCCTGAGAATGGTGAGAGAGACTGGGTTCAAGGAGAACAATCAAGGGGCTGTTGCTTCACTCGCTGTGGAAAGTGACAGTGACTAGAGCTGGGGTGGTAGCAGTGGGATGGAACAAAGTGGACAGGTGTGTATGAGAGTTCTTTCAGGGTAAATGTCAGAGACTGATGATAGATTGAATATGTAGGGAAAAGGACAGGAGTCAAAGATGATGGTGCTTGAGCATCTGGCCATGCCAATCACCAAGAGAGAAGATGATGGAAGGAGCAACAGGTGGAGGTGGGGTGGGGTGATGATGAGCTCAGTTCGGAACATATTAAGTTTGTGAAGCTTCTGGATCATCCAAGTAGAGAAGAAAGTAGTTTGGCAGTATGTGTCAACTGTCATAAAAATGTTTCCACTTCTAGGCATCTCTTTTAAGATAGTAACATTAAAGAATATGCACAGAGATAGTCTTTACAATATTATTTATAACATCAAAAAATGAGAAGCAACTTACGTGTCCAACTCTGAAATAATTACTGAATAAATCATGTGCACTTAAAAATTATACTTCTATAAAAATATAATTACAAAGACTGTACAATATGGTAAATGCTTATGACGCATTAAGTGAAAAAGCAGGATACAAAATTATATTTTAGAGGTTGATTGCAATTAGGCTAAAATATATGCACTTGAAAAGTATTCTGCAAGGTACATTGGAAAATGAAAATCGTGATCTTGGTAATAGAAATTAATTGTTTTTATATCCCATGTTTTATGTAATGTTTTTATATTGCTTTTATAATTTGAGGGAAAAAATAAAACATTTCAAAGCACCCAAAATGTATGCTTATGCCTATTTATGTTACCTTGAAGTGAATTAATTTAAAATCTTACTAATTATAAATGCAAATCAATGTTATGTAAAAGCAAGAGAACTTCTAACAGTTTTTAAAATATTTATTTTATTTCTGTATTTACAAATATATTTCACAGTTATCAAGGAAAAATATGGTCTTTGCTAAGCAGTTAATAAGGGGATAGAAATTGGCTTTATATGAAGCTTAAGAGTTAACAAATTGTTGTAAATGGAATATATTTCTTTTTTTAAAATTTTTATTGTAGTGTAGTTGATTTACAATGTTGTGTTAGTTTCTGCTGCACAGCAAAGTGAATCAGTTATACATATACATATATCCACTCTTTTTTAGATTCGTTTCCCACATAGGTCATTACAGAGTATTGAGAAGAGTTCCCTGTGCTATACAGTTGGCCCTTATTAGTTATCTACTTTTTATATACTAGTGTATATATGTCAATCCCAATCTCCCAGTTTATCCCTTCCCCCCACCCCATCCCCTTTCCCCCTTGGTAACCATAGCTTGTTTTCTACATCTGTGACTCTTTTTCCGTTTTGTAAATAAATTCATTTGTACCATTTTTTTAGATTCCACATATAAATGATATCATATGATATTTGTCTTTATCTGTATGACTTACTTCACTCAGTATGACAATCTCTAGGTCCATCCATGTTGCTGCAAATGGCATTATTTTGTTCTTTTTTATGGCTGAGTAATATTCCTGTAAATGGAATGTGTTTCTATTCACTAATCATCAAAATTCTTTACCAGTGGTTTCTTATATCTCCTTTTTCTGAACTTACAAATGTTTAACTTGATTTTAAATTTCAATCCATTATATACTATTTGTCTCCCAAAGACACCATAATTTTTAAAAAATCTTTCAAATTAAGTCCAAATATAAAATTGACATAAAGAGCAACCAAATGAATCTGTGTAATGGTACTCTGGGACACAGTTGTCAATTAAGGGTGTGACTTCATACTTACATACCTTTGAATTTTTGTGCCATACTTTTATTTCATTTCATATTTTTTAAAAAAACAGCTTTATTGAGATATACTTTACATACCATACAATTCACCTATTTAAAGTATATATAACTCAATGGATTTAGTTTATTGACAAAGTTGTACAGTCATTACCACAGTCAATTTTAGAGCATTTTTATCCTCCCAACACTCCCCTCTCACACCCATTAACAGTCACCACCACCACAATCCCCAGCCCTAGGCAACCACAATTTATTTACTTGCTATCTATAAATTTGCATATTCTGGACATTTCATATCAATGGAGTCATACAATATGTGGTCTTTTGTGACCAACTTCTGTCACTTAGCATATTGTTTTCAAGGTTCATCCATGTTGTAGCATGTACAGTACTTCATTCCATTTTATGGCTGAGTAAAGTATGGATATTTTACTTTTTATCCATTCATTAGTTGATGAGCATTTGGATTGTTTCCACTTTTTGACTATTAAGAAGAATGTTGCTGTGAACATTTATGTACAAGCTTTTTGATAGGCATATATTTAAGTTTCTCTTAGGGTATATACTTAGGAGTGGAATTGCTGAGATATATGGTAACTCTGTATTTAACCTCTTGAACTGCCAGGCTGTCTTCCAAGCAGTTGCACCATTTTCCATTCCCACCAGCAGAGTAGGAGAGTTCCAGTTTCTCCCCATCCTCGCTAGCACTTCCTATTGTCTGTCTTTTTCACTGTAGCCATTCTAATGGGTGTGAAGTGGTACTCATTGTGGTTTTGATTTCTATTTTGCTGATGGCTAATGATGTTGAGCATCTTTTCATGCACTTATTGGACATTTGTATATCTTCTTTGGAGAAATATCAGTTCAGATCCTTTGTCATTCTGAAATTGGATTATTTGTCTCTTTGTTATGGAATTGTTAGAGTCTTTTATATGTTATAGGTATAAGTCCCTTATTAGACATATGACTTGTAAAGATTTTCTTTTGTTCTTTGGGTTGCCTTTTCACTTTCTTGATGATGTCCTTTGAAGCACAAAATTTTAAAATTTGATAGAATCCAATGTATCTATTTTTTCCTGTTATTGCTGGAACTTTTGGTGTCATATCTAAGAAACTGTTGCCTAATTCACGGTCATTAAAATTTGTGTCTGCTTTCTTCTCAGAGTTTAATAGTTTTAGCTCATACATTTAAGTCTTTGATTTTTTTTTGAGTAAATTTTTATATGGTGTGAGATGGGGGTCCACCTTCTTTTTTTTGCCTGTGGATATCCAGTTTTTCTGGTACCATTTGTTGTAAAGACTATTCTTTCCCCCATTGAATTGTCTTGGCACCTGTGACAAAACCAATTTACTAAAGATTTTATTTTTGGACCCTGAATTCTGTTCCACTGATCTACATGCCAAGCCTTTACGGTAGTACCACACTGTCTTCATTACTATTGCTTTATAGTAAGTTTTGAAATTGGTAATTGTGAGTCTTCCAACTTTGTTTTTCTTTTTCAAGAATTTTGTGTGTTGGTGGGTCCCTTGAATTTCCATATGAATTTTAAGATCAGTTTGTCAATTTCTGCAAAGAAGACAGCTGGAATTTTGATGGGTTTATTCCATTTTGTAAGTAGTTATAGCATTGTCATTAGGAAAAGAAATAATATTTATTTAATTTCCTGGTTTTCCCTTTTCTTTTGAAAAAACCTATGAAATTCCTACCTTCTTAAGCTGCTCCAAGATTATTTCAATGCTATTATCACTGTCTTCACTTTTATTGTGAAACTCTTACTGGCAAATTGAATAGAGTTCTTTTCCCCTAGTTGCCAAGATACACATCAAGAAAATACATTTTGTTTGCCTAATTTGTATTTACCAAACAATAGTTTTTCTTTTATATTAGCTTCTTAAAGATTGAGGGACCTTATAATGAGGAACCTAACAGTAGGGGTCTCTGCAGTAGGAAAGCTGATGGACAAAGCTCTTAGGTAGAATAGAGAAGTCTGCCTACAGCTCCACACCTCCAGGATGTAATATCACAATCTTATTAAAATGAAATCAGATGAAGATTTATTACTGATAATTATTTTAGTGATAATGTTATTTTCTAAACAGTTTACTTTAAGAATATTTTTGAATGTAGTCTACCAAATATTGTAATCGAAATATGATACATGATTATTTTGAATTAAATAGGGTGAAAAAATTTTTAGAAATTAACAGAGAATCAAGAGAGTGTCTCGTACACCAAAGCACCCAGTAAATATTGGTTGAATAAAGGAAAGAATGAAAAGAAGCCCCTACATGAATCACTGCTTTAAAAGCCCAGGCCACTACCTTAGGGATGATTGTAGATAATCCCTCAATTCAAAAGGATAAATCCTGCTTTCAGGGTAGATTGTTTTTCAGTGTTTCCAATTTTCTTAAAGGATAACCTGAGTGTTTCACATTTTTGCAGCGTTTATGTCATGGTTGGTGCCGATGTCCCATTTTCTTCTTGTTTACGAGAAGTTGAAAATCCGCAGAATCAATTGAGATGCAGTCAAGAAATGGAGCCTGTAATAACATGTGATAAAAAATTTCGTACTCAATTTCACATCGACTGGTGCAAAATTTCGTTGGTGAGTTTTTATTTTGTTTTTGCAAATGTAATTAGAAGTGATGTGGCTGGAGATAGCATTTGACTAAAACCTGAATTACTTTTAGGAACAAATCCTGGGTTTACTTTGTTAACTGCCGTTGACTTCCCTTGACTTTAAGGATTTGGCAAGTCCGTTGAAAGTGCATCCATTTAAGAAATAGTACCTCCACTTTTGTACTCAGTCTACTCTTGATTAGTTGTGGGGGCCAGATTAGCTTGGCTGGTGGTCCAAGTGTTCCCCCTGGACATCCAGGTGGCTGCTAAGTCAAGATAGATTTTGGAGTCAGTGTGACATGTGCAGGAAGCCTCAGATACGCTGCCACTGTCCCACTTGGGAAGGGGAGACCGGAGTGCAATCACAAATCTGAAATAAAGCAATATTGTGCTATGATTCAATGTCCTAGAAACGCAGATGGGAGGGAGAGACCAAGGAATAAAAGGAAAAGCAGAGGAGAGTTAGACTCTTACCCCCAGCCCCATAAATATTAAATATTTCTTTCAAATCACTTTTTTAATAGCATGCTCAAAGACTTAGGAACATATGGGTAAGATTTCCTATATATGAAAGGTATATATGATATTTTATATTAATTTTTTTGATCCTCCTTTCTGGAAGATAGGGAAGTTGTTTCACTTCTTTAGCGACCTTTAGATTTAACTTCTGTCAACTCTTGATGATTGGTGGTGAGTGAATTAGGTCTAAGTTTAAAGTTGACATTTGAACAAATATCAACACATAAACACAACTGTCACTTCATGTCTTAGAGAACCAGCGGCAGGACTTTTCCCAGGTCCAGGACGGGAGAACATACCGCTTACACTGCGGCACTTAGCACCTGTGGCCCTTGGCCCCAGGCTCCTCTTTCCATGTCGCTCGTGTCTTAGGGAAATAATGCTCTTTCCCTGTCTTCTCAAATCAAGTAAAATTATTCAGATGCTGTGGTTTATGTGTACTGTCGATGAATATTGAATTTACAAAGCTCAATATTTCAGTCATCGTGCTAACCATACAAGGGTGCAAAAGACTGAGTGGCTGCAATCATGACTTAAATAGATGCCTCTCACCAGAGCCAGTAGACAGCGGGCCCTGACAACACCATTTTATTTGTGCTTGTGCTGTACAGTGTTCATGTTTAGGAAAATTATCTAATTTCTAAAGGTTTAAAAATGACTTCTGCTTTGAAGATTTTAATTTCTGTGGTAAGACTCCATAAAGAGAAAGGTTGGGAATTTTCGTTTTTTTCTTTTACTTGTATTTATTTATAGGTCACATCTTACCACAGAAGATTTCAGGAGGTTTAAATTAAAGGGTCAGACAATAAACATACTATATAAAATATAAAAGAACTGGAAAATCAGGACCTAAACTTTACCAAAACATAAGCCGAAGGGCAAGTTTGACAATAAGCCTCCTAATGTCCCGGATTAAATGAGGAAATTCATCTGTTATTTGGTTCTCATTCTTAAAGGAGGCAGAGCATCAATTCCTTGGCAGAAGATAGAGTTTTTACTAGCACTGTATCATTAACAAAATTCTTCAAGTGGAGGTGTATGGGAGAGGATACTGAGAAATGCCACAGATAATTCTCCCCCAACATTTTTTTAAGGGGCGAGCAAATGTAGTAACGAGTTTCACATGGCTATTTTTGTAGTGGCCTTCAGTAAAAACCTTAGCATAATTAAATACAACATAGTGAAAGCAGTTCAATTACTGTGGAGGTAAATTAATATAGTCCAAGTGTTGTACATTTTTTGAGCCTGGAATAGAATTTATTGAAACTGTAGCATTGGATGGGTTACCTGTTCCTTAAACTATCTTTCCTAAAAACTACTTCTGTCAGCTGGATGGCAGAAAGATCAAGGTTGTAGTCACTTAGAAATTGTCTCTCTCTCTCTTTTTTTTTTTCTCTTTTACTAACCTTAGAAACCATACTCACATACTGGTTGTCAGCCAGTTCACAGTTTGTAACATCTGCACTAGAGGTTTGTCACTAGGAAACAAGGAATATACAGAGTGGTGTGAAGGACTTCTGCTTTGGAGGAAGTAAACTGAAAAAGAACAACTGTACACACACACACCTACACATGCACACATATTTGTTATATTTGTATACATTTATGTATGTATATATGTTGTGGGAAGGACCTAGAAAGTAGGCCAATATACACCCTTTAATTTATTACTTTTATGCATTACTTCTTCCTAGTTTCCATAAATAATTGCAAGTTCAAGGTGATAAAGTAATTGGAAAAGGTTGCTTTTTAGAAATTAGTCAAAGACTGTCTTGATATGTCTAGATCTTAAACTCTCATAATGTTTGCAACTATTAATTTGATGTGTAATTGTCTTCTTTTGTGTCAGGTTGATAAAACAAAGCAAGTGTCCACCTATCAGGAAGTGATTCGTGGAGAAGGGATTTTACCTGATGGTGGAGAATACAAACCCCCTTCCGATTCTTTGAAAAGCAGAGACTATTACACGGATTTCCTAATTACACTGGCTGTGCCCTCGGCAGTAGCATTGGTCCTTTTTCTAATACTTGCTTATATCATGTGCTGCCGACGGGAAGGAGTGTGAGTACTTTAAAGCACTAATAAAAAAATTATAGAGCTACTAAGATAACGTATAAGATTCCATTAAATGCCAAGTTTCATTTAGTGCATAAAACACTTTATAAATGAATTGAAATTGTGTTCAAGTCAAACTACAGTACTTTATTCCTTTAAAATGAAGTAAAATAGTTTTGAGTCTAGTAAATTAAATTAGAGGTTATAATTACTTTATTCAAAAATTATTAAGGCTAGATGTAAATTCTTGCAGGCAAAACAGTCCCAAGAATAACTGAGGCTAGATATTTTGGTTATACAAGCCATCCTGTGTAAGCAGAGACTGCGGAATCTATTGACATGGTAATTGCACTTTAAATAAATAAATTGTCTCAGTCAGTTTGATCAGAAATGATGGTCAGAATTTTTCTTGAAATTGTTCTGCTATCAAACAGGGCGATACCACCTAAATGTTTAAAGGTATATATAGATATATTAAAACTTAGGAGTAAATTAATGAAAATAAGATGATAATTTGAGTAATGAGTCTTCAGTTCATGAATAGTTAGTACTTTCTGGATATCTATGTCAATTAAAATAATCTCCCGAGATTATCTGGAAGTCAGGGTAACAAAACAAAGGATAAAAAATTAATAAAGCAGCAAGTAACAAATTCTTCCATTTTTACATGTAGCCTGATTTCATTATGTCATAGAACTTATTTCCAAGAGCTTGATTCTTAATCTCCATTTTTTTTTTTTTCATTTTTTTCTGTGCGTTTCTCACCAGTATTCCATCTCTGTATGTGTACTCATCCAAGTAATGTCATAAACCTGGTGGCAAATGCTGCCTGGTTGCGTTTAATAGTAACAGTGTCAGCATTTCCACCTCATGCAAGATCCATGAGCATATAGTCTTAATGTTCCAAATATCAATGCTATTATTTAATTCATAAATTTTGTTTTGTTTCTAGGGAAAAGAGAAACATGCAAACACCAGAGTAAGTGTCTTCTTTCCTGTTATTTTCTTTATCATTTCTTTTTCATTTCTCAGTTGCTCGTCATGCCCCATACATGTGTGTCATGCTTTTTTTATTTTCCATTCATCATCTTTCATAGTTTATTTCATAAACGTGAAAGCTGCTTTCTAAATAGAGATATTTAGGAGGGGTGAGACTAAAAATAAAAAGCGTGTGGAAACTAAGATTCTATAGATAAAAATTAAAACTAAAATATTTCAGATTCAGAATATTAACTTGCCATTTATATTATGTGATTTCCCAATCTGCATTTCGATAAACCAGAGAACAGATGAAAAGACCTTTCATACACGTTTTCCTGAATCTACAGTAATAACCTACCATAAAATGAAACTTATGTGAGTATTTATAAATGCCCCATCAGAAGCAACAATATAAAAGCCATGGTAGTTTTATCTTAATCGTAGAAATTAAATAGAATAGTAGTTTGCTGCCTAGGGCTGTAATAGTAACACAATGCTTTATAGCTTAGTTTAATGAGAGATGCATTTATTTAAAAATTAGTTTCTAATTTTCAGTTTTGTTATGTTAAAAGTATATGAAATGTGTCTTTTTCTGAAATAACTTGTAGAATGCCCAAAGTTAAATAATGTCTTCTTATTTTAAAAAGAAAAAAAGATTTCGTAACTTTTTCAAACTGATGACCTGTGGGGCTAATATGTGATCTTAAATATATGTGGTTTTATTTCTTTTTGACCTAGCATCCAACTGGTCCATCATAGTGCTATTCAGAAATCTACCAAAGAACTTCGTGACATGTCCAAGAATAGAGAGATAGCATGGCCCCTGTCAACACTTCCTGTGTTTCACCCTGTGACTGGGGAAATCATACCTCCTCTACACGCAGACAGTTATGAGAGCACTAATATGCCGTTGATGCAAACACAGCAGTAAGTATCCACTTGGAACCGTAATTATTATTACCATTATTATTTTTAAAATTTTTATTTATTTTTGGCTGCGTTGGGTCTTCGTTGCTGCGCGTGGCATTTCTCTAGTTGTGGCGAGCTGGGGCTGCTCTTCATTGTGGTGTGCGGGCTTATTGTGGTGGCTTCTCTTGTTGCAGAGCACGGGCTCTAGGCATGCGGGCTTCAGTAGTTGTGGCACGTGGGCTCAGTAGTTGTGGCTCGTGGGCTGTAGAGCACAGGCTCAGTAGTTGTGGCGCATGGGCTTAGTTGCTCCGCGGCATGTGGGATCTTCCTGGACCAGGGCTCAAACCCGTGTCCCCTGCATTGGCAGGCAGATTCTTGACCACTGCGCCACCAGGGAAGCCCCTGGAACTGTAATTATTAATGCATGATTATATCTACTTAATGTCTTTCAAGACCAGACGTCTTCACTGTTGTTGCATTTGTTTATTTGTTTATAACTGGAGGAGAAAATAGCAAAATACTGGTAGTGTAGATCCCAACCCCATGGTGCTAATCCAAATAAATAGAATTACTTTCAGGAAATGCTTTTTTTCCGTCACTAATCCAAACAAGATGACATTCACCTTAATATTTAAGCAATTGGCACTGCTAATAAACTAACATGCTTGCTCAAAGATGAGTTAATTGTGAAAAGAGAGGCATGTCCTAAAGCATAACAAATGGATTATTTTTTAGAACTATTAGAATTGTTTGGTTCTGTTAACCTATTGTTTTTAATGTTATTACCACAGATCTATTTAATCTAAATTTTTTGCCTCAGGGTTTTCAGCATTTTTTTTGTTTGTTTGTTTGTTTTTTGTCATTTGCTTATATATCAAAATGAGTAGTTCCAATTTTGGCTAGAAACACAATTTATTAGTACAGACCTTCTCTGTAGTGCTAGAAGGACTATGGTTAGAAAGCCTGGAAGAGGCCTTTGTAAGGGGTAGGTGTGGAGGAGATTGGTTGAGGAGATTGGCCAGTTGCTCTTGAGAACCCATGTTATATGTCTAGAAGCTCGGTTTTGGTGTAAGGGAACTGTAGGTAAAAGTGTCATTTATTTCTAAGAACATGGCTGTTCTTTTCTTTTTTAACCATATGTTAAAATGGGTTAAATTCAGTTTCCCCAAGGAAGTCACAGTTTGCTTTTGAGACCCTCCTCCTTTTCAGTTTACTTTTGTAAATACAATGGATATACAAAACAATCTGGCCCTCTCACCCCAACACACACACACACACACACACACACACACACACACACACACACACACACAAATGTTAGGATATGATATAAAAGTAACCTCTTCCTGATTAAAGATTTATTTGGGAGCCATATCGGGTACATTTTCCCATTGCAAATGCTTATTTTGCAACTGTGTGAAGTGCGTGTGGTAATTTGAAGTTAAACAGTAATTAATATGAGTAGTATAGACAGACTATAAGTTTGTCCAAAATACTTTGGCAATCTAAAAATATTGTGAAGGCGCGCCCAGCTAGCTCGGTAGAGCATGAGACTCTTAAAAGTATTATGAATATTTTCCTGAAGTCCTCTAACAACACGTACTTACTGTTGGACAGACCAAGGTATGTGTTTGTGTGCATGTATGTGTGTGTGTGTTTGTGTGTAATTGATTCAAGTTCCATTAGCAGTAGGGAAAATTGCATACATTTAAAATTTTGAGTTTTCGAAACAATATTCTATCAGGGATGTAAATATTAAAGTCTCACAAAATTGAGTTGTACTGAATGGAACTGATGGATTTCTATGTCCTCTGATGGTTAGAGGGTCATCATGAAACCTACTTTACCAGGATTATTAGATACTGATGAGAAAAATCAGGAAAATTTCAAGAATATTGTAATAGTTCACAATTTAGCAATCTCTCCTGTCTTCTTTTAGATGAAAATTATGAACAGCCTTATCATTCATTTTCAAAATGAAAATAATTAAAGAATTCTTTAAGGCTTCCATTTCTTATATTCTTTACCCAAGAATGCTAGTGAAATGTCGATATTTATTCAAAGGTTGATATATATTTTCAAAAATGAAATGGTCAAATACATTTGAGAAACAGGATATTTTGGTTTTTGTGTTTAAACTACAAGAGTTCTCAGAGCCTTTAGTGTGTTGATATGCTCTGTGAAAAGCATGGAAAAGGTTAGAAGAGGTAACTCTATTTAAAGAACACAGTTTAGGAAATCTTCTATTGACAAAATAACAATGCTATCAAATTTTAGAGGAGAGGAATATTCATTATAATGAATAGGGGAACATGAATATGTTTTTAAGTCAATAAAACTTTAAGGGAGGAAAAAAAGCCTGGGTCACTTTTTAGATGTGCTTTCTAACCATATTTGTTGGGAATAAGGATAACTCTTTAAATTTTATTTTGACTCTATGTTACTGGGACTTTGCAGTTTTGCTACTAATATACAAGCAAAATAAAATTTCCTATCTAGTTTATAACTAAATGCATCTTCCTGGTCCTTCCATAACCCCATCAAGACTGTCCTTATGTTGATCAGATCTCTCTGTTTGCAAATGCAATAGGTTATTTTATTGAACTTACAATTTGACCATACATGTATTTTTAAGTCCAGAAAACCTTTATATTATTCAGATTTCTGCTAATGGAAAAAGTCCATTAACTAGCACTTCTATATAAATAGGGTACATAGATAATTGACGATGTTCACAATGATTATTCTGAGGCACTGCAAGATCATCAAGTGCGTCTAACTCATCAGAGGAAAATTAAATTACATTCAATGTAGTTTCAGTGTTGAGTGTATATTATCTTTCTTTTATTCTTGGAAATGGATAATATGTGCACGGTCTCTATGGTAACTCCCTATAAGCCAGAATATGTGATTAACCTCATTTTCCAACCATGCCAGGTAATAGAGAATTTATTGTTTCAGGTTCATTCACAAATGTCCTTTACGCAAATTCAGCTTTTACTCCTTCCCTGTTTTTGAAGGTTTATTTCAGCCCAAGTACACACATACATAAATATTTTGGTCATTTGGATCGAACTGAATTCTCAATGTTAAAATGAGATATTCGATGAGGTATCACAGTACTTGATAACCAGGTATATCCTTGGATAATGCTGCCTGTTATTTATTAAATAACCCTTTCTAAAAGGGCATGCATCTTCACATATTCATACTAACTGTACTGAATTTATCATTCATAAATAATGTGGCTAGCTACATTATTTTGTGTTTATTCTTCAGACTTGACATCAGAAATATTCAGGCATAATAGGGCTGAAAGTTTATGTTGGCTTCTAAGTAAGACTCAAGAACATTTAAAGCTTTCCTTCAAAGCTGCATAGAAATTTGTTTGGGTCTTTTAAACAAGTCAGTCCACGAGGTATAGTGAACCTCGTAACAGCGAGGTCTAGAGAACTCGTAACAGTTGTGTAATGGGAGGCTGCCACAGTTATTTATCAATTACACAGTAATCTTTTCTTTTTGGTAGAATGCTTCATAGGACTCCAGACTGGCACCTTAAATTAGACAGTAAAAAAATGTTTAATCATTTGCAGATGATAAAATCGAGATATGGATAAGAGACCTAAATTAGGTCAAAACTGAGATTAGGTTATTTACCAATCTTGATATCAAGTCAGGGATAGATAATGTGGTCATTGACCTCAAAGGATTTCTGGTTCAGGTTATGGGCAAGGTGATTGAACAGATAGTGGAAAGGGAAACTGGAGCAGGCCCAGGAGACGGGACACCTGCTTGAACAGATAGTGGAAAGGTAAACTGGAGCAGGCCCAGGAGACGGGACACCTGCTAGAAAGGGGGGATTTCATTTTGTACAGTGTTCCTTCTACTTTTCAGATTAGAGAGACAATATAGACAGACTTTTAAAATTATCACATAATATAAAAATATAAAGCAAATTTAGTTTGATCTTTGCTAACGTATTTATTGTTTCATAAACTTTTTAATTTTGGAATGATTTTCAAGCTACAGAAAAGTTACAAAGATAATACAGAGTTCCCAGAGATTCCCCCACCCCATTTCTCCCATCGTTAACATTGTACAGTCCCGGAGTACGTTTGTCACAACTAAGAAACCAACATTGGTGCTTTACTATCAACCAGACTTCAGATTTTTTTTTTTTTTTTCAGATTTCGCTAGTTTTCCCCCCCAATGTCCTTCTTCTGCTCCAAGATTCTGTCTAGGACACAATAATTGGCATATCTCTTTAGTCTCTTCTGCTCTAGGCAGTTTCTTAGACCGTCCTGCTTCCCGTGACCTTGACAGTCTTGAGGAACACTAGCCATGTCTTCTGTAGAGTGTCCCCCATCCCATAGTATAGTCAGGCTGTCTGCATCTGTACTTAATCTGTTATCTTTGTAGCTCAGTGAATACGTGTTACCATTAATAGGAAGAAGAATTTTTGCCTCTATAGGCAGTCCCCTGACTTATTGCAATTCATTGCTAGAAATCACATTCTAAAGTAATTCTTAAAAGTAAATTTGCTTTGCCCAAAGAATCACTGTTGTGATTAGAGGTTACATTTTTGACCAAAGATGTAACATCAAAAATATAATACAGATTTGACTGATGTACTTCAAAGATAAGCTTTTGTAATGATTTAAATTAAGAAAGTCAAATTTCAAGGCATAGAAGTTTAGGTCCTAAAAGGAATGTTGAGAGATAGTTAGTAGTCTAGCCTGGTTATTCCCAAACCAAGTTGCACGTTACACTCCCCTGTGAGGCTTTTGCAATACAGATCCCAGGGCCCTACTTCTGGGAGTTTGGAAGCTGGTGGACGTATGTATTATGGTGGAGCAGGAAAAAAACATTGGGAATCCCAGCTTTAAATACTTAAAGAACCTACGTTTTAGGATTCAGTATTTCTAGTATTTCTGTTGTGGAGGGAGGGGGGGAAGTTTTAAAAGGGGAACAGTTTCTCCTAATTCCCCCTGAGGGGTCTGTGCAAAAGAAAACGTGAAAGGGGACAGTCCAGAGTGTTGGGCTTTGTGCCTCTAGACTTTCACACTTCCTTAAACTGCCGAGGAGGATGGTGTGGAGAAGTGAGAGATTTGTGCTGATTAGAAAATGATATCTGAATGGGACAGAGAAACGGTAAACCTTGAAAAGATAAAAACCACCTGGAAACTGTGCTCATTTTGCGATTTCATGTGAAGCATTGACTGGAGGATCCCAAATATTCAATTTTCTAAAAAATAATTTATTCTTTAATTTGTAGTGTATTATGTGGTCTTTTAGGGGGTAGATCTGCCTGTTCATTATTCTTTTTTTTTAATCCCAACATCAGTATCAATTGATTTTTCCTGAGTGGGAGGCATCTTCAGTGAGGAATTTATATAAGGAATAATAGGGGAAAGTACCCAAACATTTTCTAGGAAGATTTTAATTGGCTATACAAAAATTTTCCTTGTTCATTATACTAAACATAACACTTAATCCAGGGTGATTGGGTCTCCCTCAAGACAGGAAGTAGGTTGTGTTTAATCTTTTGCAAATTAACAAGTATAAAAGTAGAGTTAAGTCTTCTAATTATAGATATTTAGTAACTAATCATTTTAGCTTTTATCTAAAGTATTTTTCCATTTGTCTTCCCTTGGGTAATAGTGAGAACCAGCTTCATGGTAAAATTCCATAAATAAAAAATTAGGTTTCAATGAAAGTTAGTATCAGTTGAAGAGACTGTTTTGGGAGATCAAGATAATGATTTCCTGTTGACAGGAAGTGTCAGTGGAGCAGCCAAGGATATTTCAGAGCCATTGACTTTTTTAAAAAATTCAGCGAGTATACACTAAAAGTGATAGATACAGTATCTCTCTGATGGATTTTGGTTCTAGAGATTTGGACTCCTTCAGTTTAAAGCTGTGGTAGGCTTGCTTTCAGCTTTATAAAAGTAGGGAAAAAAAACCTAAAATAAATTAATTTCTCCTTTCTTCTTTATATTCCATGTATATTCTACATTGATTTTAATTAAAATTAGATCTTGAAATTTAAAATTGTGGTGATGTTTCCAGTTTCTTTGTGTCCTTCCTTCCTTCTTTGAGCAAAATAATGGCCTGGTTCCTTAGTAAAAGTAGTCATAGGGTCCAAATCAGCATTTTTGTAGAAAAAATTTTGTAGAAAATTCAAGGTTTGGGTAATGTCAATTTTGCTGATAATTGAGAAGTTCCAAAAAGATATTACTATTTCTTATTGTTAAATGAATCCATACTAATTCAAAAGAAGTGTTTTGTGTTCCACATAACTAAACTAATGTCATTTGTTTTCAACTCTGGCACGGATTCTGTGGCCTTATACAAATCACTTAACCTTTCTTTGCTTTTGAGTCTTCAAGCAAGTAGGAATATAATGGGTTGATAATCATCAACCTTACTCATAGAATTACTCTACAGGATATCCAAGAATGTCAAATTACTTTAAAATGGTTGCACAAATAATAAATAATTGTGTACTCCCCCAAATCACTTATTTATTAATTTGCAAGTTATTACCTTTGCTTTCTTAAAGGATAGAGTTTGTGCAATAGCTAATTTACATAATTTTCTATTTAAATGCCTGTAGTTAATGGTAGTAAAAATAGAAAAAAATTAATGCTAATAATTTAGAGGATTATAGGTTTTGTAAATCTTTTTTCTACATAAT
Source organism: Balaenoptera musculus (assembly GCF_009873245.2). Lineage (NCBI taxonomy): Eukaryota > Metazoa > Chordata > Mammalia > Artiodactyla > Balaenopteridae > Balaenoptera > Balaenoptera musculus. The sequence goes on along the minus strand of NC_045793.1, from coordinate 59,192,526 downwards.
TCAGTTTACGCATAATAATCTTTCCACCAGTCCACTAATAAGTTAATTATTCTAAATAGTTTGATGACTTTATAAAGGTCCTTTCTTTGAAGGATTATAGGACTTCTGTTTGAAGTCAACCCCGACTCTCCTGTCTAATTGCCTTTAGCAGCCTGCCTTCACCAAAGATAGAAGCGTTTCCATTTTCTTACTGCAGTTTCTGCTCAACTATAGCAAAGTCAGATGTGGGCATTTTTCCAGTATGCCTGAAGCAGCACTCTTATGAGGTACCTTCCTTCAACCTTTAAATGGAATACATGCTTCAAATATGCCCATCATAGGTATATTAACACTCACAGGCTCACTTGTAGCCACAAGTTTGGTCAACCGCAAAATCAGTCATGTGTGCGCACCTTGGAGACTCTGGGGATGTTGAATCTCCACATATTTTTTTGCTGAGCACCTTGTTGCGCACATTGTACTTGTATGTAACTCATCTGAGTTTCAGTTGAAGTTGTGAGGAGCACATGTACATTGTTCAAACTTAACAAACTTAATTGGGACACTCACTGCAGATACTTGTAAATCCCTAAACCAGTGTAATACACACAATTGCTCATACTTCTCCAGATTTCTTGCTCATTTGTGTGTGGCACTTTCTCAACTAACCATTTCTCTTCAAACCTAACCAAGGCCATTGCTGTTTAGAAAGTTGTAGCAAAAGAGGGGAAAAAAACAACGAAGGCTAGAGAAGAAATGACAGGGTGTAGATTGACTTTGATCCGTGGTTTTAAAACTGTGTTCCACAGAAGGGTCAGGTGGGCTGGCCAGTGAGAGAGGGGGGTCCAGCTACTTCATTCACAGATTGATTTTGAATTTGGTTATCCTGATCTAGGGCTTTTGAAAGGCTTTCTTTGTCCTCTTTGGTATCTTTATTTTGTCAAAATGTATTGATTTAATCCATTAATAAGCCAGGTAGAGCTAGAGATGATAGGAAATGAGGACGTGTGTGTGTGTGTGTGTGTGTGTGTGTGCATGCGTGCAAACGCAAGGTGTGCTGTATTCGTTTCTAATGTAGAATAGACCCAAAGTAGTTGTACCTGAGAAGTTAAAAGAAAACTCATATCTCCCTCCCAAATGTCCATGAAATTGCATTTTGACTTTGGTAGTAAAGATGTTTGTTCACCCGTCTTTAAATCTGTAACTTAATTTCCTTTCTGTGGTTTGTAAATTAATCTTTTTACTTTCGTGATCAAAAGCACTATAAATACATTGTGTGAAATACTGAAAGAATAAACAAACCAAGGAAAATACTCTCGGAGACCACACAAGGATAAGTAGGGCTGATAGGGAATAGCAAAAAAAGAATGTAATTATTGAGATGAATTATTAAGTAACTTCCTCAAATTGAATTAGAATTGATTTTATTTCCTTAACCATATATTTTAAAAGGAACTCAAACTTAAAAAAAAAATCACTTGAAGTCATTAACATTCCTATGGATTAGTTTAAGAGTTTGAACAGTATTTAGTATGTACTGTTTTCCAGTTTAGATCATTGTATTTGGAGCATAATATTTGCCTGGCTGAAATGATTCAGATCAACGGTTTTCAAACTTTGTTTCTTGGAGGTTTCTTACCAATGCCTTAGGGGCCAGCATGTGAGGCAAAGGAAACAAAGCAGGCGGGATTCCTGGCTCCCTTGTTTCAACCCGGGCAACCTCACATTTATCTCTTTTGTACATCAAGAGTTCTGCCTAAGATTTCAATTAAAAGGAATTCCACTGCTGAAGAGAAACAAAAAACCTTGAAAATCCCTGGCTTGGATCAAGCCCTACTCTGTTGCAAGTGGCTGACTCCTAGAATTTCTTCCACACAGAATCTAAATTGTATATTTTTGTAAACTAATTTTCATATCAAAATCTGAAAATGAATGGGTGAATATGAGTGTTAATAAACATGTGTATTATGTGAATCTTTGTAAGTATCTTCATTTTTGCATGTATTCATCCAAACATAATTTATTGCTTGCTTACTTCTAGGGATACTAAACAAAATAGGAAGGTTCTTACTGTTAAGGCCCTTTGGGGCAATTAACCATCATGTGAGGAGAAATACAATGACAGTCAGCTTGTGTATGAAAGCCTGCTCAGTGGTAACCTAATTGGGGAAGAGGTGCTTAGAGAGTGAGGAGGCATAGAAGAGGTGGTACTTGAGATGTTACTTTTTTAATTAAAAATAATAAGTTAAATATTTTAATTAACGTTCCTTGTGGGATATTTTTAAATTATAGGAGTAATATGAGTCCACTGTAACAAATTTTGGGTTGAGTTTGCAAGGATAACTGGGAGCTGGTTGGGGGCAAGAGATGATAGTGGCCATGGTGGCGGTGATTCTGTTTCAAGAAGTTCAGGGAGGGCTCCACATAGGAACCAGATACATTGATGGCCTTCCAGATCACACTAAGAAACTTGAAACTTAATTTGCAGTAGGTATAAGGAAATAATGAAATGTGTTCATTTGAATGACATAATCAGGTTTGTGTCTCAGAAGATCATCTGACAGCAATGTGCACAGTGGATTATAAGGGAGCAAGAATGGGAATGAGGAAATAATTCAGATCAGTTGCAGAGATCCAAATGAGAAATGATGATGGCTTCAACCAAGGTAGCAGTGGAGATGGGGAAGACGCAACAGATTCAAAGGAGATTGAGGAGAATCATGAAGGATTCCCAAGTGATTCATTGTAGAAACTGAACGAGAGGGAAGAGTCAATGATGACTTCCATATTTTGACTGGTGCAGTTGGGTGGATAGCCAGTGTCATTCCCTGGGATTTGGATGGAGGAGCACAGGTTTGGCACAGTGAATGAGGATGGTAATATATGTTGTTCTATGAGTGTGTATATGTGTTCTAGACCTGGATCTGAAAGTGTACAGGTTACAGACACAAGCCCTGGAGTCCTATGTTCTCATCTTTATCCACCACTTCCTGGCTACGTAGCCTTGGACTTCCAAGCCTATTTCCTCATCTGTCAATTGAGAAAAATAATACCTACCTCCTATGTTGTTGTGAGGTAGAGTATAACATGTAGTAGAAACTCCATGAATATTATCAAATATTGTTATTATTCATCTTCCTCAGACCTCAGTTTCCTCATCCATAAACTTATGAGAGGTGGGGGGCTGTGTTTGTGCTGGATCAGATGATTTCTGGGGTCTTTCCAGCTATAAAGTTTTTCATTCTAATGTGTCTGCTCTCTGTTAACATGTGTGTGGACAAATACAGTTTTACTAAAGGATGTTAATCATTTCTAGGAACTTGCCACATCAGACTCAGATTCCCCAACAGCAGACTACGGGTGAGTATGAAAAGTAATAAGTTCATGTTTATGAACGGAGCTAATAGATCAAAAGATAATTATACTACTAGATAATTTATGAAGCTTTAGCTTCACCAAGTAAGGCAAAACAGTTGTGTCATTCCTTAATCAGAGTTAGAACCTCAGAATAATAGCTTAGATCATTGTGTAGATTGGCATAAGAGTGATAAACACAGGGTAAATGATCTTACAGCAAAAGCATCCATGGAGGTCCTGGCTAATTAAGGAAGACTGAATAAAATCCCCTTCCTTCAGTGAAGCTCCCTATTCTTCCCCTTGGTATGAAAGATTCTTAGCTTGGATGCTTCCAGGATTTGTCTCAGTAAGTGAGCAGCTTGAAACTGACTCTTACAAAAGGAAACCATTGTGACTAATCACTGAGGCTTCAGGGGGATAAATGAGAAATGGTTGGTCTGGTTTTAATGCCGTTTAAAAAGCTCTTATAACATGACCGCTGACAACAAGATGGCGGGCAATTCTCCCTGGACTATTCTGTTTCCCTAAGACTTGCTTTCTTTAAGTTTATTTCTTTCAAGTGTCCCTAAAAAATTTCCACAGCCAATTATTTCATTCATCTCTGTACCAAGTAGATAACTTATTCATGATTGTTTTCTAATTAGTGGTTGATTCCTAGTTCTAATTGCCGAGCAACCAGTAATGCCTTTGTAGCTCTTTTGGAAAAGCCAGAGAAGTTTTAAAAATGTAAGTTGGATGTGGAATTCTGAGTATGAATAGTGGTATTGTGGTAGGGAAGCTATTAAGTAAGTCTCATAAAAACTTTAGGCACATATAGAAAATTACTGCATGTTTTCATTCAAAAAATTATCTTCTCTATTACTGCTTTCGGGAATTTAAGGAGATTTTCGTTTGACAACTTTTCAAAGATTTGAGGCAAGTATAATGAAGTTGTTCATCAGATTTTAATTATGAAAAAACGTATATAAGAATTTCCCCCACAATCTTGATTGCTTGTTTTAATTAAATGCTAACGTGTTTCAACAAGACTGTTCAGTATATTAATGCAGTGGTGCTACTGTGTGAGCATTCAGGAGATTAATGAAGGAACAAACTGCTGTAAATATGTGTTGTCTAAAGAGCAAAGAAATAAATGAATCCCTACTACCACTAATTTCATGACTTTTTTTAAAGAGGTAAAATTTTAAAAGAATATTTCTTCAATGGAAATGCTAGAACTTCTTCCTCATTAACCTCATAGACTTCCATTTCTCCTAAGATGTCTTACCTCTGATTCTTAATTATTTCAGACAAGGAGTGAAGGAAGACAATATCTAGAAAAATAGTAAATAGTTCTTTCGAATACTTAAAAAATCTAGATTTTACTTCTCCCCCCTCCCATTGGGAGAAATAAGGAAACCTAAGTAGATGATGTTAGGGAGATTTACCTAATAGTTGTATAAATTTTTAGCAAGTAGACTTGTTAGCTTGCTACAGTTTAGTAATAGGCACCGTTTCCAAATACAAAGACAATTTCTGCCTGAGCAAATGTTATAAGAGCCAAAGAATTTCCCTAGGGGGATTTTAGGTTGTTCAACATAATTTTCTAAGTTATTTTTCTAAGACAGGTTTTGGGGAAAAAGCATTTTGCTTGAGTCAGGAAAGCTTTCCTCTCCTTTTTAGTTAACACTTATAGCCTATTACCTTCTTGTTTTCTTATATTTTTCTGTAATTTTCTGTATTATTGACTAAAGTACACTGTATCTTCTTGGTTGTTTTCTTCTTGTTCTTGTTTTCGATGAGTCCCCAAAGTACCTAAGTGGTAAAGGGAGAGAGACCAGCCTGGCATCTTTTATAATTATGATATTAGATTTTTGTGTTTCTGCCTCTGATAAATGTAACACCAAATAGTCGTACCTCCTGAAGCGAAGAGCTAAATGGGCAGGTTACATTCCTTATTCTCATTCTGTTCATGTGAATGAAAAAATGAAGTTTGTTTCTCAATTTATAAGTTATTCCATTCTGTCTGTACATGCATGGATTCAGTGCTATGTATGTATTTTCATGGGCACAACAGCTTTGCTGTCCCTCTATCCTGGTTATCCTAGTATCGCAAAGAGGCAACAACATTTGTGCAGGATTTTCATAATTTGTTTTTTCCAAGTACCTCAAAGCACTATGCTAATGTCACAGTTTTCTTTATGAAGGTAATTTAAGCACAGGGTTTGTCCCATGGATATCAAGTCATTTTGTTTGCAGCTTGCTATATGGAATTTGTCAAGGGAGGGTATATTTTGAAGTTTGTTTTCTTTAGTTAGTTGTTTTCTTTTAAAAGATGATCAGAAGTTTAAGAAATGAACTAGCTGCTGGGCTTGTAATCCTGGACTTAAGCACTAGCTGAGATAATAGAGCAGTTAAGAGCTGACAATAGCACTACCGTTTGGACCAGGCCCAAGCCATTAGTTTTGATGCCCCTTCAGGTTTTCTCATTTTCTCTGCCCTTCCAAACCACATGATATTTTCTAAAGAGCCACGATTAAAAGGTACAGTCATACGTCCTGCAGTCAAACTCATTCTTTTTGTTTATTGTGGGAGGAATTTTCAGGCCGTGCCTTTTGAGAAATACAAAACATTGTAGCTTTGACCCAAGAAGGAGAGGACTAACTTAGAATTTCCTTTTTTTTTGAAAACCAAATGCAGAGAAATAATGCAACATAATTATTTTAAATTATGTTAAGAAGATAGAAAATTACGCCTTGCAGTAATTCGTTTTGCTCCAAATCTAAAAGTGTCCATGCTTAACTCATGCCCATATTCATTCTTACACATTGCAGGTAAATGGTATCCCTGAAGAAAGAAAACTAACCGAAGCAATGAATTTGTAATCAGACAATATAGCACTTATATCTTATTTTTTCTCTCTTCCAATAATGCATGAGCTTTTCTGACATATGGTATGCATGTTGACAGTATCAAGTATATACCAAATAATACAATATAACATTCATTTTACTAATGTATTTTTTTTGGTACTTAAGGCATTTTTGACAATTTGTAAAACATTGATGACTTTATATTTGTTACAATAAAAAGTGATCTTTAAAATAAATATTATTAATGAAGTCTGGCAAAATTTACTTCAGAAAGTATTTGATTGCCTCCTGTGTAGTAGGAATCTTTCATTGCTAGGAACATGTTCGCATGTTCATTCTTTATTTAATGAGATTTTTATTAGGCACTTCCTGTAATGTATAAAATGTCTATGCTTCTGTGTTCCAAGTGAGCTACCCATTTACTTAATACGTTTATCCTTGTGGCCTGTAAAGCTTGTTCTTTTATATACCACTTGTTGGAGTGCTTTAGAGTAAATGTGGCCCTTTGGATTGTGGATCTGATGATCCCCAGTTCATGAAGGGCAGCCCAGACTGCATACTTAACCTGACTCTATAATCAGATATTTGGTTTTAGAAGCACGCCAGGAGTTGTTACTCAAAAAGGGAATAGTTACCTGCTGATGGTGACATGAATTAGCTCCAAAACCCCAGGCTTCCCTGTGGTAACACTACTTTTAAGGCTTAGCAGAGTTTCCTTATACCATGTTGGTATACGTGCTTCATGCGTCTTGGACGCTACTGGATCAATGTGGTCATCAGGCCAAGTAGCAGGCCGCTTTTGTTGCAGACTAGAAAACCTTCTCTTAATCTGCTCTGGGCAGATTTCTGTGTTACCTATTAATTGGTCAGAGGATACACAAATGCTATGCAGATCTGATTCCAGAATCCAAGAAGGTTCCCTGTTAGTGTTGTGTACAACTTGTCTTCCACTTCGGGGAAATAGTCTACCATGTCCTTGACACTGAAACTCCCCCTCCCAGCCACACCTTCCTGGGACTTAACAGAGGATGTGGGATCTTTGATTTTTTAAAGATTTACCTCATATTCCTTTCCAAGACAGCTAGGGTATTGCCACTTGCCATTCTCCTGGATTGATCAGCTTGAGGTTATAAAAGTATTGGGTCAGGGCCGTGTGCTAGGAGAAAGGAAATGTTGCCACAACTCCCGGCGACTAGACTGTGGCACAGGGCGGAGAGTTAACAAACTGTTGCTCCTGCCAGATGAAATCAAACTATTCCTGGTAGTCCAAATGAGCAGGAACAAAGTAATACAGGATCCACAAATCAGGAACTGCAGATCAGGAGTCAGGAACTTTATTCATCTGTTCTAGGAAAGAGTCTACTGTGGGGATTGGAAAATGCAGTTGGACTTAGCATCAGTTTTCACACTGACCATATTGAGGAATTGAATGGGGATAAGAATCATTGGCCAGCATCTCACAAATCTTTGATAATTGCCTTAATCTCTGCAATTCCCTCCAAACAAGTGATTTTGCCTCTGACTTAATATTTCAATAGGGAAGAAGGTCCAAATAGCTTGCCCAGTGGTTGTTGCTACCTTAATAGCCCTTACTTTATGGGTAAAAATATGTGGAGATTCTGCCCCATGCTGAGGATTTCTGTCCCAGCTAAGCACCCTCATAGACGGCAAATGAGTACATGGTGAGTTTGGGGTCCCAATGGTGAACTTAAATTAGAACACCTTTTTTCAGTAAGCTGTTGCCCTAAAAAACCAGTTGCAATGGTTGTCTGCACTTTCAGGAACTCATGAAAACTCAGCTCTAGATTCCAAATATCCCCTAAAAGTTTGTGACTTTTCTTTTTTCCATGGCCCCTCAATAAATGATGACCTCTCTTTGGGGAAGTTCACATCTGTAGGTCTACACCAATGATAGAAGAGAGCATTAGGTTAAAATGTTAAGGCTAAATTTGAGGCTAAGAGAGTACTTAGAGAATAATTAAGTAGAAAACAACATCAAGGCTGGAGCCTCCGAGTACAGATATAGCATGTAGGTGGGGTGTGTGACCTCTGGGATCAGTGGTCCAAGATTTGAGCTCTTGCTTCCCATGTCCTGACTATACCCAATTGAGGGGATGGATCAAAACTTTCAAGCAAACCATTCTAAGATGAAGCAGCCTCACAAATTTGCATTTTGGCATTTCTTATGGAACACTCTTCTAGCTGCTTATCTATTGTACACCCAATATGTTAGTATGAGTCGTCATGTTCTGAGGACATTGTGGTGGACCAAACGAAACACAGGCTCTGCCTTCATGCAGTTTACATTCTAGTAGGAAAGACAGACATTCATTGAGTTGTCATACAAATAAATGTCAAATTGCAACTGTGATAAATACTATGAGGAAAAGTCATTGGTGCTATAAAAGCTTATCACAGGGGGATGTGACCTGGTCATCAGGGTCACAAAAGATTTCCTAAGGAAGTTTGCTAGCAAAAGGATGAGTAGAAATTGATAAGATGAAGTGGAGTAAAAAAGAGTATTTGAGGCAGAGAGAAGAGCATTGCTAAGTCCTTTTGGGAGAAGAGTTCCTGTTGAGTGTAGGAGTTTACCGGAAAGTTCAGTGCAGCCAGAGTATGGAGTATAGGGAGGAGGTGTTGGGAAAGTGAGACCCAAGATAACGGGTAGGACCAAACCATGCATGACTTTAAAGGCAAAAGCATTTTAAGAACGAAGGATGGTGATGTGGTCATACTTTGCATTTTTGTACAATCAATCCAGCTGTAATATAGAGAAGAGATAGAGGAGGTGGGCAGAGTGTGAGTGGATAGACCAGCTAGGAGGCTATTGTAGATATAACTGGAGAAATAACTTTGGTGGTAGAAGAGATGGAGAGAAATGGAGAGATTCAAGAGCTATTCAGAAACATAGGCAGAACACTCCATGACATAAATCACAGCAAGATCCTTTTTGACCCACCTCCTAGAGAAATGGAAATAAAAACAAACATACAAAAGAGCTATTTAGGAGGTGAAAAACAGCAGTTGTTGGTACATTGGATACTTTGGAAATGGTGTTAAGGAAAAGAAAGGGGCTAATTCTGATGGGAGGGTGTCAAATGGTAGTGCTGCCCATTGTTATAAGAGATACTGGATAAGAACCAGGATTGAGGAAAACAGTATGAGTTCAGTTGTACATAAGGTGAACTTGAAGTGCCCTTGAGAAAACCGAGAGACATAGGCTGTTGGATACATGAATTTGAAGCTCAGAGTAGAGGTCTGGGCTGGTGATATGATTGGTAAGTCATCTGGGTATACATAGTCATTGATGCCTTGAAAGTTGATGAGAAATCTGGTCCTTGGTATGTCACCTGAACACTCGTGAATCAGCTACATTTTGTGTTACAGTTATTCCTCCAATGGCTAGCAAAAGAGTAGGGTACGTAAAGTTGAGTGTTTGCCAGAATCTAATGGACAGAGAAAGGCAGGGATGGTATTTTATTCACATTTCACAAAATTAAAATGTAATATTACTTACATTTTTATTGAAACCTTACTATGTTATTAATAAATCTGAAGTTTTACAAGGTTGTTCATGGGCTGCAAGGGTTTCTGTGGTTAGATCATCTCACTTTACATTCCATTAGTAGGCTGCAGTTCATCTTAGGTAATTTATCATGTAGTTTTCATATTGGTGTTTATATTTTTTTAAACTGTGACAGCCATAGCAGCGTGCTGCTTAGATCTTCCTTCAGGAAAGAATTTGCCATTCAGCTGCAAGGAGAGCAGTTAACTGACAGCTTCCAGTCTTAGCACCTTCAGGATCTGCCTTTGGCCTCTGAACAGAGAAACTTCCTGGGCAGGCACCCTTCAGCCATGACTGAGCATGGTCTGAGTCCTAGGGTCTGGGACTCCTCTGATGGGAAATCTTTTCTCTGGACCTTTCTATTGGGTTGGCTGTGACTTTGTCAGATGTGCACTGTGGTCGGATGACCTTTTTGCTCAATCCAGCTTCCGCTCCACCCCTTTTCCTTTCAGAGGTGTCAGATCGCCATCATGGGTTGAAGATTTTCCTTGCTCAATTCTGCTTCCTTCCCCTCTTATCTTTCACAGCTTTGGCCCCAATAAACCTTTGCACTTGCAATTCCATTTCAGCATCTATTTTCCAGAGGCTCCAATGGATCTCTATAGTATTGCTTTACATTCCCAATCACAAATGTGGATCAATGGTTCAAAAATGGTTCACTGAAGAAGAAAACTGACAACAATAAGCACACTATACCAATAGGTACATGTACTATAATTCAAAATAATGCCATGAACATAAGGAATGATTAGGGCTCCGACTGCAAATATAGAATATATGTCTCTATGTATGAGAATACATGATTTTGAGTGAGGATTTTACATAAAAGAAGCCCAAACAGAAAAGTGCTTATCTTAAAAAAGTAGATTTTATTGGATCAGAAATCTGTTCCCTAGTACCTCAGTAACTAGTTTGCTGTCTGTTTTTGCATCATTTTCAAACAATATGTAATTCCTTTTTAATAAAACAATTGGGAATGAAATTGATTGCTTTTATAGATAAATTCATGAAAGGTAGCAGTACCACAGAAGTATTGAATTAGTTTGGGTCCCGCCAGAATAGCTCGTTCATTTGGGAGGTAACCCCAGGAAGCCAGAGTATAGAAGCAGAAAGAGTGAGGAGGTCAGAAGGAAAGACAGTGAAGGTTATGTCATGGATCTGGCTATTATTCTGGAAAGCAGAACTTGGTCCTACTGCGGATTCTGTAATGAACTATGTAGCATAAACCTCAGAATTTTCCCTCCATGTGACAGAAGGTTTACTCTTTCATTCACTGACTCACATACTTGTGGGCTCTGGCTGTGAGTAGGCTGGGTGAGATCTTGGTGCTCTGGAGAAAAACCAGGGGCAGAGAAGCTCAGAGATGCTATGGACACTTGAGATGAGAAAGAAAGAAAGAAAACGAAAGAAAGCTGAATAAGCTATTAGCAAAATATGTTGATCAAGGAGCAGTGCTGGATTTTGTATAGTATTGTTGACATACAATGTTTAAAGGCAATTACTATCACTTGTATTTATTAGCTGACATTTCAGTCTGCAGTGAGATGAAATCATTGACGTACAGCATACAAGTCGACTTGTGATATACGTGAGATTCATATATAAGGAAGAATGGCTTGATGACTTTTTTGCTCCATCATTGGAGTCTCATGCCGTGAGAGGACTGATTTTCATTTAGGGAAAAATTATGTTGTGAGCTGTGTTGATGCGAAAAATATATCCCTGAAATCACACTGGCTTAACACAATGAAAGTTTACTGCTCACTCATATCACAGTACAGTGCAACTATGTCAGCCTTCCTCCATCTTGTATGCTATATGATTTGGAATACATGATATCCAGGATTTCTATGGAAAAGGAAATTAAAGCTGAAAGGTCATGTTGGTTGTTTTTTTTTTTTTTAAATTAATTAATTTATTCTTGGCTGCGTTGGGTCTTTGTTGCTGCGTGTGGGCTTTCTCTAGTTGTGTTCTCTAGTTGCTGCGAACAGGGGCTACTCTTCGTTGTGGTGCACGGGCTTCTCATTGCAGTGGCTTCTCTTGTTGCGGATCACAGTCTCTAGGCGTGCGGGCTTCAGTAGTTGTGGCTTGCGGGCTCTGGAGTGCAGGCTCAGCAGCTGTGGCGCATGGGCTTAGTTGCTCCGTGGCATGTGAGATCTTCCCAGACAAGGGCTCGAACCCATGTTCCCTGCATTGGCAGGCGGTTTCTCAACCACTGCATCACCAGGGAAGCCCATGTTGGTTGTTTTTAAGAGATGGGCTTGGAAATGGCATCTCTCACTCTTATCTACGCTCTGGTGGTTGGTAATGTTTTATTACCCAGACATAATTGCCATGGACGCTAGGAAATGTAGTCTTCCTGTGTACTCAGGAAGAAAAAGTGGTGAACACAAGCATTGTCCCACAGATGTGGACTGGACAAAACATGTGATTGGTGCTTGTGGACTAATAGCTGTATGTGAAAATGAAGGACATAATTATGCAAATAAGTAGTTCTGTCATCCTCAATGACCTAAGTTGTCAGATAGAATTTTTAATTCAGTGGAATTAAAAACAAAAGAGAAAGTGCCTAGATATAATAATCGAGCTAAATAAACACATTTTGGAGAAATGCTGCATTGAATTCTTGTAGAAAAATATATGATTTTAAGGTTACAGTCCCTTGTCTGCTATTTCCAAATCCAAAGATCTCGAATTTTTTCACAGCTTCATAGAAAATCCATTTAATGATAGAACTTGACCTGAACAAAAATGAGGATACTTATATTATCTTTCTTAATCCTACTTGGTATGACTTTTTGCTATAGAAAGTTTAACATTTATTACAGGGTATTGCCCTTACCTTACTGAATACGTTATATAATATAAGGAACATACCTTACATTAATTGCACTTACAGAATCTTAAAACAATTGAGTATTAAAATATACCTGTTCTCAAGAGTTTTCAGTAATGTATTGTGGACTTATGTTAGTAATTTTATAAATAATATATTTAATGACTTTTATATGACAAGCTTCTTTTTATTTACCTAAATTTGGGCATCCATGTGTGTGCCAAAAGCAAATTAAGTGCTAAAACAATGAGGTAAGATTGAGATAAATTGGTCTAACAGAATAATATATCCCGGTTCCTTTTTTTTCCCCAAACCATCTCAAAATTTCTTATTGGATTTAGTATCAGGTCATTTTATTCATTCATGCAGTGAATATTTATTTAGAACCTGTTATGTTCTAGGCACTGAATTACGTTTGGTAAATAAAACAGACATAATGTGTTATGAAAGACAATAAACAAAGTCTAGTACAATGTCTGGCACTAGTTGGCGCTAAATAAATATTTGTTGAAGGAATTAATCTAATGTCAATAAGTAAAGGCTGTGAAGGTTAAAGGAGTGTTGTAATAGGGACTGGAGAAGGGAGCTGCTTAGATTAAATGATCAGAATAGGTCTATCTTAAGAGAAAACACTTAAGATAAAATTGGAAAGATGACCACATGTCAGTCACCCTTAGCAATTTTGTCAGATGGAATAGCATGAGCGTGGACCCAAAACACCTTCTTGTGCCAGAAAATTTTTAAATGTCCAAAGAATAATGGAGGTTTACCAAAAGAATTCAGGAGCCAGCTAGAAGGGGCTCACACTGGCCAAATATAAGACAATTTGGGTAACAAAATAAGTATAGTAATGTATTATAAACTGTAGATAAGAGTCCCTGAATCTATACTGATATAAATGAATGAATGCATGCATGCATGAATGAATAAATGCTTCCTTACAGTAGAATATCAACTAATGTAGAAGATATGATGGAATTAGCAAATCATCATTTTGCAACCACCATGGAGAAAACTGTTTAACACAAGAATCATAAATAGATAATTAAGTAGAAACTAAGATCTGGGTACTAGATATTCTAGAGTGTCATTGCTTCTAAGTCCTCCCAATGAACAGAGCTAGAAAATATATAGATGTATATATGTACACACACACATCTTCTATCTCTACAGTAATATAGGATATTTACATAGACTCAAAATATCTCTGTACAGTGTAATGATTAATTACTGTTTTAGTTTCCTAAAGCTGCTATAATAAGATATCATAATCTGGGTGGCTTAAAACAACAGAATTTACTGTCTCACAGTTCTGGAAGCTAGCAGTCTGAAATCAACATGTCAGCAGGGCCCTGCTTTCTCTGCAACCTTAGAGGAGAATCCTTCCTTGTCTTTTCCTAGTTTCTGGGGGTTTGCTGGGCATCTTGGCATTCCTTCGCTTGCAGTGGCAGCCCTTCTATCTCTGTCATCACATGGCCTTCTCTCCCTGTGTGTCTGTGTCTCTGTATCTCTTCTATTCTTCTCAGAAGGACACCAACCAAATTGGATTAAGGGCTGACTCTATTTCAGTGTGACTTCTTAACTATTACAACAACCTTATTTCCAAATAAATTAACTTCTGAGGTACTGGGAGTTAGGACTTCAACATATCCTTTTATTTCCCCATGTTTAATGTATTTATATTGCCAAAATACTTTCAAAGAAGGTAATGTTTTCAATTTACACCCTAACCTATGCAAAGACAGGTTGTCAAAGATGACAAAAGTAATAATATTCATTGCTGGTACTGGTGGTTCTATTTAATACTTCTTTGATTATCACTAAAGATGAACATTTTTTACATAGTGTTGTGGCCATCCTGTTTTTTTCTTCTTACTGCAGTAACAAAAACCACACATAACGTCAAATTTACCATCTTAACCATATTTAAGTGTACAGTTCAGTAATGTTAACTGTATTCACGTTGTTGTGCAACAGATCTCTAGAACTTTGTCATCTTGCAAAATTGAAACTGTATACTTGTTAAACACTAATTTCTCCTCCCCCTTGTCTCAGTCCTTGGCATCTACCTTTCTACTTTCTATGATTTTTGACTACTTCAGCTACTTCATGTGAGTGGAATCATATAGGATCTGTCCTTTTATAACTGGCTTATTTCAATTAGCATAATGTCCTTGAAGTTCATCCATGTGGTAGCATATGACAGGATTTCCTTTTTTTAAGGTGGCATAATATTTCATTGTGTATCTATATCACATTCCTTTATCCATTCATCTGTTGATAGACATTTGGTTTGCTTCTACCGCTTGGCTATTGTAAATAATGAAGCAGTGATCATGGGTGTGTAAATATCTCTTCAACATCCTGCTTTGATCAACATATCTTAACAATTACCTTGGCGAAAAACAGTAACTTTACTGTAAAGAAACCTGGAAAACACTACTTTAACCAAGCAATCAAAGGTACCATCAGTAATGGGACAAGTTGATGCTACATGCCTCCTGTTATAATGCATCAAACGAACCACCATTTCTGTGATATTTCTGCCAAAAATGCATATCCTAAATCAAACAAGAAGAAACATTTGATAATACCAAACTGAGAGACATTCTACAAAATAACTGGCCTTATTTTTCAAAAACATCAAGCTCATGGAGCTATAGACTGAGGAACTACAGATTAAAAGAAACTAGAGACATTACAACCAAATGCAATGTGTGATCTTGAGCTGGAATTCTCAGCTCTTTTAGAAATAAATTGTATACATAGAGAGATAGATATATAGATAGAAATAAAAAATCAAGTGTGATAAAATATTAACATTTGATAACTTTAAGTATATGGTACTAGTTGTACTATATTTAAAACGTTTTGCAAGTCTGAAATTATCTCAAAATAAAAATTCTTAAAAATAGCACTCTAACAAAAATATTAAGAATGGATAAAAGGGCAAGGAGTTAATGCAGAGGAAAGAAGAGCAACTTTTGAGAAATAGGATGAGGAAGAAAAAACGGATAGAACTATTTGTCTTTGAGAAATATTTTGTACATAAAATTGATAGGATTTGTTGATGGCTTGGAAATGTGGGGAAAGGAGGAATGAAAATAATTTCCAGAGTTATGGCCTTAGTTCCTGGGTATATTTTTGATCTATTTACTGAGTTTGAGAAGGCTGAGCAAAGAATATATATCAAGGATAAAACCAAGAGTTTAGTTCTGAACTTTTTTTTTCCTAGTTACAAAGGCCAACTCTTACTAGGGCAAAGAGCAAGGTAGACGTGCAATCTGAGGAATTTTCTATGCCATTTGCCAAATTTTCGTGTATATAAGTTTGTGGTAAGCCTCTGAAACAAATTTTATTGGCTCCAACAGACAGTATTAGTAAAACGTTAACTGGACATGTATACTAATGCACGGTAATGTCTATATCAGTGCAGAGTGTTCAAAGGTTCTGTCATGGATACAGATAATGAAGTCCAGGGTTCTTGTTTCAGGTGAATGTGTAACACAGGGCTATCTTAGACAAACCTAAAGGAGAACAAACACATTTCAAAATACAGTTATGGCCTAACTTACCTGTGGTGATTCCTCATCTCTGAAAATTATTGAAAAATTGAAATGAATAATTAAAATTGCTTCCTCCTGTGTTCAGAGATCTGAATGTTGAGATTGTGAACTCCCAGGCCAAGCCAAATAGTCAGGGTCATTGAGATAGAAGAATTCTTTATTGACTGCACATGGAATTTCTAGTGAGACATAACAGTGTCATTGGTGCTACATCTTTATAGTTGATAATCATGGATTAGACATGTGAGGTCTTTCTTAAAATAGCTTGGATCTATTTTGTTGACAAATTCTGCATCAGAGTGACTCACAAGCCTACTTGGTGAGAAATATTCTATTTTGTGAGAAATGCCAAGTGCCTAAAAATTTTTAAATTGGATGGAAGATGTATCCTTCAACTAGATTATGCTAAGCAGCTTATGTCTTGATGTGTCATTTATCTACTGCTACAGTTCTGCTGTGTAACAAATTACCCCCAAAATAATAAGCATTTTTTAGCTCACTTTGGGTCAACCATTTAAGCTGGGTTTTATTAGAAGTTTCTTTCAGTCTCAGTTAAATTTCCTCATGTGTCGTGGAGTTGACTACTGATCTAGGGTGGCCTCAACTGGTATGGTGGGAAAACGTGGTTTCCTCCAGGTTTATTTCATTTAATTGGGCTGGCATGGGCATGTTCTCATAGCATGGCAGAAACACAAAAGGGTTATCAGAAAATGTGCATCTTCTTTCAAGCCACTCTTTGTGACACCGTTGCTAATATGTCATTGATCAAAACAAGTAAACTGACTGAGCCCTAAATCAGAGTAGGAGAAGAATATAAGATTACAGGCATACTAAATATGGGGCAGCTATTAACTGGGGCCATTAATTCAATCAATCTACCATAGTCTGCACACTGGCCCTGATTGTTTATGTTCCTTCCACATGCAAAATACACTAAACCCCTTTCAAGACTCCAAATTCTCATCCAAACACAGCAACAGACTTAAAGTACAAGATTTTATGATCTACATCAGGTTCAGATGCTTCTCTTTGTGTATGGTCTCTCTTGATATGGAGACTTATACTAAACTATGAGTAATTTGCCTCATTCCCACAAATCCACATAGAATGATGAGATAGGTACTTGTTAAATAAATAGATACTTTTTTTTTTTTAATTATTTTATTTATTTATTTATTTTTGACTGTGTTGGGTTTTTCGTTTCTGTGCGAGGGCTCTCTCCAGTTGTGGCAAGTGGGGGCCACTCTTCATCGTGGTGCGCGGGCCTCTCACTATCGCGGCCCCCCCTGTTGCGGAGCACAGGCTCCAGACGCGCAGGCTCAGCAGTCGTGGCCCACGGGCCCAGCCGCTCCGCGGCACGTGGGATCCTCCCAGACCAGGGCTCGAACCCGTGTCCCCTGCATCGGCAGGCGGGCTCTCAACCACTGCGCCACCAGGGAAGCCCGATACTTTTTAAAAGAGGGAAGCATTGGAGATGTATAACAGTCATTGATTTGTTTTCAATTGCTATATAGAAATTATCACAAACTTAACAGCTTAGAACAACACAAATGTGTTATCTCACAGTTTCCATGGGTCAAGTGTCTGGGTATGGATTAAGTGAGTCCTCTGTGTAGGGTCTCACCAGGCTGAAGTCAAGGTGTTGTCCTGAGCTATGATCTCATTTGAGACTCAGAGTGCTATTCCAAGCTCACTGGTTGTTGGAAGAATTCAATTCCTTGTGGTTATAGTATTGAAGTCCCTGCTCTCTTGGTGGCTATAGGCTGGAGACAATTCTCACTTCCTAGACATTGCTCTCAGTTCCTTGCCGTGTAGCCTCTTGCATAGTTCACAGCGTGGTATCTCCTTTTTCAAGGTCAGCAGGAGAATCTCTCTCATTTTGAATCTCTCCCTTTAGGAATGGCTCAGTCACTCTTTTAAGGGTTTACTTAATTAGGCCAGACTTGGGGACAATCTCTTTTTAATGAACTCGAAGTCAACTGATTAATAACCTAATCACACCCTTTTCTTAGTCCCTTCTATACTCAATGAGAGGGCGTTATACAGGGTATAATTATACCAAAAGTTTGAATAGTGGAAGCTATCTCAGAATTCTGCCTATCACAGTCCTTCCTCTGATTCCCAAAGATTCACGTCCTTTCCAAACATTTGCCCCTTTCCTAGGGGCAATGTTCCCAGGAGTATCATCCTATTATGGCATCTGCTCAAAGTAAAAAAATCTCATCATCTAAGTTTGAATTTCATGATATTATCGGCTCAAAGTCCAAAACCTCATTGTCAAACATTACTTAAATCAGATGCAGATAGGCTCCTGGATGTCATCTGTTAAGTGAAGTTCATGAAGTCTGATTTCTCTTAACCTGTGAACCTGTGATACTAAAGAACAAGTTTTTCCCCCTAACATACCTTGGCTACAATGGTGAGAGAAGTATAGGATAATAGTTATAAACATTCTGGTTCAAAAGGGGGAGAAAATGGTAGATAAAAAGGAAACATTGATCCACAACAGCTCTGAAATCCAGTTGGGCAACTGTTTTTTTCCTAGATTAGGTTTCAGGGCTTGGGAATAATCTTACGTGACTCTTGGTTCCATCCTCTGAGTCATTCTTTCTTTTTCATGAAAGGTAGCATGTATTATCATCCTGCTTCCTGCCAGTAGATTTTGGGGGTGGGTGAGAGGTATTAAACAACTTCCTTTAATTTGTACGTTTGCCATCATTTTCAGTCCCAGCTGCCAGAGTTTCCATTGGAATGATTTTCTCAAGAACTTAATGGGCTTTCCATGGATCTCACTGAGATCAACTTCAGTAGACAAAAGCCACATCCCTAGATTTTTTGAAGATAATTCCTTCTCTATCTTTGCCTCCTGCTGAGATGGCAGAGGGACAGCACCTTTATGTTTCTTAGAGGCCCTCTGGTTTGATTGGGAAGATCTGGGAGGCACACCCTTAATCTCTTGCCATGGTCATTCATGTGACTGAATAAATTAAATTTAAAAAATTTTAATTATTTATTTATTTATTTTAGGATAGCAAAGGGAGGCGGTGTACTGTGTAGGAGAGCACAAGACTTGGAAGTAGACACATGAGTTTAACTCTTTTTGTTTTTGGCCCACCCCGTCACTAGCTGTGTGAGCTTCTGTGAAATAGGCTGTGGGTCTCTGTGTCCTCAGCTGTAAAAGGGGCAGGATGAGCATCCTCTAGGGTGAGGAGGGAGGATGATTTCATGTAGTGGTTAAGAGTATAGACATTGGAACCTGGTTCCCTGAGTTCATATCCCAGCTCAGCCACCTATTAGCCATGTGACTTCAGTTTTCTTACCTGAAGGGACAAATTCCAACAAACAAAAGCCCAGGACCAGATGGCTTCACAGGCAAAATCTATCAAACATTTAGAGAAGATCTAACACCTATCCTTCTCAAACTCTTCCAAAATATAGCAGAGGGAGGAACACTCCCAAACTCATTCTACGAGGCCACCATCACCCTGATACCAAAACCAGACAAAGATGTCACAAAAAAAGAAAACTGCAGGCCAATATCACTGATGAACATAGATGCAAAAATCCTCAACAAAATACTAGCAAACAGAATCCAACAGCACATTAAAAGGATCATACACCATGATCAAGTGGGGTTTATCCCAGGAATACAAGGATTCTTCAATATATGCAAATCAAATCAATCAATGTGATACACCATATTACCAAACTGAAGGAGAAAAACCATATGATCATCTCAATAGATGCAGAAAAAGCTTTCGACAAAATTCAACACCAATTTATGATAAAAACTCTCCAGAAAGTAGGCATAGAGGGAACTTACCTCAACATAATAAAGGCCATTTATGACAAACCCACAGCCAACATTGTTCTCAATGGTGAAAAACTGAAACAATTTCCTCTAAAATCAGTAACAAGACAAGGATGCCCACTCTCACCACTGTTATTCAACATAGTTTTGGAAGTTTTAGCCACAGCAATTAGAGAAGAAAAAGAAATAAAAGGAATCCAAATCAGAAAAGAAGAAGTAAAGCTGTCACTGTTTGCAGATGACATGATACTATACATACAGAATCCTAAAGATGCTACCAGAAAACTACTAGAGCTAATCAATGAATTTGGTGAAGTAGCAGGATACAAAATTAATGCACAGAAATCTCTTGCATTCCTATACACTAACGATGAAAAATCTGAAAGAGAAATTAAGGAAACACTGCTATTTACCATTGCAACAAAAAGAATAAAATACCTAAGAATAAACCTACCTAAGGAGACAAAAGACCTGTATGCAGAAAACCATAAGACACTGAGGAAGGAAATTAAAGATGATACAAGTAGATGGAGAGATATACCATGTTCTTGGATTGGAAGAATCAACATTGTGAAAATGACTATACTACCCAAAGCAATCTACAGATTCAATGCAATCCCTATCAAACTCCAATGGCATTTTTCACAGAACTAGAACAAAAAATCTCACAATTTGTATGGAAACACAAAAGACCCTGAATAGCCAAAGCAATCTTGAGAAAGAAAAACAGAGCTGGAGGAATCAGGCTCCCTGACTTCAGACTATCCTACAGACTACAGTGATCAAGACAGTATGGTACTAGCACAAAAACAGAAGTATAGATCAATGGAACAGGATAGAAAGCCCAGAGATAAACCCACACACATATGGTCACCTTATCTTTGATAAAGGAGGCAAGAATTATACAATGGAGAAAAGACAGCCTCTTCAATAAGTGGTGCTGGGAAAAATGGACAGCTACATGTAAAAGAATGAAATTAGAACACTTCCTAACACCATACACAAAAATAAACTCAAAATGGATTAAAGACCTAAATGTAAGGCCAGACACTATAAAACTCTTACAGGAAAACATAGGCAGAACACTCTTTGACATAAATCACTGCAAGATCCTTTTTGATCCACCTCCTAGAGAATTGGAAATAAAAACAAAAATAAACAATTGGGACCTAATGAAACTTAAAAGCTTTTGCACAGCAAAGGAAACCATAAACAAGATGAAAAGACAGCCCTCAGAATGGGAGAAAATATTTGCAAACGAAGCAACTGCCAAAGGATTAATGTCCAAAATATACAAGCAGCTCAAACAGCTCTATATCAAAAACACAAACAACCCAATCCAAAAAGTCAGAAGATCTAAATAGACATTTCTCCAAAGAAGATATACAGATTGCCAACAAACACATGAAAGGATGCTCAACATCACTAATCATTAGAGAAATGCAAATCAAAACTACAATGTGGTATCACCTCACACCAGTCAGAATGGCCATCAGCAAAAAATCTACAAATGATAAATGCTGGAGAGGGTATGGAGAAAAGGGAACTGTTGGTGGGAATGTAAATTGATACAGCCACTATGGAGAACAGTATGGAGGTTCCTTAAAAAACTAAAAATAGAACTACCATACTACCCAGCAATCCCACTACTGGGCATATACCCTGAGAAAACCATAATTCAAAAAGAGACATGCACCACAATGTTCATTGCAGTTCTATTTACAATATCCAGGACATGGAAGCAACCTAGGTGTCCATCGACAGATGAATGAATAAAGAAGATGTGGCACATATATACAATGGAATATTGCTGAGCCATAAAAAGAAACGAAATTGAGTTATTTGTAGTGACGTGGATAAACCTAGAGTCTGTCATACTGAGTGAAGGAAGTCAGAAAGAGAAAAACAAATATCGTATAGTAACACATATATATGTAATGTTAAAAAAAAAAAAAAAGGGTCTGATGAACCTAGGGGCAGGACAGGAATAAAGACGCAGATGTAGAGAATGGACCTGAGGACATGGGGAGGGGGAAGGGTAAGCTGGGATGAAGCGAGAGAGTAGCATTGACATATATACATTACCAAATGTAAAATAGATAGCTAGTGGGAAGCAGCTGCATAGCACAGGGAGATCAGCTCGGTACTTTGTGACCACCTAGAGGGGTGGGATAGGGAGGGTGGGAGGGAGACACAAGAGGGAGGGGATATGGGGATATAAGTATACGTATAGCTGATTCACTTTGTTATACAGCAGA
Organism: Balaenoptera musculus; assembly: GCF_009873245.2. Taxonomy (NCBI): domain Eukaryota; kingdom Metazoa; phylum Chordata; class Mammalia; order Artiodactyla; family Balaenopteridae; genus Balaenoptera; species Balaenoptera musculus. The sequence goes on along the minus strand of NC_045793.1, from coordinate 59,170,302 downwards.
AATGAACACAACATTATAAAGCAATTATACTCCAATAAAGATGTTAAAAAAAAATTCCAGAAGTCATAAAGGAAAAGACTGACAAAATCTTATATGTATATAAAACATCTACAAAGCAAAAACACCATAAGGAAAGCAAGAGACAGACTGAGAAAAAGTATCTGTATCTTATAGAAAAGGGCTACTCTCCCAAACGTGTAAAGAATTCCTTGAAGTCGGTAAGAAAAGGACCAACAATAGATAAATGAGCAAACAGTATAGGCAAAGTATTCACAGAAATGGAATTAGTAACTGCTTTTAAATATATGACAGGATGCAATCTGATAACACACTCCATCGGGGGTGTGGGCTGTAGGAGACAAGCACTGATGCATTGTTGGTTGGAAGTATAAATTGCTAGGATCCCTAAGGAAAGCAATCTTGCTGTAAATATGAAAATTAAAAATGCCTATACCCTATGACCCAGTAATCCCACATCTGGGAACTTATATATAGATTCATACTGGTGGAAAATGACCTTATAAATAAGTCTATTCACTGTAGTATTATTTGTAATAGCAATTGGTTGGAACAAATTAATAAGAATGGTGGATCAATATGGGAATCAATAAAGGAATGGTAGATTGCTGTTGCCATATAACCCTATGCAGGGGTAATAAGCAGTGGGGAAACTATACACTGATAGGGAAAGATCTCCAAGGAATATTGCTAAGTGAAAAAAAAAGTACAGAAACCTGGATAGGGTAGTATATTTTACGTTAAAGAAATGGGAATATATATTTCTTTGTGCTGTATAAAGGGACTTTGTAAGAATACATGAAAAGCTAGTGAAAGTGGTTACATATACTGGGGGAGTAGCAGTCATGAGAATTAGGCAGATGACAGACTGTGGAGGAAAAATAAAACTTTTAATATTTTTTGATTTTTGAACCATCTAAATATGTTCCCTATTCAAAAATAAATACATGAAAATAAATAATGAACGAAGTTGACCTTGAGAGAAGATGCTAGAGGACACGGCTGGCACCAGTATACATTCCTATTTCTGTTATCTCCACATATCTCCCCTGGTATTTTAAAGACGAGCAGAATGCTGAGAGAGAGGCTTACCAATCCTCTGGTGTCTTCTTTCTGATCTCTCCTTATAACTCCATTGGTATTTTCAAAGCTAGCACCTTGCCAAAAATGAAGTGTACACATGCTTCATGCGGGAAGTGATGGGCAATTTTAATTTTTGTTCCAATAATATGCCTGTTCCTTTTACATGTCCCCACTCAGATAAAATTAGAACTCTGAGGAAAGAAAGATAACCACGGGTCTGGTAAAAGCAGGATATCAAAGGTTTAAATCTGTAGAAAAGAAAAAAAATTGGACGACTGCAATATGTTAGAAAAGAAAAATCAATCACAACAATAAAGATTAATAAAATAATATAAAACAGGATAAAAGTAGTAAGACTAAAATTACAGTTAGCAGAATAAATAGGAAAGTGTAAAACCCCTCTGGCAATATCTGGCGTACAGCTATTCTGTCTGGTTAATTCAGAGTGCAAATTTAAATAGTAACTGGCAGGGGACAGTGGGTTAAGGGAAACATTCTCTCTGCATCTTGAAAACCAGAAGAACCATCGTCGTGCCGCACCAGGATGAGTGGTGTGTGAGGGGTAGAGACCGGCCAAGGTGCTCCTCAGGAACAAACTTGGAATTTGCTCTTAATCACAAACAGATGGGCCATTGAGGACCCAAGTTTCTGCTCCATATAGCACAGACTCAATAATTTTATTCTGTAGAATGTTTAAGGAAGGCGTAACCAAAAGCCCACTGTGGCACGTTGGAAAAAATACAAAAAGGAAAAACTCAATAAATCTCCCATAGAATGACCTGCTTTGAGCACTGTTGCTTCCTGATGTACCCTCCAAGTTAAACTATTTATGTAATGTAGCCAAAGTAACGGAATGTAGTGATGTGCCACATGAAATCATAAACTACAAACCAGCCATCAGTTGGAGAAAACCTTGCTTTAAAAAAATAAAATTGTAAAAGTTTTTTATATAAGAATATTAAAAACAGGTCTACTCATTTTTAAAATATTTTTTTCAATTTGCCTTTTAATTTATTTATGGCATTTCTTTTGACCAAGAGTTCTTTTTTATAAATGAGTATCCCAACCCTATGCATTTTGTTTTCTTCTTTTGGGTATATGTTTAAGCTATTCTTTCTGTATCAGAGATTAGATTAAAATTAAGTTGTATTTTTTCCCCTCCTTTCCTTGCTGATTTAAAATTCTGTGTTCACTATATTATGAATTGTCCTGTATATAAGACTCTATTCCCAACTTTTTCTTCTGCTCCTTTGATGTAGCCCGTGAATTTAGTTGTAATTTTCTGGGTTTCTTTATTACTGTTGAGTACAACTACTTCCCTCATTATTCTTTGTGGTGGCCACGGAGGTGTGCCGCTCAGATCTCCCCTCAAAACACATGAACCAGCATGTAAGAAGAGGAGTCACCATTTTGGAAGGGACAAAGGATCCGAATCAGCAATAGGAGGTGGGGCTGATTGTACACTATGGCGGATGGAAAGAATGTGTGTGCAACCCAGCCTAATAAGAGTATGATTACCAAGAACGCAGACCCTTCCAGAAGGAGAGTTTGGATCACAACTCCAGGTAAGCCACGGAGAGCTGCATGGCTGGGGGCAAAAGGGATTTAGAATTGGCAGTGGAGGAGGGAGGTGTGAGCACCAGTTGTGGCCCGAAGGCTAACTGCAGATGCAAGGACTGTATTTTGTCCTATTCACCTCTCTTTTGAAAATTTATCTTTAGAAAAAGTGGCCCGTGGAAATCATGTAGGACAAATTTCCTGGAAATGTGTGGATATGGAGTCATGTCCAACACCAGGGGTGAACTGTGATGGCTGTGGAGGTGCCCTGTTCACATCTCCCTTCAAGAGAGCCTGAGGTGAAGAAGGCCATAGTGGACAGTCTGCAGATACGGCACCTTTGCACCTGCCTCATTGTTCAGGCTGAGGTCTCCATCTCCCTGGGCTGCCCCCAGCCAACAACAAGCATGGTGGGTGTCCATTAGCCGAGCGATTCCCCTCTGACACAGGACTCCTCTGAATGGGTGATCCTTGCTCCTGGTCTCCTCAACAGCCTGCCTGAGACTTCTCAGGGTTTCATGCACTCCGCAGCTCCACTTACCCAAATTTCTATCCTTTCCCCTTTCCTTTCACAGGTATCACAAATGCATCATGGTTTGAGGGAAAGAGATTAATAAAAATGACATAAATTTTGAGCTTGAACATTTTTATGTAAAAAATTATAATCAGTCAAAATAGAAGACAAATGGCAACCAGGGAAAGTATTTGCAAAACTAGACAAAAGGTTGTCACCCTATTATACGATGAATGCTTACAGATTACCGAGAGAAAGGCAAGCTTTTAGTTCTATATGGTTAAAGGAAAAGAATAAGCACTTTATTAAGAAAAAAATTGAAAACTGAAAATAAATAATTATGACTTGATTCTCTTATCGGCCCAACCATCAAAAAAAAACACCCAACAAAAACACCTTCCCTCAAAGAATTCTTGAGCTATATATGAGTTTACCAGAGCTTAAATATGATCTTCTCAGAGAGGCCTTTTCTGACCTTTGTATGGAAGAGGCCTCTTTAACACTGACTCCTTTTAAAAAATATGGAAAAGGGAATAAGGAGGGAAGTAGTGTAACCTCCTATCTTGAGTGGTCTACTCAACACCTCCTCCAAGGGCCAGGTTCTTCTTACTCCTCTCTTCTCTGCCAAGGGTCACTCCTCACTTTGACACAGACTACAGATGGGGAATTCATGGGTTGGAGTTCCTCTAAAGATAATATTGCTATTTCTCTCAAGGCCCCTGTGTGTAGGGTGGGGGTTGAGCTTGGGGCAGACCTTACTCTCCTTTCAATCAACATCATATCAGGTCGTTAGGGGGTCTTAAAATTTTTCTGAAGGGCCAGGAAAACTAAAGCCACAAGAAACAGAGGAATCTTCCTGAATCCTCCAGCATCCTCTGGGATACAGGAAAAAGGGGGCAGTTGAGGCTACATTCTAGTGGGGAGACAGCATCTGATTTATGGTTTACACCTGGCCAGGGCCAGATGCCGTCAGAGCAGTAGCATAACGATGTTACAGTGAGTAGCAAGTATCCACAGAAGAGGTCAAGCAAGTATCCACAGAAGAGGTCAAGCAAGTACCCACAGAAGAGGTCGCTGCCCTTTCCTGAGGGCGAATGTATACCAACATCTTGAGGCTGTGGCCTGGCATCTGGTCCTCAGAGCAGTAACCTCCAGAAGGGAAACAGAACTGGGAGTTAGGAAAGGAACCAGCACAGATACCACTAGAATTTTTGGTAATTAAAAAAAAAAAGAAACAGTACTGGCTGAGGAGGAAGAAATAATGTAGAGGGAACAGGAGGAGAACTCTCAGCCTTGTTTTTATGAAGAGTTAGACGGAGAGCTGTGAACATTTTGTGGAACATTTTATGAGCTACACTGGGTATGCCTCTATTGCTATCCTGGGTGGTATGGTCTGAAGACAGTTATGACCACCACACTGCCTTGTTCGAAGAAAGGACATAGGATGGCTTACAGGGCTGGGCAAAGTATAGTCAGATAACATCATTTGAAGTAGATGAGAGGGAAAAAGGGGCCAAGAATGAGGCTAATATAGATAACGGAGACCAAAGTGCCCTGTATTCTGGGATGGAGCACAAATTTAGCTCTAGTTTTTTATCAGCATATTTGAAAAGCCAACTCACAGTGTCCATAAGATAGTAGCAAATGAACTAACTGTTCAGGAGAAGCACAAACATCCACTGCTGAGGCCAGAATGAAATAACTCTTGAGAGTCCATATAAAGGGGCCATTGTCTAACATAATCAACAACATTCTTACAGTGACATGATGATAAGTTTCATGTAATGGTTTTGTAGAGTGTCCTGCAATGCTGACCAAGGGCTTCAAACCAAAGACAAATCCTGGGGGTACAGAAGGAGGATACTGCACCGGTGGTCTTTGCTGGGTGCTTGCCTGACTTAATTCTGAGGTACATTTTAAAGGATCTGAGGAAGTGGTAAAAACCAAATCTTTAATATTCCTTTACACATTTGGCCCAAGCCAAACCCAGAGCTGATAGATATTAGATAGCTGAAAGTTCAAAACTGGATATCCTACACCTGGAGTTCTACTATTCCAGAGATCTAGGGAAAAAGTAGTAGCACAATAGGATATCGAGTAAGTGTAGGAGCGACACCTTTTGGGATAATTTAAGAGTCTAATAATCAGGAGTTTCTGAGGGAGTACTCTAAAGCTTGGCCAAGATTCTCTTGAGAAAAAAAGAATGGAATATGCACTCTCAGACAGATGGGCCATTTAGGTTCCAAATTTCTGCTCAATATAACCTAGTCTTAATTAATATTAGTCTGGAAAATGTGTAAGAAAGGCAAACTAAATATAGTGGCCATTAAAATTAATCCTGCCCTCCCTCAACTCCCAAAAAACATCCATAGAAAGCCTAGCTTTGAGTACTGTGATTTCCTGATGTTCTTCCAAGTTAAATTATTTGTGTAATGTACATCAAGGTATCTGAATGAAGTGACCTTCTGTCTAGAATTAATCAGGAACCAACTGAAATTTGGAAAATATCTTGGTTTTTCAAAACTTTAAGAGCTCTATATATACACAGGACATTAAATTTTTGTCAAATACTCATGTTCTAAAATTTTCTGGCTTGTATTTTTTCTATTAATATCCTTTGGCATATTGGTTTTAAATTTTTATGTAATGGGATGTAACAATTCTATTTTATCTTTTGTTTCGTTCTTAGTAGATCTTTTCTCATCTTGAAATATTTACTTGTAATAGGGAAGAACCTTTGTATTCTATTACAAGTGAATCACTAAAGGGATGTTGCCTATAAGCTTAAATTATACATAATGGCCCATATCTGGGAACCCTGCCTCCCAGGTAATACGCATTTAGCTAAAATACCTTTGTTTAGCTCAAAGGAAACATCCTGACCAGGCCCACCTGTGAACAGCTGCAGGAAGGAATAAATTAACACCTGCCCTCTGGGTTCTGACCAGAACCAGGACTTTAACCCCTCCCCTTTCAGTATAAAAGAAGCCTGAATTCTGACTTGGGGAAGATGGTTCTTTGGGACACTAGCCCACCATGTTCTCTGTCTGCTGGCGTTCCAAAAATTTCGCTATTCCTTGCCCCAAGAGCTCATCTCTTGACTTATTGGCCTGTCGTGCGGTGAGCAGCACAAGCTTGGACTTAGTTAACAAATTTTGACAAAGCTAGCCAGGAGCCTTGCTGCTGGTGGGCAGCAATCCCCAGTTGGGGAATTTTCAGGTAAGGCCCTAGCAGCTGCCAGGACCACTTGTCCTGAGGGTCTTCCCTTCAAAATTCCCCGAAATGGAACTGGCTGACCCAGGGCTTGGCAGTTGGAGCAAGGAATCGACATCTGGAAGCTGAGGGGCTCAGTACAGTAGGGTAAGTCACTCTGGTTTGTACAGCCGGAAACTCTTTTTCCTCTATTTGGGGCTTTTTCCTCTGGAATGAGCCAATTTGTTTTGTATTTGAGTGAAGTACCCTGTTGGAGAGAGAAAATAGTTCTTGGACTTTTACCCGATTTGTGAACAAGTTTGTTTGTTTCTTTGAATGCTAGCATCTGTGTGCACCGTTTGTGTTTTGTTTGTCTTGTATTTCTGTCTTTAAAAAATGGGGAATGTTTCAACTACTCCTAAAGCAGTTCTCTGAAGCATGTTTTGGATAAGTGATGTGATTACAGCTCTGAACCCATGACTGAGAGGAAGATTTTTTATTGTAATGATGTGTGGCCACAGTACCTGTTAGGATCTCTACAAGGGGTTTAGGCTGGGTTACCTTGGGACACTGTGCACCATGTACTGTCACCCTTGTTGTGTCAAGTACATCGTTTGTGGTCTCCTGTGTTGTTGGTCTGGATCCAACAGCTCTCCAAGGAGTCACATTGCCTTGGGATTAAGTTGATGTTTCTTGTGATATGTAAAACCCCGAGACCAAACTTGAGGGTTTGTTTAGGGTTTTCTGTTTGTTCTTCTGGTTTTTCATTTCATTTTGTCTTGGTACCGTTTCTCTATTTACAGACTGATGTCAATGGAGGAAAGGAACAACAACAACAAAAAACCTGTCTGTTCTTGTCTGAAAGCAGGATATTCTCAGGGAGAAAAAGTTTCCACTGGGTTCCTAAAATCACCAAAATCACCATTCCAAAATTCAGCCTGGTTGGCTAATGTCAAGGGAAAAGGGCATTCTTTTAACGGTTAGAGGTGATCAATTGCTATTTATGGTTTTACAGTGGGCTTTGAATGGCTCTATAGCTGTTCTGTGAGGGAGCGGGGAAGAATGATGATCCCCTGTGTGCAGCATTTGTGCTGTTACATCAGGGTGAGGAAAAGGCAGACAGTTGTCACCTTTATGGTAAAAGAAACCAAGGGAAAATCTGTCATACAGGACGAAAATAAAGGGAATGAGGCTGAGGATATGTTGCCCCAACCTCTGGCGGAGCTGACTGTCCCAGCTGCTCCAGCCGTTATACTAATATATCCACCCCTTCCACCGCCTCCTGTTCTGACCCAGCCCCAGTTCCCGATGCTGGGGATCAGGAAGTGGTCGGACTGGCTCCACCTCCTTACAGGGGCAACTAGAAAATCCTGTGTTAGTTCCTTGGGCACAGGGACCTAGTCTGGTGTTCCCATCTAAGACCTCCACAAGGCACTCAGTTTGAACCAGGAGCCACTTCTGGAGCAGGGCAATTTCCCTTGTGCCGATATCCTGTAGGAGGCCTTAATGCAGATGGCAACCAGCTGGGTTTCCATGGATCCGTAGTCCTTTCTCCACCTCAGACTTGTTTAACTGGAAAGATCGCAACCCTCCTTAGAGGGAGAATATGCTTACAGGAGATGAAAGAAGAATGGTCATTGATAAGACCAGGGAAGAAGAGTACCATCTCCACCTAATAGACTCAAATGGTACACCTGAAGCCCACTTGGCAGTACCCACAGCTGAGCCAAATTGGGACCCCAGTGAGTGAGGAATGCTCTTATATGAGCTCTACCGTAAGTGCATCTTGGCAGGGCTTTGAAAAGGGGTACCAAAGCAAGAGTTTGAACAAAACTCAAGAAATTCAGCAAAAACCAAATGAAGACTCCTCTTTTTTTTTTTTTTTTTTTTGAGAAAAGCCAGCATAAAAGCACTTGTATTGCAATAATAAAACTTGAAACATATGTAGTGCAGGGGGTGGGGATAGGGGTGGGGGAATAGGCATCAATTTCTCTCACCAAATCACCACACAGGGCAGCAAAGGTGAGAGGGGGGAGGGAGAAGCCAGGAAACTCTGAGATCAGCAGGGGGAGCTGAGCATCAAAAACCAGGAGATGCTGAAGCTGTGATGGCCAACATCACTTTCTTAAGACGATGGGACTTGTCATGATGGCTGGGCTTCCGTGGGTGTTAAGTGTCTACAAACAGCACCCTCAATTTAACTTTCAATTACAGTTTTTAAAATTTAGGAAGTGGACCTTGTATAGCTGTGAGATTACAAGAGTCCTGAATATCCATTAGAAAAATCACAGGATGGGGAAAAAAAAAAAAAAAAAACCAGGCCATGAAGAAGGTTTCAGAGGTCCCTGATGGCCTGGGGACAGATACCTGTAGTGTCCACCATCTCAGTGAAAACGATCTGCTGTCAAAAGGCAGAGGGTTTAAGGGGAGGGCAGGGGTGGGGCAGTGGAGGCATTGGGCATCCCATTTTAGTTTTGGGTAGGGCTTCTAATTCAACCCAAGGACATCTCTCAACTTGGAGAATAATTCGGCCCTTAAAAGCGCCTCAAATCTGGCATGGCTTTGCAGCGCAGGAGCAGCAAGAAGGTTTAATATATAATAGATAAAACTTTCATCCAAAAAAATAAAATAGATTCTTGCACACACCCCACCCCCACCCCATGCACCAATTCCTGTTCTAAAGTTAATCCATAACTTGTGCTGTTAATACTTGACAAATACTTAAGTGGAAACCTAGATCCAAATGACTGAAACTCAATCTTCACCCCAAAACAAAAACAAACTAAAATGAGTAACTTGAGGTTTATGGCATATAGTTCAGGTTAACGTACATGCGAGGAGAAAAGGGAAGAGCAAAGCTGGTGACAGAACACATTCAGTCAGGGAAGATGTTTATACAAAGAGTGTAGTGGAACATCAGGAAAAGCTCCCTGCAGACTCACTGTGTGCATCTGGAGGCACCAGATCCTTCCATGGCACATCCAAGGATGGGGAGCCATTCCTGTCATTCCAGTTTTAGAGGCTCCACTGGCACCGTAGGCATAGTCTGGGGAGATAGCTTGGCTCTGTGACCCACACTCACCTGGGCAACCCCTTCTTCCCAGCCTCAGACCACCTCCTGCTTGCCCAGCACAAACTTAAAGGGCTTGTTTCTGTCCCGGGAGGAATCGAATTTCTTTCCATCTTCAAGCATCCCTGTGTCATGCACCATGCAGGTCTGGCTGCACTTCAGGAAGGTGCGCCGGACCCTGGGGGAGATGGTCTCCACCTGCACTCCCATGGCAGCGGGGCGGCAGACACTTGGCAGGTGACCGGTGCCACAGGCTGTGTGGACCGAGTGAGATGGCAGCGGTTCCACTGGTCTGCCTCTCTGAATTTCTGGAAAGGATTTATCAGGCCTACGGACGCTATACTGATGCAGATCCCAAGGCCCCTGAAAATATGAGAATGGTAAATTTGATCTTTTTTTGGGCAAAGTGCCTCAGATATCAGGAGAAATTTGCAAAAATTAAATGGTGCATTTGGAGTGAACACTTCTCAATTGGTAGATGTTGCTTTTAAAGTGTTCAACAACAGGGAACAATGACAGAAAAAGGAAATCGCAAAGTGAAATGCCACTTTTCTTTTTCTTTTTTTCTGTTACTTTTTAAAATTGAAGTATACTTGGTTTACAGTGTTGTAAATGTTTTCAGGTGTACAGCAGTGATTCAGTTATACTTCTATATATCTATTCTTTTTCAGATTCTTTTCCCTTGTAGGTTATTACAAAATATTAAGTATAGTTCCCTGTGCTATACAGTAGGTCCTTGTTGGTTATCTTATATATAGTAGTGTGTATATGTTAATTCCATCCTCCTAATTTATCCCTCCCCCTCCCCTTTCCCTTTGGTAACCATAAGTTTGTTTTCTATGTCTGTGGGTCTATTTCTGTGTTGTATATAAGTCCATTTGCATCTTTTTTTTTCAGATTCTACATATAAGTGATATCATATGATATTTGTCTTTCTCTGTTTTACATCACGTAGTATGATGATCTCTAGGTCCTTCCATGTTGCCGCAAATGGCATTATTTCATTGTATTTTTATGGCTGAGTAACAGTCCATTGTGTATATATATCACAACTACTTTATTCATTCATCTGTCAATGGGCATTTAGGTTGCTTCCATGTCCTGGCTATTGTAAATAGTGCTGCAGTGAACACTGGGGTGCATGTATCTTTTCGAATTATAGTTTTCTCAGGATATATGCCCTGGAGTGGGATTGCAGAATCATATGGTAGTTCTATTTTTAGTTTTTTAAGGAACCTCCATACTGTTCTCTACAGTGGCTATACCAATTTGCATTCCCACCAACAGTTGTAGGAGGGTTCTTTTTTTCTCCACACCCTCTCCAGCATTTATTATTTGTAGACTTTTCAATGATGGCCATTCTGACCAGTGTGAGGTGATGCCTCATTATAGTTTTGATTTGCATTTCTCTAAGACTTAGCGAATTTGAGCATCTTTTCATGTGCCTTTTGGCCATCTGTATATCTTCTTTGGCAAAATGTCTTTTTAGGTCTTCTGCCCATTTTTTTTTTTTGCAATTGACAAAGAAATTTAGTTATTTCTGAGATATACATTTTAAAGTAATAACTAGAATTATGACTTATAACATTATACCAGAACATATAAGGTTTTTAGAAATTTCATGTAATGTCTGAAACATTTATATTAACATATTTCCATACAAATAACCCAATGAAAGTTTAGTATTAGTTGTTTGGTTTGTTTGTTTTTTTATACTGCAGGTTCTTATTAGTCATCAGTTTTATACACATCAGTGTATACATGTCAATCCCAATCGCCCAATTCAGCACACCACCATCCCCACCCCACCGCAGTTTTCCCCCCTTGGTGTCCATATGCCTGCTCTCTACATCTGTGTCTCAACTTCTGCCCTGCAAACCGGCTCATCTGTACCATTTTTCTAGGTTCCACATACATGCATTAATATACGATATTTGTTTTTCTCTTTCTGACTTACTTCACTCTGTATGACAGTCTCTAGATCCATCCACGTCTCAACAAATGACTCAATTTCATTCCTTTTTATGGCTGAGTAGTATTACATTGTATATATGTGCCACAACCTCTTTATCCATTCGTCTGTTGCTGGGCATTTAGGTTGCTTCCATGACCTGGCTATTGTAAATAGTGCTGCAGTGAACATTGGGGTGCATGTGTCTTTTTGAATTATCGTTTTCTCTGGGTATATGCCAAGTAGTGGGATTGCTGGGTCATATGGTAGTTCCATTTTTAGTTTTTTAAGGAACCTCCATACTGTTCTCCATAGTGGCTGTATCAATTTACATTCCCACCGACAGTGCAAGAGGGTTCCCTTTTCTCCACACCCTCTCCAGCATTTGTTGTCTGTAGATTTTCTGATGATGCCCATTCTAACGGGTGTGAGGTGATACCTCATTGTAGTTTTGATTTGCATTTCTCTAATGATTAGTGATGTTGAGCATCTTTTCATGTGCTTCTTGGCCATCTGTATGTCTTCTTTGGAGAAATGTCTATTTAGGTCTTCTGCCCATTTTTGGATTGGGTTGTTTGTTTCTTTAATATTGAGCTGAATGAGCTGTTTATATATTTTGGAGATTAATCCTTTGTCCGTTGATTCGTTTGCAAATATTTTCTCCCATTCTGAGGGTTGTCTTTTCGTCTTGTTTATGGTTTCCTTTGCTGTGCAAAAGCTTTGAAGTTTCATTAGGTCCCATTTGTTTATTTATTTATTTATTTTATTTTATTTATTTATGGCTGTGTTGGGTCTTCGTTTCTGTGCGAGGGCTTTCTCCAGCTGCGGCAAGCGGGGGCCACTCTTCATCGCGGTGCGCGGGCCTCTCACTATCGCAGCCTCTCTTGTTGCGGAGCACAGGCTCCAGACGCGCAGGCTCAGCAATTGTGGCTCATGGGCCCAGCCGCTCCGCGGCATGCGGGATCCTCCCAGACCAGGGCTCGAACTCGTGTCCCCTGCACTGGCAGGCAGACTCCCAACCACTGCACCACCAGGGAAGCCCCCATTTGTTTATTTTTGTTTTTATTTCCATTACTCTAGGAGGTGGATCAAAAAAGATCTTGCTGTGATTTATGTCAAAGAGTGTCCTTCCTATGTTTTCCTCTAATTTATAGTGTCCGGTCTTGCATTTAGGGCTCGAATCCATTTTGAGTTTATTTTTGTGTATGGTGTTAGGGAGTGTTCTGATTTCATTCTTTTACATGTAGCTGTCCAGTTTTCCCAGCACCACTTATTGAAGAGACTGTCTTTTCTGCATTGTATATCTTTGCCTCATTTGTCATAGATTAGTTGACATTTTTTGATTGGGTTTTCTTGTTTAGTTGTATGAGCTGCTTGTGTATTTTGGAAATATATCATTTGCAAATATTTTCTCCCAGTCCACAGGTTGTCTTTTAGTTGTGTTTGTAGTTTCCTTTGCTGTGCAAAAGCTTATAAGCTTGATTAGGTCCCATTTGTTTATTCTTACTTTTATTTTTATTGTCTTTGGAGACTGACTGACCTAAGAAAATATTGGTATGATTTATGTCATAATGTTTTGCCTATGTTCTCTTCTAGGAGTTTTATGGTGTCATGTCTTATATTTAAGTCTTTAAGCCATTTTGAGTTTATTTTTGTATATGGTGTGAGGGTGTGTTCTAACTTCATTGATTTACATGTGGCTGTCTAGCTTTTCCAACACTTGCTGAAGAGACCCTTTTTTCTCCATTGTCTATTCTTGCCACCTTTGTTGAAGGTTAGTTGATTGTAGGTGTGTTGGTTTATTTCTGGGCTCTCTATTCTGTTCCATTGATCCATATGTCTGTTTTTGTCCAGTACAATGCGGTTTTGATTACTGTAGCTTTGTGCTATTGTCTGAAGTCTGGGAGGGTTATGCCTCCTGCTTCTTTTCTTTTTCCTCAGGATTGCTTTGGTAGTTCTGGGTCTTTTACGGTTCCATGTAAATTTTAGTAACCTAGTTCTGTGAAAAACGTCATGGGTAATTTGCTAGAGCTCACATTAAATCTGTAGATTGCTTTGGGTAGTATGGCCAATTTAACAATATTATTTCTTCCAATCCAAGAGCATGGGATATCTTTCCATTTCTTGGAATCATCTTCAGTTTCCTTACTGTTTTACAGTTCTCAATATATAAATCTTTCCCCTCCTTGGTCAGGTTTATTCCTAAGTATTTTATTTTTTTGACGTGATTTTAAAAGGAATTTTTTTTTTTTGTTTGTTTGTTTTACTTTCCCTTTCTGATATTTCATTGTTAGTGTAAAGAAATGCAACCGATTTCTGTATGTTAATCTTGTATCCTGCTACCTTGCTGAATTTGTTTATCAGTTCTAGTAGTTTTTGTGTGGAGTCTTTAAGGTTTTCTATATATAATATCATGTCATCTGCATATAATGACAATTTTACCTCTTCTCTTCCAGTTTGGATATGTTTTTATTTCTTGTCTGTTTGCTGTGACTAGGACTTCCAATACTATGTTGAATAGAAGTGATGAGAGTGGGCATCCTTGTCTTGTTCCAGATTTTAGCAAGAAGGCTTTCAGCTTTCCACCACTGAGTATTATGTTGGCTGTGGGTTTGTTATAAATGGCCTTTATTATGTTGAGATATGTTCCCTCTATAAGGAGGGAAGAGCTTTTTTTTTTTTAACCATAAATCGATGTTGAATTTTATCAAATGCTTTTTCTGCATCTATTGAGATAATCATGTGGTTTTTTTGTCTTTTCTTTTGTTGATGTGGGGTAGCACATTGATTTGTGTTGAACCATCCTTGTGGCACTGGGATGAATCCAACTTGATTGTAGTGTATGATTTTTATGTGTTGTTGGATTTGGTCTGCTAATATTTTGTTGAGAATTTTTGCATCTATATTCATCAAAGATATTGGCTTGTAATTTTCTTTTTTGGTATTGTCTGTCTGTTTTTTGTATCAGGGTGATGGTGGCTTCATAGAATGACTTTGGGAGTGTTCCCTCTTCAATCTTTAGGAAGAGTTCGAGAAGGCTCAGAATAAGTTCTTTGTATGTTTAGTAGAATTCCCCAGTGAAGCCATCTGGTCCTGGACTTTTGTTTACAGGGAGTTTTTTTTTTTTTTTTTTTTTTTTTTTAATTACAGATTGTATTTCACTTCTAGTGATTGATCTGTTCAAATTATCTATTTCTTTTTGATTCACTTTTGATGAGCTGTGTGTTTCTAGAAACTTATCCATTTCTCCTAGACTGTCCAACTTCTTGGCATATAATTGTTCAAAATTTTTCATAGTATTCTGTTATTTTTTTATTTTTTTTGTATTTCTGTGGTATCGGTTATTTCTCCTCTTTCATTTCTTACTTTGTTTATTTGGGTCCTCTTTTCTTCTTGGTGAGTCTGGCCAGAGGTTTGTTGATTTTTGTTTACCCTTTCAAGGAACTAGCTCTTGATTTTATGGATTTTTTTTTCTATTTTTAAATCTCTATTTTATTTCCTCTCTGATCTTTATTTCCTTCCTTTTGTTTACTTTAGAAAAAGAGTGGCAAAACCTAATTACTTTAGGTGGTAGGTTAGGTTGTTTATTTGAGATTTTTCTTGTTTTTTGAAGAATGCCTGCATTGCTATTAACTTCCCTCTTAGGACTGCTTTTGCTACATCCCATAGATTTTGTATTGTTGTGTTTTCATTGTAATTTGTCTAAAGGTATTTTTAAATTTCCTCTTTGATTTCATCATTGAGCCATTGGTTTTTTTAGTAGCATGTTGTTTGGTTTCCATGTAATTATTTTTTTCCTCATTTCTCCTTCTGTGGTTTATTTCTAGTTTCATGCCATTGTGTTCAGAAAAGATGCTTGAAATAATTTCTATCCTTAAATTTGTTGAGGCTTGTTTTGTGTCCTAGTATGTGGTCAATCCTAGAGAATGTTTCTTATGCATTTGAAAAGAATGTGTATATATCCAAAAAAAATCTGAAATGTCTTAATTGATATTTTTAAGTCTAACTATTCTATTGTGTAATTTAATATCTTTGTTGCCCTATGGGTTTTCTGTCTGGAAGATCTGTCCATTGATGTGAGTAGGGTGTTAAAGTCTCCTATATTATTGTATTCCTGTCAACTTCTCCCTTTATGTTTGTTAATCTTGCTGAGTAGAGTATTAATAAATATTATCACTTAGAATAGAAAGTGAGAATTTCTCAGACAAGCAAGAACTAAAAGAATACAGCAATACTAAACATATCCTAAAGGAAATATTGAAAGGTCTTCTCTAAATAGAAAAGAAGCAAGAACCTATAGGAAAGAGAAAATAACAATTGGAAAGTAAATCACTTAAATAAGCCAGTATACAGATTTAAAAAGAAAATCAAAAAAGTTTTTTTTGGAAGCAATGATAACTACAATGAAGAGCAAAAGGAAAACATGAAAATGTAAAAGAGGACAGCAAAATCATAAAATTTGGGGGGAGGAGAGTAAGAAAATGTACTTTTGTTTTTTAGAATGTGTTTGAGCCTATAGGACTACCAGTCTAAAGCAAATAGATATAGTAATGGGTTAACATACTTGAAAAGCAGGGTTACCACAAATCAAAAACATACAATAGATTCACAAAAACCGAAAAGAAAACACAAGCGTAATACAAAATAAAACTATCATCAAACCACAAAAGGGAAAACAAAGAAAGGAACAAAGAAGAAATACAAAATCAACTGGAAAACAAGATATATATTTATTGCCATTTTAAATCTATCAATAATTACTTTAAATGTCAATGGACTAAATGCTCCAATCAAGAATGGCAGATTTGATTAAAAAAAATAAAACAGGAGCCTACAATATGCTGCTTACAAGAGACCCACTTTAGGGCAAAGGACACATAGATTGAAAGTGAGGGGGTAGAAAAAGATACTTCAGGCTAACAAATGACAAGAAAGCAGGGGTAGCGACACTCATATCAGACAAAATAGACTTTAAAACAAAGGCCATAAAGAAAGATAAAGAAGGACACTATATAGTGATAAAAGGATCAATACAAGAAGAGGATATTACATTCATTAACATATGCACCCAACATAGGAGCACCTAAATACGTAAAACAAATATTAACAGAAATGCCACTCTTCTGGTAGTGGCATTGGATTCCTGGGAGGCGAGTAACCTGAAGAGAGGTAAGCCACCACTGGGGAAGGAACAATGCGCTTACTGTAAGGAGGAAGGACGTTGGATTGCCATAGGCTAAAACATAAGAACAATAAAAGACGGGAGCCTCTCATATGGTAGAAAGAGAGGGACACTCTGATCAATGAAGAGGCCCAGGGGCTCCCTTGGACTTGAGGCACCTAATTCCAATTTCCCGATAGGAGTCCTGGGGAATGAGCTGATTGACTTTCTGATAGATACGGGTGCAACATACTCTGTGGTAGACATAAAAGTGGCACAGAAAACATCTCAATCCGTCCTGGTCACGGGAGTATCTGGAGGAGTACGAAAGCATTCATTCTTACAACCTCTAGAATGCCAACTAGGGGACCTCACCCCGAAACAAAAATTCTTATATATGTCAGAGTTTCCAATCCCTCTTTTGGGCCAAGATCTCCTTTGTAGAAAAGGACAAAGAGAGGGCCAAAGAATGGGGTTTCACTCTTGATCACACCTTGCTTGGCTGGAAATGTAGTGCACGAGGAATTGTTTTGATCCCTGAGACACTCTTGGACACTGGGCTGCAGCACATTCATAATAGTACCCATTATGAGAGAGATGCCACCTTACAATGGACTAAAAAGTATATAATGGGGTCTAACCTACAAAAGATCATCCAGCAAGTCACTCAAAGTTGTATGATTTGTGCTTAAAAATAACCCGAAGACTGCTGTCAGACCTCCCCAGATGGGGACTCAACACAAAGGAACCTGCCTCACCGAGGATTGGCAGATAGACTTTACTCAAATGCCTTGAGCTGCAGGAAATTTCAGATACCTGCTAGTGTTTGGATACTTTTTCAGGATGGGTGGAGGCATATCCCACCCAGACAGAAAAAGCCTCCGAAGTGGTTAAAGTCCTCCTTACGGAAATTATTCCCTGATTTAGATTCCCTAACACCCTTCAAAGTGACAATAGGACTGCTTTTGTCTCCAGTATAATCAAACAGATATCTAAAGCATTGCAAATTAATTGGAAACTATGTTCATCCTGGAGGCCACAATCAATAGGAAAAACCGAGAAATTGAATCATCCATTAAAAAGGAGCATTGCTAAGATGTCAAGAGACTAATTTAACTTGGGATAAGGCCTTGCCAGTTGCCCTGATATGGATCAGAGTGGCTCCCAGAAGCAGGCTTAAATTAAGCCCCTTTGAAATATTGTATGGTAGACCATTCCAGGTGTCTGCTGGGTGGGAGAATCCATAAATGCTCTAAAGACCTAGCAGTTGTCTATTATGTTAAAACTTTGGGCACTATACTAACCCCTGTTCATGAATTTGCCTCCAACCGGTCTGCCTATCCAACTGAAGTAGCCTTACATCCTTTCCAACCTGGAGACTGAGTCCTCCTTAAAACTTGGAGAGAACAATGGCCTGAACATCAGCTGGCTGCAAGGTGGACAGGACCACACGTGGTATTACTTACCACACATTCATCTGTCAAGTTAGCTGGAGTACCACACATTCATCTGTCAAGTGAGCTGGAGTAAAACCATGGATTCATCACACTCAGATAAAAGCAGCACCACTATCATCCGAAAATGACCCAACTTCTGAGAGGCCTGGAGAGCAATGGGTTTGTGAGCTCTTAGAAGACTTAAGGTTGCTCTTTAAAAAAAGAGAAGTATTGATTATAATTTCACTGTTGCTAGGGAAGGGTCAGCCCATTTAATTTTGTCCAAATAAATAGCACAGGAATTTATACATATTGGGAACAGGAACCAAAACCCCAAGTTCAATTAAATTAGACAATAAAGTGCTAAGGGGTTTAATCAGTTTCAAATAATTGTAGATAAAAAAGGAAGGAGGATTGTACTACTGACTAAAAGACTCTAAGGAATATTTCCCGTCCAAGGTTCATCAATTCCATTTTGTAATCACCTCTTCGTCACCCCTGTTCAACAGCAATTAGAGAGGTCTTCGTCCCTTTTCCCCCAGGATTGGGGAATGGATCATTGACAGTGGGAAATTGTAATAGGGAAGAACCTTTGTATTCTATTACAAGTTAATCACTAGAGGGATGTTGCCTATAAGCTTAAATTACACATAATGGCCTATCTCTGGGAACCCTGCCTCCCAGGTAATGAGCATTAAACTAATATACCTTTGTTTAGCTTACAGGAAACATCCTGACTAGGCCCACCTGCGAACAGCTGCAGGAAAGAAGGAAGTTAACACATCCCTTCCAGAGTCTGGCCAGAACCAGGATTTTACCGCCCCCCCCCCCACCCCTTTTAGTACTGATATAAAAGAAGCCTGAATTCTAACTCAGAGAAGGTGGTTCTTTGGGACACTAGTTCATCATCTTAGTCTTCTCAGTCTCTCTGAATAAACTCGCTATTCCTTGCCCTGAGTCGCCCTGTTGTGCAGTGAGTAGTATGAGCTTGGACTTGGTAATACACAAGTTCTTATTTCTAGTTCTTATTTTGAATGTCCTTAAACCCTTTAACCATCTTAAATATCTTCTAGTATATGGAGTAAGAAAGGGAATTTACTGCCCCCACTCCCATAATTAAGCAATTGTCTGAGGACCATTTAAAGACTATGTCTATCTTTCCTTAGTAATGTGAAATCAAATATTACCTTACTCTAATTGTTGGAATTAAAATGTTTTTGTTTCATATTCGGTCAATCTATATATTCTTGCATCTATCCCACACTGATAACTGTAGCTTAATGTGTCTATACATCCAATTGTACAAGTCCTACCCCTTTCATTACTCTATTTAAATTCTTTTTTGGATAGCCATGCCCATGTATTACTTCTCTATAGTTTCCATTTTAAATTTTGTAGTCTCTAAGTGCTCCAGCTCTGTGTCCCTTGTGTGCGAATGTGTTTTTTTATTTTTTTTAAACATCTTTATTGAAGTATAATTGCCTTACAATGGTGTGTTAGCTTCTGCTTTATAACAAAGTGAATCAGTTATACATATACAATATGTTCCCATTTCTCTTCCCTCTTGCATCTCCCTCCCTCCCACCCTCCCCATCCCACCCCTCTAGGTGGTCACAAAGCACCGAGCTGATCTCCCTGTGCTATGCGGCTGCTTCTCACTAGCTATCTATTTTACATTTGGTAGTGTATATATGTCCATGACACTCTCTCACCCTGTCACATCTCACCCCACCCCCTCCCCATATCCTCAAGTCCATTCTCTGGTAGGTCTGTGTCTTTATTCCCGTCTTGCCACTAGGTTCTTCATGGCCTTTTTTTTCCCTTAGATTCCGTATATATGTGTTAGCATACTGTATTTGTTTTTCTCTTTCTGACTTACTTCACTCTGTATGACAGACTCTAACTCCATCCACCTCATTACAAATACCTCCATTTCATTTCTTTTTATGGCTGAGTAATATTCCATTGTATATATGTGCCACATCTTCTTTATCCATTCATCTGTCGATGGACATTTAGGTTGCTTCCATGTCCTGGCTATTGTAAATAGAGCTGCAATGAACATTTTGGTACATGACTCTTTTTGACCTATGGTTTTCTCAGGGTATATGCCCAGTAGTGGGATTGCTGGGTCGTATGGTAGTTCTATTTGTAGTTTTTTAAGGAACCTCCATACTGTTCTCCATAGTGGCTGTATCAATTTACATTCCCACCAACAGTGCAAGAGTGTTCCCTTTCCTCCACACCCTCTCCAGCATTTATTGTTTCTAGATTTTTTGATGATGGCCATTCTGACCAGTGTGAGATGATATCTCATTGTAGTTTTGATTTGCATTTCTCTAATGATTAATGATGTTGAGCATTCTTTCATGTGTCTGTAGGCCATCTGTATATCTTCTTTGGAGAAATGTCTATTTAGGTCTTCTGCCCATTTTTGGATTGGGTTGTTCGTTTTTTTGTTATTGAGCTGCATGAGCTGCTTGTAAATCTTGGAGATTAATCCTTTGTCAGTTGCTTCATTTGCAAATATTTTCTCCCATTCTGATGGTTGTCTTTTGGTCTTGTTTATGGTTTCCTTTGCTGTGCAAAAGCTTTTAAGTTTCATTAGGTCCCATTTGTTTATTTGTGTTCTTATTTCCATTTCTCTGGGAGCTGGGTCAAAAAGAATCTTGCTGTGATGTATGTCATAGAGTGTTCTGCCTATGTTTTCCTCTAAGAGTTTGATAGTGTCTGCCCTTACACTTAGGTCTTTAATCCATTTTGAGTTTATTTTTGTGCATGGTGTCAGGGAGTGTTCTAATTTCATACTT
The DNA here is from genome assembly GCF_009873245.2 of Balaenoptera musculus. Taxonomy (NCBI): domain Eukaryota; kingdom Metazoa; phylum Chordata; class Mammalia; order Artiodactyla; family Balaenopteridae; genus Balaenoptera; species Balaenoptera musculus. Next base: position 59,149,510 of record NC_045793.1, on the reverse strand, counting down.
TTACATGTAGCTGTCCAATTTTCCCAGCACCACTTATTGAAGAGGCTGTCTTTTCTCCACTGTATATGCTTGCCTCCTTTATCAAAGATAAGGTGACCATATGTGTGTGGGTTTATCTCTGGGCTTTCTATCCTGTTCCATTGATCTATATTTCTGTTTTTGTGCCAGTACCAAACTGTCTTGATTACTGAAGCTTTGTAATATAGTCTGAAGTCAGGGAGCCTGATTCCCCCAGCTCCATTTTTCGTTCTCAAGATTGCTTTGGCTATTCGGGGTCTTTTGTGTTTCCATACAAATTGTGAAATGTTTTGTTCTAGTTCTGTGAAAAATGCCAGTGGTAGTTTGATAGGGATTGCATTGAATCTGTAGATTGCTTTGGGTAGTATAGTCATTTTCACAATGTTGATTCTTCCAATCCAGGAACATGGTATATCTCTCCATCTATTTGTATCATCTTTGATTTCTTTCATCAGTGTCTTATAATTTTCTGTATACAGGTCTTTTGTCTCCTTAGGTAGGTTTATTCCTAGATATTTTATTCTTTTTGTTGCAATGGTAAACGGGAGTGTTTTCTTAATTTCACTTTCAGATTTTTCGTCATTAGTGTATAGAAATGCAAGAGATTTCTGTGCATTAATTTTGTATCCTGCTACTTTACCAAATTCATTGATTAGCTCTAGGAGTTTTCTGGTAGCATCTTTAGGATTCTCTATGTATAGTATCATGTCATCTGCAAATAATGACAGCTTTACTTCTTCTTTTCCGATTTGGATTCCTTTTATTTCTTTGTCTTCTCTGATTGCTGTGGCCAACACTTCCAAAACTATGTTGAATAACAGTGATGAGAGTCGGCAACCTTGTCTTGTTCCTGATCTTAGTGGAAATGGTTTCAGTTTTTCACCATTGAGGACAATGTTGGCTGTGGGTTTGTCATATATGGCCTTTATTATGTTGAGGAAAGTTCCCTCTATTCCTACTTTCTGCAGGGCTTTTATCATAAATGGGTGTTGAATTTTGTCGAAAGCTTTCTCTGCATCTATTGAGATGATCATATGGTTTTTCTCCTTCAATTTGTTAATATGGTGTATCACATTGATTGATTTGCGTATGTTGAAGAATCCTTGCATTCCTGGGATAAACCCCACTTGATCATGGTGTATGATCCTTTTAATGTGCTGTTGGATTCTGTTTGCTAGTATTTTGTTGAGGATTTTTGCATCTATGTTCATCAGTGATATTGGCCTGTAGTTTTCTTTCTTTGTGACATCTTTGTCTGGTTTTGGTATCAGGGTGATGGTGGCCTCGTAGAATGAGTTTGGGAGTGTTCCTCCCTCTGCAATATTTTGGAAGAGTTTGAGAAGGATAGGTGTTAGCTCTTCTCTAAATGTTTGATAGAATTCGCCTGTGAAGCCATCTGGTCCTGGGCTTTTGTTTGTTGGAAGGTTTTTAATCACAGTTTCAATTTCAGTGCTTGTGATTGGTCTGTTCATATTTTCTATTTCTTCCTGGTTCAGTCTCGGCAGTTTGTGCATTTCTAAGAATCTGTCCATTTCTTCCAGGTTGTCCATTTTATTGGCATAGAGTTGCTTGTAGTAATCTCTCATGATCGTTTGTATTTCTGCAGTGTCAGTGGTTACTTCTCCTTTTTCATTTCTAATTCTATTGATTTGAGTCTTCTCCCTTTTTCTCTTGATGAGTCTGGCTAATGGTTTATCAATTTTGTTTATCTTCTCAAAGAACCAGCTTTTAGTTTTATTGATTTTTGCTATTGTTTCCTTCATTTCTTTTTCATTTATTTCTGATCTGATCTTTATGATTTCTTTCCTTCTGCTGGCTTTGGGGGTTTTTTGTTCTTCTTTCTCTAATTGCTTTAGGTGCAAGGTTAGGTTGTTTATTCGAGATGTTTCCTGTTTCTTGAGGTAGGCTTGTATTGCTATAAACTTCCCTCTTAGCACTGCTTTTGCTGCGTCCCATAGGTTTTGGGTCATCGTATCTCCATTGTCATTTGTTTCTAGGTATTTTTTGATTTCCCCTTTGATTTCTTCAGTAATCACTTCGTTATTAAGTAGTGTATTGTGTAGCCTCCATGTGTTTGTATTTTTTACACATCTTTTCCTGTAATTGATATCTAGTCTCATAGCGTTGTGGTCGGAAAAGATACTTGATACGATTTCAATTTTCTTAAATTTACCAAGGCTTGATTTGTGACCCAAGATATGATCTATCCTGGAGAATGTTCCATGAGCACTTGAGAAAAATGTGTATTCTGTTGTTTTTGGGTGGAATGTCCTATAAATATCAATTAAGTCCATCTTGTTTAATGTATCATTTAAAGCTTGTGTTTCCTTATTTATTTTCATTTTGGATGATCTGTCCATTGGTGAAAGTGGGGTGTTAAAGTCCCCTACTATGATTGTGTTGCTGTCGATTTCCCCTTTTATGGCTGTTAGTATTTGCCTTATGTATTGAGGTGCTCCTATGTTGGGTGCATAAATATTTACAATTGTTATACCTTCCTCTTGGATCGATCCCTTGATCATTATATAGTGTCCTTCTTTGTCTCTTATAATATTCTTTATTTTAAAGTCTATTTTGTCTGATATGAGAATTGCTACTCCAGCTTTCTTTTGATTTCCATTTGCATGGAATATCTTTTTCCATCCCCTCACTTTCAGTCTGTATGTGTCTCTAGGTCTGAAGTGGGTCTCTTGTAGACAGCATATATATGGGTCTTGTTTTTGTATCCATTCAGCCAGCCTGTGTCTTTTGGTGGGAGCATTTAATCCATTTACATTCAAGGTAATTATCGATATGTATGTTCCTATTCCCATTTTCTTAAATGTTTTGGGTTTGTTATTGTAGGTGTTTTCCTTCTCTTGTGTTTCTTGCCTAGAGAAGTTCCTTTAGCATTTGTTGTAAAGCTGGTTTGGTGGTGCTGAACTCTCTCAGCTTTTGCTTGTCTGTAAAGGTTTTAATTTCTCCATCAAATCTGAATGAGATCCTTGCTGGGTAGAGTAATCTTGGTTGTAGGTTTTTCTCCTTCATGACTTTAAGTATATCCTGCCACTCCCTTCTGGCTTGCAGAGTTTCTGCTGAAAGATCAGCTGTTAACCTTATGGGGATTCCCTTGTGTGTTATTTGTTTTTTTTCCCTTGCTGCTTTTAATATGTTTTCCTTATATTTAATTTTTGACAGTTTGATTAATATGTGTCTTGGCGTGTTTCTCCTTGGGTTTATCCTGTATGAGACTCTCTGTGCTTCCAGGACTTGGTTAACTCTTTCCTTTCCCATATTAGGGAAGTTTTCAACTATAATCTCTTCAAATATTTTCTCAGTCCCTTTCTTTTTCTCTTCTTCTTCTGGGACCCCTATAATTCGAATGTTGGTGCGTTTAATGTTGTCCCAGAGGTCTCTGAGACTGTCCTCAGTTCTTTTCATTCTTTTTTCTTTATCCTGCTCTGCAGTAGTTATTTCCACCATTTTATCTTCCAGGTCACTTATCCTTTCTTCTGCCTCAGTTATTCTGCTATTGATCCCATCTAGAGTATTTTTAATTTCATTTATTGTGTTTTTCATCGTTGCTTGGTTCCTCTTTAGTTCTTCTACATCCTTGTTAAATGTTTCTTGCATTTTGTCTATTCTATTTGCAAGATTTTGGATCATCCTTACTATCATTATTCTGAATTCTTTTCAGGTAGACTACCTATTTCCTCTTCATTTGTTAAGTCTGGTGTGTTTTGACCCTGTTCCTTCATCTGCTGTGTGTTTTTCTGTTGTCTCATTTTGCTTATCTTACTGTGTTTGGGGTCTCCTTTTCACAGGCTGCAGGTTCGTAGTTCCCGTTGTTTTTGGTATCTGTCCCCAGTGGCTAAGGTTGGTTCAGTGGGTTGTGTAGGCTTCGTGGTGGAGGGAACTAGTGCCTGAGTTCTGGTGGATGAGGCTGGATCTTGTCTTTCTGGTGGGCACGTGCACGTCTGGTGGTGTATTTTGGGGTGTCTGTGGCCTTATTATGATTTTAGGCAGCCTCTCTGCTAATGGATGGGGCTGTGTTCCTGTCTTGCTAGTTGTTTGGCATAGGGTGTTCAGCACTGTAGCTTGCTGGTCATTGAGTGATGCTGGGTCTTGATGTTGAGATGGAGATCTCTGAGAGATTTTTGCCGTTTGGTATTACATGGAGCTGGGAGGTCTCTTGTGGACCAGTGTCCTGAAGTTGGCTCTCCCACCTCAGAGGTACGGCCCTGATGCCTGGCTGGAGCACCAAGAGCCTTTCGTCCACACGGCTCAGAGTAAAAGGGAGAAAAAATAGAAAGAAAGAAAGAAAGAGGCTATAATATAGTGAAGTAAAATAAAGCTATTATAAAGCAAAGCTATACAGACAAAATCTCACCCAGAAGCATATACATATACACTCACAAAAAAAGGAAAAGGGGAAAAAATTAATATATCCTGCTCCCAAAGTCCACCTCCTGAATTTGGGATGATTCGTTGTCTATTCAGGTATTCAACAGATGCAGGCACATCAAGTTGTTTGTGGAGTTTTAATCCACTGCTTCTGATGCTACTGGGAGAGATTTCCCCTTCTCTTCTCTGTTCGCACAGCTCCCAGGGTTCAGCTTTGGATTTGGACCCGCCTCTGCATGTAGGTCGCTTGAGGGTGTCTGTTCCCCGCCCAGACAGGACGGGGTTAAAGGAGCAGCTGCTTCGGGGGCTCTGGCTCACCCAGGCCGCGGGGAGGGAGGGGTATAGAGGAGGCGGGGCGAGCCTGCGGCGTCAGAGGCCGGCGTGACATTGCAGCAGCCTGAGGCGCGCAGTGCGTTCTCCCGGGGAAGTTGTCCCTGGATCACGGGACCCTGGCAGTGGCGGGCTGCACAGGCTCCCGGGAGGGGCGGTGTGGAGAGTGACCTGTGCTCGCACACAGGATCTTTGGAGGTGGCAGCAGCAGCCCCAGCGTCTCACGCCCGTCTCTGGGGTCCGCGCTGATAACCGTGGCTCGCGCCTGTCTCTGGATTCTGCGCTGTTAGCCGCGGCTCGCACCCGCCTCTGGGGTCCGCGCTGATAGCCGCGGCTCGCGCCAGTCTCTGGACTTCGTTTAGGCGGCGCTCTGAATCCCCTCTCCTTGTGCGCCACGAAACAAAGAAGCAAGAAAAAGTCTCTTGCCTCTTCGGCAGCTGCAGACTTTTTCCCTGTCTCCCTCCCAGCCAGCTGTGGTGCGCTAACCCCTTCAGGCTGTGTTCACGCTGCCAACCCCAGTCCTCTCCCTGCAATCCGACCAAAGCCCGAGCCTCAGCTCCCAGCCCCGCCCGCCCCGGCGGCTGAGCAGACAAGCCTCTCGGGCTGGTGAGTGCTGCTCGGCGCCGATCCTCTGTGCGGGAGTCTCTCCGCTTTCTCCTCTGCGCCCCTGTTGCTGTGGGGTCCGCGCTGATAGCCGCGGCTCGCGCCCGTCTCTGGAGTTCGTTTAGGCGGCGCTCTGAATCCCCTCTCCTCGCGCACCAGGAAACAAAGAGGGAAGAAAAAGTCTCTTGCCTCTTCGGCAGCTGCAGACTTTTTCCCGGACTCCCTCCCGGCTAGCTGTGGTGCACTAACTCCTTCAGGCTGTGTTCACGCCGCCAACCCCAGCCCTCTCCCTGGGATCCAACCGAAGCCCGAGCCTCAGCTCCCAGCCCTGCCCGCCCCGGCGGGTGAGCAGACAAGCCTCTTGGGCTGGTGAGTGCTGCTTGGCGCCGAGCCTCCGTGCGGGAATCTCTCTGCTTTGCCCTCCGCACCCCTGTTGCTGCGCTCTCCTCCGTGGCTCTGAAGCATCCCCCCTCTGCCACCCGCAGTCTCTGCCCGTGAAGGTCCTTCCTAGTGCGTGGAAATCTTTCCTCCTTCACAGCTCCCTCCCACTAGTGCAGGTGCCGTCCCTATTCTTTTGTCTCTGTTATTTCTTTTTTCTTTTGCCCTACCCAAGTACGGGGGGAGTTTCTTGCCTTTTGGGAGGTCTGACGTTTTCTGCCAGCGTTCAGTGGGTGTTCTGTAGGAGCAGTTCCACGTGTAGATGTATTTCTACTGTATCTGTGGGAAGGAAGGTGATCTCCGCGTCTTACTCTTCCGCCATCTTCTCCCCCATCCCAGAAAGTGGTTTCTTCTGCGAATGTGTTTTGAAAGTGCTGGACCCCTTGGCCTTCAACTAAATGTTTTTCCATAATTTTTTTCTCTCTTAGTGATAGTGTTCCTAGGTGGGGGTGAGATGGAAGGAGGTAAGGTAAGGAAAATGTGGGTTCTTAGTTCTAGTTTACTCTTTCTATACCAGAGATGGCTGTCACTATTTTTCTCCTGAATTACTTAATTAAAACTAATCTTGCCACTCCAAACATTAATATCTAATCTAGTCTCATAGAGGAGGGTCTAATCCTTTTATTAGCAGGACCTTGACCCTATGACTTATCAGGCAAAACAAAACAAAACATACTGACCTAGTTATGAAAAAGCTATGGTCAAAAGTCAAGAACTTTGACTAGATAGAAAATAGAATAAAGAAGTTTAAGAATAAAAAACAAAAAAACCCCCCAAAAAACACAAGTGCCAGATAGAGAATCAAACCTTTTTATTTTTAATGTATGAGGGCGTAAGCCTTTAATATAACATAAACATTTATAATATCGGAGATATTTTAAATTAGAAAATGGAAAATTTTTTCTTTCTTGGTTTACCTTGAATTTGGAAAAAGAATCTTGGGTACTGTTCTTTACTAAGATGTAAAGTGTCAGATATTTCCATTATGATGCTCAGTAAAATTTTATCTTTGAATCCTTTAAAGACAAAGTATTTCATTTTATCCTGTTTCATAGTCCCCAAAATTCTTCATAATGGATAAAATACCTGTATAATAGCTTTTATATTTTAGAACAACTATTCCTAGTGTTACATAGAATTCAGGTATTCCAAAATTTTGTCATATTTAGATTCTGGTACCATATTGAATGGCAGCCATATAAATTCCACTTTTTTCTCATATCTCATTTTTAATATCACTATTAACATGAAAAGGTAAAACATATAGCACTTTTACATTTTATAAGATTTAAAACCAGAAAAAGTTTTCTAGAATTTAGTCGTCAACCCTATAATTTTGGGAATGTAGTTGCCAATCGTTCCTTCTCTGGAAACCATTTTTAGCATAAGAAAATGAACCAGAATAAACGTTGCCAAATACATTTCCCCAAATCACAATTATCCTGAGAATGAACAAATTGAGTCATATATTCAATCAGTTTTCAATGTCTTTGCAGAAAAATGTTCAAACTGGTAAGACAGATTGAACTGCCAGTCAAAATTGACCATCTTTATTTCAGTCTTTGAAATTAGGCTAATGGTCATTTTCTCTTGAATTATGTAAAAAATTTAATCTCTTTCAATAGTTCTAAAGATCTCTAAGTACAATGCCATCTAACCTCCTGTCATATAGCAGGCTCCCATATGGTACATCCAATCTATCAAACAAAACACTGACCTGTCTATAAGATAACCCACAAAACACTTCCAGTTTATGATATCAATGGCTGTATCCAGAATGTATTCTATTTTAAAAATTTAGCATAAAGCCATTCCCAGGGAATGAAATGAGTGGACTTAAGTTCCATGCCCTTGCAAAACATCATTAATTTCAGTCTCATTTTGTAAGTCCACGGATCATCACAATAGCACTTTCTGTTATCATACTAATTAACTTTATTAATATTAGCCTATATCAAACTTTAAGATCTCCTCAATCAAATCAGTAAATCATTTTCTTATAATGAACATGACATAGGTATGTTTCTGAGTCCGTTACATTAGAATTCTCAGTGTAAGCAAAATATAATTAACTAGGTGGTTTGCTGATATCTGGGCTCTCAACTGCAGTAGAAAATGTCACAAATTACACTTTTCATAAACTTCCTCTATAAGTTCTCAGCCATATCTTGATATACCAAGGGAGATAAGTTTTCCTAGTTAGCCTTCTATTTTCAAAAGCTTATTTTTTTGGCATGTAATTCCTGCTATATTCAATGGATATGCTTTTAAAACTTACCATCTGTTAAATGTTCTGGTGCAATTGTTTCACTTAATATATATCTGAATTTCACAGCATTATTATTTAAAAAATTTTCATTAAAGTCCTGTTGAAATTTCAGGTTTTCATTTAATTAATCTGATTTTACTTATACTGGCACTCATATATACATTTCTAGGTACTGGCAATAGTTTTTAATATAGTTTATTTCATAACGGTTTAAGTAGTATTTTTAAGTAGTATTTTATGACATAGTCACATTTTGTCTGAACACAGGAGAATATTTTTGACTTCCACAAAAAGCACAATCTTTTTAAAAAATACATGGCTTTCTTAGTTTATCTTTTCATTTTCCACTTTTGATAGAGATAGGATTCCAAAGAAATAATTCTCTCTACTATAACAAATATAGTAGTATAAGTACAATGACAAATTGCAGTTGACATTTCCCCCCAGCATAAAGCAAAAAAATGAAGAATGGTAGGACTCACAGCGAGTAAAAGCTTATGTTCTAGCTGGTATGGCAAGCACTCAGGTCTGCAAGTAGTTTGCATCCAGAACAGAAAAACTCTTACCCTGCTGCAGAGTCACAGGTTATGTGCCATGTGACTATTTAAACTCATTCTTTATCTGGCCGCATAAGTGGGTTAAATTTTTTATAACATTATTCAAATCAACATCCTAAAAGCCAAATAAAGTATATCTTTAGCCTCCTGTCCAAATCACTAAGAAGGCAGTTGGGAAAATAATTTTCCTTTTCATCATTTGCAGGGCTGCCCACCTGCCTTGTATGGGGTTAGTACTTGACACAGTTTCTGTAGCATTTATTAATTAGTTCATTCAGCAAATAATTGAGAGGTATTGTTCTAGGAGCTGCGGATACCATAGAGAGTAAAACAGAAAAATCCCTGTCCTCAGAAAGACTACATTCCAATTGGGGGAGATGGAAGAATAAAAAAATAGGAAAGTAAAAAGTGTAAGTATGTTGGAACTACAGAGAAAAATGAAGCTGACTAGTACCATAATCCAGGAAAGAGCTGGTAGACTTCTGGAACAAGGTGATCACATAGGGGATGATGAAAAGTGGTTGAATTATTGAATTATGGATATAGTTTGAAGATAAAGCTGACAAGTTTTACTAAAATATAAGACAAAAAGTATGAGTTAAAAATTTTTTATTTGAGCACCTGAAGAGTGTAGTTGCCATTTACTGAGAAAAAGACTGTGGGTGTTTTTGTTTGCGGCCAGTAGTGGGGAAGCTTAGTTTTGTTTTAGACTTGTTAAGTTTGAGATGTCTTTTAGATATTCAAATGGAGATGTTAAAGTATGCAGGTAGGTATCTGGATTTGAATTTTCGGGAAGAAGTTCAGACTAAAGACAAAAATTTGGTAGACATCAAAATGTAGATTATGTTTAAAGCCACGTGACTATTCATACTCACTCCTTAAGTAATATCACCTAAAGTTCTGAGAACTGACCTCTGGGAAATTGCAGTTTAGAGACTGAGGGTGTGAAGAGGATCCAGTATCCAGGACTGTGAAGGAATGGCTACTGAGGTAGGGAGAAAACAGGAAATGGTGATGTCTTGGAAGCATAGTGAAGGAGATGGTTGAAAAGGGAGGCATTAAATCAACTGTGTCAAATACTGCCCATAGGTCAAGTAGGGTGAAAACTCAGAACTAATCAATGGATTTAGCAATATGGAAGCTCTTGCTGATCTTGACAAGAGCAGTTCCCGTCTGGAGGAGAAGATAAACGAAGCAGTAGCTTTGGGAATGCTAGAGATAGATAGAGGAATTTTGTTTCTAAGATGGGAGAAAATAAAGCCAGAATCTGTTAGCTGATGGTCAAGCCTCTCTATACCTACTTTGTGTATAGCACGTTACTATATCCATCTTGACTCTGGAGTTACAGTCTTACTGAAGGAATGGAAGAAATGACAACATAATGGCACCAGGTAACTAATGCTAGAATAGTTTAAAAGAAGATAAAGTATTGGTGTCACAGAAAAGGTGGAGTTTAAATTCTATGTTAAAGAAGTTGGATCTAGGTAGATGAAGAGTGGGAACAAAGGAATAGTATATTTGGGGGACAGTAAGATTGGTCTGGCTGGAATTCATATTAAAAAGACATAAACATGGAGAACTTTTACCATCTGCTAAATTCTAGTTTATTATTTTGGAAGTGGAGATTAAAAGAATTAAATAATCCATCTGTGGTAGCTATAGAATTAAAAAAATTTTAAGTTTTATGATCCTTTTAAGTGATTTTCATTATTAAAAAATTCTCTCAAATGTCTTCTATATAATAGGACCACTAGGTATTAGTGAAGTAAATGCTAATACAATCAGCTGAATTTAAAAATATCATAATAGTTACTTTTAAGGATGAAGATTTTGCCTGCACATGACAAACACTTCTAGGTAAGCATAAATTTCCTTTTAAAATGTTGATCTACCCCCTTTTTATGCTTTGGAATGGTATTTTAAAAAGTATTTTGTAAATAATTGTGTACAGTATCATGTCAACTGCAAACAGTGACAGTTTTACTTTTTAATTTGGATCCCTTTTGTTTCTTCTTCTCTGATTGCTGTGGCTAGAACTTCCAGAACTATGTTGAATAAAAGTGACAAGAGTGAACATCCTTGTTTTGTTCCTGATCTTAGAGGGAATGCTTTCAGCTTTTCACCACTGAGTATGATGTTAGCTGTGGGTTTGTCATATATGGCCTTTATTATGTTGAGGTAGGTTCCCTTCATGCCCACTTTCTGGAGAGTTTTTATCATGAATGGGTGTTGAATTTTCTCAAAAGCTTTTTCTGCATCTATTGAGATGATCATATGGCTTTTATTCTTCAATTTGTTAATGTGGTGTATCACATTGATTTGCATATACTGAAGAATCCTTGCATGCCTGGGGTAAATCCCACTTGATCCTGGTTTATGATCCCTTTACTATGTTCTTGGATTCAGTTTGCTAGTATTTTGTTGAGGATTTTTGTTTCTATGTTCATCAGTGACACTGGCCTGTAATTTTTTTTTTTGTGGTGTGTTTGTCTGGTTTTGGTATCAGGGTGATAGTGGCCTCATAGAATGAGCTTGGGAGTGTTCCTTTCCCTGTAATTTCCGGGAAGTTTCAGAAGGATAGGTGTTAACTCTTCTCTAAATGTTTGCTAGAATTCGCCTGTGAAGCCATCTGGTCCTGGACTTTTGTTTGTTGGAAGTTTTTTAATCACAGAAATTTAAGTCTATTTCTTAATCTATTAGATGTATTATAGTTCATAATATATTCAACTCTACTTTTGGAAAATAGTCTCATTTATACTACCTTATGGATCTTTTATGGAAGTTTTATAATTCTAATTCATATAATACAAGATGCTAGGAGGGATTTCATTAAAAGACCAATACGGATTTAAACGTGCTTTTCAAGCATGAGTATCTTAATATTTAGGATTTTTGAAGTTGTCAAGATCAATTCTGCAGGAAACTACCCAAGTTGTTGTTGATGTTTTAATCAAGGGAAGCTGTTAGGTTGAGCCCTATGAAACTGCCATTTCTGTAGGTCAAATTGATAGCATATTAGCGATTTAATACAGTTCAACATAAAAATTCCAACTTGGCTCTCAAGTTTACTAGATTGTCCCTCCCCCTCTTATCAATCTAAAGGGGGAGAGGCATTCTCGTAGAAATTGCATGTTCTTTGACAAACTGTTTTTATTGAGTCTGTTTTATGAAGGTTCTGCCCTAGGTCCTATGGTTTGTTTAGGCTTAATAGTTGATGTACATATTTTTACAAGCTAGTAAAAAATATACATAATCAAACACAGACATGCTTATCATTAAAGTTAATTTTACCAAGCTTAAAAGCTTCCTATGCTTACTAACTTTTGAAATAATATTCACCCATCTTTAAAATTTTAACTGGTCAACTTATCTTACAATGGAATGGTAGGATATAAATGTTATCTTATACCAGCACCTAAAGCAAATAATAGGATCCAGTTCATAAGTACAGAAAATGGTTTTAGGTGAAGGCTCTGAATTTTTAATGCTATGTTGGCTATCCATAAAAATGGGATGGTTTGACAAGGGAAACGGGGAAGGACTGGGGTAGACTGAGTCAAGCAAGTACCTTTTGGGGCCAGATGACAGATTTTTCAACATGATTTATATTATAGAAAATTTGAGTTTTAGAGAACCTGTGGTTTTATCTAAATTTTAGCATATCTAAATATTCTGTTAAACATCTTTTTTCTGAAGAATGGTATGATTGAATAATGCAAATAATCACTATGTGAGTCAATGCAGAAAAAATATTAAAACATACCATAGATGCTATCATTGTGGTAACTTATACCACAATAACCTCTTATCCATAAAGACTCATTAAGAAAATCAAATATAAATAGAACGTATTTTAATGACAAATGCATATTTTAATTTTAATTTTTATGTGCCACTGTTTTATTTTATACATATAAATTAAATGAGAACACGTGATAAAGAAATAGGGCTTACCAGTTCCAGGAAAAAACTTTTCACTTGGCTATCACTATTAGAAGACATAAGTACTTCTATAACACAAATAATGGTCATCTTTCTTTTTCAATTGTTTCATCAGGAGGAATCTTTCTCAGATGATAAAACTTACAAGCTAAATTAAAATGCACTCTACTCATTGGCAAGCCACACCAGCAAGAATAATGTGATCACAGTACTTGGAAGTTTTTGATTTATAACTATACTATTCTCTACTTATAAGCCTGCAGTCTAGGAGGCAGAGCAATGAATCATTACAATTGTCTATCTGGGAAATGTCAAAAGATTAAGTAAGGGCAGAAGAAGAGAGGAAAAAGAAAGACCACACATCTGTTTGAGAAATATTCCTCAATTAATGGAAATATATCACTAGCACATAAATCCAGTGCTAAAGAAATAAATTTAGAAAATCTTTAAGTAACATTACTAATAAAACAATGTTTTAACTCATGGGCAGATTACCCTCTGAAGCACTGATAACTAAATTATTCTTTAACTATCACAGTGATTTACCCATATATGCTAAGAGATTGAAAAAGTAAATTTAAGCTGAGGAAATGAATTAGACATTTGAACCAATCATTAATGGATCCAGCTTTAAAAAAAAACATAGTTTAATTGATACTTTACAATACAAAAATAAGCATCCACAGAATGTTTATTTACTGTTTAAATTACTCCATATTTTCATATACCATGAACAAAAAATATTTTACCCCATACACAGTAACAGCAAACAAGTGCAATCTTTCAAACATTAAAATTTATAATCAAATCTGTACAACAGATAAATAAATTTATACCTCTAACAATTAGCTTGTAACCAAACCAAAAACATACACTGCCCAAGGTCACCGGTTTACTTAAAATTCTACTTATGGTTATACATCTCAAACATAACTTGAATCTTTACTACACTGCACAAGTTTAGATTGATAAATATTTTTTTAAAAATAGGAGGGGGTAATAGGAAATACCAAAATGGTTATAAAGAGCTTCCAAACATTGGAAATAATATACAAAATTAATTAGATGGGGGAAAGCATATTCAATGGATCCACAGGGTAACTGGTATTACACTGGTATAGCTTAAAGAAAGGAAACAGGTGAATGTTTGGACTAGAAAGAAAATTTGGCCTTTTTATAAAAAGCTACAACAGTATCAATGACAAAACCCTGTCATGGAGCCTAGAACAACTTTGAGACAAAGTGTACAAAGATTTTAGGCTTATATACCTGAAAACCATAGTTAGGAAGAAAACTCATGTCAGGAAACATAACAATCAGAACATGAACACAGAAGACATACTGTTTGTCATTCCACATCATTGCACATATAAGAAAACAATACTGCAGTCTTTCTTGAGTAAGAAAGTTTTCAACGAAATAGGAAGTTCCATGATGAATATAGGTGCATACAATTTTATTACCACAAATTTAGTAAATATCAAAACACTCAGTGGTGTCACTAAGCTAATTATCTGTATTTTTTACTGGAAAGGTTAATTATTTCCCTGCCTTCATATGTTAACTTAAAATCACTTATAAAAGGAAATACAGATCCAGTAGAAAAGACTTTTCACATGCAGTCCTATACAATGCACTCTGCTTCATCAATTTTCTTCAGTATTTCACATCGTATATGTACATTTCCAAAATATACAACCACACATGTTCAACAGATGTCACTGAGCTATCTTCTTGTCACACAAATTTTTATTTACATATACATTTGTATCTTCAGATAGATGCTGTTCTCCTCCAGGTAGACACAAAGTTAATCTGAAGAGTTTAAGGTTTTAGTATCCTAATGTCTTGATTTATCTTGAACAGATGATAAGATGAGGAGTCCACAAAAAAATGCAGCTATACATGCCAATCTTTTCAACAGAGATGAGTTATCTTTAGGAATAATAATCTGTGCAAGATCATTAGTGATCTGAGAAATTTCATGTGCCACACAAACAAATATGAAAGTGCTGACAATGATGTTGAGCATAGGGTTTCCAGGTATGAGTACCAAGATACCCCTTGTGTCTGCTGCCAGCCATATGTGATACTGGCAAATAAATAGCTGAAAGGAAAAATATGTCAAGTTAGATATGTTCAGAGGGTCCATAAATATATTACAGATTTTCCTAATTTAAACATATGATAGCATAATTATGTCAGAAGGCTTTTCCAAAACCATTTAATTATGTTTCACTGTTGGCCTTAAAGTCTATTGCAGTCTAGTGTCCAGAACTCCTAACTGCTGAAGCACTGCTTCAAAGTCCCCAAGAAATGAACCACAGGAACCTTCTAACTTAAAAAACATTTCTTTGTCAGCTGTCTTCTATATCATGCAATGATATATGGACTTTTGTATTCAGACTCCAAATAAAGAATTACTGTGTGTGTGTGTGTGTGTGTGTGTATACACGTCTGTACTGCATATGTATATCTGTAAATATACTTATGTATATGTATATATGAGTGGGAAATGGCATGTTTTTTAAGATGTCCTCGTGTTTGTTCTGCACCAGACAAATGTCTTGAATTGCATTTGAATGTTTCAATAGTGTATTTCAACTTCTATGTGAGTATACATATTAGAGGACACAATTACTACTTTTGATTGTGATTACAAATGTGGTTCTACCATCACATTGCTTCAAAATATCAAAGATTAGGAAAATGCTTAAGCTACTTCAACAAATATCAACATGATGAAGAATGCTAAATTCTATACAATCTCTCTGTTAAAGGAGACTTAAAAAAATAGGACATTCAGAGACAAGATGACAGAGCAGAAGGACCTTGCTCTCAGGAAAACATCAAAATCACAACAAACTGCTGAACAACTATCAATTAAAAAAAAAGACTGGAATCTTCCAAAAAAAGATATTCTGTATCCAAAGACATAAAGAAGAAACCATGAGATAGTAGGAGGGGCGCTCTCATGATATAATCAAGTCCCATACCACCTGGGTGGGAGAACCACAAACTGGAGAATAATTATATCACAGAAGTTTTCCCACAGGAGTGAGAGCTCTGAGCTCCACACCATGCCTAGGGGTTCAGCATCAGGAGGAGGAGTACCCACAGCAATTGACTTTGAAGGCCAGTGGGGCTCGACTGCAGGAGCTCCACAGGATTGGGGGAAAGAGAGACTTCGCTCTTGGAGGGCGCACACCAGGACCCAGGGCAAAAGCAGAGACTCCACAGGAGCCTGGGCCAGAATTACCTGCTGGTCTTGGAAGGTCTCCTGTGGGGGGAGGGGCCGTGGAGGCTCTCTCTGGGGTCATAAAAGCTGGTGGCAGGCATAGTGGGGACCTACGTGAACTTTGGCTAGAGGCAGACATCTTGGGTCCTTTGACTGAGACCTGGTCGCAGCCAACTGCCTATAAGCTCCAGGGCTGGGACACCTCAAGCCAAAAATCAAAAGGGCAGGAAGACAGACCCAGCCACCAGCAGCCAGGCTGCCTAAAGACTTCTTGAGCCCACAGCCACCTCTAGACATGCCCCTTGACATGGCCCTGCCCACAAGAGGGCCAAGACCCGGCTCCACCCACCAAGGGAAGGCACTGGCCCCGCACCCCCCAGGAAGCCTGCACAAGCATCTAGACTGGACTAACACACCAGAGGGGAGACACCAGAAGCAAGAAAACTATGATCCAGCAGCCTGTGGAACTGAGTCCGAAAACAGGTCAGAACTACCCTGGGACCAGCTGGTCCCTGGCCCTTGGGTGACAAGAGGGGAGT
This sequence comes from Balaenoptera musculus, assembly GCF_009873245.2. Taxonomy (NCBI): domain Eukaryota; kingdom Metazoa; phylum Chordata; class Mammalia; order Artiodactyla; family Balaenopteridae; genus Balaenoptera; species Balaenoptera musculus. The sequence goes on along the minus strand of NC_045793.1, from coordinate 59,133,193 downwards.
GTACTGCTGGGACATACAGGACATCCCCTATAGAGGGCCACTTCTCCAAGGTCAAGAAACATAACTAAACTACAACATATATAAAAACACAAATAGAAAATTAAAATGAGATGGCAAAGGAATATGTTCCAGATGAAGGAACAAGATAAAAATCCCAGAACAACAACTAAGTGAAGTAGCAATAACCAATCTACCCAAGAAAGAGTTCAGAGTAATAATGGTAAAGACGATCCAAGAACTTGGGAAAAGAATGATGTACAGAGTGAGAAGTTACAAGAAGTTTTTAGCAAAGAGTTAGAAAGTATAAAGAACAACCAAACAGAATCAAAGAATACAATAACTGCAATGAAAAATACACTAGAAGGAATCAATAGTAGAATAAATGAGGCAGAGGAACGAATCAGTGAGCTGGAAGACAGAGTGGTGGAAATCATTGCCATGGAACAAAATAAAGAAGAAAGAATAAAATGAGTACAGTTTAAGAAACCTCTGGGACAATGTCAAACACACCAACATTTGCATTAGAGGGGTCCCAGAAGAAGAGGGAGAGAAAGGACCTGAGATAATACTTGAAGAGATAATAGCTGAAAACTTCCCAAACATGGGAAAGGAAACAGTCACCCAAGTCCAGGAAATTCACAGACCCATACAGGATTAACCCAAGGAGGAACATGCTGAGACAATAGTAATCAAATTGACAAAAATTAAAGATAATGAAAAAATATTAAAAAAAAAAAAAAGGAAAAAGCAACAAATAACATACAAGGGAATCCCCGCAGGAGTATCAGCTGATTTCTCAGCAGAAACTCTGTAGGCCAGAAGGGAGTGGCACAATATAAAGTGATGAAAGGGAAAAACCTACAATGAAAAATACTCTACCAAGCAAGGCCCTCATTCAGATTAGATGGAGAAATCAAAAGCTCTACAGACAAGCAAAACTAAAAGAATTCAGCACCACCAAACCAGCTTTACAACAAATGCTAAAGGAACTTCTCTAGGCAGAAAAGGCCACAACTAAAACAAGAACATTATGAAATGGGAAAGCTCAGCAGTAAAGGCAAACATACAGGAAACATAGGAAATCATCTACACACGAACATGATATCTAGAGAGGAGGAAACTACAGGAAAGTAATGCAGGATACTTGAAATGCATTTGATATTAAGATATCAGAAACTTAAAACAATCATGTATAGACATGTATAGACAGGTATATCAAAACCTCATGGTAACAACAAACCAAAAAGCCATAATAGATATACACACAAATAAGAAAAAGAAATCCAAACATAACACTATAAAAATAGTCATCAAATCACAAGAGAACAAATGAGGAAAGGAAGAAAAAAGACCTACAAAAACAAATCCAAAACAACAAACATAATGGCAATAAGGACATACATACTGATAATTACCTTAAATGTAAGCAGAGTAATTGCTCCAAACAAAGACATAGATTGGCTGAATGGATACAGACACAAGACCAGTATATATGCTGTCTACAAGAGACCCATGTCAGACCTAGAGACACATACAACTGAAAGTGAGGGGATGGAAAAAGGTATTCCATACAAATGGGAATCAAAAGAAAGATGAAGTAGCAATACTCATATCAGACAAAACAGACTTTAAAATAGACTGTTACAAGAGACAAAGAAGGACACTACAGAATGATCAAGGGATCAATCCAAGAAGAAGATAGAACAACTGTAAATACGTATGCACCCAACACAGGAGCACCTCAATATACAAGGCAAATGTTAACAGACATAAAAGGAGAAATTGACAGTAACACAATAATAGTGGGAGACTTTAACACCCCACTTACATCAATGGACAGATCATCCAGACAGAAAATCAATAAGGAAACACAGGCCTTAAATGACACATCAGCCCAGAAGGACTTAAATGCTATTTATAGAGTGTTCCAATTGAAAGAGCAGTAGAATATACATTCTTTTCAAGTGCACATGGAGCATTCTCCAGCATAGATCACATGCTGGACCACAAGCAAGCCTGGGTAAATTTATGAAAATTGAAATCATATCAAGCATCTTTTCTGACCACAACACTATGATATTAGAAATCAATTACAGGAAAAAAGCTGTAAAAAACACAAACATGTGGAGGCTAAACAATATGGTACTAAACAACCAATGGATCACTGAAGAAATCAAAGAGGAAATAAATACCTAGAGGCAAATGAAAAATGAAACACAACAATCCAAAACCTATGGGAGGCAGAAAAAGCAGTTCTAAGAGGGAAGTTTATAGGAATACAATCTTACCTCAGGAAACAAGAAAAATCTCAAACAACCTAACTTTACATTTGAAGCAACTAGAGAAAGAACAAAACAAAACCCAAAGTTAGAAGGAAGAAAGAAATCATAAAGATCAGAGCAGAAATAAATGAAATAGAGATGAAGAAAACAATAGAAAAAATCAATGAAACTAAAAGCTGGTTCTTTAAAAAGATAAACAAAATTGATAAACCTTTAGCTAGACTCATCAAGAAAAAAGGGAGAGGGCTCAAATCCATAAAATTAGAAATGAGAAAGGAGAAGTTACAACGGACATCACAGAAATACAAAAGATCAGAAGAGACTACTACAAATAACTATATGCCAATAAAATGGACGACCTAGAAGAAATGGACAAATTCTTAGAAAGGTACAATTTCCTAAAACTGAACCAGGAAGAAATGGAAAATATGAACAGACCAATCACAAGCACTGAAATTGAAACTGATTTAAAAACTCTCAACAAACAAAAGTCCAGGGCCAGGTGGCTTCACAGAATTCTAGCAAACATTTAGAGAAGAGTTAACACCTATCCTTCTGAAACTATTCCAAAAATTGCAGAGGAAGGAACACTTCCAAACTCATTCTATGAGGCTACCATCACCCTGATACCAAAACCAGACAGATACCACAAAAAAGAAAATTACAGGCCAACACAAGTGATGAACAAAGACAAAAAAATACTCAACAAAATACTACCAAATCAAATCCAACAATACATTAAAAGGATCACAGAATCATGATCAGGTTGGGATTTAGCTCAGGGAGGCGAGGAGTCTTTGATATCCGTAAATCAATCAGTGTGATACACCACATTAACAAATTGAAAAATAAAAACCATATGATCATCTCAATAAGTGCAGAAACAGCTTTTGATAAAATTCACCATCCATTTATGATTAAAAACTCTCCAGAAAGGGGGCATAGAGGGAATCTACCTCAACATAATAAAGGCCATATATGACAAACCCACAGCTAACATCATTCGCAAAGGTGAAAAGTTGAAAGCATTTCCTGTAAGATCAGAAACAAGAAAAGGATGTCCACTATCAGCACTTTTATTCAACATAGTTTTGGACATTCTAGCCATGGCAATGAGAAGAAAAAGAAATAAAGGGATCCAAATTGGTAAAGAAGTAAAGCTGTCCCTGTTTGGAGAGGACATGATAGTATACATAGAAAATGCTAAAGATGCTACCAGAAAACTACTAGAGCTCATCCATGAATTCAGTAAAGTTGCAGGATACAAAATTAATACACAGAAATCTCTTGCATTCCTATGCTCTAACAACAAAAGATCAGAAAGAGAAATTAAGGAAACTATCCCATTTACTACTGCAACAAAAAGAATAAAATACCTAGGAATAAACCAACCTAGGGAGGCAAAACATCTGTATTTTGAAAACTATAAGATGCTGATGAAAGAAATCGAAGATGACACACACAGATAGAAAGAAATACTGTGTTCTTGGATTAGAAGAATATTGTTAAAATGCCTATACTACCCAAGGTAATCTAGATTCGATGCAATACCTATCAAGTTACCAATGGCATTTTTTGCAAATCTAGAACAAAAAAATGTTAAAATTTGTATGGAAACACAAAGGACCCCGAATAGCCAAAGCAATCTTGAGAAAGAAAATGGAGCTGGAGGAATCAGGATCCCTGACTTCAGACTATACTACAATGCTACAGTCATCAAAACAATATGGTACTGGCACAAAAACAGAAATATAGATCAATGGAACAGGATAAAAATCCCAGAAATAAACCCACACACCTATGGCAAATTAATCTACAACAAAGGAGGCAAGAATACACAATGGAGAAAAGACAGTGTCTTCAATAAGTGGTGCTGGGAAAACTGGACAGCTACATGTAAAAGAATGAAATTAAAACGTTCTCTAACATCATATACAAAAACAAACCCAAAATGGATTAAAGACCTAAATGTAAGACCGGATACTATAAAATTCTTAGTGGAAAATATAGGCAGGACACTGTTTGACATATATCACAGCAAGATCTTTTTGGATCTGTCTCCTAGAGTAATGGAAGTAATTACTGAATTAAATAAATGCTTTTGCACAGCAAAGGAAACCATACACCAAACGAAAAGACAACCTGTAGAATTGGAGAAAATATTTGCAAACAATGTGACTGACAAGGGATTAATCTCCAAAATATACAGCCAGCTCATACAGCTCAATATCAAAAAACAAAGAATGACTTCCCTAACATGGGAAAGGAAACAGTCACCCAAGTCCAGGAAGCGCAGAGTCCCATACAGGATAAACCCAAGGGGGAACACTCCAAGACAAATATTAATCAAAGTAACAAATATTAAATACAAAGAAAAAATATTAAAAGCAACAAAGGAAAAGCAATAAATAATATACAAGGGCATCCCTATAAGGTTATCAGCTGATTTTTTGGCAGAAACCCTGCAGGCCAGAAGGGAGTGGCATGATATATTTAACATGATGAAAGGGAAAAACCAACAACCAAGAATACTCTACCTAGCAAGGCCCTCATTCAGATTTGACAGAGAAATCGAAAGCTTTACAGACAAGCAAAAGCTAAGAGAATTCAGCATCACCAGACCAGCTTTACAACAAATGCTAAAGGAGCTTCTCAAGGCAGGAAACATAAGAGAAGAGAAAAAATGAGAAAGGGAAGAAAAAAGACCAATAAAAACAAACCCAAAACAATGAAGAAAATGGAAATAGGAATGTACATATCAATATCAATAATTACCTTAAATGTAAATGGATTAAATGCTCCAACCAAAAGACGTAGAGTGGTGGAATGCTTACAAAAACAAGACCCATATATATGCTATCTACAAGAGACCCACTTCAGACCTAAGGACACATATAGACTGAAAGTAAGGGGATGGAAAAAGATATGCAAATGGAAATCAAAAGAAAGCTGGAGTAGCAATACTCATATCAAAGTAGACTTTAAAGACAGTTACAAGAGACAAGGAAGGACACTACATAATGATCAAGGGATCAAGCCAAGAAGAAGATAGAACAATTCTAAATATATATGTACCCAATATAGGACCCCTCAATATGTAAGGCAAATGCTATCAGCCATAAACGGGGAAAACGACAGTAACACAATAATAGTGGGGGACTTTAACACCCCACTCACACCAATGGACAGATTATCCAAACAGAAAATTAATAAGGAAACACGAACCTTAAATGACATGTTAGACCAGATAAATGTAATTGATACTTATAGAACATTCCATCCGAAAGCAGCAGAATACACTTCCTTCTCAAGTGCTCATGGAACATTCTCCAGGATAGATCATATGCTGGGTCACAAATCAAGCCTTGATAAATTTAAGAAAACTGAAGTCATATCAAGCACCTTTTCTGACCACACCGCTATGAAATTAGAAATCAGTTATAGGAAAAAAACTGTAAAAAACACGAACACATGGAGGCTAAAGAATGTTACTAAATAACCAATGGATCACTGAAGAAACCAAAGAGGAAATCAAAAAATACCTAAAGACAAATGAGAATGGAAACAAGATGATCCAAAACCTATGGGATGCAGCAGTTCTAAGAGGGACGTTTACAGCAATACAGTCTTACCTCAAGAATCAAGAAAAATCTCCAACAACCTAACCTTACACCTAAAGCAATCAGAGAAAGAAGAACAAACAAAACCCAAAGTTAGTAGAAGGAAAGAAATCATAAAGATCAGAGCAGAAATAAATGAAATAGAGACAAAGAAAACAATAGCAAAAATCAATGAAAGTAAAAGCTGGTTCTTTGAGAAGATAAACAAAATTGATAAACTTTTAGCCAGACTCATCAAGAAAAAACGGGAGAGTACTCAAATCAATAAAATTGGAAATGAAAAAGGAGAAATGACAACAGACACCACAGAAATACAAAGGATCATAAGAGACTACTAAAAGCAACTATACATCAATAAAATGGACAACCTAGAAGAGATGGAAAAATTATTATAAACCAGGAAGAAATAGAAAATATGAACAGACCAATCACAAGCACTGAAAATGTAACTGTGATTAAAAATCTTCCAACAAACAGAAGTCCAGGACCAGATGGCTTCACAGAATTCTAGCAAACATTTAGAGAAGACTGAATATCTGTCCTTCTAAAACTCTTCCAAAAAATCACAGAGGAAGGTACACTCCCAAGCTCACTCTGTGAGGCCACCATCACCCTGATACCAAAACCAGAAAAAGATATCACAAAAAGAGAAAATTACAGGCCAATATCACTGATGAACGTAGACACAAAAATCCTCAACAAGATACTAGCAAACAGAATGCAACAACACGTTAAAAGGATCATACACCATGATCAAGTGGGATTTATCCCAGGGATGCAAAGACTTTTCAATATCTGCAAATCAGTGTGATACACCACATCAACAAACTTAGGAATAAAAACCATATGATCATCTCAATAGATGCAGAAAAAGCTTCTGACAAAATTTAACACTGATTTATGATAAAAACTCTACAGAAAGTCAGCATAGAGGGAACCTACCTCAACATAATAAAGGCCATATATGACAAACCCACAGCCAACATCATTCTCAATGGTGAAAAACTGAAAGAATTTCCTCTAAGATCAGGAATAAGACAAGGATGTCCACTCTCACCACTATTACGCAACATAGTTTTGGAAGTCCTAGCTATGGCAATCAGAGAAGAAAAAGAAATAAAAGGAATCCAAATTGGAAAAGAAGTAAAACTGTCACTGTCTGCAGATGACATGATACTATACATAGAAAAACCTAAAGATGCTACCAGAAAACTACTAGAGCTCATCAATAAATCTGGTAAAGTTGCAGGATGCAAAATTAATACACAGAAATCTCTTGCATTCCTATACACTAACAATGAAAGATCATAAAGAGAAATCAAGGAAACAATCCCATTTACCACTGCATCAAAAAGAATAAAATATCTAGAAATAAACCTACCCAAGGAGGTAAAAGATCTGTACTTCGAAAACTCTAAGATACTGATGAAAGAAATCAAAGATGACACAAACAGATGGAGAGATATACCATATTCTTGGATTGGAAGAACAGATATTGTGAAAATGACTATACTACCCAAAGCAATCTACAGATTCAATGCAATCCCTATCAAATTACCAATGGCATTTTTCACAGAATTAGAACAAATTTTACAATTTGTATGGAAACACAAAAGAACCCAAATAGCCAAAGCAATCTTGAAAAAGAAAAATGGAACTGGAGGAATCAGGCTCTGTGACTTCAGACTATACTACAAAGCTACAGTAATCAAAACGGTATGATAGGGCTTCCCTGGTGGCGCAGTGGTTAAGAATCCGCCTGCCAAAGCAGGGGACATGGGTTTGAGCCCTGGTCCAGGAAGATCCCACATGCTGCAGAGCAACTAAGCCCGTGCGCCACAACTACTGAGCCTGCGTGCCACAACTATTGAAGCACGTGCGCCTAGAGCCTGTGCTCTGCAACAAGAGAAGACACCACAACAAGAAGCTGATGCACCGCAACAAAGAGTGGCCCCCGCTCGCCACAACTAGAGAAAGCCCATGTGCAGCAACAAAGACACATTGCAGCCAAAAAAAAAAAAAAGTCCCATAAAAAAACCAGTATGATAGTGGCACAAAAACAGAAAAATAGATCAATGGAACAGGATCGACAGTCCAGAGATAAACCCACGTACCTACGGTCACCTAATCTATGACAAAGGAGGCAAGAATATACAATGGAGAAAAGAGAGCCTCTTCAATAAGTGGTTCTGGGAAAACGGAATGGCTACATGTAAAAGAATGAAATTAGAACACTCCCTAACACCATACACAAAAATAAACTCAAAACAGATTAAAGACCTAAATGTAAGACCAGATACTATAAAACTCTTAGGGGAGAACACTCTTTGACATAATTGCAGCAAAGATCTTTTTTGACCCACCTCCTAGAGTAATGAAAATAAAAACAAAAATAAACAAATGGGACCTAATGAAACTTAAATGCTTTTGCACAGCAAAGGAAACCATAAACAAAATAAAAAGACAACCGACAGAATGGGAGAAAATATTTGTAAATGAAGCAACCAACAAGGGATTAATCTCCAAAATATACAAACAGCTCATGGAGCTCAATATCAAAAAAACGAACAATCCAATCAAAAAATGGGCAGAAGATCTAAATACACATTTCTCCAAAAAATACATACAGATGGCTAAAAAGCGCATGAAAAGATGCTCAACATCACTCATTATTAAAGAAATGGAAATCAAAACTACAATGAGGTATCACCTCACAATGGTCAGAATGACCATCATCAAAAAATCTATAAACAATAAATGCTTGGAAAGGGTGTAGAGAAAAGGGAACCCTCCTACACTGTTGGTGGGAATGTAAACTGGTACAGCTACTATGGAGAACAGTATGAAGGTTCCTTAAAAATCTAAAAGTAGGGCTACCATATGATCCAGCAATCCCACTCCTGGGCATATATCTGCAGAAAACCGTAATTCAAAAAGATACATGCACCCCAAGGTTCACTGCAGCAGTATTTAGAACAGGCAGGACATGGAAGCAACCTAAGTGTCCATCAACAGAGGAATGGATAAAGAAGATGTGGTACATATATACAATGGAATATTACTCAGCCATGAAAAAGAATGAAATAATGCCACTTGCTGCAACATGGATGGACCTAGAGACTGTCATACAGAGTGAAGTAAGTCAGAAAGAGAAAGACAAATATCATATGATATCGCTTATATGTGGAATCTAAAAAAAAGGGTACAAATGAACTTAATCTACAAAACAGAAATAGAGTTACAGATGTAGAAAACAAACTTATAGTTACCAGGGGCAAGGGAGGCGTAGGGATAAATTGCAAGATTGGTGTTGACATACACACACTACTATATATAAAATAGATAGGTGATAAGGACCTACTGTATAGCACAGGGAACTCTACTCAATACTCTGTAATGGTCTATATGGAAAAAGAATCTAAAAAAGAGTGGATATATGTATATGTATAACTGATTCACTTTGCTGTACCCCTGAAACTAACACAACACTGTAAATCAAATATACTCCAATAAAAATAAAAAACACACCCATAAACGACCCAATGAAAAAATGGGAAGAAGATCTAAATAGATGTTTCTCCAAAGAAGACTTACAGATGGCCAAAAAGCACATGAAAAGATGCTTAACATCACAATTAGAGAAATGCAAATCAAAACTACAATGAGGTAGACCTGGGGAGAGGACTGGGGTTGGCTGCACGGAGACAGCCGGAAGGGGCTGGAGTGTGGTACGGCTGCAGGAGTGGGTGTTTGAGGAAGATGCTTGGGCCTGCCATAGAAACAAAGGGCTATTGTTAAGTGGTGTGTGAAGGATGGGGCCACCACAGCAGCTCATGTGCTGGCCTCTGCCTCACCTCATTGGCCTTCAGGAGAGCGTGTCTCAGCCGCCGCTGCCTTGGCAGGCTCCCACACCAACCGCCACCTTGGCAGGCCCTGGGAGGAGATGTCATTGTGTTGCCCACATGCAGAGGTGGGGCTGAAACCACAGCTGAGCCCCAGGGGCCATGCAACTTAGGAAGCAGGGCTGAAATCTCTCCCCATGGCTGTGTGAGCCATGGATTTACACCTCTGCCACCGGCTTTGTAAATTCAGTGCCTGCGGGACATCTGAACAGATAACAGGTGCCCTGTGGCTGGGAGGTATCTGGCCTTAGCAGCTGTGGGCTTTGTGTGTGTGTGTGTGTGTGTGTGTGTGTGTGAGGGTTTGGCCGGGCCAGGGTGTGAACTGCCTCCATAGCTCCCACAGTGGATTCAGATGTGCGAGTACTGTGGCCCTGGGACCTGACTTCACTCAATCTGCACTGGTGGCCTTGTGAAAACAACACCTGTGGGACACCAGGGCTGATTGATGGTATTCCCAGCATTGAGGAGGGGCCAAGGGCAGCACCAACAACAGTTTACTCTGTGAGCCCGCACAGTAGGTGAAAGGTGACACAACAGAGCACCTTCACTGGTGAACAGCTCCAGCGGCTGCAGAGGAAAACTCAGTGGCTCCTCTCCCAGTGGGAGTGCTCCAATACTGACTATCTCGCACTGTAGCTCAGAAATGCAGGTCAGAAAAGGATCTGGGGGCTTCTACTCACAACAACTAGGGAGTAGACCTTGTCCCAAACAGGGCTGTAGCAACCACAGAGCAAAGAGGAGGCCCACTCAATATCCAGTGCAGGCTCTGGTCACCACAACATCAGTCACACCTCCTATCAAAGGGATAATGGCCAGCATACACTGAGGAAAGAGACAGCAGGCATCCATACTGAAAAGAGCCCTTGTACCAAAAAATATTAAACCCATGCAGGCTACACAGGGATGTTCCCACATAAAAATAGCCCTCCGAGACCAGAGCAGATAATTGTTTCTCCTAAACTCATAGAGCAAGAGAAATATAAGTAAAATGAAGAAGCAGAGGAACCACTCCCAATTAAAAGATCAAGAGAATTCCCCTGAAAGAACAAGCAATAAAATAGACCTCTTCAGTTAAACAGACACTGAGTTCAGAAAGGAGATAATGAAAATACTGAAGGAATTAAGAAAGGCTCTCAACAGAAATGCAGATTACTGTAAAAAGGAATTAGAAACTAAAAGGAGGAGCCAAGAAAAATTAGAAAATTCATTTGCAGAGACAAAAGCTGAGAACTAAAGGCAATGAAGAGCAGAATGAATAATGCAGAAGAATGAATAAAGATCTGGAAGACAGAATAATGGAAATCACCCAATTAGAACAACAGACAGAAAGCCAAATGAAAAAAAATGAAAGCAATGTAAGAGACCTATGGGATAATATAAAGCATGCCAATCCACACATAATAGGGATCCCAGAAGGAGAAGAAAGAGAAAAGGGGATTGAAAACGTATTTGTATTGAATGTATTCTGAAAATTTTCAGAAATTATGGCTGAAAATTTCCCAAACGTAAAGAAGGAAGCAGATATCCAGGTACAGGAAGCACAAAGAGTCCCAAACAAGATAAACCCAAACAGACCTACACCAAGACATATAATTAAAACGGCAAAAGTTAAAGATAAAGAGAGGATTCTTAAAGGCAGTAAGAGAAAAACAAAGAGTTAATTACAAGGGAACACCCAAAAGGCTGTCAGCTGATTTCTCTGCAGAAATGTTGCAGGCCAGAAGGGAGTGGCAAGGTATATTCAAAGTCCTGAAAGGGAAAAATCTGCAACCTAGGATACTCTGCCCAGCAAGATCATCATTTAGAATAAAAGGAGAGATAAAGAATTTCTCAGACAAGCAAAGACTAAAAGAATACAGCAATACTATACCTATCCTAAAGGAAATATTGAAAGGTCTTCTCTAAATAGAAAAGAAGTAAGAATCTGTAGGAAAGAAATAATCACAATTGGAAAGTAAATCTCTTAAATAAGCCTGGACACAGATTAAAAAAAGAAATTAAAAAATTTCTGAGAAAGCAATGATAACCACAATGAGCAGCAAAAGGATGAACATGAAGATGTAAAAGAGGACGTCAGAATCATAACATATGGTGGAGGACAGTAAGAAAATGTAGACTTTTTTTTTATAATGTGTTTGAGCCTATATGACTACCTGTCTAAAGCAAGTAGATACAGGAAGGGGTTAACATACTTGAGAAACAGGACAATAGCAAATCAAAAACATACAACAGATTCACAAAAAACAAAAAGAAGAGAACATAAGTATAATACAAAAGAAAACCATCAAACCACAAAAGGAAAAAGAAAAAGAAAAAGAAAGGGACAAAGAAGAAACATAAAACCAACAAGAAAACAAAGCTTAAAATGGCAATAAATATGTATCTATCAATAATTACCTTAAATGTTAATGGACTAAATGCTCTAATCAAGACACAGAGTGGCAGATTGGATAAAAAAAGAAGAGCCTACAATATGCTCTGTCTACAAGAGACCCACTCTAGGGCAAAGGACACTCATAGATTGAAAGTGAGGGGATGGAAAAAGATATTTCACGCAAACAGAAATGAGAAGAGAGCAGGGGTCGCAATACTCATATGAGACAAAATAGGCTTTAAAACAAAGGACATAAAGAAAGATAAAGAAGGACACCATATAATGATAAAAGGATCAATACAAGGAGAGGATATTACACTTGTCAACATATATGCACCCAATATAGGAGCACTCAAATACATAAAACAAATACTAACAGACATAAAGGGAGAAATCGAAGGGAATACAATAATAGTAGGAGACTTTAACACCCCACGCATATCAACGGACAGATCTTCGAGACAAAAAATCAATAAGGCAACAGAGATCCTAAATGATACGATAGAACAGTTAGACTTAATTGATATTTTCAGGACATTACATCCCAAAAAAGCAGACTACACATTCTTTTTGAGTGCTCATATGATCCTGCAATCCCACTCCTCAGCCTATATCTGCAGAAAACCAGAGAAGATACATCCACCCCAAAGTTCACTGCAGCACTGTTTACAATAGCTAAGACATGGAAGCAACCTAAATGTCCGTCGACAGGTGAATGGATAAGAAGATGCGGTGTGTGTGTGTGTGTGTGTGTGTGTATGTATGTATAGTGGAATATTAGTCATAAAAAAGGATGAAATAATGCCATATGCAGCAACATGGATGGACCTAGAGATTATTATACTAAGTGAAGTAAGCCAGACAAAGATAAGTATCATATATCACTTATATGTGGAATCTTAAAAAAAAAAAAAAAAAAAAAAAAGAACTTATTTCTAAAACAGAAAGAGACTCACAGATATAGAAAACAAACTTATGGTTACCAAAAGGGAAAGGGGGTGGAGTGATAAATTAGGAGGTTGGGATTAACACACTACTATATATAAAATAGATAACCAACAAGGACCTACTAAATAGCACAAGAAGCTATACTAAATATTTTGTAATAACCTATAAGGGAAGAGAATCTGAAAAAGAATATGTGTGTGTCTGTGTGTGTGTATAACAATCGCAGAGAAATTTTCCCCATTTTAAAGACAACTTAATAAATATTATAACTCTAAAATGTATCTTTTATGATTATAGTATGAATTCTACTGTTTTAAAATGTTCTATTTCAAATAATAAAACTCAGAATACTCAGAATGTATTTCATAACCTACTTTAAACTGATTCTGTAGATAATTTCATATTAGGTATTGCACACAAAATAATGAATTTAAAAATTTTCCCCAAACTTCCAATCATAAGAGTGAATTTTTTTATAAGCATCAATAAACTAAATTCCAGTAATATAATATTTAATTATGAATGAACAAATCAAAATCCTCTCAACTTGATTTCATTTATGTCTATTTACAAATTTCATATCTATTTCATTTTTTTCTCTTCTGATCTCAGCATCTTGTTGTACTTGAAAGCTTAAGACAATGTAAAGAATATTTGAAAGTCATCTATGTCTAGCCATTTAAATAAGGCTTTAAATAATGTAATGTCTAGCCATTACATTCTATAATACTGCTGTTGAAGTTCTAAATTTCTTCCCTATAATTTCATAAATAACATAGCTTTGGTTGAAAAAAAATGTCAGACTTACACACCTATATACTCATTCACATACACACCTGCATATAACACTTGGTTGTGTAAGACAGACCAAAATATTAATGTACCAACCTCTAATGAAATTTTTCCAAACCAAGCAAAAAATGAACTGTAAACTGAACGGGCATATCCAGGGATATTCCTTATTAGGATGAAGGCTAAAATCTAAAGAAAAAACACAGAGGCAAATATTAATAATCTGCTTATTAAAAGAATTTTGCTTTCTTTCAAATAATAACTTTATTCTTTGTTATTGAACTTGATACATCGACACAATGGTTTTCTTCAACAGATAAATGGTTTTTTTCAAGTTATTTTTGATCCAGAGTCTACTCAAATTGGATTTCTCAGCATGTGGTCTGTATAATGCAAACAAGTGCAGGTTATACATAATACATGGCTGAACAGTTTTATTTTATGTATATTAGAAAAAATATAAACTCATCTTAAGGCCCTTTGTGTAGAAAGAAATGATATATTTATGTAGCAAAATTTAATAAAATTCCATGATACAATTTTGCTTCTTCCATAAAGTATTTGCTTTTCTGGGAGCCGCCCACCCCCATCTTTTTGCTCTCTTCAAAAGTCTCCTTCTACTGGCAGCAACGTAAACGTGGGAAAAGAATAACTAAGGAAAGATGAGCATGTGAAGTGGAGTGACTAGGAGAAAAGGTGGTGAAGGCTCAGGAGTGCTTGTGTTAGTGTTACTCTATGTGCAGCCACTCCCTTCCTTAGCTCCCCTTATATTGTTCAGTATTAGTGCACTGTTAGTGGAACAACCCCCTTCCTTTCATGTCATTACAAAAATGACATCAGATATGATATACAAAGTGTTATATCTGGTTGTCTGCAGAAGTCATGAAAATGTTATATGAATACAGTACAATGTTTAAAATGTCATTATCAATTGTGTTTGGAGAGTCTGTCATATGCTTGGTTCTACTGACTATATAGAGGTTTAAGAGGGATAAAAGAGTTTCTTCATTGAAGAGAACTTAAAACCTAAAAGAAGATCCTCCAGAAATCCTCCCTGTTCCTCTTTGTTGAACTACTCATTTTTTAGGCCTCGGCTTAGACGTACTTTCTCCAAGAACCCTGCTCTGGTATCAAGATGGGTTAGGAAGAAACCCCATGTGTTTCCCAAGTACCCTGTACTTGACCATCACTACACTAATCACAATACCCTACGATTACCTGCAACCGGAGGTATCTCTGTAAAAGGTAAATCTGATTTGGGTTGCCCCTAGCCTCCGCCCACCTCCCAGGCACTGCGACATACTTCTCTTGACCCTGGGTCTCTGAGCTCTAGCCCCAACGGCCTTCATTAAGTTCCTTGAATGTGAATATGCTCTTTTCTACCACAGGGCCTAAGTTCTCGCTGCCTGCCTTCATTCCTCCATTCTCAGCTTAATGTTATGAGGGAAATCATCTCTGAACCCTAACTACCTTCACTCCAACTCCAACTAGGTCATATCCCATGTTATTTTCCCTTGTAGCATCATGTACTTCTATTTATAATTACATGGTGATTATATGATTACTATCTCTAACAGAAGAATATAGGCTCTGTGAGGGTAGGGACCATGTCTGATTTGGTCACCACTATATCCCCCAGCATAATATCTAGCACATAGTAAGTATCAAATATTTGTTAAATGAATTTTAAAAATTGTTAAATGAATGAATGAATGAATGTTTACCGATCCATATCTCTATTAGACTGTAAGTTCTGTGAGGGCAGAAGCTACATGTACTTTTTACATGTAGCATGGTTCTTAACACATAGTCATAGTTTTTCATGATCTTCTAAGTAAAAAAGTAAATGAAGAAATTTGAATAAATAAATGATGAAAAAGCAAACAGGAGAAAAGAATTAACATTTTCTAAGTGCTTACTAAGCGACAGACACTGATCACTTCCATACATTTAATAACCACCCTTTAAAAGAGATTTTAATATCTGTTACAGTAGAGGAAGGTAGGCCTTAGAAAGATTAAGTAATATACTACATTTAATAGAGTTTAATCTCAAATCTCGCTGCCTCTAAAGACTGTTCTTATCAAAAATTAAGAAGAAAAATTTCTCTAAATAAAGATAATTACCTGTACCACAGAAACAGATGGGTGGAGTTCATTGCACTCTGCTTTGTTTTTACAACTGCTAGCCCAGATGGAATAGGTCTAAAATAAAAAATATATGCATCAGTTCACAAAAATATATATGCCTTAAAGAGGCAGCACTCAACTTTAAAAATAGTTTTCTTTATTTATAACATTATACTTCATTATGCTATTAAAAAAGCTTCAGTAAAAACTGTCCACAGGTTTGCTCATCACTCTTTTTGGTGTGCTCAAATACCAGAAAGTAGAGAGAGGGGAGCATAAGTCTGTGATTTTCTGGAAATAGTGATCATAAGGCAGTGATGGCTCCTCCTGTCAAACACCTTACATTTTTTCCCAAACTTATTACAACTTTTAAAATTCCTATTTCACTGAGATCTCAGTTATTCTTCATATTTAACATATATATATATTTATATTCTCTTTAGAATTTATGTTCAATTAAAAAATAAGGAGAAAAAGAATTTCAAAAGTAAAGATTTTATTTATTAAAAACAAATGATTAAACTCCTATCTCTTAGAAGTTAATTTCCTGTACCATGGATTTTGGAAATTTAGAAAATTATATTTTGAAACTTACCAAGAAAGAAACTACTGAAATAAATAATAGA
The DNA here is from genome assembly GCF_009873245.2 of Balaenoptera musculus. Taxonomy (NCBI): domain Eukaryota; kingdom Metazoa; phylum Chordata; class Mammalia; order Artiodactyla; family Balaenopteridae; genus Balaenoptera; species Balaenoptera musculus. The sequence continues at coordinate 59,116,520 of NC_045793.1, read as the reverse complement.
AAATTTGAAACTTTGTTCGAAAAAAGAGGTTCACCCTTTCCTTCAGAAAGTACTTGGCGCTTCTGTAAAGCCAGATAAATGAAAGCAAACAACATTCCATGAAAGACTACCTAAAAAATAAGGAGAGAAAACCTGTTTTAAACAGCTACTTTTCAACAAATAGCAAATGTAATTGGTAAAGGAGAACAATATGTATAAAAGTATGTAGGTAAAAAGCTTAAAGGTCCAAAGTTTCTATGAAGAGCTTAAACTTCAAGAAATGAAGTCAACGACTGTTGGAAACAATTTGCAATAGACAAGCAAACATCTCTTGCAATGACACAAGATAAGCTGGTTTACTCCAAGCAGTCTCAGCAGCAAGTGAAGAAATAAAGACAATTTATATATCTGGAGAAAACCATAACTCGAAAAGATACATGCACCCCAACGTTCATTGCAGCATTATTTACAATAGCCAGGACATGGAAGCAACCATCAATGGGTGAATGGATAACAAAGACGTGGTACATATATACTGTGGAATATTACTCAGCCATAAAAAAAGAACAAAATAATGCCATTTGCAGCAATATAGATGGACCTAGAGATTGTCACACTGAGTGAACTAAGTCAGAGAAAGACAAATATCATATGATATCACTTATACATGGAATCTAAAAAAATGGTACAAATGAACTTATTTACACAACAGAAATAGAGTCACAGATATAGAAAACAAATTTATGGTTACCATGGGGGAAGGGAGGGAGGGATAAATTGGGAGATCGGGATTGACATATATATACTACTATATATAAAATAGATAACTGGTACTTCCCTGGTGGTGCAGTGGTTAAGAATCCACCTGCCAATGCAGGGGACACGGGTTCGAGCCCTGGTCCGGGAAGATCCCACATGCCATGGGGCAACTAAACCTGTGCGCCACAACTACTGAGCTTGTGCTCTAGAGCCCGCGAGCCACAACTACTGAGCCCACACGCCACAACTACTGAAGCCCACGTGCCTAAAGCCCGTGCTCCGTAGCAAGAGAAGCCACCGCAATGAGAAGCCTGCACACCGCAACAAAGAGTAGCCCCCACTCGCCGCAACTAGAGAAAGCCTGCATGCAGCAATGAAGACCCAACGCAGCCAAAAATAAAATAAATAAATTTTAAAAAATAATAAAATAAAATTGATAACTAATAAGAACCTACTGTATAGCACAGGGAACTCTACTCAATACTCTGTAATGACCTATATGGGAAAAGAATCTAAAAAAGAGTGGATGTATGTATATGTATAACTGATTCACTTTGCTGTACAGCAGAAACTAACACAACATTGTAAACCAACTACACTTCAATAAAAATTAATTAAAAAATAAAAATAATGATAAAAACTATTCTGAAGACACATGATAAAATTTAAATGTACTCAACCAAGATAAAATATATTTTATATTGGTACTTCCAAGCAAATAAAACAGTAACGTTACCAAGAGCATACTTTTAAAAAGCAGTATATGCACATAAGAATGAAAAAAAAAAGGTGGATTAGAAAGCACAATAGCTGTCTTTTCTTTTTTTTTTTTTTATTAATTAATTAATTTATTTTTGGCCACATTGGGTCTTCATTGCAATGCGCAGGCTTTCTCTAGTTGCGGTGAGTGGGGGCTACTCTTCATTGCGGTGCGCGGGCTTCTCATTGTGGTGGCGTCTCGTTGCAGAGCACGGGCTCCAGGCACACGGGCTTCAGTAGTTGTGGCACACAGGCCTAGTTCCTCCGTGGCATGTGGGATCTTCCCAGACCAGGGATCGAACCCATGTCCCCTGCACTGGCAGGCGGATTCTTAACCACTGCACTACCAGGGAAGTCCCAGCTTTCTTTTTTAAATAAACACTTAACATGAGCTATCATAGTAGACTGCTCTAATGAGAAAGTTGAGAATTTAAAATTATTTTATGGCAAGGCTTTAACAAAACTTTTTATTCACATATGGTTTTGAAATGCAATGTTCAATTAGAAAAATAAAGAGAAAAAGAATTTTAAAAGTAAATATTTTATTTATTAAGAATAATTGGAAAGTGCATAGGTATTAGAAACCAGGAATGGCACAGAAAAGGCACTAAGAAAATATTTGTTGAATGAAAAAAGGGAAGAGTAAAAAATGGAAGTTAAAGGGAAAGAGTGAAGAGGGGTAATTAATATTTATTCAGTGTCTATTATTTTCCAAATACTGTGCTAGATGTTTTACGTTTTCTTGGCCAATTAAATCCTAACCAGCCTTCAAGATAAAATTCATGGAATAATCCATGACACTGCTCTCTTTTCTTTGCACACTTCTATTACAAAATCCATACTGCAGAGTTTAGCACTAATTATAAGTAGTAATCCAGAGGTTTTTTTTTTTTTTTTTTTTTTTAGTAATCCAAAGTTTTAAACTAGATTATAAGGTTTAGAAGCCTGGTGGTATGTCTTCTTTCTCTAAAATATATCCCTCATAACAACAACATCTAGAGCATATTTTGGAGCTTAATAAGTATTGTGTTGAATGGCTGAAGCATATATATGAGAGATCATCCCTAAATCAATATTATGACTCAAATAAAGGTCACTTTATAGATAACATTTTTATAGTATTTTCCTACTGATATATGTACACATGCATACCCTTTCTCCACTGTAAAAACAGGGGAGGGCTGGATTGGTTTGATTTACCAAATCAACATGTTTCCTCATGCCAAAACTAAATAAAAATAGATTAAAATTTTCCAAATAATTTTTAAAAGTATAATTTGAAATAGCAAAAGATCACAAGGTAAATACATACGTAACGGTCTAACCTCCATCTGAACCACCATTCATATACATTGCCTTTCAGTTCGAAACACTTGGACAATGGCCAAAGAGAAAAGATCTTCTCAAATGCACCCTGAGAAGAGGAATCCAGAAAATAAATTAAGATGGTACAAGTGAATACTTGCCTTGCAATTCTATTATAAACTGTCATTTTCTAAACTTAAGATTATATAAGGGTCATACACAATTTTAAGATTCTACTTAAATATTTCATTTGAAAATGTCATTTCATTTGAAATTCATTTGAAAATAAATATATTCTACTAAAGGCTAATAAAGATGATTTAAAACATTTTTGTTAACTTACTTTCACTGCATATGAAAGGCTACTGAGACTGCAAAATAAAACAAACAAACAAACAAACAAAAAACCAAGCTGGTAACTGGAAAATTATTCCATTTAAGGTTTTTAATCTAGTATACAAAAGAGCTAATATTTACTGATCAAAACACAAAAATACAAAATACTTCAGCCAACACAGTATGAATAACCTAAAGGATGATGGTTAAAGTTATAGTTTTTCTTTATCTAAATGTCCTTAATAATCTATAATGAACCATTTGAGTTAAAAAAAATCCTCTGAATTGGTCACCTTACTCAATCAACCATACCCAAATTCCATTACTAGCCTTTGAAACAAAGTTTACAATTTTACTCTGGTCGAGTTAGTGAATGTACCCCCTTATTAATCTGACAGCCTGGAAAATCTGGGAATGAAGGGGCAGAAGTCTTGGGTACATTCCTGCACATTAATGAAGTCTTTCAAAAAAGAGAACAAAAACCTCAATTTCCAGACTAAAGAATGAAGACAAACTCTATTAAGGAAACTCCATTATTAGACATAATGCCACAGGATAAAAAAATGTGTAACATCACAATTTTTAAAAAGGCTAATAAAAATCAAAGCAAAATATGAAAATAGTATTATATTTTAGGTAATACCAAATCTTTAGGTCAGAAGAACTTTATTATTTTAACAAAATGCAATATTCTCCATTTAACTGCAGAATTTAAAATGCTAATAGCTTATAAAAATAGGTTCTATCAAAGCCTTTGCCTCAGAAAATTAAAGATGATTATTACCAAGACTTGCAATGTAAGGTATATACCTATTACATCATATTTCTATATTTTATCTATATATATTAGAGATACATGGCCCTGTAGATCATATATCACATATATGATGTATTTATAATTTAAAAATTTATTTCTCATTAAAAATTTATTTTTTGTATGATTAATAAGCAAGTATTTAATGAGCACCCATTCTGTGAAAGACACTGGGCTATGTACTTTTTTTCTTGTCCAGTGGTCAATACTGTTCCAAAGCTAGGGAAATCTTCTTAATTCTTTCTGTTGAACTGCTGGTCCGTGCTCCTTTCTCTCCCTCAGATGAACCAGGGAGTGTTGGGAATTTTAATGAATAATTATCAAGGAATGTGGCAGTTACCTGGCTATTTCTTTATACATTTGCCTATTGCTTCCTTATTATTTTATATATTTCCTGCAAAAAACCTTGGAAGTCAGGCAGAAATAAATATGCTCTATTTCTAAGTATAAAAATAAGTAGGAAAGCCTATAAAACAAACAAAAAAACCCAGCTTTATAGGACTACACACACACACACACACACACAAACACACACACACACAATGCTTATATGGCATTTTTACCTGGCACAGCCAGATACAAGACAGAGAGTGTTGGAGATGGGAGTAAACTACAGAGTATGTCACAACTATAGGCATTCAAATTAAAATATTTTGTTATAAATATCATGCTGACCAAATAATATGTCTGTCTGATGGACTGACCAGCAGGTAGCAATTTGCCATCCTGCTAAAATAGCTGAGAAAATCTCAACCATCATAATAGGGGGATAAAAGGGTAGAGATAAGAAAATGACCAAAAGTTTTATTAAGTTAAACCTACTACATATATACAAACCCCTTTGCTCTGAAGCTGGTTTTATTAACAGCCAAAATTTTACTCTATGCCGTTATGGAAAAATCAAGCTACATTTCGGTGCCATGAATAATGCACAAACCAAGTTGCAAATTCTGTCAAGAGAATTTTGATCTTCACTTAGAAGTAGTGTCTTATAAGAGGCATTCAATAAAAGTTTGATTGATCAAAGTCAACTAAAATGGATTTTGAACAATTGCCAGAGGAAGAGCTTTAAATTGCTCTTACAACAAAAACAGTGGTAACAAAAGTAGGTAGGTCTCAAAAGAACCACACTGAGTAGTCAGCTACAGAGTGACACTTTTATTACAGTCATTAAAAAATGAGGCTTAAAATGAGGCTGACTCTTCTCTCATACTTTAATAGATTTGAACTTTACAATAAAATAGAACAAAATATAAACCAAAAAGACTATACAAACCTGAGAATATGCCAAAAAACATATACATAACAGCAAGAAGGCTAGTTTCAACAGTAAGCCAAAATGCCAGAAACAATTTCCTAAGAGAGAAAATGTTTAATTTACTAAGAAATGTAAACTTACATTAGAAAACACATTAAATACTCTCTATTTAACATATTAATACCCTGCATAGCTCTTAAAAATAATTTAAGGCTGCCTACAGGATACAAAAAATATATCTAAGTAGTATAAATTACAAGTAGGACACAAAGGAAGAAAAAAGGTGGAGGGTCCTTACTAGGAATGAGGCTACAACATTAATCTGATACCCCATATACCTGCTATTTATCCACTATAAATATATTTGAAAATACCTCCTAGATTCAATTATACTATTCATTATTGAAAGTTACAACAAAATTTGGAACAATAGGTTCAATGTAACTCTAACAAACACTCACGTTTAATATAACTTAGGTAATACTGCTTAAACATTACAGTTCTAAGGAGAGAGCTTAAGAACTCCCTAGTGGACTAATTTAACCATAAGATGCATTTTAACATATGCATATTTTAAATTATGTGTTCACAGTTTATACATACTGATTACCATTTTATTAATATGCTGGGTTTGTGTTGAGGAATGAAACTACAGTGCCTGTCCAAAGACACAAATGGACATTATTGAACCCTTTCCTGAAGAATTATTTGATATTATAATAGAAGTCAACAGAAAATATTTTTTGATATACAATATTTGGTTGAAAGAGTTAAGTTAAATACATTATTAAAGATAAAAAATTTTCTTTTTCCAAAAAAGGGAGGCTTTTATTTTAATGACATGATCTTGAGGGGAAAAAGCATTAAGATAAACGACTGTGACCTCACTTCGAACATTATCAGACCTGGCTATGTGAAATTTGAAGATGACACCTTCTTAGGACACTTAGGTTTCCTTAAATGAAAAACAGGTTTATAATAACTGCTTAAAGGGTTGTCTAGAATATAAACTATATTAGTGATTTTTAAGCTTGTTTGACATAATGTTTACTCAAAATCTCAATATATATATAAGAAATCAAATAAAGCAGAACTGCCAAGATTGAAGCAGGATGTACGGCCCTGGAGCCCTGTTTGGCTTTCCTCTCTTCTGGCTCTCCCCATTCTGACTCCATACAAGATAGTTTGAAAACGGTTGCACTAGTAGATATGTAAAATGGCTTTGAAAATTTAACTTTAAAAAAAGAGAAAACACATACAATATAAATGCAAACTATTGTTCTGCACTGTTATACTACTTGAACTACTTAACTGTAAAATTTTAAAAACATAATTTAAGAACGAAATTTCAAAATGTCAATGCTACACATAAATTTAAACTGTCAACATGTCTCAATAAAAATAATAGCCTTTAGCAACTGAAAAGGAACTTACATTGAAAGAATATATTCATTAACATTAGTAAGAGAGTATATTTACCGTTTGCTTTTTTTTGGATTATCTGTGGCCACAGTGCTAAAGTAACATATATGACCATGAACCATACAGTGACCAAGGGGACAAAGTAATAGAATTGATAAGGCCGATCCATTACTATACATAACACCACTACCAGGAAATTGAGACGAAATAAGACCTATTAAAAAGGAGGAGAAAATGGTTTTCATTCCAGGTATGCAAGAAAAGCAGACAGATTCTGACAGAGTATAAATGTTTATTTAAGACTAAAATAATAACTGTACAAGTATGTTTTACTAATCCCTAAAATCACATTTATTTTAAAATCATTGTAAAGAGTTGAATATAAAATATTTATGCATCATTATATTAACTGAATCCCAGCAAAGCACCAACCTGAGCTGTCCTCTGGCTACAACTGCCATCTTGTTAAATGCAGCAAAAGAATTATAAACCTCCTTCCTAGAGCTACAGGTCATAAACAGAGATTAGATTACCTCAACAAAAGGGTGTCCATTTCATCTCTGTTTGATGCTGATTTACCTCATTTGGTATTAAATTGAACATTTTAATAGATACAAAATAATATTACTCAAATTAAAAACTGTCTTTGAAAATCAAAAGTATCTTTGCGACTTTTGTAACAGTCATTTCAGACAGTGTGATGTCAAAGAACACAGAATTTGAGCAGATTAATATTAGAGCTTTATCACTTACAGTGTGACCTTAGGCAAATTATTTAACCTCTCTGAGCCTCAGTGTCCTTGTCTGTAAACATAAAGATCACAACTCAGGGTTGTAATGACGGGTAAATAAAATAATGTTTACAAACTTCCTAGCACAAGGTAGAAACAAAAAATATTAATCCTCTTCTTAGAGAGAGAAAACATAGCATGTTATAACAATCCCATGTAACTGTACATTTCTACAAAACTAAAGTGAATCAGCAATGTTCTCCCTTTTGCTTTTATTATACATTCATCTAAATTCTATTTTTTCATCCCTCAGTAATAAATTATTTATCTTGATTATTAACCATAGAACATGGAAATAACAAAACTTTAAAGTGCTATTTCATAAATTCAAATTATCCATGGCCTTAAAATAGACATATTTATAGTTTCTCAACAGTTAGGCACAAAAGCATGTTGAAATGAAAGAAAACAAATAACAATGCATTCCTACCTGACATACTCTATGGATTCCAAAGTCTCCTTTGATCCAAAAGTATGAGAAATGCCCATACCCTGTTTGAAATAGATACGCAGCAACCAGAACCCGAATGTGCATGTACACAGGCAAAAACTGTTGACAAAAATAAACAGGTGAAATACATGCTGACACTAACTATACCTAAATTATCATAACCAGTACATTTAACCAAGATAGTGGAGCATCATTATCATTCAGCATTATCTCAATGAAAAGATTTATTCTCAAAAATTAAGGCGTGTACCAGGGGTTAAAAAAAGTAGACTTTGGAATCAGAGACCTAGATTCAAATTCTGGTTCTGCCACTTATTAGCTATGTGACTTTAAACTTAAATTTGAGTTTCTAAACTGCAAAATGAGACTATCTTCTCCTTCCTCAAAGGGTCTTGTGAGGGATGAATGAGTTAATAAATGTGAGGCGCTTTGTACATTTCATCCAATTTGAATTAAATATATGATATCCATAATTATTAATCACCATATATATGCTGAATACAAGGTCACTCTGGAGTTCACATTTTCTCAATAAGATAAAAAACAAAACAAAGGGCTTCCCTGGTGGCACAGTTGTTAAGAATCTGCCTGCCAATGCAGGGGACGTGGGTTCAAGCCCTGGTCGGGGAAGATCCCACATGCCCCGGAGCAACTAAACCTGTGCGCCACAACTACTGAGCCTGCGCTCTAGAGCCTGCAAGCCACAACTACTGGGCCCACGAGCCACAACTACTGAAGTCCGCATGCCTAGAACCCGTGCTCCGCAACAAGAGAAGCCACCGCAATGAAAAGCCCGCACACCACAGTGAAGAGTAGCCCCCGCTCGCCACAATTAGAGAAAGCCCATGCGCAGCAACGAAGACCCAATGCAGCCAAAAAAAAAACCCAAAAAAACCCCCCAAAATCCTACATTTTTGGCCCCCCTAAATATACACAATTTAGACTTGTAAATAAAATTGTCACATCACTACTTAAAATATTTGATTATTTAGCAAAAATTACACTTAAAAAACATATGCAAACATAATTCAGAAATATTATTTCCCTTCTAATCTTATTTTATAAAACAATTTTATTTTACACTCCTGTATCAATGTTTCATCTTTACCATGAGTTTTCAGATCATCACATCTTCACTTCTGTCTAAGCTGAAAGAAATATAACATATTTCTAATCTCTATTTTATGGGAGTCACTGGAAATATTATTTCATTTACAAGTCCTAACTCTCTTAACCTTAGAACACTGTCAGGTGTTCTCCCCACCACCTATTAGTGCTTTAGGTGTATAGTCACGATCTCTAAAACACAGGTAGTGTACTGTTTTTTAAAATGATCTTTAAAAGGCTTGTTTAGTGACATCTAACCTTTGTAATTATAAGGCCATTCTTTTAGGAATAATTACTAAATCTATGTAAACATTTTTTTGGCTTCTATTTTATAGACTCATCTGATCACCTCTGTAATTATCCAGCATTAACACTGGTTAGGGCCATTTTAGTTTAACATGTCTTCCCCAAGTGATACTTTGTAGGATAAAATAAGATAATTGAGCAGACGCCTTAAACAGATTTTATAAGGCCTCGAACATATGCATCTTTTGTATATATCCTTGAATGCATCCTTGAACACATCTTTTTCTTTTCTGAGGGATAACATTTTTTTCTGGAAGGAAAACCCCCCTGAATTATAATGTCATAAATTCTTCAACATAGTCTCCACTCTAGCCAAACTGTTAGATTCTCTGTCTCCTAAACTGGTCTTTCTTGTACTTTCCTGTCACCTCTCCTTTGTTTACCTGTTCTTTCTACCCTGGAATGTTCTCCTAACCACATTTTGTTTATACAAATCCTATTTTTCTTTAGAGCCCTGGTCAAATTTTCCAATCTTTTACTCTCAGATGAAAGTCATTTCTCCTTCTTTTGAGTTCCTTTAGCACCAACAATCTATATATTAGAGTTCATATTTATTGCTTTTCATCATTAGTTCTTTTTAAATGTCGTATCATTAGATCAGGAATTTTCAATGAAGGTGTAACATATTAGAATCACTGGGATGAAGGTGGGAATACAGTATTGAAATAGCCTCAAAACTTATCTAACCTAAACCTGTATCTTTACCTCATTCTTGAATGCACTCCTCTAAAATATTCCCTTCAAGTATTTGAGCACTTTTTAATAGCAGAAAACACACAAGTTCCCAAGGCAATCCATTCCATTTTCAGATGGTCATTAATTGCTATAAAGTTCCTTTCCATGAAAAGTTGAAATCAAACTCTATGTAAAAGCTACCAAATTAAGCTCTCTAGGGCAGTGCTGTGCGATGAAAATAAAATGTGAGCCACATGGTAAATTTTTAATGTGGCTGCCAGACACTTAAACAGTTAAAAGAAATAAGTGAAATTAATTTTAATAAACATATTATTTAATTCAATATATCCAAAATATTATCATTCCAACATATACTGTGATATTTCATATTTTTTCATACTAAGCCTTTGAACTTTGTATGCATTTATCATAATTAATCATACTTAATCTGATATATATTTCACATTTACAGCACATCTCAATTCCGACTAGCTACATTTCAAGTGCTCAATGGCCACGTGTGGCTAGTGGCCACCAAAATGGACAGTCTAACTCTAGAGCCATATGCACGCACTTAATCACTTTTACATCTGATAGTTCTATGAGTATTTGAAAACAGATGTCAAACCGAGGCTAACCATTCCCAATTACTTCAACCATTCTCCATAACACATGCTTTCGAATCCCCTCAAGACTGGGTCTGGGCCTACAATGTTTAGACTTGGTTATATTTAAACAGTAAATACAACCATTTAAATTGAATTAAACACTATCACAACAATTTGCCAAGTTTCTACCAATGTTGGATTATTACAAATTTCATGTAATACTTCTCCCAACTTTTTAAGATATTTTAAACCAACAGAAAAGTTGCAAGAATAGTACAACGAACAACTATTTACCATGCTGAACTATTCAAAAGTATTTGCAGACCACGTGACATCATCCCTAAATATTTTAGCAAGTATCGCCTAAGAAAGAATAGTTTCTTGTAAGAAAAGTTTCTTACATAGTTTCTTATATTATCATTATAATACCCATGAAATTTAATATAAATATAATAGTATCTACCGTACAATCCATATATGAGTTTCCTTGATTGTCCCAGTGATATCCATTATGATTAAAAAAAATTTTTTTTGATTTAGGAACCTTGAACCAAGAATCACACATTGCATTTAGTTTTCATTCCTCTTCAGTCTCCTTTAATTCGAACTGTTTTCCTTTTTGTCTTTTAGGAGTAAAGTATTACTTACAACAAAATTTTAGTATTAAAAGTGTATTGAGAATCCTATTTCATTAGAATTAATAGGCTGACTGCTGGTTCTCTTCTTTTTCTAGCCCCACAAATTTTCCCTTAAGACCTTTTATTCAGGTCCCTGAGTTTGGAAGTTATTTACAAACTCTCAAAGGAGAAAAAGCCACAATGGAACACAAAATCATCTACTGTATATACCTAACTTGCTGTACTCTCTGTATTTCATTCACAATATTTTATCCATATCAGATATAAGTTATGTTTAAAAGAATGTTTACACCAACAGTTACAATCTGCCAGACCATCTGGATTATTTTAATAATTCTCTGTAAATTTTGACATAGTTTCTATTTTACTATAAAAACATGGCACAACTAAAGTCTGACACATTTTACTCAAAATAAAAAGCATTAAGGTTAGGTAATTAAAATAATCATGACCATTAAAAAGTTTTTAATGAGGGTAATCCCACAAATATCCAAGAATCAAGTCCCCAAATACATTATAACCCATGCTAATAATGCTTTGCCAGTGTAGATACAAGTAATTTTTAACCACAAAATTCTATACAAATGAACAGGGATATGTTAATTAATCATAACAACTGATCTGTTAATGAAAAGTATGTCCTTCCAGAATATAGATGTTTTTAAATTGTAACCTAGAATGTATTGGGATATAGTCTAAGATGTATTAGAATGCTAGCTTGGCAAATAATTATAATAGAATGCCAAATTGCTTTCATCCTTTGATGATCCAAATCCTTTCTGGAATCAATGAATTGAAGAACTGAATCTGCCATTAATTCTTTCTATCTGATATATATACATTTTTTTACACAGTACTATTACCCTTTATATGTCAGCAATTAATTATGTCTTAAGTGGCATTTTCTTACAACAAAACCCTCTCCCCACCCCACTCAAATTAAACTAATCTTTCTTCATATGTCAGAGATATTTCTATGATTCAATATTCATCATTACTTTTTAGAAAATTTGCTAAATTTATCCTACAAATTCTGAACTGGGCTTATGAACTAATTCTTACTATCTTCATCTCTCCTTGCTTTGGATCTCTTTTATTGTCTTGGTTCTTCCACAGTTACTTGAATTCACTAGGTCCCCTTCAGCTGCAGTGTCACAGGAGTTTTACTGCTGTCACAAATATACATATCATAGCCATACAATTTCAGTAAAAATTATACTTCTTCCTCTGCCTTTTGCCCTTCAAACAAGCCATCCATAAAATCACCAGTAATTTTTGAAAATAATAAAGAGACTTAATGAAGAATAACATTAGTATTTCTAATTGTTAGAGATATCTGAAAAACCCTAGTATTATTTATCTTCTTAAATGCTGCAATGGAAATTTCAAAATACTCCTTTCTGGGCAACACTCCCCTATTATCTCAACTTAACATTGACTCAGTGTTAAATGGAATCACTGATTCTATGTTAAGTTACTGTTTACAGACGTGTGCTTTATATAAGCAAATAAAGCAATAAAAACCAGTTCAGTAGTTCCCAAATTATGAAAGAATTTGTTAAATTTTTAAAACATATTTTATAGAAATCAGTTTGTACCTTCCCTATAAAAACTTGTGTGAAAGTGGTTATTAGATACCTAGGTTTACTCTTAAAAGCTTGTTTTAAATGTATGTAACTGTAATGTTACAATTCTGAACACATTTTTTCTACCCCTACCAAATCCAAGATGTCCCCATATCATGAGAATCCTAAGTCTAAAAGATATAAAAAGACACCTACGAATAAGGGAAAAATGATTTTGTCCAGGTACAGAGGGCACTAGGTGAGCAAAGGAAGGGTCTTCCATCTCATGGAAGTGGTAATACTTATGAAGTATGGCACATAATACACGGTCAACAACAGCAGACCATCGGTATCTGAGTACTCTGAATACTGGGGCAAGAGAGTTCTAAGTTTTTAAACTTTAAAAATATAAAAATGATTGGTCAAACTTCCTAACATACAGTGAAGGATAGAATATAAAATATAATCATCTAATTTGATTTCTTTTAATAGTAACTTGCCTATTCTAAATCCTTTGCAATTAAGTATCATCTAGAAAGTTTCTTGATAACTTTAGTTGTTCAGCAGGACATGAAACAATACCCTTAGATTATTAGCTGTTCCTACTACATTAAAATTAAGGCAAAGTAAATACAAATTATTGCTTTATCTTTAAAAAAATAATTATTTTGCTTTTAAGACTATACATTCTCAAAGAGTCAGATGGTAGGAGAAAAATGGGAAGACAGAAAAATTGGGTGGGAAATAAGAAGGGTCTCCAAATGGTAGAGAATATAAAACACAAAAGAATTGGTGCCCTTAAGGAAACATTAAAGTGACATTATTTCCTATATTTTCAGAACTTAAGTTCAAAATACTTACTGTACTTGCTCCAGAGATATGATAAATCAAAATCACAAGTTGCATCCAGCCTTTCCATTCATCTGTTTGTTCTCTATTTAACACTTTAGTCTGTGTAAAAGAATCAAAATTTGTTTTAAAATTCTTCATGAAGCTATTATTTGGACAGTATACATTAAATATGTTAACATTTTTCTCATAGGATATAAAGCTAATGCTTCTTTCAAAAGAACCTTGGGGGAAAAACAGTTAAAGATTGTCATTTTATTTCTTGATAAAAGAGATAATAAAACTATTTAAAGTATAATATGAATTTGAAAATGAATATAAAGAGACTTTAATATTTAAGTTGATACTTATGGTTTTATATTAAGATTACTTTTAAACTATGACAGATGTGTTTGTAAATCTAAAAAAATGTCATTTTATAATTTTCTTTAAGAAAATCTTAGAATTTCAGTTAGAAAAGATCTTACAGTTCTTTTATACTTTATTGTGAAAAAAAAAAGCTCCTTTATTATACTTTATTTTCTCTAGAATATTCCCACTGGAAATGAAGAACTGATTAATCATCCTCATATGAAAGTTATGTCTTACAATAGAATTTATTAATTCAAATAAATCATGACTTATAAAGGAGTTACATTAATATTCTGAGCAATACTAAAATAGGAATTCAGAAGATTGTGAACAGTGCCCACATTATTATATAAGTTCTAATTTGTGTGTACATGTCTGACTATATACACATATAAATATAACAAGTGTTTATTAGTATAATTATATGTTTTTAACTTATAAAAGATAATAGTATCTCATGTTTGAAGACCATTACAAAATTGGGAGCACCTCAACTTTCTCCATCCTCAAGCAGGCAAAATGACACCAAATCATGATATCTTTTTCACAGGTCATTATTTTCCAACTTTTCAACAATCTTTATGAAACTCTGAACTTTCTCTAAACTGTTTCAAAAAAGCAACAGTTAAGAGTCCACTAAGTGAAGTACAGCTGCAATATTCCTTCATCCTCTTCTATATATGTAAATGTTTGTATATTATGGCATGATAAATGATATTATTTCTTTAATCTACACTTTGTAATGAGATGAAAAGGATAACATGAACTAAAAAGAAAATGACTCTTACCTCCTTAGTATTTTCATTGTAAAATACTCCCAAAACCAAGATGTAGATAATTGGAATAAAGAAAGTTGAATGTGTATAAAATTTGTTTTCCTTCATAAATAGATTTGCACGGTCACATATATAGAAATAAGCCATGATCAGGCCAAGTTTGCAGAAAGACTGTAAAAGTATTCCTAATGGAGACACTGGGGGATTGATAATATTCTTCTTTTCTTCTCCACTTTCCAAATCAGTACAAGGCTTATTCTTCCGATGAGCATTACGATGAATTATATAAAAAATTAAATATCCAATAATAGATAAAGTGAAAAAACAAGCAGCTAGCTTCTGTAGGAGAGTAAGAGGAGGCTGGGGTTGACAACAGGAACCATCTACAGGCTTCAAAATCTTATTGCAATACACGTTCATAAGAATCATTGCACTCTGTGAACAAATCAAGTTATTTCATTATTATCTTGTCAGTAATGTATTTCCCATTAGATTTTCTCCTGTGAATACTACCGTTTCAGCACTGAAACGAAAATGCTTTTGTACTTTTTGCTACGATTTCCCAAACACTCATGTAAATAATGGTATTCCTTCAATCTGTAAATAACTAGTTCAGGGTTTTTCCAACTTCTTGGGTTATTAACCATAATGAAAAATTCATTTTAGAATGTGACTCAGAACACATATATGGGAAACAATACCTATCCTTACTACTTGGAATGCATCTGACTTTTTTCCATTCTATTCTTTAAAAAAAGAAAAAAATGCTGATTTCATGGCTGTTAATGGGCTGTGACCTTTGGTTACAAAAATACTGACAGATGTCAAGGACCAAAGAAATTTAATTAGCAGATTTTCAATACAAAAGATACCAAGATACTTAAGATAGAGTCCCAGTCTTTAGATGTGAAAAAAGAATATAAAATAACTGCCACCAAAAATAATTAATTCTTAGCTAACAATATTTATAATATGCCCTTCATTTGGTTTACAGTTTATGGATCACTTAGGATTCAACAGTTTTAAGATTTCTAATTTTAAATAAAGTGTAGAATCTTCAACATGGTTTCATTATAATAAAAATATTCTAGGCAAGCTGTTAAGTATTTCTAGTTGAAGGTTCAGTCAAATCTAGTTTATGAAAACTTTATAGTTTAGGTACCCCTAGAACTCTTAAGATGATTATATTATTTAAGCCTAAAACATTCAAAGTACTCAGTTATTTAGAAAATCTCATTCTCTTAGCTCTGAGACTTCAGGAGACTCTGAGCCTGGAACTCTTGCAGATACTAGCCTACAAACTCCATCCCAAGGTTCTTAACCAGTTCCAGGGAGTCCACAAAGCCCCTGAAAAAATATGGAGAACCGTGTGTGTGTGTATGCAGACATGTATTTTTCTTCAGGAGAGGAATAGAACCATTACTTTTTATCAGATACAGGGTTATGTGATCCTCAAAAAGGTTAAGAACCACTGCTTTATAAGAAAACAATAACTCTAAATAATATCTATTGTACTATGTGTGAAAATTTATAATTATGCAGTTCTCTTTTGTACTTAACCTAAAATCCTTTTCCACCCATCAATCTGGATTTGTTCAGTATCTACTTTGTACATTGAATCATGCTTAGGGTATCAGAACTAGAAGGAAATAATAAAAATCATTCTATATATTAAAAAAATGTGCTCTTCACAGAAGTTTAATCTTGTAAATTTAAGGTTCAAGGCAAAGAGAATATAAAGCAGTAGTTTTCAAACATGAGTGTGCTGAGAACTTATAAGCTTTACATGAAACAAGGGATATTAAGAGTAACTAGCACTCCTAAATGAAGTCGCATTTCCTCCCTTCCATAACTTTCTCCCTTAGAGTATACTAAAACTCTCACTTATATATTCAGCTAGGTGATGGAAAGCACAGTTATTTCTAGATCTATGTTTAGATAGAATAACTGCAAGTAATTAAGACTGCAATTAAATTATTTATTACCACGTTATAGTGACATATAGCCATAACCAATTAGATATTACGGTCTGTACTGACAGATACAAGAATTCTTACAGTTTCTCTGCTTGATTCAGGAAGATGTAAGCCATCCAAAGATTCCATGATGGTTTCTTGAGCAATTAATTTGGAAACACTGAACATCTTAACATTCGATTTAGAATTTCTGGTGCTGCTATTCAAAATACTGATTGCAGCTTCATTGTAGGCATCTATCTTCTCATTAGTGATCATTTTCCTATTTTCACTTAATAGATCTTCATAAACAGGATCTGCACATGAAACATATTTTAAAAAATACACTTAAAAATCCCTACTGGTAGAAATTATAATCATGCAAGTTAGTTAACTGCATTTCATATTTTGTTGTTAAAGTTCAGAGAATTCCAAGCACTTAATAATTCTTTTTAAAATAAAGTTGGCCAAGGTTTACAATAGATTTCCTATCCTGTATTCAATTTTTGAATCAATCCATAACCCTCTTAAAGTTAAAGAACTTTTATACCTCTTCTCTCTTAGGTACACAGCTTTCAGGAAACACTTTTATGTTCTAGCATGTCTTAAGAGTTTAAAAATTTTGGATGCTGGGTTATAGCAGGTAACCGGAGTTTAAAACTGGATTATGGAAGATGGCCTAATTAAGAATAGCAGCCAATCTTTTTTTCCTCCTGTTGCTGATTCATTTTGCAAACTTTGTTCACACAATTAGGAGGTAATATTATTAAGGATCGAGGTCTTTTATCACTTACCATAAATCATTTAAATTTAACTTTTTCCTCACTTTAGTAATAGAAAGGTTAACAATGAGTCTGTAAATGAAATAGGGATTTTGGAAGAGATTATCACCACCGTGTTGTTTCTCTCAGCTTGACATTAAACTTGGAAACAATCACAAGAGTTTCTGACAAACAACTTGAATTGCTAAAATACCCAAGGCATTTCATATTGTGCTAGGCATTAAATAATGGACATTCAATAAACTCCTGAAATGAGTTGATCTAATGTCAACTTTCTCTTAAAGAATTTCATTACCAAGTATAAACTAGCTGGTTTGAATTTAAATATATTGTCGATTCCAAAGAATATTTACTTCCAGTGAACATAATATTATGAACCAGACAATTTTTTCTCTATTTCCCAATCACAATAAATATACTTGGTAAGAAATTAAAAAATCAGAGGCAAACATCTTATTTGCCTTTAGGACTTATTCTCTTTGTTATATTCTGCAGCTGTTCTACCTGCTAAGGTTCCTTGGAGAACCTCTTTATTTAATATTAATTTTTTTTTACTTATTGTATTTATTAGTCTGTCTATTCCTTAAGTTCAAAACAGGAAAGCAAATAGCTCAAATTTATTCTAATTTTTCAAACCTTATTTCAAAATTTATTCTCATAAAGTAGTAATTCTGCTTCTTGAAATAGAAGATAATAGAAACCTATGTCTCAAAATATATACAAAATGACATTTTTTTCATTACTTATCCCTTACCTTGTAAGACCCAATAAACATCACTAGTCTTTGCCAATTTTTCTAAAAGTGGTGCTATGGAGGTAATGTTCATTTTATATTGGGAAAGTGCTTCGTTGCTGCCATTGTGAATTTTAATAGACCACTAAGAGGAAGTAAAAATTAAGCATTAATTCAGTATTTGTCACAGAAAAATTAAAGTATATAATTTCCTCTATTGTAACAAAGGTTATTATTTTAAGATAATTCCCATTCCTATTCAATATTAGAATAAAGTATGGTCAAATTATTTCATGAAATGTATGAAGGCAGTTATAAAAAGCTGATATAAAATTAGACTTTCAATGTATAACGTTCAAGAAGAACGTAATTTTAGATATAAAATAATATTGACATTTACCATCAAATTTCCTAAGTTCATTCAGATCTTTTTAAAAAATTATCCATCTAACTAATTAATAGAAATAGGAATTAAAATATAAGTATAATCAAGAATTCTATATAACATCAGTTAATTTTTTCTTAGCATGTTCTTAAGTATGAAACAAAAATCATTATGTAAGAATCAGTTAATAACTTACTGTGGCAGCTCCTGCTACAACCACATGGGGCTTTGCAACAGAATCCTGAAGAAAGAAAAATCTTTATAATAGTGTTATATTCAGTTCAGGAAATTAACGCAAGTAATATCCCTTAATTTTTTCCCTTAAATTTAAGTTCTTCTTCTATTTAAATGCATTTTAATTTTCTAGGGTTCCTTATCAGATTCTTGTTACAATAAGATGGACACCCCATGCCTAAAACCTTACATGGTTATATGACTATACAGGATGGCATGAGGCTTGTATGGCTAATTCTTCGGTGTTCTTTAAAACAAAAACAAAGACAAAAAAACACTACTGAAATCTAACACAGCCTAATATTATTCTGAATTCTGAGTAAACTGTGTAAAGCTCTAGTATATTATGTCAGCCAATTAAAAAGTATTCTTGGAAGCCTACAGGGTATACAGTTTAAGTGTTAAATAAAATGCAGTGCTCTAAACAAACATGATCTTTTGGGAAAGCCAATCTAGTATGTATTTAACAAAGTAAACTGATAATTATTATAGACCATAATGTGGAAAAAAACCGAGTAATTTGGTAGAGATCCTCACCTAGTGCAAATTATACTATTAATAATACTACCAGTTATATAGTACTTAGTAATTTACTAAGTATTTCTCTTAAATTAGCTCATTTTAATATAGATTCTTGCCACTTGTTAGATAGGCAGGAAGATATTATACATATCTTATAAAAAAAGGCTATAGGGACTTCCCTGGTGGCGCAGTGGTTAAGAATCCGCCTGCCAATGCAAGGGACCATGGGTTTGAGCCCTGGTCTGGGAAGATCCCACATGCTGCGGAGCAACTAAGCCCGTGCGCCACAGCTACTGAGCATGCGCTCTAGAGCCCTCGAGCCACAACTACTGAGCCCATGTGCCACAACTACTGAAGCCCAGGCACCTAGAGCCCGTGCTCCGCAACAAGAGAAGCCACCACAATGAGAAGCCTGAGCACCGCAATTAAGGGTAGCCCCCGCTTGCCCCAACTAGAGAAAGCCTGCGCGCAGCAACGAAGACCCAACACAGCCTAAATAAATAAATAAATAAATAAATAAAATTAAAAAAAAACAACAAAGGCCATAGACTCAGAAAGGTTTATAGCTATTGCTGAGGCCTGGCAGGGACAAAGCCAGAACTTAAGTCTTCTGACTACTGGGTTCAATGCATCTTCCACAACATAGAAGATCTGATAATACAATCATGTGCACAAGAAACAATTAAAAACAAGAAATCAGAAAAAGTCCAACCCATATATAAAAATAGAAATGACAGTCACTGTCTCATTATGAAGGTAAAAACATGCTCAGTGGAGAAAACTATGAAAGCAGAGAAAAGTAATAACAAAATTAATCTATTTCTCGTCAGAGATATCCCAGTTTCCAGTCTAGCATGCTCCATCTTACATTGCTACTTCAGTGAGACTTTTTCCTCATCCGTAGGTGGCTCCCTTTCTCACTCTTCACAGTGGTTATCCCAAATCATTTTTCCCTTACACAGGTCCCTCCTGTCCTCCTCCTCACTTTTGGCATAAAGCCTGATTCTCAAACTTCACAGAGAAAACAGAATTCATCTGGCTTGTGTGCTCTTGCCTTCCTTCCTCCATTCTTACAACTTTGTCCATATGCTCACCCAGTCTACCTTCCTCTGACAGGAGAGTAAACAAAATACGTTCCTATTCTGCTTAATGGCTAGTCCATTGCTCTGCGTTTGTATCTCCTCCCTTTTTACTTCTGGAGCTATATCCATAAGTTATCTCCTCAGACTCCTGAATTATCCATTTCATCCTTCTCTACTCTTCTTTCTTCCCTCAATCCACAAAATGTTAAATCATCTTTATCCTCAAAAAATGCTCCTTCAATCCTGTCTCACTCTCAAATTCTTCCCGTTCACACTCTTGACCAACAGATTACTTGGAAGAGCATTCCGCTTTCACTATGCTAATTTCTATATCTCTCATTTATGCCTCAACTTATCATGTTTAGATTTTGAATTAACCATCCATTAAAACTGCCCTCAGAGCCCATTAATGAACTCTGAATTGCCAAGTCCTGTAGTTTCATTCTACCCTATATAGTTCCTAAAGTGACACTACTATCCACTTTTTAAAACTCTTTCCTTCCCTGTGTGTGATATTACAGTTATTCTTCTGCTTTTCCTCTTACCCCTTTTACTACCTCCTCTCATAATCTCTTTTATAGTTCCATTCCTACACTCTCTTATTTAATCTATACTCGCTGCCTATTCAATTATTTCTATTCAAGTCACCTCAAATATCAACTCACTCCATACCAAGACTCCCCAAATCCATCTAAGTAGCTCAGACTTAATGACTACCATTCACCGACAGAATTAAATCTAAGTTGCTGGTTTCCTTAATTACTTATATCTGTCACTCACCTAGAAGCTCTTTGAGGAGAGGAACTCTGTTATGTTAACCAGGGTATCAACAGTGTTTAGCCTGGTGCCTAAAATATGGCAGCTGATTTATAAATATCTGTTGGATAACAGTAGAGTTGTTTAAATTCAACTTTGCTTTTATGCCTGTAAGTGTCTGTAAGGCTGTTTCAGTTCATAAGTATATCTTTCTAATCCACTGTTCTTCTAGAAATATTATCTCCTCTGTAAAGCTTTCTTAGATCCTCACTACTCTAAACAACCCTCATTCTAAGTGCCTCTCTCCATGGTGCTTTCATAGTTCTTTGCGCTCAATTCTACTGTTACCCTTCATATTATCATACCTTTATTCATAAGAAAGTCACTATCTACTAGATTGCACATTCCTCAAGGCCTGAGACTGGGGCTAATTCCCAGTCACATTCCTAGTACCTAGAACAAAGTTAGTAATAGTACATACATAATAAAAATACAGAACTTTGTATTCTCAGGATCTAGCAGCTTATTATGGAAATATTAAAAAATAAATACATAAATACATGCATACATACATACTCTTTGATTGAAACCAATGAACTAATCAATCTCAGGTAATTACATGGCCATCTATCCAAATAAGTTGAATCTTTCCTCTCCCCCAATAATCATAAGGAGTTTTACAACAGAATCTAAAGCTCCAAAAACTAGTGTTAGCAAATTATAAGAACAGAAGATCTGAATATGCAATATATCTCCAGGTTAGTAAATAACAAAGGTTTTTTGTGATCTTGCCTGACTTATAAATTATGTTACACTGATGTTTGTTTAACTGTGAATTTCTACTACTTTAATGGATATACTTTCAGGTCCAGCACAAGGTAAAACACATGTTTAAATCATCTGAAATATACTCATAACATTATACTTCTGGACATTTAAAAACACATCAATAAAAACAAAACAAAATTATGTGAGATCCCAATTTTCCAGAAAGTTGAATTCTAGAAGTGGTCTGCATGTTTGTTTTTTGAAAACTTAAATATTTTCTTAAAGAAACAAAGTTAAAAATGTTGACTAGGTTCTCACTGGATCCTACCAAAGTCTATTTGGTTGCCGTACTAAACACTTATTGTGAAAAGAAGCAAAGAAAAATATCACTGCAACACAAGTAATTAAGCAAAACAAGGTCAACAAAATTGAATATTGTTTTACCAATCCCAAATGCAAATACCTCTGGAAAAGAATACAGGTTTAATTAAAGGACTGACAAGGAGCTATATGGAGAGACTATGGAAGTTCTAAAGTGGACTTGTGAGAAGTTAGGGGTTTTCTGAGGTTAACAGCATACTTGCCTTATATCTAATTTATCTCCAAACATTACGAGCCAAAACACATTAGGCTCGACTTTTAGGTCACAAATATAATGATAAAAGGGAAAAAAAACAGGATATTAAAAAAAAAAGTTTCCTGAAGTATCAGGACATGAGTTTGAAGAACAAAGTGGACAAATGCTCAAGAGAATGTATATAGTGCTAGAAAGATTATCTGAGTTTGAATTAACCGAGCTACAACAGTAACAGAAAGTTTTAAATCAGTAAAGTGTGGTATAAGCATAATCACCATAGGGTTAGAATGGTGATAACAGAGGTATTGGATCAAAACTTTGTTCTCTCAGTAAAGTGATAATCAACCCAGCATGGTCGAAATCAAAAAGGTTGGTATAAAGTACAGGAGAATGGGACAGGTGAGTATGGGAGAATGAGGTTTCGAAATCTGATTGCTCAAAACCAGCAAGGCCTATATTTTCAAATACAGACCTCAGTCCACACTTTGATACACTGTTTCATAGACCCATTAACCTCTGGATGCCACAGAAAATCCTAAAAGAGAAATGTAAGAAAAGAAGTCAAAGAAAATATTGTATCCACCATTCAAAATAAACTTTAACATATCTCTTATAGAGTACTTAAAAGTAAAACACTACCTTATCTACAATATCTTCATCTCTCATCTCATTTTGGTAAGAATCTCACAATAGTTCTCCTTACGTCCACTTGTTGCTTTTCTCTAAAATATTCCCCACATTTTAGAGTAATGTTTTAAAATTTTAAATCTGATCTTGCCACATCCCTGCTTAAGTATTCAAGGACGTTCAATCAGTTGCCCTGAGAATAAATTCCAAAGTCCTTAAAATTCCTAAGAAGCTGCAGGATCTGGCCTCTGCCTAGACATTCTGTCTTTTCTCCTGCCATTTCCCCCGTGCTAAGTGTCCTGTTGGTTCTCGTTCAGCTCCTTCAATGCTCTATGCGCTCCTTTTTCTCCAGGGCTTTGTTCCAGTTCCTTCTGCCTACAATGTTCATAAATTCTCCCCCTAAGCCTAACTA
This sequence comes from Balaenoptera musculus, assembly GCF_009873245.2. Taxonomy (NCBI): domain Eukaryota; kingdom Metazoa; phylum Chordata; class Mammalia; order Artiodactyla; family Balaenopteridae; genus Balaenoptera; species Balaenoptera musculus. Next base: position 59,092,938 of record NC_045793.1, on the reverse strand, counting down.
GCTTGAGGCCTCAGTTAAAACATTATTTCCTCAAGGAGGAAAACTACTTTTAATAATTCCTTGTTCTGTACATTTCTATTGCCCCACTTTTTCCTTTTTGCCATCCTTATCCCATGTTTAATTGCACATAGAAAACTATAATGACTCATCAACTCCATTAGATCTAGGACATTGTTGTCTTGATCCCCATCTGGATTCTCAGTATTAGAAGTCACCTGTGACTGGGAATTCAAGAAATTAATATATGTTCTTTTATGAACTTTGATCCTAAATACATACTGGTTTCAAATTAACGTACAAGATTATTTTTTTCCTGGATAAAAATCTGAGAGACCAAATTTTCTATGTTATTACACAAAATAGTGCACACATTTATTAAATTATCTTACTCTACTTATCTGCTCTCAATACACTGAAATACATTTAGCATGTTCAAAGCATTAGCTGATCTGCAAATAAATTAACCAATGAATAGTTTCAACATTATAACATTTAGCTTACTGTTATATGAACTTACCACTTTAACTGATGCAGTCTTGTCTTCAAAAGGAATGTTTTCATGCTGCCATAAAAAAGGGGGAGAGACAACAGAGAAATATTAATGTGTAGATTAACTGTATGTAAATAATTCCTCCTTTAGCTGCTTTTGTTGACTCATTTGTACACCATATCCCAATTAACTACATTCAACCTGAAGGGGAAAAGACCTGCATAGACTACCAAAAAATAAGTGATATTCAACTGTTTATATGTGACCTTCAACATCTAAGATGTGGTTTAAAGATAAAACTCCAACTATGAATAAGCAGGTATGTGAACACGCCTATATAAATTATCTTTTTGCCAAGCTTCCCATGATTCAAATTTAGTCCTAGTATTATTATCTATGGTAGACACTGATTGCTGCCAATATAATATGGCTAGATGTAATATGGGTCATTTCCAGGCTGAAGTTCCCAGGGCAATTCTAGTCTCTGCCTTAACCTGATACAGAGACTGACGAGGTTGAATGTCCCAAATGGCACAACTAGAAAATAGTAAAAATTTCAATAGCAAAAATCCCTAAATGACTGCATGGAGCAAAGCCCCTTGCCAAACCACTTAGGACAAGCAGTGCTAAGTATTAAGATTGTAGCATGGTTTGTTGCTGCAGCAACATCTAGTCTCTTCTCACCAATTTACTAGTACAGGCCCTGTCTAAACAGGAATGGACATATATGACTCTAGGTTATTGTAGATTTCACTTAGAAGGCAGTAAATAAATAGTCCAGTTGTAGAAAAAAATTAAAATCCAGAGACTACAACTTCTTGTAACTAAGTGTTCCATAAAAAGAATAAAAATCCTTTCATAGTTAAATATACAGGATGGAACAGGGGTGGTTAATAAGAAGCTAATTCTCTTCCTAAAACCAAGGTTGAAATGTTTTCATTAATTTACCCAGACAGTATTTGTTTTTATAATGAAATAAAGTTTGCTTTTATCAACAAGTTAAATTTTAAAATTCTTATTAGTCCTGCTTAAGCATCTTTTCCCAAAATGACTTTTTTTAAAAAAAATTTTTATTGGAGTATAGTTGATTTACAATGTTGTGTTAGTTTCAGGTGTACAGCAAAGTGAATCAGTTATACATATACATATATCCATTCTTTTCCCATATAGACCATTACAGAGTATTGAATAGAGTTCCCTGTGCTATACAGCAGGTTCTTATTAGTTATCTATTTTATATATAGTAGTGTGTATATGTCAATCCCAATCTCCCAATTTATCCCTCCCCACCCTATCCCCTGGTAACCATAAGTTTGTTTTCTATATCCGTGACTCTACTTCTGTTTTGTAAATAAGTTCATTTGTACCCTTTTTCCCCAAAAGGACTCTTGAGGCCATTAATTCAACAGAACTTCAAGGTATGATATACGAAAAGAGTTTTCTTGGTCAAATAAGTCTGGGAAATACTGGGACAGAGAAAATTATATAGGTGTTCTCCTCCTACTCCATCCTAACCTTTAACAAATTCTTACTCAGAGAAATCGTGTGTCATGAAATTTCTTTTTCCTTTTTGCATAGCACAGTTAATTCAATCAATTCAATCTTTGTTTCATTATTTTAATATAACATTTGCTATATACAAAATAATATATCACATATATGTAAGTCACAAGGCATAGTAAAAATAAGCACTTGTGAATCCATGGCACAAATCAGAATATTACCAACACATGGAATGACCTATGTGGCCCTCTCCCTCTCAAATTCCTTGCTTTGCCCAAAAAGAACAACCATCTTGAATTTTATTTTGCTTTCTTTTTTATTATACAGTTTTGTCATATGTATATTCATCCTCAAATGATATACTGTTCCGTTTTGTTGGCTTTCACTCCAACTTTTAATTTTGAAAAATTTCAGACTTATTATAGCAAAGTTAATACCCTTTACCAATGGTTAATATTTTCTACACTAGCTTCACGTGTCTCTACGCACCACATGTATTGGGTGGGCCAAAAGGTTACTTCTGTTTTTTCTGTTAGGTGGCTCTAGTAGCACTTAGTTGTCTTTAACTTCATTTGAAACAATTTTGTTAGATTGTATGTGACAGCTATCATATCAGCGTGCATTTAAAAAAAGACATCAAAATTGGTGAATTTTTGTGTAGCCATTTTAATATTGAAGATGGAAGAAAAAAGCGACGTTTTTGGCATATTATGCTTCATTATTTCAAAAAGCAAGTGAAATGCAAAAAAAGATTTGTCCAGCGTATGGAGAAGGTGTTGTGACTGATCAAACATGTCAAAAGTGGTTTGTGAAGTTTCATGCTGGAGATTTCTTGCTGGACGATGCTCCACGGTCAGGTAAACGAGTTGAAGTTGATAGCAATCAAATCAAAACAGTAATTGAGAACAATCAGTGTTATACCACACAGGAGATAGCTGACATACTCAAAATATCCAAATCAAGCTTTGAAAATCATTTGCACCAGCCTGGTTATGTGAATCACTTTGATGTTTAGGTTCTATGTAAGTTAAGAGAAAAAGACCTTCTTTACCATATCTCCGCATGCGATTCTCTACTGAAATGTAATGAAAATGTTCTGTTTTTAAAACAAATTGTGACAGGCGATGAAAAGTGGATACTGTACAACAATGTGGAATGGAAGAGATCGTGGGGCAAGCGAAATGAACCACCACCAACCACACCAAAGGCCGGTCTTCATCCAAAGAAGGTGATGTTGTGTATATGGTGGGATTGGAAGGGAGTTCTCTATGATGAGCTCCTTCGGGAAAACCAAATGATTAATTCCAACAAGTACTGCTCCCAATTAGAGCAACTGAAAGTGGCACTTGACGAAAAGCGTCCCGAATTAGTCAACAGAAAAATGCATTATCTTCCATCAGGCTAACACAAGATCACGTTTCTTTGATGACCTGGCAAAAACTGTTACAGCTTGGCTAGGAAGTTCTGATTCATCCGCTGTATTCACCAGACATTGCACCTTTGGATTTCCATTTATTTAGGTCTTTACAAATTCTCTTAATGGAAAAAAATTCAATTCCCAAGAAGCCTGTAAAAGGCACCTGGAACAGTTCTTTGCTCAAAAAGATAAAAAGTTTTGGCAAGATGGAATTATGAAGTTGCCTGAAAAATCGCAAAAGGTAGTGGAACAAAAGGGTGAACACATTGTTCAATAACATTCTTGGTGAAAATGAAAAATGTGTCTTTTATTTGTACTTAAAAAACCGAAGGCAGTTTTTGGCCCACTCTATACATAGCTCTTCTCCTTTGCTGAACCATATGAAAGTAAACTGCAGACATAATAACAATTTCACCCTTAAATACTTAAGTACACATCTCCAAAGAATATGTACATTCTCTTACATAACTGCAATACTACAGTCCCACCTAAGAATCTGACATTGATAAAATATTATCTAATTTAATATACAGTGCATGTTCAACTTTCCCTAATTTCCCAATAATGTCTTCTCTATAGTTCTTATATTTTAATCTAGAATTCAATTAAAACCAGGTATTGTGTACCCGATTGGAGACAAGATGGTGGAGAAAAAGGACCTTGAGTCACCTCCTCTCACGAGAACATCAAAATCACAACTAACTGCTGAACAACCATGGATTAAAAAAAGACTGGAACCTACCAGAAAAGATATTCTACATCCAAAAACATAAAGAAGAAACCCAACAAGACAGTAGGAGAGGCACAGTCATGATATAATCAAATTCCATATCCTGGGTGGGTGACCCACATGGAGAATAATTATATCACAGAAGTTCTCCCACAGGAGTGAGAGTTCTGAGCTCCATGTCAGGCCCCCAGCCTGGGGGTCTGGCATCGAGAGGAGGAACCCCCAGAGCATTTAGCTTTGAAGGCCAGTGGGGCTTGACTGCAGTAGCTCCACAGGAATGGGGGAAATAGAGGGCACACATAAGATCTTGTGAGCACCAGGACCCAGGGCAAAAACAGTGACTTCATAAGAGTCTGGACTGGACCTACCTGCTGGTCTTGGAGGGTCTCCTGGGAGGCTTGGGCAGCTGTGGCTCTCTCTGGGGTCATAAAAGCTGGTGGTGTAATATTGGGGAGTGTTCCTCTACTTGAACTCTTGCTGGAGACAGACATCTTTCTTGGGTAATTAGTATCAAGACCAGGTCCCACCTAACAGCCTGTAGGCTCCAAGACTGGAACACCTCAGGCCAAACAATCAACAGGCTGGGAACACAGCCCCACTCATCAGCAGACAGGCTGCCTAAAGACTTCCTAAGCCCATAGCCACCTCTAGACATGCCCCTTGACGTAGCCCTGCCCACCAGAGGGCCAAGACCCAGCTCCATTTACCAGTGGGCAAGCACCAGCCTCTCCCACCAGAAGTCTGCACAAGCTTCTAGACCAGATTAACCCACCGTAAGGCAGACACCAGAAGCAAGAAAACTATGATCTGGCAGCCTGTGGAACCAAGTCTGCAAATGCAGGTCAGAACCTACCCTGGGACCAGCTGGTCACTGGACCTTGGGTAATGAGAGGGAAAGTGTACTGCTGGGACACACAGGACATCCTCTATAGGGGGCCACTTCTCCAAGGTCGAGAAACATAGCTAAACTTCCACATACATAAAAATACAAATAGAAATTCAGACAAAATGTGATGGCAGAGGAATATGTTCCAGATGAAGGAAAAAGAAAAAAACCCAGAAGAACTAAGTGATGTGGAGACAGGCAATCTACCTGAGAAAGAGTTAAGAGTAATGATTGTAAAGATCATCCAAGAAATCAGGAAAAGCATGGATGCACAGAGCAAGAAGGTACAAGAAGTTTATAGCAACGAGTCAGAAAATATAAAGAGCAACCAAACAGAGATGAGGAATACAGTAATTGAAATGAAAAATACACTAGAAAGAATCAACAACAGAATAAATGAGGCAGAAGAATGGATAATTAGGTAAGTGAGCTGGAAGACAGAGTGCTGGAAATCACTGCTGTGGAAAAGAATAAAGAAAAAAGAATGAAAAAAAACAAGGACAGTTTAAGAGACCTCTGGGACAATGTCTAATGCACCAACAGTCACATGATAGGGGTCCCAGAAGGAGAAGAGAGAGAGGAAGGTCCTGAGAAAATATTTGAAGAGATAATAGCTGAAAATTTCCCTAACATGGGAAAGGAAACAGTCACCCAAGTCCAGGAAGCACAGAGAGTCCCATATGAGATTAACCCAAGGAGGAACATGCCCAGAAACACAGTAATCAAACTGACAGAAATTAAAAACAAAGAGAAAATATTAAAAGCAACAAGGGAAAAGCAACAAATAACATACAAGGGAATCCCCATAAGACTATCGGCTGATTTTTCAGCAGAAACTGTAGAGGCCAGAAGGGAATGGCATGATATATTTAAAGTGATGAAAGGGAAACACCTGCAATGAAGAATACTCTACCCAGCATAGCTCTCATTCAGATTTGACAGAGAAATCAAAAACTTTACAGACAAGCAAAAACTAAAAGAATTCAGTACCACCCAACCAGCTTTACAACAAATGCTAAAGGAATTTCTTTAGATGGAAAGAAAGGCAACAATTAGAAACAATAAAATTATGAAATGGGAAAACTCACCAGTTAAGGCAAACATAGAATAAAGGTAGCAAAACACCCACATGCAAATATAATACCAAAACCAGTAACTGTGAGAGAAGGAAAGTACAAATGCAGCATATTTGAAATGCATTTGAAATTAAGATATCAGCAACTTAAAACAATCATGTATATATATAGACTGCTATCAAAACCTCATGATAACCACAAACCAAAAAACTATAATAGATATACATCCAAAAAAGAAAAAGGAATCCAAACACAACACTAAGGATAGTCATCAAATCAGAAAAGAAGAGAACAAAAGAGGGAAGGAAGAAAATAGACCTATAAACACAAATCCAAAACAATGGCAATAAGAACATACATATTGATAATTACCTTAAATGTAAACAGAGTAACTGCTCCAACCAAAAGACACAGACTGGTTGAATGGATACAAAAACAAGACCCATATATAGGCTGTCTAAAAGAGACCCACTTCAGATCTAGAGACACATACAGAATGAAAGTGAGGGGATGGAAAAAGGTATTCCAAACAAATGGAAATTAAAAGAAAGCTGGAGTAGCAAGACTCATATCAGACAAAATAGACTTTAAAATAAAGAATGTTACAAGAGACAAAGAAGAACACTACAGAATGATCAAGGGATCAATCCAAGAAGAGAAGATAACAATTGTAAATATATATGCACCCAACATAGGAGCACCTCAATATATAAGGCAAATGTTAACAGACATAAAAGGAGAAACTGACAGTAACACAGTAATGGGGGGACTTTAACACCCCACGTACATCAATGGAAAAATCATCCAGACAGAAAATTAATAAGGAAACACAGGCCTTAAATGACACATAGACCATTGGATTTAATTGATATTTATAGAGCATTCCATCTGAAAGCAGAAGAATGCACATTCTTTTCAAGTGAACATGGAACATTCTCCAGGACAGATCACATGCTGGGCCACAAAGCAAGCCTGGGTAAATGTAAGAAAACTGAAATCATAACAAGCATCTTTTCCAACCACAATGCTATGAGATTAGAAATCAACTAACAAGAAAAAAAGTATAAAAAACACAAACACATGGAGGCTAAACAATATGCTACGAAACAACCAATGGATCAATGAAGAAAACAAAGCGGAAATCAAAAAATACCTAGAGACAAGTGAAAATGAAATCATGACGATCCAAAACCTATGGGATGCAGCAAAAGCTCTTCTAAGAGGGAAGTTTATAGCAATACAAGCTTACCTCAGGAAACAAGAAAGATCTCAAATGAACAACCTAACCTTATGCCTAAAGCAACTAGAGAAAGAAGAATAAACAAAACACAAAGTTAGCAGAAGGAAAGAAATCATAAAGATCAGATCAGAAATAAATGAATTAGAGACGAAGAAAACAATAGAAAAGATCAGTGAAACTAAAAGCTGGTTCTTTGAAAAGATAAACAAAATTGATAAATCTTTAGCCAGGCTCATTAAGAAAAAAAGGGAGAGGGCTCAAATCAATAAAATTAGAAATGAAAAAGGATAACTTAACAACGGACACCACAGAAATACAAAGGATCATAAAAGACTACTGAAAGCAACTATACGCCAATAAAATGGACAACCTAGAAGAAATGGACAAATTCTTAGAAAGGTACAATTTCCCAAAGCTGAACCACGAAGAAATGGAAAATATGAACAGACCAATCACAAGCACTGAAACTGAAACTATGACTAAAAACTCCCAACAAAATCTAGGACCAGATGGCTTCACAGGTGAATTCTATCAAACATTTAGAGAGGAGTTAACACCTATTCTTCTGCACCTCTTCCAAAAATTGCAGAGGAAGGAACACTCCCAAAATCATTCTATGAGACCACGATCACCCTGACACCAAAACCAGACAAAGATACCACAAAAAAAGAAAATTACAGGCCAATATCACTGATGAACATAGACGCAAAAATACTTAACAAAATGCTAGCGAACTGAATCCAACAATACATTAAAAGGATCATACACCATGATAAAGTGATATTTATCCCAGGGATGCAAGGACTGTCCAATATCCACAAATCAATCAGTGTGATATACCACATCAACAAATTTAGGAATAAAAACCATATGATCATCTCAATAGATGCAGAAAAAGCTTTTGATAAAATCCAACACCCATTTATGATAAAAACTCTCCCGAAAGTAGGCACAGACAGAACCTACCTCAACATAATAAAGGCCTTATATGACAAACGCACAGCTAACATCATACTCAATGGTGAAAAGCTGAAAGCATTTCCTCTAAGATCAGCAAACAAGACAAGGATGTCCACTCTTGCCACTTTTATTCAACATAGTTCTGGAAGTCCTAGCCACGGCAATCGGAGAAGAAAAAGAAATAAAAGGGATCCAAATTTTAAAAAAAAGCAGTAAAACTGACACTGTTTGCAAATGACGTGATACTACACATAGAAAATCCTAAAGATGCTACCAGAAAACTACTAGAGCTCATCCATGAATTTGGTAAAGTTGCAGGATACAAAATTAATACACAGAAATCTCTTGCATTCCTATGCACTAACAACAAAAGATCTGAAAGAGAAATTATGGAAACAATCCCATTTACCATCACATCAGAAAGAATAAACCTACCTAAGGAGGCAAAAGATCTGTACTTCGAAAACTGTAAGACACTGATGAAAGAAATCGAAGATGACACAAACAGATGGAAAGATATATTGTACCATGTTCTTGGATAGGAAGAACCAACATCTTCAAAATGACTATAATACCCAAGGTAATCTACAGATTCAATGCAACCCCTATGAAATTACCAATGGCATTTTTTGCAGATCTAGAACAAAAAAATCTTAAAATTTGAATGGAAACACAAAAGACCCCGAATAGCCAAAGCAATCTTGAGAAAGAAAAATGGAACGGGAGGAATCAGGCTCCCTGACTTCAGACTATACAACAAAACTAGTTATCAAAACAGCATGGTACTGCCACAAAACAGAAACACAGATCAATGGAACAGGCTGGAAAGCCCAGAAATAAATGCAGCATCCATGGTCAATTAATCTACGACAAAGGAGGCAAGGATATATGATGGAAAAAAGACAGTCTCTTCAGTAAGTGCTGCTGGGAAAACTGGACAGCCACATGTTAAAGAATGAAATTAGAACATTCTCTAACACCAAACACAAAAGTAAACTTAAAATGGATTAAAGAACTAAATGTAAGACCAAATACTAATAGCTCTTAGAGGAAAACATAGGCAGAACACTCTTTGACATAAAATGCAGCAATATCTTTTGGATTCACCTCCTAGAGTAATGAAAACAAAAATAAACAAATGGGACCTAATTAAACTTAAAAGCTTTTGCACTGCAAAGGAAGCCATAAACAAAATAAAAAGACAACACACAGAATGGGAGAAAATATTTGCAAATGATGCAACGGACAAGGAATTAACCTCCAAAATATACAAACAGCTCATGCACCTCAATATAAAAAAAAAAAACCCAATCAAAAAATGGGCAGAAGATCTAAACAGACATTTCTCCAAAGATATACGGATGGCCAAAAAGCACATGAAAAGATGCTCAACATTGCTAATTGTTAGAGAAGTGCAAATCAAGACTACAATGAGGTATCACCTCACACCAGTCAGAATGGCCATCATCAAAAAGTTTACAAACAATAAATGCTGGAGAACGTGTGGAGAAAACGGAACCCTCTTATACTGTTGGTGGGAATGTAATTTGGTATAGCCACTATGCAGGTTCCTTAACAAACTAAAAATAGAGCTACCATATGATCCAGCAATCCCACTCCTGGGCATATATCCAGAGAAAACCATAATTTGTAAAGATACATGCACCCAGTGTTCATTGTAGCACTATTTACAATAGCCAAGACATGGAAGCAACCTAAATGTCCACTGACAAAGCAGTAGATAAAGAAGGTTGGTACATATATTCAATGGAATATTACTCAGCCATAAAAAAGAATGAAATAATGCCATTTGCAGCAACATGGATGGACCTTGAGATTAGTATTCTAAGTGATGTGAACCAGACAAAGACAAATATCATATGATATCACTTATATGTGGAATTAAAAAAGTGATACAAATGAACTTATATACAAAACAGAAATAGACCCACAGGCATAGAAAACAGACTTAATGTTACCAAAGGAAAAGTGGGGAGAGGGATAAATTAGGAGTTTGGGATTAACATATACACAGTATTATATATAAAATAGATAACCAACAAGAACCTACTGTATAGCACAGAGAACTATACTCAGTATTTTTTAATAACCTGTAATGGAAAAGAATTCTGAAAAAGAATATATATATATACTCACTTTGCTATACACCTGAAACTTACACAACATTGTTAATCAACTATACTTCAATAAAAAAAAGAGAAAACAACAGGTATTGCATTTAGTTGTCATGTCTCTAGTTTCGTTTTATATATCAATTTATTTTATCAATACACATCAAATATTATATTCATTATTTTTTTAGAATCTAGGTTAATTGATACAATGCACCAAATCTAGATTATAAACAGCACCGATAGTTACCTTCTTGAACATCTCTTTACATGAGTCACTTTCTGTAATAGTTCTAAATGTTCATAGACTAGACAAATGTTCACCCTCACATAATAATGCAAATTATTTTTTGAAGTGTTTGTAACAATGTACCCTCACCAGTGGTTTGAGACACAGCCTCTCTAATACATTGTTAGAGTTCATATTTTTTGCCATTGTCAAACTTAATTTTGGCACTAAAGTTGGTACAAAATGCTATCTCACTATGGTCTTAATTTGCATTTCCCTAATTACTAATGAGGTTAAACATCTTTTAGATTTACACTGGGATTTATGTTTCCTCTTCTGTGAAATGCCTGATCATGCCTTTCCTCTTTTTATTCTACTGAGTTGTCTTTTTTATTAATTGGTTCCTTTTATCTCTTGGATATATGCAACAAATATCATCTCCCAGTTTATAGTTGTCTTTTTTCTTTAAGGTATCTTTTGATGAACAGGTAATCTTAATCCTAAAGAATGTGAATTTATTCATCTTTTATTTTATGGTTAGCATTTTTTGTTTCTTATGTACGAAACTTATCCCTACCTGAGGTACCAAAGATATTCTATATTTTTTTCTAAAGGTTTCAAAGTTTTGACTTTCACATTTAAGTCTAAATTCATCTAGAAATAATTATACTTGATGGTGTGAGGTAAGGGTCCAATTTCACTTTTTTCCGTTATATAACCAATTGACAGCATCATTAATTGAAAGACTTTCCTATCCCTACGGATCTTCAACGGCATATCTGTTAGGTTTTTTTTGTATATGATTGTGTCTATTTTAGAGTCGTATATTCTGCTCCATTGGTTTCTTTGTTTAGCTCTCCCAATACCACATTTTCTTAATTAAAAGATGTCTAGTTAAAATAGGTCTTGATATTGGAGAAGTCCTTTCTACCTTGTTCTTTAGATCTCTTGCAGTTATTTTTGGTCCACTGCCCTCCATATAAAATTTGGAATGAACTGGTAAAGCTCTACAACAAATCCTGTTAGAATTGTTTGAACCTATAGATTAATTTGAGAATAACTGACATGTTTACAATATTGAGTCTTCCCATTCCAGAATACAGTACATACCTTCCATTTAATTATATTTAAATTGCCTTTTAATAAAATTGCATGTGTTTTCTGCATATACACCTTCCTTAGTTACTATGTTTATTCCTATGTACTATGTGCTTTTTGTTATTATTGCACACAGTATATTTTAAATAACATTTTTGAACTCTATATTCCTGACAAGTAGATATGCAATTAATTTTTAACAGCTTTATTGAATTATCATTAATTTTCATATATTTACCTTATAATCAGCTATATTATTAAAATTTTTATTACATCTAGTAAATTTTCTATAGATTCTTCGGGATTTTCTGTGTAGATAACTGTATTATAAAATATCAAGTTTATTTCTTTCCAATCCTTGTATCTTTAAATTATCTTTCTTTGGCTAAGGATCTCTAATACAATATTGAATAGAAGCAGCAATAATGGACTTCCTTGTTTTCTTCCTGAGTTTAATGGAAATGTGTCTAGCATTTTACCATTGGAACATTTACTGTAGGATTCTAGAATTTTTATCAGAATAAGTTAGAATACAAAGGAACTTACCTAACAGAGAGAGAATGATACCAATTCTCTGATATTGTCAGGACTTGGTTAATGGCCCAATATGTGATCAAAAAAAGATTTCATGTGTGCTTTGAAAAAATATATTCTCTGATATCTTAGTGTATGCTTTAAGTACTGAACTATAAGTTCATAAAATCAGCATGTTAACAGTCTACTCTATGTTTACTTATTTGCTTGCACTATTATTAATTGCATGAGCAGTGAGTAATTCTCCCACTGTGGCAGAGAATCTGTCAACTTCTCACTGTAATCATGTTAACTTTTGCTTTATATATTTTAGGGCTAATTTATTAAATGCCTACCATTCAAAATCTTCCTAGTGATTTGAATCTTTTGTCACTAAAAAGTATCCCCAATAATGCTTTTTGCCTCTTAATCTATTTTGTCTTATATTAATACAACTTATCTTTTTTAATAAATATTTGTCTGATAAATCTCTTCTCATTTTAAATTAAATCCTTCCTATGTCCTTTTGTTTTAGGTATCTTTCTAAGCAGCAGAAAACTCTTTTTAAAATCAATCTGAAAATCTGTGTTTAGCTGACAAGTTTAGACTACTTACATTTATTTTGATTATAAATGTTTCTATTATCTTACTTTTTGATTTCTAGCTCCCTAACACATACACATATTTTTATATACATATGAAATGTAAACACTGATTTTTACATGTACATATAAATGTTCATATATATATAGATGTATGTATATGTGTGTGTGTATCGGAGTATATATATGCACGTGTGCATGTGTATGTACATGTGTGCATTATATTTGGTATTAGATGAGTTTGGTTTTAATTTTTTTCTTCTTCTGGTTTGGAATTACCCATTTTAATTCTATCCTTTTAGTCCTTGCCCTTGAACTAAAGGGCATCATTAACTTAAGTTCTAAAGTAAGATAATACCTGGGGACTTCCCTGGTGGTCCAGTGGTAAAGAATCCGCCTTCCAATGCAGGGGATGCGGGTTGGATCCCTGGTCAGGGAACTAAGATCCCACATGCCACAGGGCAACTAAGCCTGCGTGCCACAACTACTGAGCCCATGCGCTCTGGAGCCCGTGCGCCACAACTAGAGAGAAGCCCGCATGCCACAACTAGAGAGAAGCCCATGTGTTGCAAGGAAGAGCCCGTGCACAACAAAAAAAGATCCCGCATGCCGCAATGAAGATCCCACACGCCACAACGAAGACCTGATGCAGCCAAAAATAAAAATAAATAAATAAATAAAAATAAATAAACATTAAAGTGTATTGTGTAGTTTGTTGATGAATTAAAAAAAAAAAGATAATACCTTAAAGAGTAAAGAGGACATTAGAACACTAATTGTGGTCATCTCTCTCTCATTTATATGCTATTGTACTGTCTTTTTGTAAAGTGTAAAAAGACATTATTATTTTACAGACACTGTTTAGATTTATATACAAGTTTACTATTTTCTTTAACCATTGTTTCAGATCATTTTTTTTTCTGAATTATTTCTCTGCTTCTTGAAGTTTATTCTTTAGAAAACCCTTTAATATAAGTTTAATGTGGCAGTAAACCCTCATAGTTTTTGTTTATCTGAAAAATGTCCTATATTTCAAGAACAGAGGAATCTGTATGCTAGGGATACAATTCTAGGTTGAAACTTACTTTCTATCAGAACTTTAAAGTTATTAGTCTACTGTCCTCTGGCTCCCAATATTACTATTGAGAAATATGCTGGCTCAAAGCTTAGTTTTCTACATATAGGGTATTGCAGCCACTGGCATCTGTCTTTAGGGCAACCTGAATCTCTATTGCACGCCTACTGTTATTGTTCCCATCTCTGGTTTTGCCTCACAGTTTGTTCCTTTTTGGGGGTGTGTCTCCCATTTCAAAGTTTAGAAATACATCAACAAGTATTTTTTTAATCTAGGATCTAGTTGGTTTGAAGTGGAAGAGGCCCCCAGAGTATCTACCTTGCCCTCTGGCTGGAAGTAACACAAACAGGTTTCTTTACAGCAAGACTTCTCAAGTTTTTAATATCCTAGCCTAAATTAAAACCATCTAAGAGGGGGATATGATATCTGGCTCTGCCCAAACTTATTTGACCAGAGCTTCGTACAGAACTAGTCTTCCACAAAATATAATTTGAAAAAAAAGAATCCTGCTCTAAAGCTTCCTTTTTAAAAAATTTGCCCCAATACAGAAAAGAAATAAATTCAAAAAAATATTATCTTCAATACTCCTAATTCCACCTAAAGAATCCCATTACCAAGGCTAAAAAAAAAAAAAAAAAAAAAATTAATCAACTTCACAACATGCCAGGCACAAGAAACGTATTCAAAAATAATGATGATACACAATCTCTGTCCTCAAGGTGTTCAGAGACAAGAGAATAAGTAAAATACAATTTGGCAAATGTTCCACTAGCAGTTTAATCTAAATAGTTTCACAATAACTGTCTCTTTAAGACTGTGACAAACTGTCTTTGTTTCTTTTTAAAATGCATATAAAATAAAATGTATCTTGTCTGATAATTGTGGGATAACTAGGAACCTCTAGAAAATAAAAATTGGAAACCTAGAGCTCAGAAACAATGTACCATATTGTACCTACTTTTGGCTATAGACTAAACCATTACAGATTTTTTTCAACTAACTGTTGCCAAATACATTATTCCAATTTTCAAGAGTCACACTATTCTAGGCCTAGAAATACTAAAAATGTTTTTTTAATCAGACATCTGTTTTTTAAATGTTTACTAAGTTTTTTACTTTAAACTGTAAGAATCTCAGGTCATTAAATACTTTGAACTCTTCTGTATAATTTTGAATGTATAAATATAAATGGAAAATACATTTATAGATACCAAATAAAATGAAAGGTTGACTTTGTTATTTTCTATTATTCAGCTTTAAAACCTATACTAGTTTTTCCTGGTAGACAAAATCTCTAATAGCCTATGGCCTCTTCTCACAAGGAGTAGTTCCTAAAGACTTAGTATCCATTACCATCATCACTGTGAAACTAGCTACTTAAGCTGTTAAGTCCCTGATTTTTCAACTCCTTGCCGCTGGGCAAGTTGATGTGTACAGGGAGATTTTCATCATAAATTCATGAGCTATTACCCCTACAATTCTGAACTTTTTGTACTTTTACTTTTTTCTTCTTGCCATTACCCACTCCCAACCACATGCAACTGAAGGCAGGGACTAGAACCTTAGATCACTTAAAAATGTACAAACAGAAAGATATGATGAGATAATTCCCCCCAAATTAACTAATTAACTTGATTAATTAACAGAAAGATGTTCATCCTTGTTAGCTTTTAAAAAAAGACATATTTTTAAAATGAGAAATTAAAAAGAGCAGAAATTTGTTACACTGTCATTTTAACTATATAGCATGAATGCCTAGTGCCAGAAAGGTTACAGAAAATTAGGTCCCAATGTACATTGCTGCTTACAGTATAGATTGAAACAGTTTAACAATATAATCAATAATTTTAAAAGTATTTATATTCTTCAACCTAGTATTTGCATTGTAAAGATTCCATCCTAAGGAAATAATTTAAAAAGCAAAGTTTTCACACAAAAATGTAATAAAAATGTCCTTTTTTAAATTGTAAAATAAAAAACATTAGAAAACTACAAAAAGTCAAGAAAAGGGAAGATTATATAACATCACATTATATCCATTCAATAATATGTTGCCATTATGAAGATGCGTACATTGTATAATATGGTAAATTGTGATAAGTGGTGGGGATAGAAGCAAGATATAAAATTGCACATGCTAAACTATTACAATTTTGTTTTCAAAAAAGAGTCTGAAAAGAAATATGTCAAAATATTAAAAGGAGGATAAGGCATATTTCTTCTTTGTTCTTTCTAAAATTTTTAAAAATGTTTTCCATGGAAAGAATTTTAATATTTCTGAAAACGAAAAGTTTAAGTCAATAAAAAGCTTGCCAATACTCTACCCACCACTTCTTTTTCTTATGTTCGCATTATGGCAAAATGTCCCTGTTTTCCCCCTCCACCTTTCCCAAAACCAAAGTAAAATTTTATAGTTCCTTTTGTTAATGTGAAAGGGCACATTCCTCCTATTAACTATTCAACTAACTTCTCAAACAATACGCTAATGAAATGAATAGACAAAATTTACCTTATTTCCTTCTTCTTTAAATTGGGGATTAATTATTTTTACGAAAGAATAAAACAATTGACGAATTCTGGAATCTCCAATAAATGCAATATGTTTATCTACAAGGCAGTTCTTCGCTTCACTGAAATCAACAAAGACATCAATTAGAATAAGAAATATCAGCATACTGGCACTTTTCAAAGCACATCATTTGTGAAGAAAGTAGTACAGCATTATTACATACACAGTTATGTTGCTTTAGAAATAGGTGGCCAGGTTTGTTCAACCTACCAGTCCGTGTATGATCGACTAACTCTCAATAATAACAGCCCTCATCCTAATAAGTGTTTCAGATGTACTCTAACCACAGTAAGTGCTTTATATCCGTTGTGTCAGAATAACTCCATGAGGTAGCTATCCAAGTCCCAAAGCAAGAGTCCTTCATTCACGGGCTATTGCCCTGGGCCTGGTTATCGCTCAACTGAGATAAAGCAGATTGGTCCAAAGCTTTCCCTAATGCTTTAGAGCGAGAATATTCCTTTGGACTCACTCCCAACTCCTACCTTGTCAGCAATTCTCTACCATCACATAGAGAAGTACCATCTATCACTTTCCCTGATTCACCAACACTTTTCTACCAGATATTAAGACCCATCTTAGAAAAGAAAACAAACAACAAAATGAAGAAACTACCTGATTTTGTACTTATGCATCATACAGCTGTGAGGTTGCCAAACTTTCTCTCCAAGAAATCTGCCACTTGAGAGAAGGTATTCACATGAATCATTTCCTATAGTAATTAAACACAATAATGTTGTAAACAATAGTTAAATTCTTGTATGTTGGTTATTTGATCCCATTTAAGCCTTTGAGATGAGGGGGTACAGAGTTTTCTATACTTCACTATACCTTCTAGGTACATATCACTCACCCATGAGAAGCAAATATTAATATATTAATATTCAAGAGGATAAGAGCCACTAATGACAGATACTTTACCTAGAAAATACTTCATCCCCAATGCTACATTCACTGCTTTGGTAGTTCCTTCTGCTTCAGGTTTTCCTTCCAAGGACATCACCTTGCCTCAAACTAGCCTTTATATCTGTTTATCACTCCTACTTCTAGTTGGGAAAGAAAAGTTTAAGGGATAAAAGAGAAGACTTTGGAAATGACTTCCCATTCGACTATTATAGTACTCAGTGCATCAGCATACCTGGAAACCTAGTAAATACTGAAGTATTTTATAAATCTACTCCCTAATTTTCAAAGCTTCCCTGGAAGTGGGGTATCCCTATTCTGTAAATGTGCAAAGGAAGACTTATGCAAGAACTTCTGAAAAAGCTTAATAAAATTTCATCCTTTTGCAATCTCACAAAGATAAGACTTAAAACTATGTTAGTCAAATGGTGGCTGAAGATACACATGATCAGTATCAGTAACGAATGCTGTTGTTAATATTTAGCCCCTCCACTTCTCTCGATTGTCTCTTGCCTCCGTTAGGATGACCAGCCAACTCCTCCCAGTGTCGTTGGGACTGCCACAGTTTTAAACAGAAAATTCCACATCTGCAAAACCCCTCAGTCCTGTGTAAACTGGGACAGATGGTTACCCTGCTTCCTTTGGCCATTTTACCGTACATTAGCTTAATGTACATGGTCAATGTACGTGGTTAAAAAGGGGATTGGAGACATTAAAAAAGTTCAAATATGTCAAATGGATGAGGGAAAAACGAAATGTGTACATTAACTGTGGGGTTATGATAAAATACATGTGTTTTTAAATTTGATCTCTAGTTCTTTATTAACAGTCAACAGCGATCTCTATTTGTTTTACAAATAGTTAAGGTAAGGATAGGGCATCTGGTAAAAAGAATACTACAGAACAAAATGGTGGGGATAGGGAAGACCTAAAGATTTTTAAAGTAGAAGAACACATCTCTTTTCTCAATCCAGTTATCCATTTATCTGGTCAACATACAGATAACGGTGATACAAATACAAGACATGTATGCATAAATAATGAAAGTGTTGATACCACAGTGTCATAAATTCTAAAACAGAACAGGAAGGAAAAGTGAAAATACTGCATTATTCTGTTGGTGGAAAACTGGATAAGGAAAGTAGAATACCAGTTATTACATTTTTGCAGTTACATATGTAGCCTGAGCAGTTTTTTCTGTATTTGAAAGATTTTTTAATAACATCTAAGGAAACTATAAATAATCAGTTCTTAATTCTTTCCAATTATTTAAAACTAATTCTAGTTCTAAAAAATTACGCTATATAAACAATCAAGGAGTAAAAAAAAAGGACTAAAGGAACACACAATTATTTCCTAAAAACAGCACTCCTGCTGCATTCTTTTATAATGGCCATATAGTAAAATCCTATTAAAAATCTAGTAAATGTTTAAAATTAGGATGAAAATTCCATATTTATAGCACTTCTACCTCTTTAAATACATCTATTAAACCAAGTGAAAAGTTAGTAACCCACCTATTTTCTAAAAAAGTTATAAGAAGTTGTAAATAACTGGTATTAATTCTGTGAAGTTTTTCTTCCTTTTCTTTCTTCTTTATCCCTTCCTTTTTTTTTTTTTTTTTTGCTGTTGTTACTTGATTTTTGTTTTTTAATAGAAGCCTAAACAGGAACACACCTTGATCAGTCTTCAGTGTGTGGGACTATGCTCTTTGTTAACCATGTCTATGGGTTATCAATATGATTTTGTGGAGACTGAAGTACCATACCAACGTCTTAAAATAACCAATTTTCTCCACCAGAAAATGTGTTTTAAAATGCCAAACTCTTCCTCCTCTCTTCAATATTACTACTCAGACATTATTTTTCAGTAGTTCAGCTAGTAGAAAACGAAAGAACTCTAATCTCAAGAACCCACATTAGAAAAACCTCATAGCAAAACAGATTTGAAGTTGTCACTAACCAAAAGACACTATAAACACAGCATTGTAGAGACTACTGGTCTTTCCAGGGAAGAAATTCTTAACCTGGTAATGAATGCTAGTTAATGGTGACTCTTCATAATATATTTTATGATGCAAATTTAAAAAAAATAATCCTTGTATCTGAAATTAATAGTCTCTGTATCACATCAGTTAAGGTCCATTCAAAAGACAGAAACTACACCAGCTATTTTAATAGAGAGAATGTTAATATGATGAATTGTTAGGAAAGTAAAAGAATTGCTAATTAGATAACTGACAAGGCAAGAGGAGACTGGCTTTTATATATTTGTCAGCAAAATAATGAAAGTAGTATTAATAATAAATACTATTGTAATCTGATTTTAAAAAATTAACCGGATCTAAAAAAGAAAACTCCATAAAATTCTATACTCTAAAACTAGTTCTCTTTTCTTGGGAAGGAAATAGTTTTAAAATCAAATCACTAAATGTAAATCTAAATGTTAAAATAAGTTAATGTGCCACATTTTTTTTATGTATACTAACTACATGTAAACATCTGCTGGCACATTATTTTCCTTTCAAAATTTACCCAGAAGAACCCCAAACAAAAGAAAACAAAAAAACCGCAGTCATTATTTTCAGTTGCTTCATATAATTTTGATAGCTACTTTAATACAACCAGCGTGAAATGAAAGTTGCCAAGTGCTCAGATAAATCAAGCTAGGAACACAATTAAAAAAAAAAAAAACAAGCAACTAAAGGGATAGAATTATCTACTTCAGCTATCTCCAATACAAAGATTATCTAGATGAATAGCTGTCTCCTCTTCATTCTGTCATCTTAAGCATAAGCATTCTGGTTTGTCAATCTAAAGTCTCAGGTTTTCATGCATGATTTTTCTATAATAGAAAAATACTAAGAGCAAACAAAATAAGTAAAAAGACAAACAAGTTTAAAAAAACCTGAAAAACAAAATAGAACAATTAAAGAAAACATCTGATGTGCTAAATAAACCGTAGCTTTTATTTTCCTTTGAATAGAATACCTCTGGCACATTGAAACTTTAGACTTAATCATCCTGCCAAGGCTGTGCGTTTCTTACTATCCACCATGAAAATACCAGACCATAGAGTTTACAATATGATCTGCAGAATATTTTATTTGCCTGAAATTCAGCAAGTTATACTTTCGTCTGTGCTGAAAAATCACAATTTACATTTTTCTTTAGATAAGCTAGGAGTGCCTCATTACAAGTGGTGTCATGTAGATCACGATCTTTCTAGCAGTCAAAGAAAGAAAAGGCTGAGAGACCTAGAGCTGCTTCTTTCCTGCTTTAACTTCTGAAGTTTTGAACTTATTTTTCTCCAAAACATGCAATAATATTTAACATTTGCATTTAATATGCCTAGTGATAGAAAGGAATTAGATTTCAACAAAATTAAGACGTTTGAAGCAAGTTAACTTTATCAATTAAAAAATTTAAATTTATCCAGGTTGGAACTACCCTTAAGGCACAGATACTGGCTTCTTGTCACAGAAATGATGTTTTTAGTCTGTAATCACAGTATTAATGGACATTTTGTGATTCAGTAATGTTAAAATTTAGAAAAAATAAAATTAAAAGAATATTTTTTAAAAGGTCATTCTATTATATTTTGTGAAAATATATTAAGAATGCAAAAACCCCCCACAAAACTCTACCTTCTAAAGTTGAGATCAGAACACGAAATTAAATTAAAACCAAAAAGAATGAAATGCAAGGAGGAAAAGAGAAGGAAATAAGGACTTTGAAAATCTATTTATTCAATAATTGTTTATGGAGTTCCTACTGTGTGTTAAGCTCTGATGATTTAAAAGATGAATGAAATACCCTTGGAAGCTCAAAGTTTGTGTCGGCCTGTCAGATACAAATTATTATAATACAAAATGATAAGTATGTACTAGTTACTGTAGAAACACTGAATTCCTAATTCCTACTTCTGTGCTGGTGACATCCGAACCAGGACTTGAAAGAAAAATCTGTACTTTCTTTCAAGGAGAGAGACAGGTCATTGCAGGCAGAGAAAATCAGATATCTGTGAGATATGCAAAAGGGCAAAGCATATTTGGACTGTGAGCCTGGAGTTTAGGAAGAAGGAAAAAAGATAAACATAGGTAATAAAAAGTAAGCTTTACACACGCAACTTTTAGAAAATCACCATTTACTGGAAAAAGAATAAGAAAACTCTTGGCTGGCACTCTAAGGCTGAATTGGTATTTTTAAATGGTTTAACCTATGTCCCACTGGAAAATGCTTTCTCACTCCACCTTTTATATATCACCACTGTCTAAGAGGCTCTGAGAAAGGCAGCATATAACATAATGGCATGACGCAGACTAACTGGGTTTTAAATCCTAGCTCAGTTAGACTAACTGTATCTTTAGGCAACTTAACCTCTCACGCCTCATTTTTAAAATGTAAATAATACTGTAATTCACTTAATCTAAGACCACTGATTATAAAATACACCATTATTTTATAGAACAGTAGAAAAAAATGTTATCAATTAAACTTTGACATGCAATCAAAGTTTTAAAAACTCATCTTGATTACAGAGATATTAAAAATGGTGGGGGAAAGCAGAGGGGAGGATGAAATCTGGTAATTGTATCTACCTCATAGACTGGTTGTAAAGACAAAATGAGTTAAAAGATGTAAAACCTGTAGTAGAAGAGCACCTGGCATAAAATAAGTGCTCAATGATAGCATGTAGTTTTGCCAAGCCTTACTTCCTGCAGTGTGTAATGTTTTACTTTCTGTAGTTTGTAAAGCAAGAGATACTGAATATGTATATTCCAACTGCATTCACTCTACCTTGCCTGAGGCAAACTCATAAGCATGCATTGAAGATTTTAATATATAGCCTAAACCTCTATATCTAATATAAGGTCCTTTCTTATTCTAAAGATTTATGATACTGTGATTCAAGCATATGGTTATCCTTGTGTGAAAGGCACTGCATCTGACTCAGTTTCACACTGCCAAAGCATGAGGTTGGCTAAAAAGTTCCTGGTAAGATCGTTATTTTTCCCAAACAGTCTCTGGCTCAAGTTCTTGACATTCAGTATGGGCATGTACACACACCAGGTGTACTGCTTCACACTCAAGACACTAAAGCACCTATGAAAGCTGATGACTAGCTTCTGGAGGAGGCTTTATAAACAATCCCAGATTGCTACACTGACTCATAAGGTTCCATCTGACATTCTATTTTCCCTGCTGATGAGAGAACTTGAAAGGATGAAATATATAAATACAATAATTAGGGTCCAAGCTTATCAAAAGATAAAAGCACAGTTTTAAAAAGGGAGCTGAGGGGCACTAGATGTTTACATTTAGGACCATAGCATCACAGTTATAAAATTTATCTCCACTATCACATACATAAAATTGAGTTAGATTACTGTCGTCTTATACCAAAATAGCATAAAATGATAGCAGTCAGAAAATTTTCTTTAAAATTACCACAAATTAATGCATCAAATTGCTAGCTTTATTTTGTATATGGAAGTGTTGGACTTCTGTTACAGCAACTGAAGATGAAACAAAGTCTTGTCAGGTCATGTGGCGGTGATCTATAGGAGGCTGGAGGAGAAAGGCCAAAAGGGTATAAATAATTTATCTTTTTCAGTCGATTTAGTGTATTTCTATAAAGGGCTATTCATCCAGTACAGTACTAGAGTATAAGAATTTTAATTCTCAAGCATTGCAGAAACAAAACAGCAGAATTGATCAAAATGTCCTTCACTTTGAAAGATTCCCTAAAATGAGAAGAGAATTCAGATTCCAGCGCCCCCTTTACTGGATATTTTGCCAAAGTAGGTGTGAAGTTAAACGGGAAATGCGTTAAATGCGCACCTATTACACATTACATCTTGACCAATTAATCTCACAATCACCAAGAGCTGTCCAGATAATGGCTTCGATAACACTAAGAGCCACAAATAAAAGATCCTATCGTTATTAATTTCCCTCAGCCTGTCAACCTCTAACTTAGTAGCATTTTTACAGAGAAAATGAAGAAAAAAATCAAACAAGGACAAGTAAATGCCCCTTGATGACTGAAGAATAATTCTTTCTGAAACAAGGTCATATTTCTTTTCGTCTTTACACCAATCTCAAAATCCACAGCGAAGACCTCCTCTCAAACTGCTTCCAACTTGTTTTCATTGCCCAACTCAACTCCTGTCAACCTGTAACTTCTTTTCAAATATCTGCCCCAGTGGCTTTACTTTGTAAAAAGTGTGCAACCAGAACGCTTTAAACGTTTCTGAATCACAAAGCCTGGGTGACACCTCCTCCACTTGGCCAAGAGCATCTTTTGCCAGCTGTCACCCCGGCGGTAAAGGAAAATGGGGCGGCCCATGCCGCTGTCAAACAGCTTGGCCCCGCTGTTCCAAGGCAGAGGCCGGATAAAACAAAAGCTAAAGAGCTGAACCCCTAGGGCGCAGAATGGGCGACCCTACTTGGGGCGGAGGTGCCCCCTTGCAGGGCGGCCTTGGCCTTCACGCGCCCGGGGCTGGTCCCTGAGAGCCGCCTGCACGCCTCCTGCACGCGAGCCCCGGGCCTGGCGCGTCTCCCCCGGCGCAGCCCGCGCAGGAGCCGGGACCCCGGCAGCCCCTGGGCCAAGCCCGGGTAAGCGTCCCCGACCCCAGCGCAGGCTGCTCGGGGGGCGCAGGACCATGGGCTCTCGACCCGTGGCCGCCTGTACTGGGGTCCGCTCGGTCGGTCGGGGGCGCCTGGCCCGCCGCCCGGGCCACCTGGGGGCACCTCCTCCCCCGCGGGCTGGGCGCGCCGGCGGGCGGCCGCGTGAGCGTGGGCGTGTGTCGGGCGAGGGGGGCTGCCTCCAGCCTCCGCGTCGCCTCCTCCCCCAGCCGGCCCGGGCAGGGGGAGGGCCCGCTCACCTCGGTAGCGGCGGGAGGCGAGGTGGCACAGTGCGAGCAGCAGCACGGCCACCAGCGCCAGCACCTTGGCGCTCCTCACGCTGAAGTAGTGGTTGATCTCCCGCTTGCCCAGGTTGTAGGCCAGAGCCGCCATCTTGGTTCCTCCATGACAACAGCGCGCGGCGGAGCGGGGAAGGGGCGCCGCACAGGGGCAGCACTGGAGCTGCCGCCGCCGCAGCCAGGCGAGGAGCCGCCGCCAGCCCCCGCGGCCGCCACCCGCGCCGCCCGCCGGGGAGCCTGACCCCGCGGTGCCCCCGGCCTCTGCCTGCCCCTCCTCGGCCGCGACCGCCTCAGCGGCCTCCCCCCAGCCCCGACGCCGCTGCTCCGCCGTGCCGTTTCCCCAGGCGCCCTGGACGCCTGTCTCCTCCCCTTCCTCCTCCTCCCCTTTAGCCTCCTGTCTTAATAGCGGCTGCGCCTGCGAGGGGGGTCCGGATGCCCGGTGCTCCGGGGTCAGGGGCCCCAGACGGCCCTCCGGGGTCGCCGGGTCACGGGCGGCGGCGGTGGCGGCAGAGACATGGGGATGTGAGGAGAGGAGAGCAGGGTTCCACCCCGACCCGAGCGCGAGCCTGAGGCTTCAATTAGCTTACTGGCCGCTACCTGAGCCCAGGTGGGAGCAATAGAAGTACTGTTCCGGAAGAAAAGTACACTTCACTCCACTCCCTCCTTCCGCAACACACCTTTTCGTGAGCTTTCTACTCCCCGAACCTGCCCAGCAGGATGCGAAGGCCACCCCAGTGTCACCGGAGCTTATCGTCAGGCTATCTGGTCAGTCTGGCTGCCCCCCGATGCTTGCCAGGTGTAGAGACTGCTGGTAGCCTTAGCACCCAACCCACGGGTAAGACCAGTCTTAGCTCTTAACTCGTTGCTTTGAAGTCCATTTCTCTTGCAACTTGAAAAAAGTCCTCGGTTTGCCCAGTTCCAGTGGGTGAAACTCTACCAAAGTACAGAGTAGAAGGTACAAAGAGTACAGAGTAGAATCTTAGCTTAGTGTAGGTGTTGGTGAGAAAAGAGCCCCACTCTTAATTTTTATTTGCACCAGGGTTGGCTAGGATGGGCCGAACATGAAAAAGCGTCTCAGAATAGTCATTCCTGTTCCCGAAGTTGGTTAATGTTGCGTGGTTATCAAAACAGGGAGCACTCCTTTGCCTTGGTTAAGAGCTTGTTATTCCCCCATGTTTTGTTTTCTCCTTTTGGTTTCGCCTTTGCTGCCTTCCAGGTGGGAATGGTTATTTACATTGCTTCCCTTTCTACTTGCCTTGTGTAGAGTGAGTTATTGATTAGTTACGGTGTTTTCAGGTGTTCTTTGCAACTTTCCCATTTAGCCATTCCTGAACTTGTGTTTATAGGCCCCTCTTAAAATGATAGAATGTTAGATATGAAGGGACTGTACAGATCTTGTCATCCCAATTCTTTTCATCCAAGGACTCTTTTTATTATGTTTTTATCCATGGACCCCATATCTTGAAAGATTTTGTCACTTAAATGAAATCACATACATCACTGTCATGGATGTAATGCTAATAAGCAATAAAGCTAAATAAGTGTACAAACACTAGGCACTGTTCCCTGGAAATGGTCGCTTAATTTTGGCTGTCATTCTTCTGATCCAAGGTTCCACATGCTGGAAGAATTAAATCTGATATTGTAAAAAACAGATAAATAACTGCTAACAGTACATGGTCTACCAATCACATCCTAGAAATTTCTATGATGTCATCAACAGCAAATTAGAATTTCTGATCAGTATACGATAACCAATGTTAGCCTGCAGGGTTGATTTAATGCCTGCCAAAAGTAAAGAAACTTGACATTTTATTTAATTGCAATTTCCAGAAGGCTTTCTGAAATGTTGTAAATAGCTTGTGGACCTCCTTCCTTCCCACTAGTTTAAAGCTAATCCCTCTCCTCTGCTCTGAATCTCTTTCTGTCCCCCTTTCTTGGGGATGTTGATGACTCCATCAGTTATCCCTATGTCAATCATCCTCTCTCTGTGTCTTCTTTAAACTTTCCCTTTCTCTTGGATGTTTCCCTTCCACCAATAATTTTATCTTGTTAGTGAAGCTCATCCATGGACTATGTTTCTGTGTGTTTACCTCTCCATCTCTTTCCTTCTCTGACAAGTTCTAGAAAGAATAGTGTTGTCTTTTCAGCCTTCACTTGCTCCACTTCCATTCTCCCTTCTAAATAACTCTCAAATATGTTGCCTCCTCTCCATTCCCTTGTTGTTGCCTTGGTGAAGGCATGATTTCTTGCCTGAATTTTTTTATCCCTTAAACTCATCTTCCTCATGTTTGGCTCAAAAATTCAATCTTACAGCTCCCTGCCATTCTCTAACCAGACGGAACTTTCTTAAACTCAAATATGATGATGCTAAAAACTAGTTAGTGGCTCCACATTTATTTGTCTATCCCTAAACCATCCAGAATGTTAACTAATGCTCAGCAGGTTACATCAACCCTAATAATCTGATAAAAAGAGAAACCATTTGATAGGAACTCTTTCAACCATGCATTACTTAAAACAAAACAAACAAACAAAAAAACCTGACTACACTTTATTCCTTCCCTTCTTCTTTTTCTTTTTTAACCAAACATCTATTTCCTATTTTACCACAGGAGGTCATGGGGATAAAGAAGACAGGAAAAAGGACTGAAAAGGACCAGCCAGCACAATAGGAGGAGCACAGTTTTGAGGTGAGAATCTTTTGGTATAAACTGTTTGTGCTCCACTGTGTCCATTTCATTACTGTTTATACTGATGGGATTTTAAAATTTGGGTATAATTGACATATAATATTACATTAATTTCAGGTGTACAATGTGATTTGATATTTGTATATATTGCAAAACGATCATCACAGTAATTAGTTAACATTGGTCACCATGCATACATACCTAGTTACAGAATTTTTTTTCTTATGATGAGAACTTTAAAAATCTACTCTCTTAGCAGCTTTTGAATAAGCAATACGGTATAATTAACTATAGTTCCTTTCTGACTTGAAAAATTCTTCCACTTCTTTCCCAAAGCTGTCTCTTTCATCTGTGTCCTTGATTGTGTCAATAAAATTTCATTTGAGGGCTTCCCTGGTGGCGCAGTGGTTGAGAATCTGCCTGCTAATGCAGGGGACACGGGTTCGAGCCCTGGTCTGGGAAGATCCCACATGCCACGGAGCAACTAGGCCCGTGAGCCACAGTTACTGAGCCTGCGCGTCTGGAGCCTGTGCCCCGCAACGGGAGGGGCCGTGATAGTGAAAGGCCCGCGCACCGCGATGAAGAGTGGCCCCCACTTGCCGCAACTAGAGAAAGCCCTCGCACGAACCGAAGACCCAGCACAGCCAAAAAAAAAAAAAAAATTTCATTTGAGAACCTGGTACCATAAGTTTCCCTTCTTTATTTCTACCTTCAATTTCTCCCTCTTCACTGTTTGCCCAACAGGTAAGCTCAAATGCTTCCTATTTAAAGCACCTTCCTTAATTCATCACACAATCTGTCTTCTCCTTTAACTATCAGACTTCTTGGAGGAACAGTCTATGGTTACTGTTCCGATTTTTTTTGTTTTTTTCATTACTTATTGGTTCTTTAAATACTTGAAAACTGACTTCTGCTCCTATTCCATTACCTAAACCACTGTTTCAAATGTCAACCACATCCTAAATTACCATATCCAATGTCTTTATCTTAGCTTTATCCTTCTTGACTGTGCAGCATTGTTGAAATATTTGCTTTCTTAAAATCTTCTCTTTTGACTTCCATACCACCACACCCTCTGGCTCTCTGTTTTTCTTTCCCATGCACCTCCAAGAAGAGTCCTCTTGCTTTTTCAAACCCTTATATGAAAGTGTTTGCCTGCTTTTCTTCTTGGGAAACCTACACTACAGCTATCACACTGAATCCATGCATGTAACCTGGATTCCTCTTATGTGCTCCAGACCTCTTTCATGTACCTCAGAAACTGCTTCATTGAGTGTCTCATGGTACCTCACACTCAGTGTGTTGGAAACCAGTTTTATTTTCCTTCCAAAACCATTCATCTTGTTATGTTTACCATTTCATTCCTTGCCACCACTATCCTTCAAGTCATTTCTGCTACTCTGACTCATCTTCTTTCTCCTCTGCCATATCTAAAGTATGGGTTTCAGTGGGGAGCTGTGTTCATAAGGTAAGCCAGTGGATAGTGAGAACAAATTACCAAAGCTTCTATTTATAGTTAATTCCTGTTAAAAAATGATTAAAGAAGACATTTTAGGTGATACAAACTTTAGTTAACACTTCATGAAGTGGATAGTCTCCTTTCAGAGAACAGTAAAATGGGGTGGAAGCTTTTATAGGGTAAAGAATAAAGAACAAGGAAGAGAAAAATAGAAAATATCTGGTTGGCTGGGGCCACATAGTCAACCTTGTTTGGGATGAGAAGAAACAAGGAAATAAGGATAGAGCGTAGAGTTGGCTTGCTGTTTGGGGGTTGGCTGACTGGATATACTGCATTTCTGCTCAAGCAGAGCATTTATAGAGATATGAAAGTTTTCTAAGTTTTGGTTTGCTGACATGGCATGGCTAAGCAGGAGCAGATCCATCGTGAGCCCAGCAAGTTATTTCAGCATTCCTAGATACAATAAAATAAGGCTTCATTAATATTTACTATAAGGACTTCCCCTGGTACTCTGAGTTGGTCTATATGTAGAGTCATGTCAAGTGCACTTGAAGAGGAATTCTGAGGGGAGAGTGGGAATTCACACATGGGGGAGAGAGATGGACAAGAGCTCCCTTATTTGTTGACTCTCAGCATACTGTGCCTATGAGCCTATCAAATGGATTCACAGATTGTATTATCTACTCTTACTTCAACTCACAAAATGGAAAGTGGCTTTAAAAATCCCCATGGGAATGTGAATTGAAGATGATTCTAACCATATAAGCACTATCAAACAAGAAGAATATACAGCATGGAATCTTCTCCTAATATAAACTCTTCATCAGCTGCATTACATGGTTAAAAAAAAGAAATATGTGTGTATATCATAATATATACCTGACTCAGATTATATACAGAGTATATAACATATAAATATCACACCTGACATATACATATATGAACAACTTAAATCTGTAATATATCAGGAAAAATTATGAAATTATCAAGATTATTTGAAATAAGAATTTACATCCACTCATAAACCACGGATCTTGCTTGTAAGTGTATGGTGCTTTGAGATGAGAGTTACGACAGATATGAAGCCATCAAAATTAACAAGCCTTTTATAAATTAAGCATGTGAACATGATTTAAACCTCTCTCTCTTTGAGAGAAAAAAAATTTGTGAATATGTATGACTGTTTCAGATTACATGGATTAGTTCATTGGTAGAGCAGTGCATATTTTATAACTAAATAAATATGCTCTAATTTTTAACTGGTATGAGTGCACAGTCAAAAGCCTAGAATCACTTAGTGAATAACTGTATTCTGTTCATTAACTCTTTCCTCAAAACTCTTTCCTTCTGCCCAGAATGCTCTGGTTTAGGCCCCAACCTGATCATTGCAACACTTTCTACTGGCCTCCTTACCTTTAATTTCTCACTTTTTCAATCCCTTTTTAACCAATTGCCTCTAGAATTATTTGTCTAAGGCTTATATTTGATCTTGTCATTTCCCTGCTTGAAAACTTTGGTGGTTCTCTATTGCAACAAAATGAATTCCCAGCCTCTTAATACGTGTAAGGTTGTCTGTGATTTGGCCTAAATCTCCATTTCTTCTCTTTAGTTCTCATTTTATCCAACCATGCTAGAGTACAAGCCAGGAACATTATATATCTGTTGCTTTTTTCTTACTATTCCCTTAGCTTGAATACTTTCCCCCCTGTACCTCATATGCTGCTTATTTAAAATCTTTCTTCTTTTTTTTCCCCCTCCAGCCTTAATAAGGTATAATTGACAAATAAATTGTTTATAGTGTACAACGTGATGATTTTTCACATATACCTATACTTTGTGAAATGGTTACCACCATCAGAAAAACTTTCTCCTTTAAAGACCTGCTACATTTTGCCTCTTCCATGAACTAAGCCCCATGGCTCCTTGTGGGAATGTAACTCTTTCCCTCCTCTGATTTGTCACAGTACTTTGTTTCTGTCTATGCTAAGTATGCCTTCAGCACAAGGCAGCACCCAATCAGAACAGATATCTTCCTTCCTTGTGCATATTGTGTGTATTGGGAAACTATCAGTTCTTTTGGGACATAGCCCACTGTGCCTTGTAATCTACTCAGTTATTATGTTTATCTTCCTCTTCTTCATTCCTCTCCCTCCAGATTTTATGCATTGGGGCACAGGGAATTAATACTTTTTATATTATTTGTAGGGAAAACTTGTGAAAGACTTAGAAATAGACCAAGATATTATGGTTGTCTTCAGTGGGAAACTGGGCATTGTCCAGATTATCCGATTCTATCGGGTCTCTGAATCTTTTATTATCTTTGAGTTATTTTACATTGCTGTAAGTTATATAATACTTATAGTAATGCAAATGATTCTTGTCCGTAGAAATGCAAATTGTATCTCATTGGGATTCAGTTGATTATTGCTCTATGGATACTGAGCAGTTTTGAAGTTTTACATTTGTTAAGCAAATTTATTTCACCAATCCCAATGCCCATATATATGTGATTCTTTGAATTCTCCTTTGAACCAGTTGTAATATCTTTCTGGTTCCCTCATTAATTAATGAATTAAATAAAAGCTTTGACACATGTTCATTTTATATCTGTATGAAAGTCATGCTATATCCTCTTCTAAAAATTATCTTTTAATACATGAATATGCCTTGAACTGAATAAATATTAATATTTCTTAAGTTCAGATTAAAGATCATTTAATGAAAAACACGGAGAAAATTGAGACACTTTTCTTCCTAGAATTTTTAAGATTGTGAGATAGAGAAATATTTTCCAAAGTGAATTTGGCTTGTTTGAACAAGTGAACAATTTCCTCTACAAGACTGAAAAAACTTGTTTTTATCACCATGAATTTGAATATTGGCCTTTGGATTTTTTGATCAAGTATACCCAAAACAAAACAAAACAAAAGCCAAATATCTGATTTGTATGTACTCAAATGTCAAAAAAACTGATACAAAAGAGTAAGAAATTATAAAGTATTACTCAGTTATTTTATTATATGCTTTTAGTTTTTAGTTTAGTTTTTTTTTTTTTAATCTGGAAGATTTCACTTTAAAACATGATACAGAAATCTCAGTAATCATTTGGAAGTTGTATAAAGTAAAAGTTTATACATGATATTATAGTCTTCAGTATAAGAAACACATCCTGAATTCACAGTCTGTTCACACCTGTCCTTCTTGTCTTCAGATTGGGAAACATTTGGGAGTCAACCTTAGGTCTCCCGTCCTTTCTGTCTAAATTCTCTGCTTATCCCAATTGTATTCTGCTTCTCCCACCTTTTCAGCTTCTCTTCTATCTCCTTTCCTTCTGCTACCAATTGTAGTTTTTCCCAAGTATCTGTACTTTTGAGAAAGCTCTTTACTCCCTACCCTCATTCACTTTACTGTTTGGACAAAGGTGAAAGCAGAAGAGATGGAAAGAAAAGTGGACAGATTAGAGACAGGTTTTAGTAGTAAAATGGACAGAATATGCTGATGGAGTTGCATGTGGGAAGATAAGGGAGAAGAAGAATCAAGGGTGACTTCTGTTTCTGGCTTGAGCAACTGGTGGCTTCAGGGACTGCTTACTGACATGGGAAAGACTGGAGTAGGGGTAAGCTTGGGAAAGATTATCCTAACAGTTCTTCAGTTTCTTCTTGTTTACATCAAAATATGTTTAAAAATTAAAGCCCAGACAATCTAATACATATTAAATTTTCACATGTGAAATTCTGCCCCACCCTGCCACCCTCAGTACCCTTTCTCCAGGACAGAAAAATGCATCTTCCAATTTATTCCCAAATTACACAGGTTTTTTTCAGGTGAAATCAACATTTCCTGTCAACAGTTAACAAATAAAGGGGGGAAAGGGATAATAGTGTAGCAATTATTTTGCCCTGGGTCTTCCTCAACGGGTGAAACAAATTTTCCTTTCTGTAGAATAGTTGTTTTAAATTAGCTGGAAATTCACAGTTCACAGCTTTTAAAAAATCCCTTAGGGAAGGCAAATATGAATATCTCCCATTGTTTCTAAGGTGAAGGATGTTAACCATTGATAAGATCAGAGTGGGGCAACTTGAAGGGGAGAAAAAAATTCTAAATGACCTGTCTGGTTTCACACAGCCCTCTGGCCCAAATGGTACTGACATTTTCGTTAAACAGGTTAAGGAAAACAATAGAGGTTAATTGACTTAGTGGTGTTTCAGCTGAAATGGCCAAAACTGCCCAAGGCCTCAGGTAAGTCTAATGCTGTTAGCAGCATCTTGGCCTTCCACTTTATACTGTCACCTTTGAACGATCGTAAACAAATTAGGATCGCTTTTTGTATAACACTGTGTAGCTCACAGGGATGTGTGAAAATGTATTAGGTAATGTCTGTAAAGCACTTTAAATGATTTATTCTTTAGCCAGTTTTTCCTGAGGGATACTTTGTCTCACACGCTTCTAATTGCCATCTAGCTAGATGATAAAGAGCAATCTTCAACTGAACACTTAGTGGGTTGCAGGAGATGACTCACAGATCTTTTACTCTATGCGCGCAGAACATACACTTACATTTCCCATTATGAAATTCTGCCTTTCTAACTAGCATATTTTTGGGGGGTGACATTTAGATATCATTTTCGGTTTGCAGAAGTGGCAGGTATAACTTTGTGGTCATTAGTAAAAAGTTTTTACTACGGGGGTAGAATATGTAGTAAAAAAAAGCGTAGGCTTTGAAAGAACATTCAGGGTTTGACACCTGGATCCACCATTTACTAGCTAAATAATGTGGCAAATCGTTTCACCTGTTGAACTTAAGCTTTCTTACTTGTAAAATGAGGATAATAAGATCTATCACTCAAGGTTGTTTTTATGACTAAATGAGTAATGTATAGTTTTTGACACTTAGGTGATGCTTAATAAAAGATTCTTTTTTCCTTCCGAGTTCACGGTCACTGGTAAATTCACCAGAAGTTTTCTTAAATTTCCTCTCTACTGGTTAACATGTGTGTCATGGAGACTGGGTGTTTAATTAATAGAAAATAGCCAAGTCAAACATAGATACATTCCTTTAGATAATTAAATAATCCTTGGTTTAGTCTGTTAAACAATACTCTGGTATGATATTGAAATGTCCTGTCATCCACCTTTTGCCCTATTTACAAGTTTTAAATAATTTTGCTTAACAGTCCATTCTTTGATGGTAAATAATCTTTAGAGATTTATTTATTTGTTTGTTTGTTTAAATTAAAAAAATTTTTTGGCTGTGTTGGGTCTTCGTTGCGGTGCGTGGGCTTCTCATTGCGGTGGCTTCTCTTGTTGCGGAGCAGGGGCTCTAGGCACTCAGGCTTCAGTAGTTGTGGCTCGAAGGCTCTAGAGCGCAGGCTCAGTAGTTGTGGCGCACGGGCTTAGCTGCTCCACAGCATGTGGAATCTTCCTGGACCAGGGCTCGAACCCGTGTCTCCTGCATTGGCAGGTGGATTCTTAACCACTGCGCCACCAGGGAAGCCCCTCTAGAGATTTACTTTTGATCACACACACAAAAGGCTGGTTTCATTATGCTTTGGAGTGATTGTTTACACAGTTCAGCAAAAGTTATTAACCGTCTGGGGATGCCTCCTTGAGCATTCAGTACTGAGCAACTGTAGAGCCCAAAGAATTAAATTCTGCTGAGTATTGTCATTAAGAAGTATAAGATTCAATAATTTAAAAGGATCTATTATTTTTTTCTATCCCAAGATTAGGAAACCAAGCCCAAGAAAATCTATCCACCAGTATTTCATCTCATTTCTTATAGATTCTGGTGAACTCCTTTTCACTTCAAGTCCCCAATATGCTGAGGTTCCTGGCCAGCCAGTAAGTGATGTTGCTTTTGACCTGTGAGGCTTTAACCATAAAACAGGTACCAGGCTAGTTTTTTTAGGTGGGATTTGTAGGCATTTCACATATAAAATACAACACTTGCTTGTTAATGATGGGATTTCCTTATCGATTAAATGTCATTTATTTTCAAATATGACTCCCAGGTGTAACCTTTTATGACAATGTCAAAATCTTCTCTGTTGAGGTGCAATACATAATTTTTAAAATAAGAATTTGATACCTGGTGAAAGGAAGACAGCTTCTTTTTAACCCTATGCAAGTAACTTTGGAGACTCCTTAAAGATATTTGGTTCTAAATTCTGAAGGAGACACTAAGAGTTAGGAGCCATTTTTTAAAATGTTTCATTTGTTGTTGAGAGTTACATTTGATGTTGAGAGTTAGAGATAAATTACCAAGTAGAGGACTTCTTCATCAAGCATCAGAAAATAAACAGTACACAAATAAATGCCATCAGTATTCCAAACCAAATAACTATAATTAAATTTTCCTTATCAATTTATTCAGTTATTTATTTATTTGTTTATTTATTTTTGGCTGCGCACAGGCTTTCTCTAGTTGCGGCGAGTGGGGGCTACTCTTCGTTGCGGTGCGCAACGGGCTTCTCATTGCGGTGGCTTCTCTTGTTGCAGAGCATGGGCTCTAGGCACTCAGGCTTCAGCAGTTGTGGCTTGCTGGCTCTGGAGCACAGGCTCAGTAGTTGTGGAGCACGGACTTAGCTGCATGCGGGATCTTCCCGGACCAGGGCTCAAACCCGTGTCCCCTGCATTGGCAGGCGGATTCTTAACCACTGCACCACCAGGGAAGTCCCCATTCAGTTTTATGTATTTGTTTCTTGTTCTACTGCATCTTGGGTCATCAGCCTTCTTTCACAAAGTCATCTCCTTCTGAACTAAGAAGAGTCCTGAAAATCCCAAGTCATTCCCAAATATATCTGACAATTGTGCAAGCAATGTCATCTTTATGCTCCGACGTTGTTACTCGTGAGCCTCTTCATTGAACTATCAACAATTAAGAATACATGGTATGGTCCTTTCTATGAAATTCTGAGATTTTCCTTTGTAGAAGATGAAAATTTTAACCTGTGAGCCTTTTGACAAGCATTAGAAGGTAACAGGAATCATCTGTCAATGAGACTAAATGATTACCGTTAATATATTGTGGTAACTAACAATGTCAAAGCTGAAGACAGTAAAATTCTCTATTGAATGCAGTACATAATTTTTTGTAAGAATTTGATCAATGTTTTTCCTGGGAGTAAGAAGATATTATGGACAATGAGAGCACTGACAAATCTCCAGGGCCTTCCAGTTCATTTTTTAATGTGTACAATCTCCAAAACGTATATGTGAATAATATTTTATCTATAAAATTTACCCTTTAATTTGACCACTCTTTTGATCAGTGCTTACTCTAGAGTTGAGCTAATCTAGAAATATAAAACATGTCAAGAAAACAGTTATTTGGGGCATCACCTCTTTTATAAGGCAAAAGAACAAATCTTCATGAATTTCCAGGGGCCTTAGGGGAATTTCAAAGAAGTTTTATGTGTAAAGAAAATCCTGAAAATTTTATTTTTCTGAATGTAAGATGTGATTGTGGAAAAGCAAAATCAAAAGAGTTAGAGTACTTTAGATCATTTATTAAGACAGGATAAGGTGTGCCTGAGAAACAGTAAATTGACTACCTGTTAATCAAAGTGACAATACAGTATTCTAAATAAGAAGAAGGTAACAATTGAAAGGAATTTTAGCTTTTTCAGAAATGAGGAACTTTATGTTTTTGTTGCTTAATAATAAAGTGCTTGACAAAGTTGTCACAAAACACAGAAAACAGTTTTGTTAGGATATGGAATTTCCAACATGCAGACAGATCACACAGAATGTAAAAGAATAACTATTTACTACCCCTCGTTAAGAGAAGACAAAAGAGTTCAAGATAAACTGTCATTTTAATATATAGAAAACCAAATTCTAGATTTGCATTAATATCACATTTAGCAGTAAAGGATTTGTGAGGTCCCTGCCCTACTTTTAAAATTATCTTATAAATAAACCCATCAAAACTGAGTGAACTTTGTCGAAATTTGAATCCATCTCATTGCCTCTTTTCAGGCTTATTATTTATAGTTTGAGGCAAATACAATTTTTCCTGCCAATCTATAATTTTCTATATTTATTCAAGATTTGTCTTACACAGTCCTTTTTCACATTCAGGAAAAACCAGAATCTTTAAGAAAAGACTACTCTCCTTTCCTTGAAAACAAAAACACATTCCATTATCTTGCATTCACCGTTGTACTTTTCTGCTACTATTGCTTTAGCAGTCTTTGATTACTGGTGTGATTAATAACTTTCAGTCAAATTAATTAACTTCTATTTCATAGAGAAAACTAGAAAGGAGTGTAGAAGAATCTGTCATACACAGAAAAGTAACAAAACTCATAAATACACACATAAAACCCTCTATGGTCACATACATCCATTTTTCACCTTTTTAAGTTAGCAAAATGAATACAATCATTATCATGACCAATAATTATATCCACAATAAGAAACACACACACACACACACACACACACACACACACATACACACATATATAAAATATGTTGGGTGACCACATTTCAGATTTATATTTCACTTAGAAATCATCTAGGTGTCCAAGGTTCTGCATTAAATAACTTGATTTAAGAATAGTCCAAGGTTTTACTAGTAGAGCTAACCAATGAATTAGGTAAAGTTGCCAGATACAAAATTCATACACAGAAATCTCTTCCATTCCTATACACTAACAACAAAAAATCAGAAAGAGAAATTAAGGAAACAATCCCATTTACCATTGCAACAA
This sequence comes from Balaenoptera musculus, assembly GCF_009873245.2. Taxonomy (NCBI): domain Eukaryota; kingdom Metazoa; phylum Chordata; class Mammalia; order Artiodactyla; family Balaenopteridae; genus Balaenoptera; species Balaenoptera musculus. Next base: position 59,055,721 of record NC_045793.1, on the reverse strand, counting down.
AAAGAATAAAATACCTAGGAATAAACCTACCTAAGGAGGCAAAAGACCTGTACTCAGAAAACTGTCAGATCCTGGGGAAAGAAATCAAAGATGACACAAACAAATGGAGAGATATACCATGTTCTTGGATTGGAAGAATCAACATTGAGAAAATAACTACACTACCCAAAGCAATCTACAGATCCAGTGCAATCCCTATCAAATTACAAATGGCATTTTTCACAGAATTTGAACAAAACATTTTACAATTTGTATGGAAACACAAAAGACCCTGATTACCCAAAGCAATCTTGAGAAAGAAAAATAGAGCTGGAGGAATCAGGCTGCCTGACCTCAGACTATACTACAAAGCTACAGTCATCAAGACAGTATGGTACTGGCACAAAAACAGAAATATAGATCAATGGAACAGGATAGAAAGCCCAGAGATAAACCCACTCACATATGGTCACCTTATCTTTGATAAAGGAGGCAAAAATGTACAATGGAGAAAAGACAGCCTCTTCAATAAGTGGTGCTGGGAAAACTGGACAGCTACATATAAAAGAATGAAATTAGAACACTTCCTAACACCGTACACAAAAATAAACTCAAAATGGATTAAAGACCTAAATGTGAAACCAGGCACTGTAAAACTCTTACAGGAAAACATAGGCAGGACACTCTTTGACATAAATCGCAGCAAGATGTTTTTTGACCCACCTCCTAGAGAAATGGAAATAAAAGCAAAATCAACAAATGGGACCTAATGAAACTTAAAAGCTTTTGCACAGCAAAGGAAACCATAAACAAGATGAAGAGACAACCCTCAGAATGGGAGAAAATATTTGCAAATGAAGCAACGGACGAGAGATTAATCTTCAAAATATACAAACAGCTCATGCAGCTCAATATCAAAAAAACAAACAACCCAATAAAAAAATGGGTCGAAGAACTAAATAGACATTTCTCCAAAGAAGATATACAGATGGCCAACAAACACATGAAAAGATACTCAACATCACTAATTATTAGAGAAATGCAAATCAAAAGTACAGTGAGGTATCACCTCACACCAGTCAGAATGGCTATTATCAAAAAATCTACAAACAGTAAATGCTGGAGAGGGTGTGGAGAAAAGGGAACCCTCTTGCACTGTTGGTGGGAATGTAAATTGATACAGCCACTATGGAAAACAGTCTGGAGGTTCTTTAAAAAACTAAAAATAGAACTACCATATGACCCAGCAATCCCATTACTGGACATATACCCTGAGAAAACCATAATTCAACAAGACACATGCAGCCCAATGTTCATAGCAGCACTATTTATAATAGCCAGGACATGGAAGCAACCTAAATGTCCATCAACAGAGGAATGGATAAAGAAGATGTGGTATATATATACACAATGGAATATTACTCAGCCATAAAAAGGAATGAAATTGGGTCATTTGTAGAGATGTGGATGGGCCTAGAGACTATTATACACAGTGAAGTAAGTCAGAAAGAGAAAAATATCATATATTAACGCATACACATGGAATCTAGAAAAATGGTATAGATGACCTTATTTGCAAAGCAGAAATAGAGACACAGATGTGGAGAACAAATGTATGGATACCAAGCGGGAAAGGGGTGGAATGGGAGGAATTGGCAGATTGGGATTGACACATATACACTATTGATACTATGTATAAAATAGACAACTGATGGGGACATACTGTATAGCACAGGGAACTCTACTTAATGCACTGTGGTGACCTAAATGGGAGGGAAATCAAAAGGGAGGGGATATATGTATATGTATGGCTGATTCATTTTGCTGTGCAGTAGAAGCTAACACAACATTGTAAAGCAACTATACTCCAATAAAAATTAATTTAATAAAAGAGAAAAACAAATATAATATTGCTTATATGTGGAATCTAAAAAATCATACAGATGAACTTATTTACAAAGCAGAAATAGAGACACAGACATAGAGAACAAATGTATGGATACCAAGGGGGAAGGGGTGGGTGGGAATAATTGGGAGATTGGGATTGACATATATACACTTCTATGTATAAAATAGATAACTAATGAGAAACTACTGTATAGTATAGGGAACTCTACTCAATGCTCTGTGGTGACCCTTATGGGAAGGAAATCTAAAAAAGAGGGGATATATGTATACATATAGCTGATTCACTTTGCTGTACAGCAGAAACTAACACAACATTGTAAAGCAACTATACTCCAAAAAACATTAATTAAAAAAAAAAAGAATAGTCCAAGGTTTTAAAGTTAAATAAGGATCTTGGTTAAGTTGACATATAACAACTTAGAAAATCATTTATCAGAATTATAATTTAAGAATTTATTTAGACCATTTGTATTCACATAGCTTAATTATTGGAACTGAGAACTGAGATCCCCTGCATGAATTTGACTTAATATTTGTTCCAGGAAATTCTTGCCCAGGAATATAAAGCTGTAGCCAATCAACAATTTCACTATTTGCTTCAGGAAATTCCTGAAAAGCAATTTATCCATATAGTTTGTCCTTCTGGCCAAACAGCTCTATCTCCTGTCAAGATAAGAGATTGTTCACTTGACCAAATAGGTAGCTTATTAAAAAATTTACTTATCAAGACTCGTGTCAAGAAGCTGACTTTGCTTTGTCCCTCAATCCTCAACTATTATGTCAAAGACTGTCCCCCATCACAATTAGTTTTCTTATCTTGACAAACCTACCTTCAACCACTTAAGCCCAGATCCCCAAGCCCTTCCCCAATCTCCCCATCTGAGACATTACTAGAATCTCTCAAGGTAGTGTTCTCCCTTAACTGCAGCAGGCCTAATAAAAGTAGCTTTGATTGATCAACAGAAACTCTGAGTTAATAAATGTGTATTGCTTTAAGCTGAGAAATTTGTGCAAATATTGTTATGCAGCAATAGTAAACTAATAGGACCACATTGATAAAACCAGGGAACAATCATTGCTGTCTTCAGACCAAAAGTTATTAAGCCAGCCTAGTTTGTAAAAGATTAAACTTTATTACATGAACTTATGTTTTCATACTGACCTGCTTCTGATCCTGAGCTTATGTTCAATTTCTTTATTTCCTGAGAAATTTGGGAATATTAGAGTTATATAAGTGCTTATTTTTCTTTATGAATCAATTAGAATGGAGCTATTTGGATTTGAGAAACTATTTTATTTATTTATTTATTTATTTATTTAGGCTGCGTCAGGTCTTAGCTGCAGCACGTGAGATCTTCATTGAGGCATGCGGGATCTTTTGTTGTGGTGCATGGGCTCCTCGTTGTGGTGCAGGGGCTTCTCTCTAGTTGTGGTGTGTGGGTTTTCCCTCCCTAGTTGTGGCACGTGGGCTCCAGAGTGCGAGGGCTCTGTAGTTTGCAGCACGTGGGCTCTCTCGTTGAGGCCTATGAGCTCCTTAGTTGTGGTGCGTGAGCTTAGTTGCCCCGTAGCATGTGGGATCTTAGTTCCCAGAACAGGGATCAAACCCACGTCCCCTGCATTGGAAGGCAGATTCTTTGCCACTGGACCACCAGGGAAGTCCCGGATTTGAGAGACTTTATAATTTAATTAATTTATATATTCTAGAGATAGGAAAACATCAAACACAATGAGGTAAATATTTTTCTCAATTACAGATACACAGACTTGCTAAGAGCTTGCAGCTTTAGTTCTACAACCTCAATCATAGATTAACATTAAATGCAGAGCCATAAACACTCACTAAAGCAGATCTCAGGGGATGTTCTACTTTCAGTGAGCATAAAGTGTTTTCTTGACTGAGTTGTGTTTACATATAGTCAAACAAACAAAGGCTAACAAACCAGATTCTCTATCATCTCTCACCTAACTGATCACCATTATATTCTGACAGAGATCACCTAATGATTAGATCATAAAACCAGATTCCCAAATAGTCCTGTCACCAATGAGGAAAAAATTGTTGATTGTGCATAAATATACACAAGATGCCTTCCTGACTATGAAATCAAGACTGTCCTAGTGGTCCAGTGTATCCACTGGTCCACGGGTCCAGCTGTGGAGTTAGACAAGACATGAATAGATGAATAGACTTGGTGAAGAACCAGAAAAAAGAAACAAAAGCTTCTATGGTTTACTCAGAGAACAATGATTTAGGCTGTTTTGGTATCAAAGAGTGGGGAGTAGGATGGCCAAAGGGGCCATATTAACTGATGACCTTGAATGTTAAAAAGTGCCATTGTGGGGAGGACCTTCAAGATGGGGGAGGAGTAAGACGTGGAGATCACCTTCCTCCACACAAATACATCAAAAATACATCTACATGTGGAACAGCTCCTACAGAACACCTCCTGAACGCTGGCAGAAGACCTCAGACTTCCCAAAAGGCAAAAAACTGCCCACGTACCTGGGTAGGGCAAAAGAAAAAAGAAAAAACAGAGACAAAAGAATAGGGATGGGACCTGCACCTCTGGGAGGGAGCTGTGAAGGAGGAAAAGTTTCCACACACTAGGAAGCCCCTTCACTGGTGGAAACAGGAGGTGGGCAGGGGGGAAGCTTCAGAGCCACGGAGGAGAGTGCAGCAACGGGTGCAGAGGGCAAAGCAGAGAGATTCCCTCACAGAGGATCAGTGCCGACCAGCACTCACCAGCCCAAGAGGCTTGTCTGCTCACCTGCCAGGGTGGCTGGGGGCTGGGAGCTGAGGCTTGGGTTTTGGAGGTCAGATCCCAGGGAGAGGACTGGGGTTGGCTGTGTGAACACAGCCTGAAGGGGGCCAGTGCGCCACAGCTAACCGGGAGGGAGTCTGGGAAAAAGTTTGGAACTGCTTAAGAGTCAAGAGACCATTGTTTCGGGGTGTGCAAGGGGAGGAGATTTAGAACACTGCCTAAATGAGCTTCAGAGATGGGCACGAGCCGTGACTGTCAGCGTGGACACCAGAGATGGGCATGAAACACTAAGGCTGCTGCTGCAGCCACCAAGAATCCTGTGTGCAAGCACAGGTCACTATCCACACTTCCCCTCCCAGGAGCCTGTGCAGCCTGTCACTGCCAGGGTCCAGTGATCCAGGGACAAGTTCCCCGGGAGAACACACAGAATGCCTCAGGCTGTTGCAATGTCCTGCTGGCCTCTGCTGCTGTGGGCTTGCCCCACATTCTGTACCCCTCCCTACCCCTGGTCTGAGTGAGCTAGAGCCCCCAATCAGCTGCTCCTTTAACCCCATCTTGTCTGGGCAAAGAACAGACACCAGAGGGCGACCTACATGCAGAGGCGGGGCCAAATCCAAAGCTGAACCCCAGGAGCTGTGCAAACAAAGAAGAGAAAGGGAAATTGCTCCATGCAGCTTCAGGAGCAGTGGATTAAATCCCCACAGTCAACTTGATGTACCTGCATCTGTGGAATACCTGAATAGACAATGAATCATCCCAAAATTGAGGAGGTGGACTCTGGGAGCAACTGTAGACATGGGGTTTGCTGTATGCGACTGACTAGTTTCTGATTTTTATGTTTATCTTAGTATAGTTTTTAGCACTTGTTATCATTGGTGGATTTGTTTATTGGTTTGGTTGCTCTCCTTTTTTTAATAACAATAATTTTTTTAATTTTTATAATATATATATTTTTTTATTTTAATAACTTTATTTTATTTTATTTTATTCTTGCTTTCTTTTTTTCTCCCTTTTCTTCTGAGCCGTGTAGCTGAGAGAGTGTTGGTGCTCCGGCCGGGTGTCAGGCCTGAGCCTCTGAGGTAGGAGAGCCAAGTTAAGGACAATGGACCACCAGAGACCTCCCGGCCCCACCTAATATCAATCAGCAAGAGATCTCCCAGAGATCTCCGTCTCAATGCTAAGACCCAGCTCCACTCAACAACCAGCAAGCTCCAGTGCTGGACACCCCATGCCAAACAACTAGCAAGACAGGAACACAACCCACCCATGAGCAGAGAGGCTACCTAAAATCATAATAAGTTCACAGACACCCCAAAACACACCACCAGACACGGTACTGCCCACCAGAAAGACAAGATCCAGCCTCATCCACCAGAACACAGGCACTAGTCCCCTCCACAACCCACTGAACCAACCTTACCCACTGGGGGCAGACACCAAAAACAACAGGAACTATGAACCTGCAGCCTGTGAAAAGAAGACCTCAGACACAGTAAGTTAAGCAAAATGAGAAGACAGAGAAATACGCAGCAGATGAAGGAGCAAAGTAAAAGCCCACCAGACCAAACAAATGAAGAGGAAATAGGCAGTCTACCTGAAAAAGAATTCAAAGTAATGATAGTAAAGATGATCCAAAATCTTGGAAATAGGATGGAGAAAATACAAGAAGCATTTAACAAGGACCTAGAAGAACTAAAGAGCAAACAGGCAATGATGAACAGCACAATAAATGAAAATTAAAATTCTCTAGAAGGAATCACTAGCAGAATAACTGAGGCAGAAGAATGGATAAGTGACCTGGAAGATAAAATAGTGGAAATAACTACCACAGAGCAGAATAAAGAAAAAAGAATGAAAAGAATTGAGGACAGTCTCAGAGACCTCTGGGACAACATTAAACACACCAACATTTGAATTGCAGGGGTCCCAGAAGAAGAAGAGAAAAAGAAAGGGACTGAGAAAATGTTTGAAGAGATTATGGTTGAAAACTTCCCTAATATGGGAAAGGAAATAGTCAATCAAGTCCAGGAAGCGCAAAGAGTACCGTACAGTATAAATCCAAGGAGAAACACGCCAATACACATATTACTCAAACTACCAAAAATTAAATACAAAGAAAAAATATTAAAATCAGAAAGAGAAAAGGAACAAATAACATACAAGGGAATCCCCATAAGGTTAACAGCTGATCTTTCAGCAGAAACTCTGCAAGCCAGAAGGGAGTGGCAGAACATATTTAAAGTGATGAAAGGGAATAACCTGCAACAAGATTACTCTACCCAGCAAGGATCTCATTCAGATTCGACAGAGAAATTAAAACCTTTACACACAAGCAAAAGCTAAGAGAATTCAGGACCACCAAACCAGCTTTACAACAAATGCTATAGGAACTTCTCTAGGCAGGAAACACAAGAGAAGGAAAAGACCTACAATAACAAACCAAAAACAATTAAGAAAATGGTAATAAGACCATACATATCGATAATTACCTTAAATGTAAATGGATTAAATGCTCCCACCAAAAGACATAGACTGGCTGAATGGATACAAAAACAAGACCTGTATATATGCTGTCTACAAGAGACCCACTTCAGACCTAGGGACACATACAGACTGAAAGTGAGGGGATGGAAAAAGATATTCCATGCAAATGGAAATCAAAAGAAAGCTGGAGTAGCAATTCTCATATCAGACAAAATAGACTTTAAAATAAAGACTATTACAAGGGACAAAGAAGGACACTACATAATGATCAAGGGATCAATCCAAGAAGAAGATATAACAATTGTAAATATTTATGTACCCAACATAGGAGCACCTCAATACATAAGGCAAATGCTAACAGTCATAAAAGGGGAAATTGACAGTAACACAGTAATAGTAGAGGGGGCTTCTCTGGTGGCGCAGTGGTTAAGAATCCACCTGCCAAGCAGGGGACACAGGTTCAAGCCCTGGTCTGGGAAGATCCCACATGCTGCGGAGCAACTAAGCCCGTGAGCCACAACTACTGATCCTGCGCTCTAGAGCCCAAGAGCCACAACTACTGAACCTGTGTGCCACAACTAGTGAAGGCCATGCACCTAGAGCCCATGCTCCACAACAAGAGACGCCACAGCAATGAGAAGCCTGCACACTTCAACGAAGAGTAGCCCCCACTCACCACAACTAGAGAAAGCCCGTGTGCAGCAATGAAGACCCAACACAGCCAAAAATAAATAAATAACATAAATTATTAAAAAAATAGTACGGGACTTTAACACCCCACTTTCACCAATGGACAGATCATTCAAAATGAAATAAACAAGGAAACACAAGCTTTAAATGATGCATTAAACAAGATGGACTTAATTGATATTTATAGGACATTCCATCCAAAAACAACAGAATGCACTTTCTTCTCAAGTGCTCATGGAACACTCTCCACGATAGATCATATCTTGGGTCACAAATCAAGCCTTGGTAAATTTAAGAAAATTGAAATCATATCAAGTATCTTTTCCGACCACAACGCTATGAGACTAGATATCAATTACAGGAAAAGATCTGTAAAAAATACAAACACATGGAAGCTACACAATACACTACTAAATGACCAAGATATCACTGAAGAAATCAAAGAGGAAATCAAAAAATACCTAGAAACAAATGACAATGAAAACACGACGATCCAAAACCTTTGGGAAGCAGCAAAAGCAGTTCTAAGAGGGAAGTTTATAGCAATACAATCCTACCTCAAGAAACAAGAAAAATCTCAATTAAACAACCTAACCTTACACCTAAAGCAATTAGAGAAAGAAGAACCAAAAAAACCCAAAGTTAGCAGAAGGAAAGAAATCATAAAGATCAGAGCAGAAATAAATGAAAAAGAAATGAAGGAAACAGTAGCAGAGATCAATAAAACTAAAAGCTGGTTCTTTGAGAAGATAAACAAAATTGATAAGCCATTAGCCAGACTCATCAAGGAAAAAAGGGAAAGGACTTAAATCAACAGAATTAGAAGTGGAAAAAGGAGAAGTAACAACTGACCCTGCAGAAATACAAAGGATCTTGAGAGATTACTACAAGCAACTATATGCCAATAAAGTGGACAACCTGGAGAATGGACAAATTCTTAGAAAAGCACAACCTTCTGAGACTGAACCTGGAAGAAATAGAAAATATAAACAGACCAATCACAAGCACTGAAATTGAGACTGTGATTAAAAATCTTCCAACAAACAAAAGTCCAGGACCAGATGGCTTCACAGATGAAATCTGTCAACATTTAGAGAAGAGCTAACACCTATCCTTCTCAAAGTCTTCCAAAATATAGCAGAGGGAGGAACACTCCCAAACTCATTCTATGAGGCCACCATCACCCTGATACCAAAACCAAAGATGTCACAAAAATGGAAAACTATAGGCCAATATCACTGATGAACATAGATGCAAAAATCCTCAACAAAATCTAGCAAACGGAATCCAACAGCACATTAAAAGGATCATACACCATGATCAAGTGGGGTTTATACCAGCAATGCAAGGATTCTTCACTATATGCAAAGCAATCAATGTGATACACCATATTAACAAATTGAAGAATAAAAAACATATGATAATCTCAATAGATGCAGAAAAAGCTTTTGACAAAATTCAACACCCATTTATGATAAAAACCCTCCAGAAAGTAGGCATAGAGGGAACTTACCTGAACATAATAAAAGCCATATATGACAAACCCACAGCCAACATCATTCTCAATGGTGAAAACCTGAAACCATTTCCAGTAAGATCAGGAACAAGACAAGTTTACCCACACTCACCACTATTATTCAACATAGTTTTGGAAGTTTTAGCCACAGCAATCAGAGAAGAAAAAGAAATATAAGGAATCAAAATTGGAAAAGAAGAAGTAAAACTGTCACTGTTTGCAGATGACACGATACTATACATAGAGAATCCTAAAGATGCTACCAGAAAACTACTAGAGCTAATCAATGAATTTGGTAAAGTAGCAGGATACAAAATTAATGTACAGAAATCTCTTGCATTCCTATACACTAATGATGAAAATTCTGAAAGAGAAATTAAGGAAACAATCCCATTTACCATTGCAACAAAAAGAATAAAATACCTAGGAATAAACCTATCTAAGGAGACAAAAGACCTGTATGCAGAAAACTATAAGACACTGAGGAAAGAAATTAAAGATGATACAAACAGATGGAGAGATATACCATGTTCTTGGAATTGAAGAATCAATATTGTGAAAATGACTCTACTACCCAAAGCAACCTACAGATTCAATGCCATCTCTATCAAATTACCAATGGCATTTTTCACATAACTGAAACAAAAAATTCCACAATTTTTATGGAAACACAGAAGACCCCGAATACCCAAAACAATCTTGAGAAAGAAAAACAGAGCTGGAGGAGTCAGGCTCCCTGACCTCAGACTATACTATAAAACTACAGTAATCAAGACAGTATGGTACTGGCACAGAAACAGAAATATAGCTCAGTGGAACAGGATAGAAAGCCCAGAGATAAACCCACGGACATATGGTCACCTTATCTTTGATAAAGGAGGCAAGACTATACAATGGAGAAAAGACAGCCTCTTTTTTTCCTCTTCTTCTTTTGGTGCTGGGAAAATTGGACAGCTACATGTAAAAGAATGAAAGTAGAACACTCCCTAACACCATAAACAAAAATAAACTCAAAGTAGATTAAAGACCTAAATGTAAGGCCAGACACTGTAAAACTCTTAGAGGAAAACATAGGCAGAACACTCTATGACATAAATCACAGCAAGATCCTTTTTGACCCACCTCCTAGAGAAATGGAAATAAAAACAAAAATAAACAAATGAGACCTAATGAAACTTCAAAGCTTTTGCACAGCAAAGAAACCATAAACAAGATGAAAAGACAGCCCTCATAATGGGAGAAAATATTTGGTAACAAAGCAACTGACAAAGGATTAATCTCCAAAATATACAAGCAGCTCATGCAGCTCAATATCAAAAAAAACAAACAACCCGATTGAAAAATGGGCAGAAGACCTAAATAGATATTTCTCCAGTGAAGATATACAGATTGCCAACAAACACATGAAAGGATGCTCAACATCACTAATCATTAGAGAAATGCAAATCAAAAGCACAATGAAGTATCACCTCACACCAGTCAGAATGGCCATGATCAAAAAATCTACAAACAGTAAATGCTGGAGAGGGTGTGGAGAAAAGGGAACCCTCTTGCACTGTTGGTGGGAATGTAAATTGATACAGCCACTATGGAGAACAGTATGGAGGTTCCTTAAAAAACTAAAAATTGAACTACCATATGATGCAGCAATCCCACTCCTGGGCGTTTACTCTTAGAAAACCATAATTCAGAAAGAGTCACGTACCACTATGTTCATTGCAGCACTGTTTACAATAGCCAGGTCATGGAAGCAACCTAAGTGTCCATTGACAGATGAATGGATAAAGAAGATGTGGCACATATATACAATGGAATATTACTCAGCCATAAAAAGAAACGAAATTGAGTTATTTGTAGTGAGATGGATGGACATAGAGACTGTCATACAGAGTGAAGTAAGTCAAAAAGAGAAAAATAAATACCGTATGCTAACACATATATATGGAATCTAAAAAAAAGAAAAAAAGAAAAAATTGGTTCTGAAGAACCTAAGGGCAGGACAGGAATAAAGACGCAGATGTAGAGAATGGACTTGAGGATACGGGGAGGGGGAAGGGTAAGCTGGGACGAAGTGAGAGAGTGGCATGGACTTTTATATACTACCAGATGTAAAATAGATAGCTAGTGGGAAGCAGCTGCATAGCACAGGGAGATCGGCTCAGTGCTTTGTGACCACCTAGAGGGGTGGGATAGGGAGGGTGGGAGGGAGATGCAAGAGGGAGGGGATATGGGGATATATGTATATGCATAGCTGATTCACTTTGTTATAAAGCAGAAACTAACACCATTGTAAAGCAATTATGCTCCAATAAAGATGTTAAAAAATTTTTATTTATTTTATTTATTTTTGGCTGCATTGGGTCTTCCTTGCTGCGTGCAAGCTTTCTCTCTTTGGGGCGAGCGCGGGCTACTCTTTGTTGCGGTACACAGGATTCTCACTGTGGTGGCTTCTCTTGTTGCAGAGCACAGGCTCTAGGCGCACGGGCTTCAGTAGTTGTGGTACCTGGGCTTAGTTGCTCCATGGCATGTGGGATCTTCCCGGACCAGGGCTTGAACCCGTGTCGCCTGCATTGGCAGGCGGATTCTTAACCACTGCACCACCAGGGAAGCCCACTATACTTCTTTTTAAAAAGGTAACATTACAACTTCATACGAATATAAAAATGAGTAGATGTTAAAGATTTAATTTAACTCATTAATGAGGAAATTGGTGAGGTATTACAAGTTTAAGGGAAAATTAAAAAAAAAAAATTGCAAATCAGGAATATTGAAATAAATGTGCAAATCGAAGTAATACTGGGCTCAGGGGTGGCGGGTGGGAAGGAAGAAAAGTTAATTGACTCTCTACCAAGCAGAACTTACACATTTATAGACAATAATTAGTGTGCATTGTTATCAGTTACAACTTACAGAACTGTAAAGTAACTCAAGAATAATGAAAGAGTAGAATCAGATACTTGGAAAGGTGTGATCTAAATAATACATATTCTTTTACATTGAAGCATAATTTTTTCCCTACAGTGCACTTGACTGGCTTAATAGTGGGAAAGAGGCAGGGCAGATTTGCGAACTGCTTTAGGCTTAAAAACTGTGCAACTGTTAGTTGTTCAGATGTCGTGAGTGGGAAGGAGAGGTCAAAGGTCATTGATTACCCGTGTGGCGTTTGCCATAGTGTTTAGTGGTTGCTTCATGTGGGCCAGGATAATAACCTGCAGGGTGTTGGGGGCAATGAAGGGAAAAGTGAGGAAATATTTTAAGAAGGGATCATTTTAGAAACTCAAGCTTTGTGATGGTAAAGGGGTCTTTTGGTGGTGAGGGGGAGGGTTGCCATACACTGCATTATCACTAGACCCCCCCTTTTAAGGTCACATCAAATAATCATGCAACCTAAGTGAAAATGGTGTGCTTACTCTGCGTGGAAGCTCCTGGCTAAGTCCTTTGGTTTCCTCTTCTGGAATTAGAGTATATTGCCTTTTTTGGTGCACTTGATCAGGAATCATTTGTGGACCTACAGAAAAGCTTCAAGAGGGAATTTAGGAAAGTCCTAAAGGGAACCATGGGAGACATTGCTCAGTACTTTTCTTTTTCCCCAGCGTGAATTTGATAAGAGAATATTCTGACTAAGGAAAAAAAAGTGGGAGGAGGAACTGAAGAAATATTACCCTTTCTTCTAAAAGTTTGTGGGAAAAGGCAATTATATGACCAGGAATCTTTTTCATATTTAAAACATGAAGAACACTAGGTTCTTTGTTTATAGCTATATTACTGTTTGCTTAGCTTAAGGTCCTTTGAAACTCAGTTTTATATCCAAGATCTGCTCTAAACTAGTCAACTTGCTGTTCTGGTTTCCTAACATTTCAAAATTTCACCTTAAATTAATATATCTTTTCTGTTTACCCTATGTATGAATATGAGGTACTACATATTTTTGTTCCGTGTTTAAGGAAGGAAGGAAGGAAGGGAGGGAGGGAGCAAGGACAGTAATGGAGGAAGAAGGGAAGAAAGAGAGAGAAAAAAAGGAAAAGTTGGGGGGAACCCTGATTCTCATTGCAGTTTGATCACTAGCTTGTTACAGTAGAGTTAGTCTGGTCACTATTGTAGATCTAGGATCTCCTTTTCTTGTTTTGAGCACTGGGAAGTAGTAAAACCCCCCAACCACAACTTTCCTTAAACTTCATTATTTTTGCATTTATACCATCAATCAATCAATATTATTCAGTGCCTCATACGTACCAAGTCATATACTGGAGGCTGGGGATATGGTAGTGAATTACGGCATCCTTGCCCTGTTTAGAGTTTTGCTCTCATGGGAGATACTAAAAAATAAACACACATAAGTAAAATAAAGTTTAATACAGGATGCTAAGTAAAAGAGACCTTTTTTGTTACTCGTATATTGATGACTTAGGAGCTAAATCTGAGGTTAAAAAATGTGTTGAGTGCTTCAGATTCTAAAGACAACAGCAAAGAACTGGGGACAAACATCCCATCGAGGCTTGGCCAGCTCCCCTTTCTTCATTTCCATTCAGTCTCTCTTAGAGGGGAGTAGAGAGGGATGGAGAGAGAAAGAGAGAAGCAGCTCTCTAAAGTGAGAGTGCTTGGCATTTTCTCCTCTTCTACTTGGTGGAGTTGAGGAGGTGTCTCCTAAAAGTCAAGTGAGTGTTTGTTAACTCCAAAAGCTAAGTGAGAGAAGCTGCAAGAAAGCCACCCATAGAGGTTGGGGGTATCTGCAAGAAAGTGAGACTGCATCTTATTTTCTATTGGATCATCAGCTTATGCATGTACTTGCTGATCAGCCTCTATGCCATTTTAACATAGAGAAAAAAAACCTGGAAACAAATGACAGAACAGAGAGAGGAAGTGGCCTATCCTTGAAACTTTGCATGGCAAGGATATGAGAGTTCTGCAGTTCAAGTAGACACTGTAAACTGTAGATGGACTCGAGCTGACCTTCTCTTACCTCACCTGGTGAGTAGGTTTTGACACTAAGAGCTTTGTGGTGTACCACTAGGGCAGCTGCTGTGGGAAGGTTGGAAGACATGAGGCAGGGTGAGACTGTCTAAGTGAAGGATCTCTCTGGGTTTTCTGAAGAATCAGCAGTTGGAGGCTTGCTGCAAGAGGAACATGAAAGGCCGTGGGGGTCTTACCCACAGAAGGCTCAGTGACCAAGAGAGAACCACTGACAGGCACCTGGTTATATAAGATCTTGGCTATTTTTCCTATTTTTTCCCTTTTCATCCCCAATTCCAGAAGCCCTAATATTGGTAGGAATGGAGAGGAATTGAGAAGGAACATGCTGAGAAAGAGAATGAGACTGAGGTTTAAAAATGAACTAGACTAATTTTTAATAACTGAAAGTGACTGAACATCTTTGAGAGCTGCCTGAGTTATTGTTAAGAGGCAGGAGAGGAAAATTGAACTGTGCAAGGTTGAAGCCAGTGATTGGAAAAAAATAAAACTGTTTCATACTCATTCCTCCATAGGTTTTGAACTATAAATAAACTGATTACAAATAAGTGGGATAATTTTATTTGGTATTAGTGCTGTGAAGAGAATAGAGTAATAAGTAGAAAGTAATTATGAAGATGGGAGTGGATAGGAGGCTACTTTAGCTGGGGTGGTCTAGGAAGCCTCTTTGGGTTGAGAATTTCCATGATGAGAGAGAGCCACTCATTCCAAACTCTGGGGCAAAAGTGTAAAATGACCCAGGTAAGATCAAGAAAAATGGTCGGTATGGCTGGAGTTTAGTTAGTTAGGCAGGCAGTGATAGAAGATACTTCTGGTAAAACGGGCAGAAAGCCAAGTAACAGAAGGCCTTGTAGGCCATGGTAAAATATTTTGATAGCAATTTTGCTTTCCTCAAAAAATTTTCAAACAGTTTCTTGGCCCTACCCTCTTTGTAGAAGACTCTAAATTTGTTAATATAATTTTATTTAATGGGTCACACATATTATATAATTCTAAATACTTCTGGTCTCAGAGGTAAGAAACTATTAAGATATCTTACATTTGTTCTCTTATGACCACAATGCTACTCCTATATCAAGCTAGTTATACAAAATTCATTTATGCTATTTGATTTTTCATCTCACGCAACTCTACATTCCTGAGGATTAAATTCTTGCCCATCACGGGGGTGCACATACTTAAGTAGTTATAACGGACGTCTAGATTCTAGATGGTATATCTGTTTGCTTTAAGACTGAAATGATGGGTCCAAATGTTGTTGTAAATAATTCATATTAATCATGCCCAAAGAAAGAAGAACAAACTATTAATTTACTAGCAAATAGAAAATGTGTGGAAAATTATGAAAGCATGGCAGCTAAAAGTTCTGCTCTTTGATATTTATGATTTAACTCCCAGAAGAGTAAACCTTTCCTCTTGGACTTAGCTATAAACTCCAGAGATGGAAATCTCTGGCCGGAGCAGTGCGTGTTGTCTCTCATTAGAGCCAGTTCTTCCATAACCACGTTAAAGAATGCATAGACTGCAAGGGACGTGTGCTCAGCCCTGTAGCAGCAATGTTCCTCACTTCTTCTTTAATATGAATTACACCATCTCTCAGTATAATCCTTAAACTTCTATCTCCTACACTTGTGCAAATAGTCACTCTGAATCCAACATGATACCTTTTAGTTAATCCTGGAACATTAAGTATTGCAGCTGTTTCATGGAAGAAACTGAGAGAAAAATTTCTGTTCAATATGGAAATAACTCTATAAAGCTCATGACAAATGAAGACTTGTGAATAGTATATCAGTTATTGCAGTCATCATTATAGCAGTATATTTCCTTGGGTTCTTATGGGAAATGACTTTCTTTGGCACATTCTTGGGAATTATTTCCTGTGTTCCGTTAGCTCCGTGGGACGATGTCCTAAAATGACGGATGCAGTTCTATTGTTTTGTTAGAATGCTCTATAACTGCTCTTAGGGCATATTATATTCTCTTTGACTATTATCTGAGAATATGATTCATAGTTTAGTATTAATGTTTTCCTAAAAAAACCACTTAATGAACAAGAAGGAAGCTTGTTCTGGTGGAAAGAGTAATAAACAGCAGAGCAGGTAATCCTTGTTCTAGTTGGTGATTCCACTGCTAAGTATATGACCTGTGGCAAGTTACTTTAGCTGTAGTGTCTGTTTCTTTATCTGTAACTTATTTAAAAAATCTTCTTTAGTTTATGTTTTCTATTATTGTAAGATTTTTCAGCATTTAGTAAATATTAACTCTGTAACTAAAAATCCTGTTGGGGAGACAAAATTGAAGTACAGAAATTATGGAAAATATATAATCAATTACTGACATGTATGTTAATAAGGGATATTGGTTGCAAGCAACAGAAGTCCACTGACTAAGCAAAAACTGAAGTTGTTTCAAAAGCTTTTGGAGACTCTCACAATCAGTTGGAGGCTAGGTAGGAGACCAGGCTTGGGAATGGGGAGGATTTCAGGTAGCTCTGAAGAGCAAAGAAGCAGGAAGTACAGTCTTGTCAGGATGCTGCTGTTATGTTGACACCCTGTATATGATTATCAACCATTTGTTTTGTTCTTGCCTCACTTGTTCATAGTGTAGGATGAAAGCATTCAATGGGCTGATGTGCCCACCCACAGGCGCTATTTAGAGATGGGAGCCTGACAGGCCCCAACAGTTATTCTCCAACTGTGATAATACACAAAGAAGAGAAATCATTTCCTAAAAGGATGTTAGAGTGCTATTAAGAAGTAGAATGGCTAATGACAAATGTCCCCTATGTATTAAATTGCAGAGGCTAGAGAAACTAGTTCAGTTTACACTGGTATGATTGAGAGACTTTGTGAAAAAGGCTGGATAAATAGAAGTTGAGATGAAGGCCATGAAGGGAGATTAAAAATTCTTCACCAAAGAAAGCAACAAACAAACAAACAAAACAAAGAAAAACGTATAAAAGCCACCAAAATTCAGTCTGTGAGACTTTCAGTATTGTTTCTAGTCAACTACATTGCATCTTTTAGTTCTCAGAGGGGCTTTATGGTTGGTCACTCATGGGAAACAGAACAGTGTAACTGTTTGCATAGTCTATTCTGTAAACCTAGCAAAACTGTATCTTCACATCAGAGATCACTCTCACTCATTTTCCAAAGCTATCCTAAAAATGCATAGTTAAATTCCCCAGGGCACTGAGGAATTTACGGTTCCTCAGTCTCCTCATCCATTCAGAGGATATGTCCTCCCCGACATTATTAAAACAATAAGCACAAAAGTAGATTTAAAAAGAGCTAATACAAGAGGTAAGAAATCATACACATTTGTTGTGGTTATCATTTATTATTGTGTAACATTTTCTTCTCCCTTTTTACGAAGACTTTGTTGATTAATTGGAATAGGGTGGTTTATGTCATAATATTGCTTGTCGTTTCCGGTGACAGAAGCATACATACTCTTTCCACAAGACTCCGTCGTTGTGCATGGCAGCAGCCATCCCTTGATTAACCAGTCTCAAAGACTATTAATGACCAACAGGACTACACCTAAGACCTCTGTGGCTAAGCTGTTTAAGTTAAATTTTAACTCTCCTTTGATCGTAATATGGTTAGATCTTATTTCATTTTTCACAGAGAAAAATGAAATTTTTTATGGTAGCAACATGAGAACAAGTGAAGACCCCGCTTGTCTCTGTCTCCTAAAACCTATTTCGAATATAACATTTTCATGGCTATAAACTTGGGGATTCCTCTGTGCTGAGCATGCCATTAGGGACTCAATAAGTATCGGTTGACTTAATTCAAATTTACACCTGGAAACCGATAGAGAAGTGCTTCTTCCTGTTGGCTGTCGTGAAATTACATTACGGTTGTTTGTGATAGTTCTGTAAAGCAGAGCTCTCACTTTTCCCCAGAAGTAGTCAGAAAAGCAAATAACTCTCTAGATAACATGGGTAAACATGAATAAAATATATTCACAGTATCCTACCTTGATGATGGATGTGCAAATCTGTCTGCTCTTAGATGTTCAAGAAAGAGAAAAAAAAAACCCTTGTAATTTCCTTATCAAAACTGGTGAAAGTAAACAAGCAACCATGTAAATTGGAAAAAGTCTGTAAGTCTGGAATATTTAAAAAATATATCTTTTATGTATTAGCTTGTTGTTCTTGGTGGCAAAAGGAGAGCAGTGATTATTGACTTTTCCTTGTTTAATTTCGTTTTTCTTGCTGAAAGTGATAATTGACAGTTGACACAAGTGGATGAGAAAACAGCGAAAGTGCATTTTCCCCCAATTAGATGTGAAGAATATGTGCTGTTTGTGGTAAATTTCTGCCCATAAGGCTGGCTAGGATGCCAGTAGTTAGTGGGCTGCTATGGTTAACACTGGTGCACAGAAGGAATAGAAATGTGAAGACAGACCCAGTCTGTGAGAGGTGTGTTGTCAGGGCCAAGCCAGCAGCTGGCTTTGTAGACACCTCACAGAACCCTGTGAGGGGGCTTTATTTTGGTGAATTTATCACAGTAAGTGATTTGGCCCTGACTTGTCTAGGCTTGAAGCCCTGAAGCTTTAGTCAGCTCATGAAATGGATGCATTTCTCAGTGATGGTTTCATGTAAACCACATTTACAAGGTTGATACCCAAAATTTAGTGCCAATTTATTAATTTTTAATGAGAAGTACAGTTGTCACAATAGTCAGAAAACCATAGTCTGTGATCGGTTCATTCTCTTTCTGTAGATAATTGAACATGAGATGTAAAATTATAACCTGAAACTTACTTGATGAATGTGAAATCAGAACTAAGGGAATTGGTTAGATAAACATTTCTTAGCTGTTAATGCATTCAGGACACAGTCAACTTAACTGACCTGAGTGCTTTTCTTCTCTCTTTTATACCTCTTGTTATCAGTCATTGTGTCCTAAGCTTAACCATTTAAGGTTCATATTCCCTCATTTCCCAGTCTCAGGGAAAAACTAATCCTTCATGTACTGACTTCAGGGGAATTTTACTTTAAACTTTTACTGTAACTGGTTATCATTTATAAAGTATAAATTAAGATTGCAAGTGCAGTTTTAAAAATGTGTATATGGGCAGCACATAGAAATCACAAGTATTCTCAGAATACCTGAGAGTTTAACAAAGTTGAGTAATACTGAACTTCTGAGAAAATGAGTTGACTGTTATCCACTGTTAAAGAAAGCTAGGAAGGGATTTGTCCAATTGCAGAGTAGAGGAGAAACAGCAGATCTGAAGGACAGAAAAAATTCTGGTTTCTAAAGAAGTGTTCTGTGGTGAGAATACCTTGTCATGCCTTTTTATGACCTGGACAAAATAGCCATTACACCGTCCATGTAACTCTCCTTGGAGTCTACCTCCCCACCCCACCGTCCTGCCATATACATTATTTTGGCCTCAAAACTGTTAGGAAAGTCATGTTTAATATGCAGTTTCAAACCTTTTATCCCACACTCACCTTAATTTTCCCTTACCTGTTCAGTAAGGTCTGGTATGAAGACAAAGAAAGTAAAGGAAAGAACTCGAGGATTGCTCAATGTCCATTTCCACATTTCCCATACCCGTATTCAGAGATCCTTGTGGGACAGAATCCCCTGAAGAGGCCTGTAGTCTAGGCCATCACTAGCACTTGGGTACACAAGTATCATTTTGAGGGGTGATCTAGAATAGACCTGAACCCAATTGCTCATTTGTATTACAAACAAAAACAATGTCCATTCCTTCCATTTCAAAAAGCACATTTTGAAAGGATTTTGTCCTTTTGTCCTGACTTTGCTGGTTCCCAGACCACTGTGTTTTTGTAAATGGGATTTCCTAAAGATGTTCAAGGTAAAACGGTTGATTAAAGAGGAGACTCTGTTTGAGGGGAGGCAACGATGGTCCAGTTGGAAGGAGAATTCTTGCCTCAGGTAAGGAGGAGGGAATGAGCTTATATTTCTGCGAAGAGAAGCAAGAGGGAGGGAACCTGCTTGTTGGGAGGGAAAGTTTTCCAATAGCAGCGGGAAGGGCACATATTTTGAAGTCACACAGCCTTACGTTTGAATTCCGTCTTATCCCTTACCAATAGAGTAATGGTGGACAAGTTACCCAGCTTTTCTGCTTTAGTCTCATCAGTATAATGAGGGAAGAAGACATCTAGGTTACAGAATTTATTATGACATCAAACGAGATCACATGAACAAAGTGCCTAGACCACTGTGGTGTTCAAATGCTAGTTTCCTTCTTCTTCTTAACCCATGATGTTTAATTGTAACCACGTAAAAAAAGAGGACTTCTGGGATAATAACCTTTTCATTCTAGTTGATTGAAAGTTTCTCTTCCCTTAATGTGATTGCCCTGGTAAAACCTAGAGAAGAGCTCTTTCACGCCTTGTCTGCAGACATCCCTGCCGGCAATCTCTTTCCCTGATTCGTTTAGTGTACTTACCCTCGCTATGATCACCCATAAGAGAGGAGATTGGTTCAATTTGGCAATGAGGAGGATATTTCACTGTCCCTCAGTGGCAGTAATGACCCTTCTGCCCTTGGGGAGAGAGATAATAGGGGCTACTGAGTTGTTTGAAAGTTTCATCTATATAGTTTTGTCCTTTTCCACTTTTGCCCATTTGATCTAAAGCTTCTTTTTTTCTTTCTTTTTTAATACTTGATGACATCCAAGGCTGGGGTCTGGAGGTGGTTCATTTCATATACTGTTATATTCTCATTTGTTTTTTGGATCTTTCAAGATGGGTCCAGTTATCGTAGCTTTTTCATTTTTTTTTAGAATTAAGCAACTTGTGGACCCTTTGGTTCTTAGACTTCTTCACCTTCTATGTGTACTCTAAACACCATAAATGCGATATTATAGTGAATCAACATTTTCACCAAGGAGAACCAAATCTAATCTCACTAAAATTGTTATTCAAATGTGAGAGCCAACACTATGATTACCTGCGGGCCCGGGGCATGAAATGAGAATAGGAAAACAAGAGTATAAAATAAGGCAGATTGTTTTCCAACAGGAATATAGACATATAATTAAAATGGTTTTCAACTTGCAGACACAGCCTAGATTTGACTATATCCGGGTTGGCAAGGGACACAACGAATGCCTTGTTTCTTTGACGAACAATGAAAACATTTCATTAAAAAAGTACATTTTCAACAGTGATGTCCTAGACTGCAAATCCAATCACCTAAAC
The DNA here is from genome assembly GCF_009873245.2 of Balaenoptera musculus. Classification (NCBI taxonomy): domain Eukaryota; kingdom Metazoa; phylum Chordata; class Mammalia; order Artiodactyla; family Balaenopteridae; genus Balaenoptera; species Balaenoptera musculus. The sequence goes on along the minus strand of NC_045793.1, from coordinate 59,034,219 downwards.
AGAAGATATTTGGACAGAATATGGTTACTAGGTACCTATAAAGAAATCTAATTTGGAAAATGCTGATTACTTGATTTTCTACAGTTACTAAGGAGACCTCAAAGAATATATGTTTGTAGTTGAATTTAAGTTGTAGAAAATTCTGGTAAAGTTTTTCAAGTTGTTTTTAATACATTGAGTGAATCAGAGGTGAGAAATGTTCTAAATCAATAACCAGCATTCGAATGTGACTTTTATATAATTTCTCAAGAGGAGATCTAGGAGACCGAAGGCATTGTAACTTCTAGTCAAGCCCAGACAACTTGCCACCTTGTTCTCTTAAGAGACGGGCTGAACACATGGGAATGACAAAAGGCTACCCGCTTGGGAGTCTATTGATTTTCACATGTTATTTTCCCTTCTGCTTGCCTCTCCCACTAATTTCTCATTCCCTGCTATTTCTTTCACTGCCAGCATGGCAGAGAAAAAGAAAATGTGGTTATTGGTACACACTGGTGGGTATTGTACATATTGGAACTTTGAGTAAGATTTTCTATTTCCATTTACAATGCAAGAGTGCATACAGAGCAAGGGCGTTCTTCTACAGTCCTAATGGTCTCTGGCCAGAAAATGACTGATATCCAGGTGAATTTTGAAATTGTTGTTTAGAATGACCTTTAAATGTGTTGCTTTACAGGTAATTAGAACTTAAATTAGATTTCAGAAAGCCAGCAAAGCGAGGTGGTAAAGGAATAAGCTCTGGAACAGAATCTTAATTCTACATCTTATTAGTTATGTAACTCCGGGTAAACTACTTAACTCCTTTGTGCCTTAGTTTCTTCATTTGTATAATGAAGCTAATCCTAATATCTACCAGGCAGGCTTGTTGTGGATCAAATATATTGATATATAAAGCATTTAGAACATACTTGGATCATGATAAATACAGTCTAAGTGTTTGCTATCACAGGTCCACAATCCCTTATTTGCAATTCTAAAATTGAAAACCTGAAAAAAATTGGCGCATATTGTAGCGAACTCATTAAGTGGTTAAGATCTGACTGAAAATTATCTGTGGCAATTTATAGGCTCACTTTACCCCACTTTGTGTAAATACAGTTGTCACTTGGTATCTGCAGGGTATTGGTTTCAGGCCCCCCTGCAGATACCAAAATTCCTAGATGCTTAAGTCTCTAATATAAAATGGTGTAGTACTGGCATATAACCTACACATATCCTCCCATATACTTAAAATCGTCTCTAGATTACTCATAGTACCTAACACAATGTAAATGCTATGTAAATAGTTACCAGCCTGTGGCAAATTCAAGTTTATTTTTTGGAACTTTCTGGAATTTTCTTTTTTTACGAATATTTTTAGTCCGTGGTTGGTTGAATCCCCAGATGCAGAACCCGTGGATATGGAGGGCCTATTATGTATTAATGACTGAGGAATTATTAATATGTTTGATTAAAAGCAACTGCCAGCCTCCCGTAAGGTTGTTACATAAGATAGTCATGACTTTCTAAAATCCAAGACATTCTGAATTCCAAAAGACATCACGTCCCAAGGATTTTGCAGCGGGATAGTGGATCTGTGTTGCTACTATTTCAAGTGATAGGATAGTAGATCCAATCTTGTTTTTTATTTGTTGGAAACAAAACAAATGATTTGAAAATGTGGAAGCTTTCTTTTTTAAAAAATTTTATTTTATTGAAGTATAGTTGATTTACAATGTTGTGTTAATATCTGCTGTACAGCAAGGTGATTCAGTTATACATACATATACATTCTTTTTCATATTCTTTTGCATTATGGTTTATCACAGGATATTGAATATAGTTCCCTGTGCTATACAGTAGGACCTTGTTGTGTATCCATTCTATATATAATAGTTTGCATCTGCTAACCCCAAACTCTCAATCCATCTCTCCCCCACCCCCCCTCCCCCTTGGCAACCACAAGTCTGTCCTCTATGTCTGAGTCTGTTTCTGTTTCATAGATAAGTTCATTTGTGTCGTATTTTAGATTGAAAATGTGGAAGTTTTCATAACAAGATAGAGTTACATAACACATAACACAGTGATCCGCCAAGATTGGAGAATGGATGTTCTGGTTAATCAGATGTTCTGATTAGTACAGAGTTGACATATATATATATATGTATATATACTTGATATACATGGATTACAAATTTTTAAAGAGTTTGTATTAGGTATTGTCAACCGAAAAACTTCCTTCAATAAGTGCAGCCTATATTTATTGAGTACTTTCTTTGTCCCAAATACTGTGCTAAACAATTTACATGAATTTTTATTTAATCTTCTCAACAGCCCTATAAAGCAAGTTTGATCACCATCTCACTTTAGACATAAATTAAGAGGTCACCTAGGTGGTTAGTGAGACTCTAACCTAAGTCTTGGCACTCTAAAATCTGTGCCCTTATCTATGAATTGATTATTCTTTGATGATTCAAAATTTGTGACCCATGACATTATTGTGTTCCAAAGGCATCATTAGGAACACTAATAATAATAATAATAGCATTTATTATGCCTTTACTATATCCAGTTGTGCTAAAAGTAGAATCATAACTCAGCTGTGAACAAGTGTCAGTTAAAAGGGTCAATTCAAAACATCTCAACAAACTGTTTCACTATATTTATTCAGTCATATGATTCATTACTCAGTGGTTTATCATTCAGGATAAAAGATGAATAAAACACAGGTCTTGCTTTTTAAGAGATTATAATCCCAGGTTAAGTGGTTGCTCTGAAGGTTAATAGATATACTTAACTTTTTATTTCAATTTAGAGTTAATAATGAGCTAGTTCACATAAAATATAGAAAACTTACAACCATAAAGGTCTATTATTCCCCAATCTTTATGCAATAATTTTCATATGTGTTACATCTATATGTATTATAAATCCCACACAAAAATTTTATAATTTTTGACCTAAACACCTAGCTATATTTTAATATATATAATTTTAAAGCGATTAAGTAGGGAAATAATATTTTACATTAGCTCATGTATTTACATTTACATCCAAGTATTTTTATTCCTTCTTGAAGATCTGAGTTTTCATTTTCCTTTAGCCTGAAGAATTTTATTTAGCATTTCAGCAGATCTGTTAGGTGACAAATTTTCTTAGTTTTCTTTTTTTTTTTTTTTTTTTGTGAGTTTAATTTTTATTTATTTATTTATTTATTTATGGCTGTGTTGGGTCTTCGTTTCTGTGCGAGGGCTTTCTCTAGTTGCGGCAAGCAGGGGCCACTCCTCATCGCGGTGCGCGGGCCTCTCATTATCGCGGCCTCTCTTGTTGCAGAGCACAGGCTCCAGATGCTCAGGCCTAGCAATTGTGGCTCACGGGCCTAGTTGCTCCGCGGCATGTGGGATCCTCCCAGACCAGGGCTCAAACCTGTGTCCCCTGCATTGGCAGGCAGATTCTCAACCACTGCGCCACCAGGGAAGCCCCTTAGTTTTCTTTTATTTGAAAACATTATTTCACCTTCATTTTTGCAAGATGTATTTGCTGCATATGAAATCCTGGATTGACACAGTTTTTTCTTTCAACACCCTGAAGATATTGTTTCATGAATTTCTGGCCTCCATAGTTTCAGTTGAAAAGACTGTGATCATTTGAACCATTTTCTCCTGTGTAATTGTGTCATTTTTTTCTGACTGCTTGCAAGATTTTATCTTTTTCTTTGATTTTCAGCAGTTAGATGATGATGTGTCTACACATAGCTCCTTTATATTTATCATGTTCTGGGTTCACCAAGCTTCTATGTTTATGTGTTTCACCAAATTTGGGAAAATTTTGGCTATTTCTTCAAATACTTATTCTGCCATAATTCTTTTCATCCCGGGCCTCCAATTACATGTGTTAGATCTTTTGACATTGAGTTCTCTGAGGCTCTATTAATTTTCTTCTAATTTTTTTGGTTTATTTTTCAGATTGGATATTTTCTATTGTATTCTCAAGCTCACTGACTGTTTTCTCTGTCACCTCTATTTTGTTTTCAAGCCTATCCAAGGATTTTTTTTTAATTTCAGAGATTTCATTTTTCAGTTTTAGAATTCATTAGTTTCTTTTGCATAATTTCTATGTCTTTACTGAGCTTCCCTAACTTTCCATTCATTACCAGAATATTTTTCTTTACCACACTAAGTATAGTTATAATAGCTGCTCTAAAAATCCTTGACTGTGTTAAAATTAAATACAAAATGGAGCCCAGACTTGAAAACTCCCTGAGCAGACAAAACCACTTAAACCACGTAAGTGTAACTTAATTTAGCTTATTTTGCAAAACAAGTGAAACTTAACTTGGACTGCTTCTTGTAAATGCTTCTGATAATCATAAAAGAAACTTAAGTTGTCTTCCTAAAAATGGCATCAGGTAATCCCTTTTAACCAATCCCCTGCAATCTGGAAACCCCCATTATAATAATCAACCATTTTCACTTTATAAACTGTCCTGTAATGTCATCCGCCTGAGCTTCATATTAGTTTTAAATCTGAAAGCTCCCAGTTCACAAACTGTTCTTATATGCACAATAAACTCTTAATAAATACTATATTTTGGTTTGGTGGTTTTAATTTTCTTATTTCTAGATTTTTGACATCTAGTAATTTCAATTTCTGGATCATCCAGGGTTGATATTTATATTGTCTTTTCTCTTGAGAATGGGTAAAATTTTCCTGTTTTTTTAAAAAAATATATGTTTAGGGGGTAGAGCCCAAGATGGCTGCATGCATGTAGTACCCTTGTGAACCCAGCGGGGATGGTTCTTGTTATCTCCTTGAAGCCCACGTCTGGCCCTCCCTCCTGTGCTTATGATGTGAGCTGTTGTAGCAGGGGAGACGAGAGCAATGGCAGGGAGCCTCACTTGGGTGGCAGGCAGGAGCCTATGGGGCCAGGTGCTGCTGGCCTGCAGAAGCTTCTCTCTGGGTGTTCCTAGATTGTTCCATGTAAGGGTCACCCTCCCGCCCCACAAAGTGGTTGATCGTTGGAATGAGAAGAGGGCCATATTTGGGGCATATGACAACATCGGGATCCTGGGAAACTTTGAAAAGCACCCCAAAGAACTGATCAAGGGCCCCATATGTCTTCGAGGCTGGAAGGGGAATGAATTGCAGCGTTGTATCCGAAAGAAGAGAATGGTTGGAAATCGGATGTTCATTGATGACCTGCACAACCTGAACAAATGCATCATCTATCTCTAAAAACGCTTTAACCGGCATGTACAAGTACTGGTAGAAGAGAAAGCTGGGAACTGTGGAAGAGTCATATCTCTCACCCAAGAGAAGGGGAAAGTACTTTTCCTTATGAGGAAAGGGATTTGTATGCTCTCAAGAATAAAATGGGACTTCTTCGTAAAAAAAAAAAAAAAAAAAATATATATATATATATATATATATATATATATTTAGAAAATTTAGATTATATCGTGGACATTGTCAGTGTTATGTTGTGGATTCTGTTATAGTCTTCCAAAAATTCTGATTTTTTTGTTCATTTTGGTAGGTAATAAACTTAGTTGGACTCAAACTTCAAACTCTGTCTCTTGTGTGGTAACTAAAATCACAGTTAAGTTCTATCATCTTTATCTGAATTTTTCTGACACACGTATGATTTGGGAGTCAGCTAAAGATTAAAAGTATATATTGAGATGTAATTTACAATTTTATATAGCATAAGTGTACAGTTTGATAAATTTTAGTAAACCTAAGCATTTGTGCAACATCATCACAATTCCACTTTAGAACATTTCCATCACTCCCAAAAGTTTATTCCTGCCCATTTGTAGTCAGTCTCCATTCTTACCTTTAGCCCTAGGCAACCACTGATCTGCTTTCTATCTCTATAGCTTTGCCTTCTCTAGAAATTTCATATAAATAGAATCATACATTATGTAAACATTTGTGTCTGTCTTTTTCACTTAGCATAATATTTATGAGGTCATTTGTGTTGTTGCAAGTTTCACTAGTTTGTTCTTTTTTATTGCTGAATAATATTTCATCACATGGATATACCATATTGTGTGCATCCATTCACCAGTTAATGGACATTTGTATTGTTTACAGTTTTTGGCTCTTTTGAATATTGCTGCTATGAACATTCATGTACAAGTCTTTGTGTGGACATATGTTTTTTATTACTTATGGATAGATACATGGGGTGGAATTTCTGGGACATATGATAAGTTTACACATCCAAGAAACTGCCAAACTGTTTTTGTCTTTTCACACTCTCTCCAGCAGCATAAAAGTATTTTAGTGTCTCCACATCTTCAGTGATACTTGCTATTGTTAAGTCTTTCTGATTTCAGTCATTCTAGCAGATGTAGTGGTAGCTCATTGTAGTTTAATTTGCCTTTCCCTAATGACTAATAATGTTGAACATCTTTTCATGTGCCATCAAATCTTTTACTCATTTAAAAAATTGAGTTGTATGTCTTCTTATTCTAGAGTTTTAATTGTTCTTTATATTTTTGGGGTATGAGTCCTTTATCAGATATATGTTTTGTAAATATTTTCTCCCAGTCTGTGCTTTGTCTTTTTATTTCCTTAAACAGTGTCTTTTGAAGAATAAAGTTTAAAAGATACTGATAAAATTCAATTTATCGGGCTTCCCTGGTGGCGCAGTGGTTGAGAATCTGCCTGCCAATGCAGGGGACACGGGTTCGAGCCCTGGTCTGGGAAGATCCCACATGCCACGGAGCAACTGGGCCCGTGAGCCACAATTACTGAGCCTGCGTGTCTGGAGCCTGTGCTCCGCAACAAGAGAGGCCGCGATGGTGAGAGGCCTGCGCACCGCGATGAAGAGTGGTCCTCACTTGCCGCAACTAGAGAAAGCCCTCGCACAGAAATGAAGACTCAACACAGTCATAAATAAATAAATAAAAGAACGTGAATTTCTTAAAAAAAAAAAAAAAAAATTCAATTTATCATTTTTTTCTTATTGATTGTGCTTTGGTATCGTATCTAAAAAATCTTTACCTAACCCAAGGTCACAAAGATCTTCTTCTACATGTTCTCTAAAAGTTTTATATCTTACATTTAGTATTATGATCCATTTTGAGTTAATCTTTGTATGTGATGTAAGATGTATCTAAGTTTATTTTTATTTTATTTTTTAACATCTTTATTGGAGTATAATTGCTTTACAATGTTGTGTTAGTTTCTGCTGTATAACAAAGTGAATCAGCTATATGTATACATATATCCCCATATCCCCTCCCTCTTGCGTCTCCCTCCCACCCTCCCTATCCCACCCTTCTAGGCGGTAACAAAACACTGAGCTGATCTCCCTGTGCTATGTGGCTGCTTCCCACTAGCTATCTATTTTACATTTGGTAGTGTATATATGTCCATGCCACTCTCTCACTTTGTCCCAGCTTACCCTTCCCCACACCCCATGTCCTCAAGTCCATTCTCTATGTCTGCATCTTTTACGTTTATTTTTAACGTGGATATTTTTTCTGTTTTTTTGAAAACATTATTTCTTTCCCATCAAATTATCTTGGTGTCTTTGTCAAAAATCAGTTGGCCGTAAATGTGAGTTCATTTCTGGACTCCCTGTTCTGTTCTATTGATCTGTATGTCTGTCCTTATGCCAAAATCTCATTGTCCAGATTATTGTAGCTTTATAGTATGATTTGAAATCAGGTAGTGTAACTTCTCTAGCTTTTTTCTTCTTGTTTGAAATTGTTTTAGCTACTCTAGATATTTGCATCTCTATATAAATTTTAGAATCACTTGTTAACTTTTTTTGGGGGGGCTGCGTTGGGTCTTTGTTGCTGCACGTGGGCTTTCTCTAGTTGCGGCAGGTGGGGTCTACTCTTCGTTGCAGTGCGCGTGCTTCTCGTTGTGGTGGCTTCTCTTGTTGCAGAGCATGGGCTCTAGGTGCACGGGCTTCAGTAGTTCCAGCACGTGGGCTCAGTAGTTGTGGTGCACAGGCTTAGTTGCTCTGCAGCATGTGGGATCTTCCCGGACCAGGGATCAAACCCGTGTCCCCTGTATTGGCAGGTGGATTCTTAACCACTGCACCACCAGGGAAGTCCCCACTTGTTAACTTTTACAAAATAAAACTACTGGGATTTTGATCTTTATTTTGTTGGTTCTGTACCGGTACCGGTAGAAGAGAATAGTAGCTCAAACTTGAATTTGTAGCTCAATTTATTATTAAATTTATTTGTAAGTATCCTATTATTTTTAATGTTATTGTGATTGAAATTGTTTTCTTAATTTTATTTTTGGATTGTTTTGCTAGTATAGAGAAATACAATTGAGTTTGTATCTTGTGACCTTGGTAAACTTGTTTATTAGTTCCAGTAATTTCTAAAACATATTCCTTAGGGTTTTCTACACAAAAGATTTTATTGTCTGCAAATAAAGACTTACTTCTTACTTTTTGACCTGTGTGCTAATAGTTTCTTTTTCTTGCCTTGCTATGTTGGAGGTCATAGCTAGTTCAATGTTGAGTAGGAGTAATAAGAGAGGACAGGACATCCTTGTAATGTTGTTGATATTAGGAGGAAAGCTTTCAGACTGTCACCATTAAGTATGATGTTAACTGTAGGTTTTTTATAGATGCCAGTTATTATGAGGTGGAAATTCTTATCTATTGATAGTTTTTAGAGTTTTTATCATGAATGTGTGTTGGATTTTGTCAAATTCAACTAGAGATTTGAGCAGAGTTTACACAGAAAATTTAGAGCTTCGTGCTCTTCTTCCTGAGATCCCCTAGCACTTACCAACAGCTATGATCATTTTGAACTCTCCTCTGGTTCTATAGCCTAAAAATCCTACAGTTTTCTCTTGGAGTTTTAGCTAACCTACATATGGCATGAATGTATCCTCTTACTCTACAAATTATAAAAATGGGAAATTCACCCCATTGCTATCCCTCTTCCAAGTTTAAATTGCCTCCAGAATTGGTTTACTTTTGTTTGTTCTCCAATGCCTATAGTTAGTTATGGTGTTTTGTCCTGTATTGGCAATTTTTATCTCTGGGTGGATTGATCTGGTTGGAGTTTACTCACCAGACTGAAAGTAGATCTCTCATTGATTGAATTTTATGTATTAAATGAACTTTGCATACCTTGAATATATCCCACTTGGTTTGTTGACCATTATAATATCTATTTTGTGAAATGTTTCATATGTCCTTGAAAAGAATATGTATTCTGTTGTGTTGGAAGTACTGTTCTTTATAGGTCAATTAGGTCAAGTTTGCTAATACTTTGTGATTTTTTTTCTGTGTGGGTGTCTTTCTGATTTCATATTTTGCTGGATTCAATTTATTACTATTTTATTTAGGGTTTTTGCACCTACGTTCATAAGATATATTGGCTTATAATTTTCCTTCCTTGTAATATCCTTGACAGATTTTGGTGTCAGGTTACATTGGCCACATAGAAGAACATGGAAGTGTTCCCTCTTTTTCTTTTCTTCAGAAAAATTATTGTTATTATTATTTTTTAGTATTTGCAGTAGTTCACCAGCGGATCCATCTGGACTTGGATTTTTCTTTATGGGAAAGTTTTTCATTACAGATTCAGTTTCTTTAACAGATATGCAACTATTCTAATTTTACATATATATATTCGAATATAAGTTAAGGGAAGGTGTGTTTTTCAACAGTTTTTTCCGTTTCATCTCAGTTCTCAAATTCTGTGACATACATTGTTTATAATATCCTCCTATTATATTTTGAATGACTGTAAAATCTTTAGCAACGTTCACTTCTTAAATTTCTCATAATGGTAATTTGTATTTTCTTTTCTTATATTTTTTTCTGTTTTGTCTTCCTAGAAGTTAATCCATTTTATCACTTTTTTAAAATTTCTCTGTATGTTTGTCTCTATTTTTATTGATTCTGTTCTCATCTTTATTATTTTCTTTCTTTAACATCCTACTTTTGAGGTAGAAACATAGATAACTGGTTTTTAACTTTTCCTCTTTTCTAATATATACACTTAAGCCTTTAACTTTCCCCACAAGTTTTGATATATTTTTATTATCATTCAATTAAAATATTTTCTATTGTCAATCATTATTTTTTAACTTATGAGTTACTTGGAGTTATATTGTTTAATTTCTGAAGAATTGGAGGGTTTTCTAGTTATCTTTCTTTGTAATTTCTAGCTTAATTACATACTTATTAAAGAATTTATTCTCTTTGACTCAATCCTTTCAAATTTATTTGAGATAATATGCTTTATTTTGATAAACGACTCATACACACCTGAAAAGAATGTGAATTCTATTGTGTTGGATGGAGTTTTCTATGTAGTTCAATCAGGTCAATTGTGGTAACTGTGCTGTTCAATTCTTCTGTATATCCTTACCGATATCTTTGTCTGCATTGATCGTTACCAAAATTTTGTTAATATCTCCAACCATAATGGTGTATTAACTATTTATCCATTTAGCTCTGTCCAGTTTAGCTCTTAAAGCAGTACATATGTAAAGCAATATGTATTGCTTTACATATTTTGATGTTCTGTTACTAGGTGCATACAAATATAGATTATTATAAAACACTTTGAATTGACTGTTTTTTAAAATCATATTTTCACATCTCTCTTTATTTCTAGTTATTAATTTTTGCCTTAAAGTTTTCTTTATATTATCTATCTATAGTTACAAACCCTCTCTTTTGGTTAGTGTTTGCATATAATCTCTTTTTCCATACATTTCTTTCAACTTTTTTCTAACATTTAAGGTCTTGTAAGCAGTATATAGATTAAAAAAAAAAACCTATTTGAATAATTTTGTCCTTCAATTGAAGGATATAGTCAGATATTTGATATAATTACTATTGTATTTGTGTTTAAATTTACTATATTTGGCTTGATTTTATTTTATTTCTCCTTGTGTTTGTTTCTTCCTTTTCCTTTTTTCCTAACTTACTTTGAATTAGTAAGTATATTTTATTATTCTCTTTCTACTTCTATGCCTGATAGTAATGCATCTAAAATATTCCTTTGTGGTTAATATAGAGGTTACATCATTTATTCTTGAATTATTACTATCTACATTAAATTAGAATCTACCTTGAATTAATGTTTTTGCTCCTTTCTGGACAAAGTAAGGCTCTCATAAACATTCTCACTCCATTAACTCTCACTTTTTATGCTGTTGTTGTTTTATGTCTTAGTTTCCATATATTTTAAATCACACAAGTTACTTTAAAAAAATCAACTAATATTAATTTAAGTTTACTTACATTTTGAACTTTTGGTGCTTTTCCTTAATTCCTATATCACAAGATTTCCAGCTGGATCATTTTCCTTCTAACTGAAGAACTCTTGCTAGTATGTCTTTTAGCATATATTTTACACATATATTTACACTGAATTCTCTCAGTTTTGTTTTTGTTTTCGAATTTTAACTTAATTTGTAACAGCTTTATTGATATGTAATTTACATACCATAAAATGCATCCTTTTAAAGTATGACAATTCAGTGTTTTTTTAAATTATCTTTATAGAGTTGTAAATATACTGTCTAATTTTATATTTACAGAGTTGTAAATATTGTCTAATTTTAGAATATTTTCATCACTCCTGAAGAAGCCCTGTACCCATTATCAGTCCATATTCCATTTTCTCCCTAGCCCTTGGCAGCTGATAATCTACTTTCTGTCTCTGTAAGTTTGCCCATTTTGGACATTTCATATAAATAGAATCACAAAAATATCACCTTTGTGTGGCTTCTTTCACTTTGCATAATATTTTCAAGGTTTATCTATATGAGCATGTATAAGTACTTCATTCTTTCTTATGGCCAAATGCTAGTCTATTGTATGGATATACCACATTTAATATTTTTTTTAATAATTTTTATTGGAGTATAGTTTATTTACAATGTTATGTTAGTTTCAGGTGTACAGCAAAGTGAATCAAGTTATACATATACATATATCTACTCTTTTTTAGATTCTTTTCCCATATAGGTCCCACATTTAATACTGATTCATCACTTGATGGACATTTGGGTTGTTTCTGCTTTTTGGCTATTATAAATAATGCTGCTCTGAACATTCATATACACATTTTGCTATGGACATATGTTTTCAATTCTCTTGGGTACATACCTAGGAGTGGAATTGCTGGGTCATGTATTAATACTATGTTTGACTTTTTGAAGAACTGTCAAACATTTTCCCTAAAGTGGCTGGAAGATTTTATAATCCCATCAGAAATGTATGAGGGTTCCAATTTCTCCACAAACTCACCAACACTTGTTATTGTCTTTTTATTTTAGCAATTTTAATGGCTTGGAGCTGGTTTCTCATTGTACTTTTGTATTTGACTAATGATTTTGAACATTGGGTGCTTATTGGGTATTTGTATGTTTCTTTTGGAGAAATACCTTTTGAAATCCTTTGCCAGTTTTAAAATTGAGGTATTTGTCTTTTTATTGCTGAGTTGTAAGAGTTCTTTATATATTCTTTATATATATCAAATACATGATTTGTTGATATTTTCTTCCATTCTTTGAGGTTTTTTTTTTTCATTTTCTTGGTGGTGTCTTTTGAAGTGCAGATGTTTTAATTTGATGAAATCCAATTTATGTATTTTTTTTCTTTTTGTAACTTTTTTGTCACTTGTGCTTTTGGTGGCATGCCTAAGAAACCATTGCTAAATCTAGGTCTTGAAGATTTATGTTTTCTTCTAAAAGTTTTATGACTTTAGCTTTACTTTTAGGGCTACAATCCCTTTTGAGTTAATTTTGTATATGGTTCAACTTTATTCTTTTGCACGTGCATTTGAGGTTGTCCCAGTGCCACTTTTAAAAAGATTGTTCTTTTCCCATTGAATTGTCCCCATTGAATTTTCTTTCTGACTTTTCATGTGGATGTTTCCTAGTTATTCTCTTTCAGTTTACTAATCTTTACTTTGCCTTATCTGCTATTAAACTCATGTATTGGATTATTAATTTCAATTATTATCTCTTTCATTTATACAATTTCTGCTTGATATTATTTAGTAGATAACTGTTTTCTTGAAAATTTTCCATCCTTTTCTCTGTTTTAAAGAATACATTATCTAATGATAACTTCAATATCTGCATCATCTTTAGTTCTATTTCTATTCTCAAATTTTTCCTATTTTTTGTTATATGTTCCAATTTCTTGTTTTCTCTAGTAATATTTGATGGAATATTGATATCCTGAATGAAAAATTACAGGGGTCCTAGGTGATGATGTCTTTCCCCAAGATAATTTAATTTCATTTTGACAGGAAGAGAGAGATATGGCAGATCATCTTGATCTAGTTGAAGGTGGATTCTCTACTCTGATTGGATTGGTTTTGTCCTAATTTGTCTTCATTCTCAGGACACAGTCCTTATTTCTAGGGTATACCTTTTCTATGGTCTCAAGTGCAATCATGAGGGTGTTTCCTACATCCCCTCTACTTTTTGAGCCCTGAATTATGTTCTACATGTCCTCAGTACTACCATACTGCCAAGATCTTTGCTTAGCTATCTGGCATACTACTAATTTTGGCTAGGTTTCTGGGAGTCTTGCTTTGTGTATGTGCGGTTTCAGAGCTGGAAAACTCTTTACAGGGAAGTTGCATGCAGAATTTCAGGTACACTTTTTATGTGCTTTCTCATTTTCCTCAAGTCTTAACCGCATTGGCTACCCTCAACTCTGAATTCTGTCTCTTCAGCCCAGTGAGAGTGTTACAAGCAAGGTTTGTCTTTGTGTTTAGCCTCTGTTTCTCTGCTGCCAATCTGCAGGTGTCTTGAGGAAAAACATAGTGCAGAGGCTCACCTCAGTGTGCTTGCCTTCTCTCCAGGACTGCTGCTTCTCAAGTTCTGCCTGCCATCGTATTTTCTAATGTGTCAAACTGTTGTTTCATGCATTGTATGATTAATTTTGGCAAGAGAATTATTCTGATATATACTTTTCTATAATAGCTGGAAGCAGAGTTTTCCCAGCTTTCTTTGGAAAAATATACACGGAAAATTCCTACTTTTTACTGTAATATAGTTCTGTCATATCAGCAAGTAATATTCTTTAAAAAATCAGATACTTTCCTGATGTTATAATTCAGGATTTTATTTGTGATCGAAAGCCTTGGCATTAAATAAATCCTAAGGAGAGTGCCCTAAAATTATATATCAGTGCTATAACATTTACACAGAGATATGATAATTCAAAATTTATAAAAGCAGGCTGGGGTTCTTTGTGTTATATATAAGAGACCTCAACATATGTGATGTGTAATATGTTAAAGAAAACCTTTTTATACCAATATTTTGATCCATAGTTAATATGTCAGTTATCCTTAGCATTTAATTCACTGTATATTTGTTTGTCTTAGAGTGTAAAACATATTTCAAGAATGACAATTTGAGTGGCCCAAGTCTCTTTAAAATGTCTCTAATAAAATTTGAGCTACTTGCTATATTTTCTCCCAATAACCTTTTTTTGAGAATTAACAGAATCCTTCTATTGATCTGAGTTCTACTCAGAAATATTACAGTACATATAAACATATTTATTGATATTGCTTTTGATGACTATCAAGATGTTTCTTCTGCTGAATATTATTTTTAAAGTAATGATTGACAAAATATTTTTCTCTCTCTTTATCCTTGCCTAAGTTTTTGCAAACTGTAAGTATATCTACTAAGTATCAGAATAGGAACTAATCATTTCTGCCTACTCACTGTCATTGATACTTTGACAATTATCAAAAATCTTGACATTTTATTATAATCCACATGAATGATGAACATTTCCTTTAAAACAGAATCTTCAGCTTGACTTGGAGAATTGCGGAAATAGCTGTGACATTTAAAAAATTGTATTCAAGTAATATTTGTAATGGGGAAATTTATGACTTCAGGATAAGCAAAGGAGATTACTGTCTATATATTCAATGCAATGTTAGAGCCTTTGGGGATTATCCGAACCTTTAGGGATATGCAACTTTGTCTCTAACTAAGCTATTTTACAGCTCTGTACAGAGTGAAGTTAAGTTGTAGAAAATGTATAACAATGCAAATAATTCTTGTCTGTAGACATGCAAAAAAAATTCTGTCTAATGGAAGGAAAACATTTTTCCTCCTGTGGGAAAGCCACTTTTGCAAATTCATCTCAGTATTACAGACTCAAAAGTATGTCTTCTTTGAGGTCCCCTTTTGAACCCATTGAAATGGGTCCCTCATTTAATTAATGAGTTAAATAACATCTTTGACATGGGTTAATTTTATATTTATATGAGAGACATTTTATCTTCTTTTGAAAATTATCATCTACCCTAATGCTCCCTTGGACTTGTCATTTATGGAACCTCTTAAGGGAGAGATGAATTCATGTGTGGATGGAATTTAGGCAGATTTGAATGGGCGTAATGATGGTCAATGAAAGTGTGAAAGACAAGAGCTTACTTCTTTCTCCAGGCTTGAGATATAAACCCACTCAACATAGGAAATCGGTCTTTAAGGTTACAGAGATTTCTGAGGGTTTTGTTGTTGTTGTAGTTTGTTTACTTTAGTAGTGCCTATACAAAATCTATTTTTGCATCAGATCTGTTACATACACTGCAATTATTTTTAATATGATTTTTGGTTGTACTCTTTATTTCAAAGTCTGGTTTACTTCTTTACTTCAAAGATTGGTTCAGTAACTAAAACTGCCCACACTTGTAATAATAACTACCAATAAAGAGGAACATGAATTATTATATATTTACAAATCATTCAGATGTAGGACAGTCTCTTACGCCACTTACAAAATAAAATCTTGTTCATTTCTCTACCCCTTCACCGGCAACAGAAACGCAAGGAGTGATTTCCCCATCATTACTACTACACTAGTTGTCCAGGATTTCATCTCTCCTATCTTGGGTTCGAGAGGGCCTAAAATATTATAATCAGGAGGATTTCCTCCATGGGTAATTCAAACAGTAAAATCCTACACCCCAGAAGGCATCATCACTGCTCAAAATCAGTAGGTGAACCACTGGGTTCTAAAGTCCTTTCTTGTTGCTAAAGAGAGGATCAACTGGAGTAGTGTGACATTCTCATTCGTGAAAGCTCCTGCTTTCTCAGCTTCCATTCACCATCTGAGCACTTGAATAGTGCTCTTGGCAGTGGTCCTTAATTAGGCCTACCTACTTGTTTCTTCCCAGGTAGCAAGCTCTCTTCTTGGGCTCCAAAGCTCCCAGGGTCCTTCTGGTACCCCTTTTCATTTACTCACCTCTTTCCAACTTCCTTTTTGCCAGGGATAGGGGGAAGGTGGAGGGAAATCTATTCCTCTCTATTCAGACTTCCTTCACAGGCACTTTTTCTTTCCTCAAATTTAGTTCTCCTGTTTTTTTTTTTCTCAATAAATTTTGATGGCTCATTACCCTTAGAGGCTGAATCATTAACAATCAAAATATTAGTTCTCTTTCTTAATATTCAAACCCTGCCTCTAGGCAAGGGAAAATATTTGCATTCCATTATTCTCTGCATGAAAGGAAAGAAAGAAAAATTAAATTGTTTGTTTGTATATTATAATAGTCATAAAATTGGAGTCTTGCCACAGAAAAATATTTGATTGGGATGCATTTAGGAGGTGGAAAATAGATATTAGAGCTGACAAGCTCCCTTCATTATGCTTTTTCTTAGGTTCAGAATACAGAAGAAATACTGTACCAGTCTACAATCCCTTTAGAAACCACTTGAGATTTGATGTCTGTTTTGGAGTTGAAAATTTTTTAGATTTTAGAGTGGTAACATAAACTCATATGAATTTATTATGTAACTTCTTCCAGAGGGGCCTGGGGCAGCACTGATTACTCAGAAATTTTTTTTTTTTGCCACCAACATATGAATATTCACACTCTGTAGAATATAGTCTTTAAATGGTCTCCTGTCAATTCAGAACAGCTTCTCCTACTAAAAAATTTCAGATCAGATTATGTTTTGATGCCAAACAAATTAAAAAATTACTTCAGATTTATCAGAGCTTTCTGGATTTTGCAATTTTGAATAAAAGATTTTGGCTTGTATTTCTTCAATTTTAAGGTGCCATCAATTTAAAATGCACTATCCATTTAATGATAGTTTTGAAAGCCAAAAAATAAATGCTCTATTTACTATTATTTCATGTGTTTTTACTTTTCTTTTTTGCTATCTTAGTTATATATCCCTAATTTTATTGTATTGTGGGTAGTGAACATGGTGTGCATAATATTAGTTTTTTGGTTTTGTGTGTGTGTGTTTGTTGAAACTTCCTTTGTGGGTAGCTTGTGGTTATTTATCATAAATTTCTTATTTATATTAGAAAAGAATGTTTATTCTCTGAATGTGTGTGTATATGTATTCATATAGATGTATACATATATACACATACACTGATGTATATATATGTATGTGTATGTATATAAGTGTATAAGTAGATACACATGTATATATTTATATTTATTAGCAAATGTTAAGTTACATCATTCAGACATTGTCCATACTTATTTTGAATCTGCTTGATCTATTGCTATCTGAAACAGGCATCTTAAAAATTCCTACTATTCTTATAAATCTGTTAGTTTCTCTTTCAAGTTCTGAATATGTTTTCTTCATTCTGATACATGTTATGTTGATTGAGGTTATATATTTTATGGCTTTTGTATGAATGACGTCATTCCCTCATTTCTTAATGACTTTTGCCTTCAATTCTTTTTTTTTTTAATCAGGCACTATCAGGTTTCTTTTTATTATAACTAGCCTGGTATTTTTTTGTTGCTGTTTATAGAACTTGATTAGTTTAAATCTATTTTTGATAATTTAATCCATTCATATTTATTATAATTACTGATATGTTTAGAATTATTTCTGCTCTCGTATATTGAATTTTCAATTTATTATGATTCTTGTTTCTTTTTCCCCCCTATTTCTTCTTATGTTACATTAAATAAGGGGTTTCCCATTTTTTTCTTCCTGTTACATTTTCTTCCCCAAACTGAGAAATAAGGCAGAAGGGAATGAAGCTTATCCTTTCATGTCATGCTAGGGGATACCAAGGACCATCCATAGATTATTTAATAATATAGAGGAGTGTACCAGTGCTTAACTTTGCTCTTTACTATTTGATTAGAGTCTGGACACTTTGAAGACTTGTTAATTCGTAGATATCCTTCCATTAGAAATGATAACTCTACCCATTTTTTTTTGTCCTGTAGGACACTTTGTATTGCTAAACGTTACTTTTCAAAAAGGTAAAATTATGACTCACATAAAAATGGTTACACGTCAAAGATTTTATTCAACTTATTTATTAATGAGGGACCCAAGAAGATATCAAAACAAGTTCAAAAAACATTTAAGGAGATGTGTATTTATACCTTTTTAATAAAACGTTGTTAGAATAAAATTTCTGGGTTATATATAAAACTGGTTAATGTTCTACAGTGCAACAAACCATACCTTTGAGCTTATGTTTTCTAACAAAAGAAATTATTTACCTTTCCACTTGGGGGGAAAAAATGGGTTAATATGTAAATTCACTGATCTGGAACCTTTAATCAATAATAGTGAGTCAAACAAAGTATATTTCTCTAGATTAGGGCTTGATAAACTACAGCCTGCCAGGCAAATCCAGCTCACTATGAGCCAAATTCAGCCATTAGTTTATGTATTGGGGGGGCGGTATCTCTGGCTGCTTTAGTGTGACAACAAAACGGTTGAGTAGTTGTGACAGACACCCTGTGGCTTGCAAGATCAGGAATATATACTCTTCAGTACCTTACAGAAAAAAATTGCGGAACTCTGTCTTAAATAATCCTTGGGTAGATCTTTGCTCTTTAATAACATTGAAAGATGTGCTGCCTTATTTCCAAGTTCTGAATAATTTTTTTTTAATTAATTAATTTATTTATTTATTTTTGGCTGTGTTGGGTCTTCGTTTCTGTGTGAAGGCTTTCTCTAGTTGCGGCGAGCGGGGGCCACTCTTCATCGCGGTGCGCGGGCCTCTCACTATCGCGGCCTCTCTTGTTGCGGAGCACAGGCTCCAGACGCGCAGGCTCAGTAGTTGTGGCTCACGGGCCCAGTTGCTCCGCGGCATGTGGGATCTTCCCAGACCAGGGCTCGAACCCGTGTCCCCTGCATTGGCAGGCGGATTCTCAACCACTGCACCACCAGGGAAGCCCAATAATTTTTCTTAATATTGCCTAAAGTAAAAATTTTTTCTAACATTTTTTGATTACGTACAAATAAACAGCTTATACATCTTTGATGTGTGTTCTTTCTGTATTTCTATGAAAGTCATGTTTTTAACTTTTTTAAAATAAATTTATTCATTTATTTAATTTTTGGCTGCATTGGGTCTTCGCTGTTGCACACGGGTTTTCTCTAGTTGCTGAGAGCGGGGGCTACTCTTTGTTGTGGTGTGCGGGCTTCTCATTGCTGTGGCTTCTCTTGTTGTGGAGCATGGGCTCTAGGCGCGCGGGCTTCAGTAGTTGTGGCACACGGGCTTAGCTGCATGTGGGATCTTCCCAGACCAGGGCTCGAACCCGTGTCCCCTGCATTGGCAGGCGGATTCTTAACCACTGCACCACCAGGAAAGCCCTGTTTTTAACTTTTTGATGTTGACCCTGATCATGTTGGTTTCCACAGTATTTCTCCATTATAAAGTCTTCATTTTCCACTTTGTAATTGTTAGGTAGTTTGGAGGAAGATACTAGATTATACCAATATCCTGTTCTTCATCAAACCCAGGAGCCTTAGTATCCATTGACTACCCCCACCTGAATCAATTACCACTACGATTGTTGCCATATGGTAATTTTCTATTTCTGTCTGTTTTTCAGCATCTGTTAACAAGAATTCTCCTAAGAAAGAGTTTTCCTCTTATCGCCCCTTTTATGTATGTGTATATGTATCAACTCAGAGGTTTCTGTTTTATTCACTGGTTTTCAATCAATTCCTATCGTTATTTTAATGCTCAAATTGTTTAAGATTTGGCCAGTATGAGCTTCTTCAAAGCTGGCACTTAGGACTTTTGACATGCCCAGTTATTCTTCTGATCTGTAACCAGACACGTTATCCATTGTGCAACTGGCCCACACCCTGCCCAGTTATTCTTTAAGTACCTTCTTATATTCTGGCCCACCAAGATATTCCAGAGTCATCTTATACTTTTCTTGCCCCCATCCTGGAATCAGTTTTTTCCCCAAGGACCTTGAGTTCCTTTAGAGGAAGATGGAATCTTGAAACTAAAATCTGGGCACTCACTTATGCTCACTGTTAGTTACTAGAGTGTCATTGCTTCTAGACTCTCTCAATAGAAGGTACAAAATATACACGTGTGTATAAACATGTACACACATATTATGATATATACATATCTATGTCTAAATGTACACACATATGATATATACATATCTATGTCTATTTATATATCTATCCATAGAAATATATAAAACAAACATGAGTTCACATTGATATCTCCAATTCCAATTTAACAGCTCAGGCCTCTTTCTAGCCTTCCTCCTTTTCATATTTGTAACTCACTTCTCCAACACTGAAAAATCTAACTCCCATTGTCTTTAATATAGTTACTTCTTTTCTCAGTCCTTCTGTATATAACTGATCTCCTGACCACAGGAGCCATATGTTTGGCCTTTAGCTCCATCACCAGCTCTTCCTCACTCCCCTTTCCATCCTCCCCCATCATGCCTACTTGGCCCTTGTCTCCACTGCCACCTCCTTGAATCTGTTGCTTGCTGCATGGCCCAACCACCTCTTCAGCTCCAGGCCCACTACTGCCTCCTGTGCCTTCTGCCATGCTACCATCACCAAAGAAAGAGAAGTGGAAGAAAGGAAACCAATTAGGTAGAGGAAGAAGAGGAGAAATAGAGAATTTTCTTCTTATCCTTCATGGTCTGAAATTTTACTCTGATGTTTCTAGACCTGGATTTTTTCATATTGAATTGTTTTTCTGGTAGCATTTGATGAACTCTTTTGACAAAAGAACCCTGTCACTTAGTTCTTAGAAATTCTTTGCCTCTATTTCTCCAACCATAGCTCTTCCTTTTTGTCTTTCTTCTCCTCTTAGGGAAATTTTTTATCAGATATTAGAATTTCTGAATCTATTTTCCTTGTCTCTTAAAATTTTCTCCAGAGTTTACATCTCATTACCTCTGTATTACGTTCTGGAAGAATTCCTCAGCAATATATTCCAGCTCACCAATTTACTCTGCAGTAGATCCAATATGTTATTTAGTCTGTTTATTAAGTTGTATATATTAATGAGTGTATTTTTCATTTTAAAAACCTTTAACTGATTATTTTATTACTATTTATTCTTGTTTCATAACCACTTGTTTTTATGTATTTTATTGAATTTTCTGTTTTATTTCTCCTATAGTATTAAGTATTCTTTGAAATCCTTTCTGTTAACTCATCTCCTTAGGTCAAAGTTCTTTCTTGTGAGTTTAAAGACTGAGCTTGTTGACAATCTTTCATGGTGTTGCCATGGGATTAATAAATCTTATTTGGACATTTATCTTCTGTGACAGAATTCTTCTGCATA
Organism: Balaenoptera musculus; assembly: GCF_009873245.2. NCBI lineage: Eukaryota > Metazoa > Chordata > Mammalia > Artiodactyla > Balaenopteridae > Balaenoptera > Balaenoptera musculus. The sequence continues at coordinate 59,012,690 of NC_045793.1, read as the reverse complement.
TATGCCAAGCAGTGGCAGTCTCCTATGTGGTGTCCAAATTGACTTCCAGTGGGGATGATGTGTAAGTCTCCTGATACTGCATGACATGGCTATAGCAAGGGCAGTATTTTCTTTCAGGATGGCTGTCTTGACTTCTTAGCTCAGCAGCTGTGACATGCTCCAGATATAAAGGCCCCAAAGATTTCCTGCCTATAATGACTTCCAATTGCGATGACTTCCCACACAATGGATGCCTCTTAAACTTATGCCTGTGATTTTGGCTCACTGCTATGGCTGCCAGTCTTTCTTTCAGTGACACCTCACAGTTTCATGCCCACCAAGAGTTCCCTTTCTTAATAAGAGTCTATTTCTTTCTTTTCTCTCTTCCTTCCTTCCTTTCCTCTTCTTTCCTTTTTACCTTTCTTCCTCCCTCCCTTTCTGCCTCCCTTCTCCCTCCCCACTTCTTCTCCTCCTCCTCCTTCATCTCCTTCTTCTCTCCTTCTCCTTCTTCTTCTTCTCCTCTCTCTCTCTTTCTTTCTCTTATTCTCTGGGTTTGTTTGTTAGTCTGCATCTTAGACCAGAATCTATAAATGAAGTTTAGTACCTTTATGTTAATGAATGTATGTAAACAGTGACATTTTATGTCTTTTGCTTCATAAAGTCTGAGTATAACACTTCTTCGTATTCAGAGTCTAAAGGCTTTTCTGAATCATTCTCATCAATGGGCACTCATATGTAGCACCATATGGAAAAGACACTTCCTAGGATAGTAACTTCTTTAGTATACTTAGGATTGATACACTGATACTATAACATGGAAGAGCACTGGGATTTTGTCTGTATTTCCTGTTTGATTAAACTCGTATTTTCTTTTTATCTTTAATTGACTTAAGTTTTTCTGGAAGTTAAATAGCTTCTCTTGAAAGCCAGTCAAAGATTTTTGACAGATAGCTATTTGGGGGCCTGACTGTGGTTCTTTCTAAGGATGTATTGTTTGCACCAATCTCTCCTAGCTTTGAAAATGTGATGATCTATTGAAAAGATTTGGCAATTTCCAACACCTTTAACTGCATTACTTGACTTCTGCCAGGTATCTTTACCTTCTTCTATCACAATACTGTTTCATTTCAGTGGTGTTTCATAATGTAATCATTTTGAAAGCAAGTTAAGTGAGTATTTGAAATCTGAATTTAAGTCTATGTGTAACAGTGTAGTGTGTGACATCATTGCAAGAAACAGAATCACAAGTCAATGACAAACTCCTTTACTTGGATGCTTGTCTATGTACAGACAATAGCATCACAACTTATTCATCAAAGTTTCTTGGTACACAAAGTATGAAAAAGGTATGCTTTAGTCAAAAAATATAGTATTTTTGTTAAATATCTAATATACTGAATTAGAGAATAGAAACAAATAGGATATAATAGTCATAGGGTAAGAGGAAGCAACCAAATTTGTCTCTATGTCAGATAGGTCTCCTCTGATGACATGGAAGAGGAAAGTTAATTCCAAATAGCTTAAGAAAAAGAATATATTGACTCATGTAACAGAAAATCTAGGGGTTTGATACAGGACTTAAATAATATCATGACCTGGTTTTGCCATACTGTATCTCTTCATTCTGCTATCCCCTGTGTTTTCTTCGTTCTCAGGCTGGCTCTAAGCCTAACTCCTCCAATGTTCAAGTCCAGAGGAAATGGGAGAAAGTGTCTTCTCTGGCAATTTCCACATAAATCCTGGGAGCCACTGTAACGGGACCAATTTGGATCATATGGTCCCTGACCTAATCTCCTGGGGGATCTTTTGCTCTGATTGACTAGGGATCAGAATGGCATGCCACCCAAAATGCACAGACTGAGACTTGGAGGGTAGATAAATAGTTGCCAAGGAAAACTGTGCAATATAACTTAAAGCAGCATGAGATGGATATTGGGTAGTTAAGAACAACAACAAAATGTCTTACAGATATGGTTGGATATCGAAGACAGAGAAAATAGGAGAATAGGCTAAAAACTCCCACTTGTAGCAAGTAAAGGTGGCTGTGAGTTTCTATTTGATTACAGAATTTATCAAATTATAAAAATTTTTAAAGGTCTCTAGTATTCTGTCATCAATCTTACATATTATTTCTCTTCTTATGTATAGACTAAAGAAAATTTATTTAGGATCCAACTAAAAAAAGAAAGAAAGGAAATATAAATATATAGGAGTCAACTAGAAAAAGTAAATGTTTCATTAATTCATCCAAGTACACTTAAGACTCTATTTATTATGATGACCTGGAAAACTTTAATTGCATTGCTCCACTTGGCTCTGGTGTGTAGGTAAATAGTAGTAAAAAATTCTGTTTGCTAGCAAACTAGAGGTAAACCAAACTATATTGTTTCCTGTTCCCATAAATCCTGGATACTGTGCTCTGCTTCTGGTCAGAACTCAATTATTCTTGTTTACTGACCTACCCAGTAGTATAAATATATGTAAAATATGATTGCAGTATGGTATTCTAGCCTCAAAACTGATTTATTACACCTTCCTCTGAGAGCTTAACACAGATAAAAATAGAACAGCAAGAAAATAAGCAGCTACTGCCTTTCATAACCAACAACACTCTTTGCCTTTCCCTTTCACTCTGCCTCCTACACCCACACTGATGGAACCAGATAAACACATAGAGCTGAATTGTTCTCCCTTTGGGTCATAACATCATAACTATGCTTGAATGTTATCTGTCTTTCAGCTTTACTAAGGCTTTTGCAATAATAAATGTAAGTTGTGGTCTGTCTTAAGGGTATTTGCATTATGAAAGGAAATTCTTGAGGACTGTAAAGAAGCCCTAGGATCAGTAACTGGAATTGTGGGAAGAGAGGTTCTTTTGGGGGGGAATGCCCTGTCCCCACATTTTTGGTGGAGCAGCAAACATAAACCAGTTGTTTTTCATAGTATTTCTGGTTATAGATTTAACCTAGCTGTCTGCAAGTGCATCCACTTCTGGGCATGTGTGTGTGAGTGACCTAAAGATACTAGAACCCTTCCCTCTTCCAGTTCATGAGAGAGTGAATAAATAAAGACTTGGCAGCCATCTCACAGAGGCTGCTGACACCTGCTCCGGACAAATCCCAGGGCAATGTGCTTTCTATCTTCATTGCGTGTTCTGCGCGAAGGACTAAACTGTTTATCCTCCATCCAGCTAAAGAGATTATATTTCATGGCCAGCTGGTTCCCTTTGAGGCTGACTTTGGCTCCTTAAATATGATACTTGTCTAGATAAATGTTTAAGTTATTTAACAAAGGACATAAAAATCACTTTTTCTTGGTAGTTTTTTTTCACTTTTCATTAGTCTAATAGAGATTATTCATGTTTGCTGACAAATTTCGTTTTGTTCCCCCTCCCCCAAGAACAGTATTAAAAAGACTAATATTTTATTACTGTAGAAAGAATGCTTTCTACTTTATCATTATTCATAGCATTGTCCTCCTGAGGCTGTGAATATGATCATAATAGGTCTAGAGTTATTGGCTTTCATTTAGTATAAATATTCTCAACTAATTTTGTGGGGAGGATTTTTTCCTTTTGGGGTATTTCCCTTTGGTGGTATGTAGTAATTTCCACACTCACCTCTCCCACTAGACTTGTGTGCTTGGACTAAAAAACTTAAGTCATAATAAAAAAAATGTTAAGAAGTATACCTGCTTCTAAAGATCCACAGACATTTTCCAAACCCTGCAGTGAATACCCATAATGTCTATTGCGGCGCGTTGCACACAATTTGCATTCTGTCTTCCTTGTTATTTGAGTGAAAAAGATGTAAATAGTTTGAATTATCTGTGTTACTATCCCCAAATCAGAAGTGGATCATAATATCAACACTTTTCATAAATCTTCTGTTATGGGTTATTTTGATGTTTATGCTGCTCATTTTCACGGAGCCCTAACCTGTCAGTGTGGGCTGGATCCTCATGAATGCAGCGGACTCAGATGTGACAAAGATTCAGGCTGTTTCATTACAGCCAGTTTGCCTGGTTTCACATAAAAAAGGGAGCCTAGAAGTGTAAGTCCCTGAAGATCAGAAAGCAGCCACCATGAACTAAGCTAAATGAGACACCTTTGATTTTTTTGGGCATGACTGAGAAACCAAAGGTGCAACAGCTGTGTAGGGAGAATGCATAGCAGAATGGAGTCATGTTATCTAGGTTTAAGAACCAGATCTTCCCAATTACTAACGTGTACTTTTGGATAAATTACTTAACATCTCTAAGCCTTAGTTTCCTTACTTGTAAAATGGAGATAATAATAGTATCTAACTCATAGGGTTGATGTGAGGATTAAATGAAATCATACTACTAAGAGGACATGGAACAGAGCCTGGCACCAAATAAATACTCAATGAATGTGAGCTGTTAAGTCCTGTCTGCCACAACTACTCCTTGACTCTGAACTACTAAAGCTCTTGGAATCTGCAATGCCCATTTTGGCACTTGATCATGCATTAATTCATCTATCACCATCTACTGAGTGACTTTAATCCCCCTTAGATTGCTGAATATGGCTCACAGTGTTTAAGATAGCAGATTGCCTATTTTAGTGCTGTTCACATTAAACTGATCTCTGATAAATATTTACTCAAAGTTCTAGGTCAATACTAAAAAAGCTAAAGGAATGTGGTACCCTATTAATGGAGAAAAAGTACCTAGCTTAGAGAAGCCTGCTTTATTCCTCATTGCTAGAATATTGGGTTTAATTATGGGAATCTACACCCTGAGAATGACACTGATAACAAGAAGCAAGTAGGGAAGAGTCTAGAAACCTTACATTATATGAGGAATGGTTGAAAGGAATGGATGGTGCAGTGGATGAGAATGTCTCTTTTCTTGATGTTAGGTGCTATTGGAGAGGTTTGCCGTTTTTAGATTTTCATTTATAGTCAAGTTTTAATATGAGTTCCTGAGGTTGAATTGGGGGTAGTTACCATCAAGAGTCACCCATTTTAGAAGCCCTTACTCTTGAAGCGACTATGGCTTTGTTTCTAAGTCAGTTCTATTGTCCTTGCCATTTATTTTTTCCCAAATAGTTCTCCCTAGAGGTTCCTAAGTCTTTATGAGCTTCTTGAGGGAGTGCCTACCAGTTTGCCAGAGGGCTTCAGCATTGTTGAATCCTGAGTCAAACTCTCACTATGCCTTGTCCCCTAGTGTTAGTAGGCTGTAGAGCAGTGGAATAGAAACAGGTAGAAAATGGGAACTAACAAACTGTAGATAGCCGAGGGGGGTTCAGAGGGAACTGGGTTGGACAGAGTGGATTCAGAGCTCTGCCTCAGAGCATGTACTTGGTTTGAAGATCAACTCTACAACTGTGCTGCTATCCCTACCCTCAATTTTAGACTGCCCTATACTTTGAGGATTCACTCTCTGTCTCTCTCTCAAGTGACTTTGCTATTCAATTTATTTTAAATTACCAGTGCAAAAGACCATGGTGTTTTCTATAAAATAAAAGATTTGCCATATTTATACTATATTTGGTTTGGAGACTGAGTGTATAAATATGTGGATCAAAACTATCAGTGAAAGCACCAAAAACTGCTTTTTCTCATGATCCGATGTTTGGGATTACTGAATTTTGCACTTAGAAACCAATTACTTTGATTTTATGTTCATTTTTGTTTCTAAAATTGGAGATAAGTGCAATTTCAGACTGTTATTTGCAAGTATTTCCCCATGTGGATTTTCCTGCCCTTGCAAGCTTTCTACTATCCTGACTGCCTTTTACTATAATGGTGGCTCAGCTGTGTGTTTTGGATGTTTTGCTAACAATTCAAACTTGCTGTTTTCCCATCACAGTGATATTCTCCATTACTTTTCATTCTGTTTTGTTTTTTAGCAATAGCTGCAATTCATGTAATTGTAGGACATTTGTTTGATATAAACTCTTAGTCCTATCTGGAAATATTTAAAACACTGTGTTCTTTGGGAGCACATGGGGAATAATATTTTAACACATAGCTTTTATTTTCACTGAGCTGACATTAAGCTAAGGTAATTTTGTTCCATGTTGTGTAATGTTCTCACTTGTGATTATTCCTGCAGGTTTCTCATTTTCTTTTTTTAATCACAACAACTAAAGGGCAAGAAACAGCTGCTGGAGTTACGGTTGTCAGACATTTTAGGTAGTTTTTCCCTTTGCATCAAACAGTTCTGTTGAAAATACTAAACTGTGTATATGTTGAGATTGCCACCCGCTGGTGAAGTAGAGAATTTCCATTTTAATGAGTAATTTAGGAACACTTATTTGTTTTCTCTTTCTAGAGTATGAATTTATATTTTTAGGTTTAAAAAAATATATTTTAAACTTTACTAGAAGAATAAAGAATTTTATTATTATGGAACACTTTAAAGCTCTACTGGAAAAATTTTAAAAAATCATCATTTTGAAACCATTTAAATATCTTTATTTACATCTCTCATAGCCCCTACAAAGGGGAGAAGAGAAAACAAAAATCTCAGAATTAAATATGCCTAAGTGGTATCAGTGGTTGCTGTTGAGTACTAAGATTAAGAGGGATTAAAATAATTTTTGTTGCTTCTTTACACTTTTATTTAGTAACATTTTTTTTTCCTACAGAAAGCTTGTATTGCTTTAAAAGAAAATATAAATCTGAAGAGGAAAAATAACTCTATGTGTGTATATAAATCGAAATGTAAGTCTTATAACAGCACTTTATAGAGTGTTAAAAAAAAAAAAGTACTACCCTAAATCAATGCCACATTTAACTAAAAAGATACAAAAGGAACAAAAGCCTGGAGATTGAACTGCAGCTTTCATCACTCCACTAGCACACATTTTAAATTCAAATGCATACATAAGAATTTATTATGAGATGAAGATGCCATTTCAAATTCATGTGCAAGGATGCTTGGTTACCTTACATCATTTACCAAATACATTCCAGATGTGAAAAATTAAAAATATACAATGAAATAAATTTTTAAATTAAAAACATATAAATTAATATTTAGGCTAAGCAAAAAAGCAAAAGAAAAAATTATAAAGGAAAATATTGGAAACTTCTGTGTATAAATACAGAAAAGCAAATGATAAACTGGGAAAAATATTTATAGCGTATAGAACTGACAAAATAAATAAGACTTTAAAAAAAAGGCCTATGCGCATTTGAAAAGAAAATTAACCTCATTACTAATCAAAGAACTATACATGTTTTTAAAACTGAAAAATTTAGCTATAAAATGGCCAAGATTTAAAAAATGTTGTAGTACTCAGTGTTTTCTGATAAATGTTTCCCTTTCTGATAAAGCTTTCAAATATCTGGCATGTTAAAAGTGTGTTGCTAGGTACATGAAAGATGATACAGACAAAAGTACTCCATATTATAAAACTATTCTGCTATTTAAAATTATTCCTTAAAAGGATATTTAATAACACGGAAAAATGCTCATATAGAATTTAGATTACAAATAGGGTTTAAGTAATAACACAATTTTATCTATATCTATCTTTCCAGAAGGATGTTATTCCAAAGTTTTAATAGTGATTATCTATACCTCCAGAATTATTGGTGATAATTTCCTTCTTCATTCACTTCTGTATTTTTAAATTTTTTTAAAACAAAAAAATTGCAAATGTATAAAATATTAAAATTCCTTTAAAATTAGGGTACAAAATAATACATGTAGTTTTATTACTATTTTAATAAAGATAAAAATATGTTATATGTACATATGTATATTCATAATTCATACACGTAGATTAAAATTATTTGAGAGTGTAACCATACAATTATTTGTATGGTTATTGCTATGATTATATTTCCTAGTTAAAGGTGATTATTGTCTTCATCATTCATTTTGTAATAATTTTACTACTGATAAACAAAAATGTACATTTCATATATATATATGCACATATATATGTAATCTTTAGGAAGATATTTATTGGTGTGGAAAAATATTCATGAAAACTTTAGTTAAAAAGATGAAAAACTATGTGCAGTATAAGTAGTTTGTTCCCAAATTGATCGAAGTAGAAGCCTATATCTATTTTATTCATACATGTATATGAATAGATTTTTGAAAACTTGGAAGGGCATGTCCTAAAGTTTTAATCGTGATTATCTATAGTACAATGGATATAGCTGATAGTTTCCTTCTTCATTCATTTCTAACTTTTTAACTAGAAACAGTAAAGTATTATACATACATACATATCAAATATGTACATTGATTTGTTTTCTTTAAGTATGTGCAGTTTATTTTGTATTGATTTTACCTCAGTAGAGCTGTTAAAAATATATAGTAAAAAACTGTGCTGTACAATAAAAAATACATACAACTCTTATCTTTTCTTTCTAAAAAGAAAATTTAATATTTAAAAAATTCAGAGTGTTCACATTTTACTAGCTCAATGTTTATTCCATCCATTTATAGGTGTATAGAATACCCAAGACATTTAAAAATATCTCTTCACTGGCATTTGGCATGGTAATGAATCAGCTTTTTAAACCAGTTTGCACAAATTTGGATCTGCACATTCTTTTCTAAGGTGGGAGTGTGTGGGGAGGTGGGTAGAATATTTCCACTTACCAAGATGTTAGTCCCTAAAAGGAAATTAACATCATGTGCAAGGAGCTGACTACTTTGTGGAAACATTCTACTATTATTTCATCAAAAGAAGGTAGCTTCTTATGATTAACAAACTTAAACAAACAAGCAAACATGATATGACTTTTCAGAGGGAAACCACTTACCCAGATATTAGAATATCTTATTAACACAAGCTTGGCTTCAGCAGTAATTTTATTGATTATGTGAACTGTTAAATAGTCCATCTGCAATGCAAACGTAACTTTAAAAACGTCACATCAATTTATTTTCCTCAAGCAACTTCAGAACTAAATTAAACCCTTGATTTGATGCAGCCATCCTTTTCTGATAAAGCTTTCAAATATCCGGCATCCTAAAAATGTGTTCCTAGGTACATGAAAGATGATACAGACAAAGGAAAACACTGTCTCAATCACTTTTTAATAAAGGAAAATATACAGCTCTCCTGTGTAGCTGCATACTACCTGACTGGAAGGCAATACCAATATATGTCCAGAGGTACGATGATGTATCTGCTAGTCTCGCTGAGCTGTACAGAGACCTTTTGCACAGATGCTCCTGTGTGACAGCTGGCTGTGTAGTCTGTTCTGCCTTACCTGCAAGGCTCTCACTCTAAAACCCTAGCAGCTAATTTTAAAATAGTAATGCATGGCACAGGCCTAAAGAATGAATGAAAATACTCGTCCCTGAGGCATGTCATGAGTTGATTATAATAAAAATTGCTTAATTATTTATTAACAGTTGCTTTATAAATTACTCACTCTGGTTTTGCTGAAGGGTATAAACTGTGAGATGGGAGAGAAGAGCTAGAGAAATAAAATTGTCAGGGGACACCGTGGTTAAGGGTTTCAGAGACCACACAGATGCCTTTTGACT